>NW_027362765.1:29842066-30478293 GCF_046119375.1 Phyllobates terribilis | reverse complement strand
CTGCCATATGGCGGCATTAATATATAGATAATACTGAGCTCACCACACAGGAGGGAATTATCACCAGTCACCCGGACGGCTGCTATATGGGGCATTAATATATAGATAATACTGAGCTCACCACACAGGAGGGAATTATCACCAGTCACCGGACGGCTGCTATATGGGGCATTAATATATAGATAATACTGAGCTCACCACACAGGAGGGAATTATCACCAGTCACCGGACGTCTGCTATATGGGGCATTAATATATAGATAATACTGAGCTCACCACACAGGAGGGAATTATCACCAGTCACCGGACGGCTGCTATATGGCGGCATTAATATATAGATAATACTGAGCTCACCACACAGGAGGTAATTATCACCAGTCACCGGACGTCTGCTATATGGGGCATTAATATATAGATAATACTGAGCTCACCACACAGGAGGGAATTATCACCAGTCACCGGACGGCTGCTATATGGGGCATTAATATATAGATAATACTGAGCTCACCACACAGGAGGGAATTATCACCAGTCACCGGACGGCTGCTATATGGGGCATTAATATATAGATAATACTGAGCTCACCACACAGGAGGGAATTATCACCAGTCACCGTACGGCTGCTATATGGGGCATTAATATATAGATAATACTGAGCTCACCACACAGGAGGGAATTATCACCAGTCACCGGACGTCTGCTATATGGGGCATTAATATATAGATAATACTGAGCTCACCACACAGGAGGGAATTATCACCAGTCACCGGACGTCTGCTATATGGGGCATTAATATATAGATAATACTGAGCTCACCACACAGGAGGGAATTATCACCAGTCACCGGACGGCTGCTATATGGGGCATTAATATATAGATAATACTGAGCTCACCACACAGGAGGGAATTATCACCAGTCACCGGACGTCTGCTATATGGGGCATTAATATATAGATAATACTGAGCTCACCACACAGGAGGGAATCATCACCAGTCACCGGACGTCTGCTATATGGCAGCATTAATATATAGATAATACTGAGCTCACCACACAGGAGGGAATTATCACCAGTCACTGGACGGCTGCTATATGGCGGCATTAATATATAGATAATACTGAGCTCACCACACAGGAGGGAATTATCAACAGTCACCGGACGGCTGCTATATGGGGCATTAATATATAGATAATACTGAGCTCACCACACAGGAGGGAATTATCACCAGTCACCGGACGGCTGCTATATGGGGCATTAATATATAGATAATACTGAGCTCACCACACAGGAGGGAATTATCACCAGTCACCGGACGTCTGCTATATGGGGCATTAATATATAGATAATACTGAGCTCACCACACAGGAGGGAATTATCACCAGTCACCAGACGTCTACTATATGGCGGCATTAATATATAGATAATACTGAGCTCACCACACAGGAGGGAATTGTCACCAGTCACCGGACGGCTGCTATATGGGGTATTAATATATAGATAATACTGAGCTCACCACACAGGAGGGAATTATCACCAGTCACCGGACGGCTGCTATATGGCAGCATTAATATATAGATAATACTGAGCTCACCACACAGAAGGGAATTATCACCAGTCACCGGACGGCTGCTATATGGGGCATTAATATATAGATAATACTGAGCTCACCACACAGGAGGGAATTATCACCAGTCACCGGACGTCTGCTCTATGGGGCATTAATATATAGATAATACTGAGCTCACCACACAGGAGGGAATTATCACCAGTCACCGGACGTCTGCTATATGGAGCATTAATATATAGATAATACTGAGCTCACCACACAGGAGGGAATTATCACCAGTCACCGGACGGCTGCTATATGGGGCATTAATATATAGATAATACTGAGCTCACCACACAGGAGGGAATTATCACCAGTCACCGGACGGCTGCTATATGGGGCATTAATATATAGATAATACTGAGCTCACCACACAGGAGGGAATTATCACCAATCACCGGACGTCTGCTATATGGGGCATTAATATATAGATAATACTGAGCTCACCACATAGGAGGGAATTATCACCAGTCACCGGACGTCTGCTATATGGGGCATTAATATATAGATAATACTGAGCTCACCACATAGGAGGGAATTATCACCAGTCACCGGACGGCTGCTATATGGGGCATTAATATATAGATAATACTGAGCTCACCACACAGGAGGGAATTATCACCAGTCACCGGACGTCTGCTATATGGGTCATTAATATATAGATAATACTGAGCTCACCACACAGGAGGGAATTATCACCAGTCACCGGGCGTCTGCTATATGGGGCATTAATATATAGATAATACTGAGCTCACCACACAGGAGGGAATTATCACCAGTCACCAGACGTCTACTATATGGCGGCATTAATATATAGATAATACTGAGCTCACCACACAGGAGGGAATTGTCACCAGTCACCGGACGGCTGCTATATGGGGTATTAATATATAGATAATACTGAGCTCACCACACAGGAGGGAATTATCACCAGTCACCGGACGGCTGCTATATGGCAGCATTAATATATAGATAATACTGAGCTCACCACACAGGAGGGAATTATCACCAGTCACCGGACGGCTGCTATATGGGGCATTAATATATAGATAATACTGAGCTCACCACACAGGAGGGAATTATCACCAGTCACCGGACGGCTGCTATATGGGGCATTAATATATAGATAATACTGAGCTCACCACACAGGAGGGAATTATCACCAGTCACCGGACGTCTGCTATATGGCGGCATTAATATATAGATAATACTGAGCTCACCACACAGGAGGGAATTATCACCAGTCACCGGACGGCTGCTATATGGGGCATTAATATATAGATAATACTGAGCTCACCACACAGGAGGGAATTATCACCAGTCACCGGACGGCAGCTATATGGCGGCATTAATATATAGATAATACTGAGCTCACCACACAGGAGGGAATTATCACCAGTCACCGGACGGCTGCTATATGGGGCATTAATATATAGATAATACTGAGCTCACCACACAGGAGGGAATTATCACCAGTCACCGGACGTCTGCTATATGGGGCATTAATATATAGATAATACTGAGCTCACCACACAGGAGGGAATTATCACCAGTCACTGGACGTCTGCTATATGGGGCATTAATATATAGATAATACTGAGCTCACCACACAGGAGGGAATTATCACCAGTCACCGGACGTCTGCTATATGGCGGCATTAATATATAGATAATACTGAGCTCACCACACAGGAGGGAATTATCACCAGTCACCGGACGTCTGCTATATGGGGCATTAATATATAGATAATACTGAGCTCACCACACAGGAGGGAATTATCACCAGTCACCGGACGCCTGCTATATGGGGCATTAATATATAGATAATACTGAGCTCACCACACAGGAGGGAATTATCACCAGTCACCGGACGTCTACTATATGGGGCATTAATATATAGATAATACTGAGCTCACCACACAGGAGGGAATTATCACCAGTCACCGGACGCCTGCTATATGGGGCATTAATATATAGATAATACTGAGCTCACCACACAGGAGGGAATTATCACCAGTCACTGGACGTCTGCTATATGGGGCATTAATATATAGATAATACTGAGCTCACCACACAGGAGGGAATTATCACCAGTCACCGGACGTCTGCTATATGGGGCATTAATATATAGATAATACTGAGCTCACCACACAGGAGGGAATTACCACCAGTCACCGGACGCCTGCTATATGGGGCATTAATATATAGATAATACTGAGCTCACCACACAGGAGGGAATTATCACCAGTCACCGGACGTCTGCTATATGGGGCATTAATATATAGATAATACTGAGCTCACCACACACGAGGGAATTATCACCAGTCACCGAACGTCTGCTATATGGCGGCATTAATATATAGATAATACTGAGCTCACCACACAGGAGGGAATTATCACCAGTCACCGGACGCCTGCTATATGGGGCATTAATATATAGATAATACTGAGCTCACCACACAGGAGGGAATTATCACCAGTCACCGGACGGCTGCTATATGGCGGCATTAATATATAGATAATACTGAGCTCACCACACAGGAGGGAATTATCACCAGTCACCGGAAGTCTACTATATGGCAGCATTAATATATAGATAATACTGAGCTCACCACACAGGAGGGAATCATCACCAGTCACCGGACGTCTGCTATATGGGGCATTAATATATAGATAATACTGAGCTCACCACACTGGAGGGAATTATCACCAGTCACCGGACGTCTGCTATATGGGGCATTAATATATAGATAATACTGAGCTCACCACACAGGAGGGAATCATCACCAGTCACCGGACGGCTGCTATATGGGGCATTAATATACAGATAATACTGAGCTCACCACACTGGAGGGAATTATCACCAGTCACCGGACGGCTGCTATATGGGGCATTAATATATAGATAATACTGAGCTCACCACACAGGAGGGAATTATTACCAGTCACCGGACGTCTGCTATATGGCGTCATTAATACATAGATAATACTGAGCTCACCACACAGGAGGGAATTATCACCAGTCACCGGACGTCTGCTATATGGGGCATTAATATATAGATAATACTGAGCTCACCACACAGGAGGGAATTATCACCAGTCACCGGACGGCTGCTATATGGGGCATTAATATATAGATAATACTGAGCTCACCACACAGGAGGGAGTTATCACCAGTCACCGGACGGCTGCTATATGGCAGCATTAATATATAGATAATACTGAGCTCACCACACAGGAGGGAATTATCACCAGTCACCGGACGGCTGCTATATGGTGGCATTAATATATAGATAATACTTAGCTCACCACACAGGAGGGAATTATCACCAGTCACCGGACGTCTGCTATATGGCAGCATTAATATATAGATAATACTTAGCTCACCACACAGGAGGGAATTATCACCAGTCACCGGACGGCTGCTATATGGGGCATTAATATATAGATAATACTGAGCTCACCACACAGGAGGGAATTATCACCAGTCTCCGGACGGCTGCTATATGGCAGCATTAATATATAGATAATACTGAGCTCACCACACAGGAGGGAATTATCACCAGTCACCGGACGTCTGCTATATGGGACATTAATATATAGATAATACTGAGCTCACCACACAGGAGGGAATTATCACCAGTCACCGGACGTCTGCTATATGGCGACATTAATATATAGATAATACTGAGCTCACCACACAGGAGGGAATTATCACCAGTCACCGGACGTCAGCTATATGGGGCATTAATATATAGATAATACTGAGCTCACCACACTGGAGGGAATTATCACCAGTCACCGGACGTCTGCTATATGGGGCATTAATATATAGATAATACTGAGCTCACCACACAGGAGGGAATTATCACCAGTCACCGGACGTCTGCTATATGGGGCATTAATATATAGATAATACTGAGCTCACCACACAGGAGGGAATTATCACCAGTCACCGGACGTCTGCTATATGGGGCATTAATATATAGATAATACTGAGCTCACCACACAGGAGGGAATTATCACCAGTCACCGGACGTCTGCTATATGGGGCATTAATATATAGATAATACTGAGCTCACCACAGCTGCATACAGAAGCTGGGAGTATTGTACCGGTGGGTCAGATACAGCTGAAAACAGGAAAAGTTTGGCACAGCCATTGGATAAAATAAAAAAGCCTTTATTTAGAAATCCATTAAAATAAGTAAATCCAGGGTGAAAACTTTGAAAAGCTTCAGCATTTCTGGCGTATCACATGCCCTCAGTCATAGTTATATGGCGGCATTATATTTTTGAACTAGCTATTGAACCTGTTCTACGCCCGGGTGGCGAGCATTTTTATTGGTACATTTTTAATTTTATTAAAGTATTAGCTGAAAACAAAAATTTTTTTTATTGTACAAACACTTCTCTATAAACCACTTTTTTTTTGGTGTGGTATTTCTTTACGTTGGGTTGTTGGTGCGGGAGTTTATGGGTGGGGTCTTATCTATGTCTTCCTCCCCTGACTGCTTTCCTCCCTTTTATTCTTTTTTTTGTACCGCGCCCAGACTTTCTAGGTCCGGTGTTGTCCATGTATTCCTCTTCTGGCTTTTTTCTTTCCCTTTATCCTTTATCTCTAATTATATTTTTGTTTATTTTTTACTCTTGAACTCATCTCCCTTTTTCTAGTAGTCTTATAAGCGCGGTATTCGCACACGCTGACTTCTGTGCCAATTTATTGAAGTATTTACTACAACGTCAACATGGCAGTGTGCACGTGTCGGCCATAGGGATAATGGCGATGGGCAGCACTTGCGCACTGCTGTCACGCCAGGTGTGGGAAAGACTTAGTGCAACACAAAGGGTAGAGGGAAAGGGAACCCAGACTCTAGGGAAATTGAGAAGTGTAGACCTCCTAGGTTGATCGGGTGTCACCCTGACTCCACTAACGTCCCTGGACGCGAACCTCACCCTGTCTTTCCCTGGCGTTTGGCTCAGGCTAGGGAAGGGAGGAGATGAGCTCTAGTCGATCTCCACTAACCACTATAGACAACAAGGGTTAACAAACAGGGGAAATTGCTTAGCTTTAGACTACTCCAGACAAATGCGCATATGTCCTCAAGCTTCAGAGAGGACAAAGTACTTTTCCAGTTAAGCCTTCACAAGTAGTAATGAATATTGCCGGCTCCTCCCTCTGATACACAGCAGGTATTTATACACTCAGCCCAGGGGAAGGTAGGCACTGGGTCTTACAGCACTGTCAGGGGGGGGGGTAATGGGCCATAACCCCTGGAGGTCATTTCGGGCATCAGACACCTGAATGCCCGCACCTCTGTTAGTGGAGTGACCCAGGGTCTAAAAAACGGCAAAGTCCCTTCATTTTGAGTAAATGCGGTTATTTACAAGCATATGGTGCAGATGTTAACCGTATTTACACAAAGTTTATTCACCCTAATCCCGTCAATTAGCAGCACATGGTGCAGATGTTAACCGGATTTACCCAAAGTTTATTCACCCCATTCCGGACACCTGGATGCCCGCACCCCCTATTCCGGACACCTGAATGCCCGCACCTCTGACAGTGGGAGTGACCCAGGGTCTAAAAAACGGCAAAGTCCCTTCATTTTGAGTAAATCCGATTAACATATGGTACAGATGTTAACCGGATTTACCCTCATTACAAATTTCCATTGACCGTGCTCCACCTGGTGACGGAAATTTGTTAGTGCATGCATAGCTCTAATCTGGTAAAGTAGTAGCATATAGTGCACTCGTTAACCGGATATACCCTCATTACAAATTTCCATTGACCGTGCTCCACCTGGTGACGGAAATTTGTTAGTGCATGCCATTGGTTAACAGATAGCATATAGTCCAGTGGTTAACCGTATTTACTCTTGTTACAAAATTGACGGTGTTAGAGCTCCATCTGGTGACAGATGTCCAGTGGTGCAATCCAAGTGCTAATCCAGTTAACATCATACATTTTCAATGGTCCACGAACATTTTTCGGTCGCAAAAATTTTACGCCGTTTTTTTACGAAAATGCCCTTTTTGATCGCATAAATCTCTTCTAGAACGTTCTTTCAGGTCCTAGAGCGAACGGGAGCGTGTCACAAATGTACGGTCTCCAAGAAAGTAGCGCCAAACCGTTCGCACGACCGCGCAATTGTCCGTTTTATGTCACAAGG
This sequence comes from Phyllobates terribilis, assembly GCF_046119375.1. NCBI lineage: Eukaryota > Metazoa > Chordata > Amphibia > Anura > Dendrobatidae > Phyllobates > Phyllobates terribilis. The sequence goes on along the minus strand of NW_027362765.1, from coordinate 30,470,516 downwards.
CACCCAAAGGGTCGCCTAACGGGCCCCGCTGTGAACGGGAGCGCATCCCCACCCACTGGCATGGAGAAAAGACCCCAAAACCACGCTTAGTGCCGCGATTTTGGGGCTTAGCGCCGCGATTCTGGGGTTGCGGCGGACGCGCTTGCGCGTCCGCTGCAACCCCATCATAAGTATAGGGAAATCTACAGTCAATCTACAGTGACTTCTCTGGAAAATAATTATCACTCCACTGTAACGGTTTATAATGGAAGCCTATGGGAATGAGTAAATCCGGCGAGCGGCGGAGACCGAGATTTGGTCCTTGGGACCAGTTTTGGTCCACAAAAGCCTCAACCGCGCTACTTGGCAGCGCACGGAGCCCAGATCTGGTCTGTTGGTGCATCAGCGGTCCAGAAAAACTCCTGATGTGGGCACTTCGCTTCGTACCCTGATCTGGTCCCCTATGGGAGCATTCTATTGCAGGTCAACCTCTAAGAAGATGTCTGTAATGCCAAATGTAGAGATCTCCTGCAACCAACTGCAGGACGACTGTCTGTCACTTCTGACACACCCATGACAACTGCTATGTTGACATTGTAGTAGAATTCTTCAATAAAATAGTGTAGGAGTCAATGAGTGCGCATTGTTTTGGTCACTTTTGTATTTTGTCATTGCTCTCACCCCTAGATGTACAGTAGCATGAGTTGGTGTCTACAACCCACAAAAGTTGCTCAGGTAGTGCAGCTCATCCAGGATGGCACATCAATGCGAGCTGTGGCAAGAAGAGTAGCTGTGTCTGTCAGAAGAATGTCCAGAGCATGAAGCAGATACCAGTAGACAGGCCAGTACAGCTGGAGACGTGGAGGGGGCCGTAGGAGGGCAACAACCCAGCAGCAGGACCGCTATCTCCTCCTTTGTGCAAGGAGGAGCAGGAAGAGAAGTTTCAGAGCCTGAAAAATGACCTCCAGCAGGCCACTAACATCCATATGTCTGCTCAAACTGTCAGAAACAGACTCCATGAGGGAGGTATGAGGGCCCGTTGTCCACAAGTGGGTGTTGTGCTTACAACCCAACACCATGTAGTGCGAATGGCATTTGACAGAGAACAACATTTGCAAAATCGTCATTGGAGCCTTGTGGTCTTCACGGATGAGAGCAGTTTCACACTGAGCACATGTGACAGACATGACAGAGTCTTGAGACGCTGTGGAGAACATTTTGCTGCCTGCAACATCCTCCAGCTGTCACGGATGTGTCAGAAGTGACAGTCGCCCTGCAGTTGGTTGCAGGAGATCTCTACATTTTGCATTACAGACATCTTCTTAGAGGCTATCTCTAGGACCCAGCGACTACCTTCCTCTGGCTAATTAACTCCCTGCCTGGGTGTTTCAGAGGGAGGTGCCGGCGATATTCATTACTACTTGTGAAGGCTTTAGCAAGCACAGTACTTTGTCCTCTTTGGAGCTTGAGGCCGTTTGCGCATTTGTCTGGAGTCATCTAAAGCTAAGCATTGTCCTCCTGTTTGTCTACTCTTGTTGTCTATAGTGTTTAGTGGAGATCGACAAGTGCTCATCTCCTCCCTTCCCTAGCCTTAGCCATATGCCAGGGAAAGACAGGGCGAGGCACGAGTGCGGCGATTGGTGAAGAGCCCATACAGGGACGTTAGGGGAGACAGGATGACACTAGATCAACCCAGGAGGTCTCCACTTCTCCCCTCTCCCTAGAGTTTGGGCTCCCTTTCCCTCTTCCCTTTGTGTTGCACTAAGTCTTTCCCACACCTTGCGTGACACCAGCATGATTGGTTTGGCAGTGGGTCAGTAAAATTGTTGTGAGGCTTTTCTTTGGAGGGCCACACAGCCCTTCATGTGTTAGCCAGAGGTAGGCTGACTGCCATTAGGTACCGGGATGAGATCCTCAGACCCATTGTGAGACCATATGCATGTGCAGTGGGCCCTAGGTTCCTTCTGATGAATGACAATGCTAGGCCACATGTGGCTGAAGTATGTCAGCAGTTCCTGTATGATAAAGGCATTAATACTTTGGACTGGCCCGCCCGTTCCCCAGATCGGAAACCAATCGCGCACATCTGCGATATCATGTCTCGTTCCATCCACCAACGCAACATTGCACCACAGACTGTCCAGAAGTTGACTGATGCTTTAGTCCAGGTCTGGGAGGAGATCCCTCAGGAAAACATCCGCAACCTCATCAGGAGCATGCCCAGGCGTTGTAGGGAGGTCATACAGGCACACGAGGCTACACACAATACTGAGCATCATTTCATTGTCTTTAGACATTTCCATTGAAGTTGGATCAGCCTGTAATTTGAATTTCCAAATCCAGACCTCCATGGGATATTAATTTTGATTTACATTGATCATTTTTATGTTTTATTGTTCTCAACGCATTCCTCTACGTAATGAATATCTAGGATGTGGTAAATTAGTGTTCTTTATTTTTTTGAGCAGCGTGTGTGTGTATATATATACAGTACAGACCAAAAGTTTGGACTCACCTTCTCCTTTAAAGATTTTTCTGCATTTTCATGACTATGAAAATTGTACATTCACACTGAAGGCATCAAAACTATGAATTAACACATGTGGAATTATATACTTAACAAAAAAGTGTGCAACAACTGAAAATATGTTTTATATTCTAGGTTCTTGAAAGTAGCCACCTTTTGCTTTGATGACTGCTTTACACACTCTTGGCATTCTCTTGATGAGCTTCAAGACGTAATCACCGGAAATGGTTTTCACTTCACAGGTGTGTCCTGTCAGGTTTAATAAGTGGGATTTCTTGCCTTATAAATGGGGTTGGGACCATCAGTTGTGTTGTGCAGAAGTCTGGTGGATACACAGCTGATAGTCCTACTGAATAGACTGTTAGAATTTGTATTATGGCAAGAAAAAAGCAGCTAAGTAAAGAAAAACGAGTGGCCATCATTACTTTAAGAAATGAAGGTCAGTCAGTCCGAAAAATTGGGAAAACTTTGAAAGTGTCCCCAAGTGCAGTTGCAAAAACCATCAAGCGCTACAAAGAAACTGGCTCACATGAGGACCGCCCCAGGAAAGGAAGACCAAGAGTCACCTCTGCTTCTGAGGATAAGTTTATCCGAGTCACCAGCCTCAGAAATCGCAGGTTAACAGCGGCTCAGATTAGAGACCAGGTCAATACCACACAGAGTTCTAGCAGCAGACACATCTCTACAACAACTGTTAAGAGGAGACTTTGTGCAGCAGGCCTTCATGGTAAAATAGCTGCTAGGAAACCACTGCTAAGGACAGGCAACAAGCAGAAGAGACTTGTTTGGGCTAAAGAACACAAGGAATGGACATTAGACCAGTGGAAATCTGTGCTTTGAGTTCTTTGGTTCCAACCACCATGTCTTTGTGCGACGCAGAAAAGGTGAACGGATGGACTCTACATGCCTGGTTCCCACCGTGAAGCATGGAGGAGGAGGTGTGATGGTGTGGGGGTGCTTTGCTGCTGACACTGTTGGGAATTTATTCAAAATTGAAGGCATACTGAACCAGCATGGCTACCACAGCATCTTGCAGCGGCATGCTATTCCATCCAGTTTGCGTTTAGTTGGACCATCATTTATTTTTCAACAGGACAATGACCCCAAACACACCTCCAGGCTGTGTAAGGGCTATTTGGCCAAGAAGGAGAGTGATGGGGTGCTACGCCAGATGACCTGGCCTCCACAGTCACCAGACCTGTGGGGTGAGCTGGACCGCAGAGTGAAGGCAAAAGGGCCAGTAAGTGCTAAGCATCTCTGGGAACTCCTTCAAGATTATTGGAAGACCATTTCCGGTGACTACCTCTTGAAGCTCATCAAGAGAATGCCAAGAGTGTGCAAAGCAGTCATCAAAGCAAAAGGTGGCTACTTTGAAGAACCTAGAATATAAGACATATTTTCAGTTGTTTCACACTTTTTTGTTAAGTATATAATTCCACATGTGTTAATTCATAGTTTTGATGCCTTCAGTGTGAATGTATAATTTTCATAGCTGGAGCTGGAAATCTGTAGTGTCACTGTCCACAACCTGGGGGTGTCCCTGACAGGCGTTATTTCTGGGGGCATGCTGCTTGGAACATACCAGGGCCACATCCCGGGCCGAGCAGCCTATCAGCTCACGCTCCGTGCCCAGCTCCTCGGGCTCCTGCATCTGAGTCGCCATCTTCGCTTGGCAGGAGATTGCACTGGAAGCGGTGCCTTCAATAAAATGGCGCCATACTGCGGTATGCACTGACTCCGGTGCCACCCTGCGTAGGCGCCGCTTATCCCAGCTTTGGACAGAAGGATGCATCCACCGTTATATATAAGATGTCCTCTTATTTTTTTAGGACATTAGAAGGATTATAAGTTTAGCAGCAGATTTCCAATATCAATCTTTCTTTTTTGGAGACAAATCCATTTCTGAAGTGGATTTGAGGGGCCCAAATTTGATCCCTTTGTGACATGCAGAAGTAGTGCTGTTGCTTCAAAAGCATCCAGCAACTGTTACAAATAACACAAGCACAGGAGACAGGAAGTATTGTGTTTCAGAAGCATCCAGCAACTAGAGGGGTTAACACATTCACAGGAGACAGGGAGTGTTTTAGCAGAGCCCCAGGGGGATTGTGGGGAACTTGTTATTGCAGTCTGGCTGGCTAAGCCAAAGAGAAAGGTGGTGTCTTATCTGGATCTGACAGAGGGTAACTGAACAGGATTCTGATCAGGAGAGAAACTAAACACAGGTCAGATAGACTCCCTGAACTAACAGTGCAGAGTATTATTGGGCATGAAGATAAGGAATGGAAGGAATTGTGTCACAGGTATCATCTCCCTCATCAAACCCTCCCCCCCTCCATCTCCATGCAGGATAAATATTACTATGTACTATTGTGTCCTTGTGAAGGAAAAGCCTGTGGTTGTGTATGCATAGAAGTGTGCTGCTAAGAGATCTAATCTATGCTGAATTATGCTACTGAAGAGACTGTAATACTGTGCCTTGTAAAGAAACTACTGTATTGTTACTGGAGTCGGTTGCTCAAGAAACTCAGACTGTACTGTAATGAAGATTGTTGCTGTAATATCCCTGAATTGCAGTGGCCGTGTTTCAGATTAAATTCCACTGTTAAACTGTTGAAAAAGACTCGTCAGATGTGTCTGCTCAGCAAGTGAGTTCATCGTGTGCCTGAGAGAAGCTACAGCCTATGGTCGCCCTGAGTAACGATTCCCCCAGGATTCCAAAGAATTCATGAAACCCGTCTCGCCCTATCTGAATCTAGCGGCGTGCGTGTAACACCTTATTAATGCTTCAGCTCTGAGAGTGTTTATCATCACATTGAGGAAGATTTTTGAAAATGATCTTGCTGCAGAATGCACGGTTCTTCTTCTTGAACCATGGCAGGAAGTGCTGTTTGAGAAACTCAACATACATTATGGAGTTCATCTTTACCCCTTCAGGGATCCTAAAAGGGCCGACAATCTCTCTCCCCATGATTCCAGCCCAAAACATTACTCCACCTCCTCCTTGTTAGCGCCGTAGCCTTGTTTGCATGGGATGTCCATCAACCAGCCATCCTCCACTCCATCCATCTGGACCATCGAGATCATTTCATGCATGATAATGCCCCGTCTCATGCTGCACATAACACATCTGCATCTCTGGCTGCTATGGGCATAAAAGGGGACAAACTTATGGTGTGGCCTCCATGCTCCCCTGACCTCTACCCCATTGAGAACCTCTGGAGCATCATCAAAAGGAGTGTCTATGATGGCAGGAGGCAGTTCACATCTAAGCAACAGCTCTGGGAGGGTATTCTGTCCTCATGCAAAACAATTGAAGCAGAAACCATCCAAAACCTGACAAATTCTATGGACGAGAGAGTTCAGAAGCTCCTTTCGAACAAGGGGTCCTATGTGCAAATGTAACATCACCTAGAATAAAGTTTTGAGTTGAAAACTGTTTGATTTCAGTTTGTAATAACCTGCTAATGCTTATAATTTCAAAAATGACAATTTTTTTGTTCTTTATTAAAATGAAAAGGTTGAAAACTCTGCTGTGCATAATAATTTGGAACATGCATTTTGAGTGCAGTTTGAGTGTTTTATTTTTTTACAAATATACTGTTATCATAGGCAGTTTGTACAAAAACCTTTCAATTGTACTCTAATAGTTATTTGACTGGAAAATTACAATGACTGCAATTCATATAGGTAATTTGGGAAAATCTGAGAAAATATTATTTGCATAATAATTTGGAACACAGTGTTTGGTGGCCAGTATTCTGCATGGAGCATTATATGGGGGCCAGTATTCTGTATGGAGCATTACATTGGGGCCAGTATCCTGTATGGGGCGTTATACGGGGCCAGTATACTGTATGGAGCTTTTTATGGGGTCCAGTATTCTGTATGGAGCGATTCGCCGGTTTCTGAGCTATTGTGGAATTTACAATAGATATCGCTCATATAATGTAAGAAGTGAAATCTTTGGCCTTGTACTATATATATATTTCTCTGCGGTATCTGTGCATCATGAATCATGATATGTGTTAAAGGGGCCCACTGAGACTCTTTCGCCCAGGGCCCACTAAAACCTGGAGTGGACCCTGCTACTGACAGATGCATACTTTTTTTCTCAACATTAAAAAACAAAATCAAACTAAAGTTTAAATCACTGTAATCAAACTGTACCTGGCCTGGGAGGTAACGACTGGGCTCTCTTCTGCTTCCCCACAGTGCTCCTGATGGGAGCGGCATCCACCACTGCACAGTAAGGAGGGAGAGCTGGGGTGGACACTTGGGTATGCACAGTGAGGAGGGAGAGCTGGGGGGGGACTCAGGTGCTGCACAGTGAGGAGGGAGAGCTAGAGGGACACTTGGGTGCTGCACAGTGAGGAGGGAGAGCTAGCGGGAAACTTGGGTGCTGCACAGTGAGGAGGGAGAGCTAGAGGGACACTTGGGTGCTGCACAGTGAGAAGGGAGAGCTAGAGGGACACTTGGGTGCTGCACAGTGAGGAGGGAGAGCTGGGGGGACACTCGGGTGCTACACAGTGAGGAGGGAGAGTTGGGGGGGACACTCGGGTGCTGCACAGTGAGGAGGGAGAGCTGGGGGGGACTCGGGTGCTGCACAGTGAGGAGGGAGAGCTGGGGGGGACTCGGGTGCTGCACAGTGAGGAGGGAGAGCGTGGGGACACGGGTGCTGCATAGTGAGGAGGGAGAGCTAAAGGGACACTTGTGTGCTCCACAGTGAGGAGGGAGAGCTAGAGGGACACTTGGGTGCTGCACAGTGAGGAGGGAGAGCTGGGGGGACACTCAGTTGCTGCACAGTGAGGAGGGAGAGCTGGGAGGACACTCAGTTGCTGCACAGTGAGGAGGGAGAGTCTGTCAAGAGCACTTCTTTGGTGGACCTGCAGTCGGTGTGCTATTGATCTATTGGGAATAGAATACTACACTGACAGACCACAGAACACTGCTGAGGAGTGAACAAATAATGTGGTTCTTCTTGTGTGCCTGGATCACTTCTCTGCCTCTCATTGAAGATTTTGTATAAGTGCACCTTAGGCACTATACATATCATATATTCCCAAGAATTATAGAATTATATAGGCAATTGTGTGATTTTTGGGGTAGGTTTGCAAGGCTGTGGAAAGGAGGAGGAGGGGTGAAAAAGAAATTAAATGAATAATTCAAATGTACAACTTACCGTATTTTTCGGACTATAAGACGTACCGGACCATAAGACGCACCTAGGTTTTAGAGGAGGAAAATAAAAAAATAAAAATTTAAGCAAAAAATGTGGTCATGATGCACTTTTAAGGGGGAGGGGGTCTTCTGCTGACACTGGTATAGGGGTAATGTCCCCCAATTCTGACAATATCCCCCATCCTGGTATATATGCCGCCCCCCTTCCTTTTATATGTGGTCCCCATCCCCATCCTGGTATGCCTGGCATCCCTCCATCCTGGTATGCATGGCACCCCTCATCCTTATCCTGGTATGCATGGCACCCCTCATACCTATCCTGATATGCATGGCACCCCTCATCCCTGTCCTAGTATGCATGGTACCCCTCATCCCTGTCCTGGTATGCATGGTACCCCTCATCCCTGTCCTGGTATGCATGGCACCCCTAATCCCTTATCCTGGTATGCATGGCACCCATCATCCCTGTCCTGGTATGCATGGTACCCCTAATCCCTATCCTGGTATGCATGGCACCCATCATCCCTGTCCTGGTATGCATGGCACCCCTAATCCCTATCCTGGTATGCATGGTACCCCTAATCCCTGTCCTGGTATGCATGGTACCCCTAATCCCTGTCCTGGTATGCATGGCACCCCTCATCCCTGTCCTGATATGCATGGCACCCCTAATCCCTATCATGGTATGCATGTCACCCATCATCCCTATCCTGGTATGCATGGCATCCATCATCCCTATCCTGGTATGCATGGCACCCTTCATCCCTGTCCTGGAATGCATGGCACACCTCATCCCAGTCCTGGTATGCATGGCACCCCTATTCCCTATCCTGGTATGCATGGCACCCCTAATCCCTGTCCTGGTATGCTTGGCACCCCTCATCCCTGTCCTGGTATGCATGGCACCCCTCATCCTTATCCTGGTATGCATGGCACCCATCATCCCTGTCCTGGTATGCAAGGCATCCCTAATCCCTGTCCTGGTATGCATGGCACCCCTAATCCCTGTCCTGGTATGCATGGCACATCTCATCCCTGTCCTGGTATGCATGGCACCCCTATTCCCTATCCTGGTATGCATGGCACCCCTAATCCCTGTCCTGGTATGCTTGGCACCCCTCATCCCTGTCCTAGTATGCATGGTATAGGGGTAATGTCCCCCAATTCAGACAATATCCCCCATCCTGGTATATATGCCGCCCCCCTTCCTTTCATATGTGGTCCCCATCCCCATCCTGGTATGCCTGGCATCCCTCCATCCTGGTATGCATGGCACCCCTCATCCTTATCCTGGTATGCATGGCACCCCTCATACCTATCCTGATATGCATGGCACCCCTCATCCCTGTCCTAGTATGCATGGTACCCCTCATCCCTGTCCTGGTATGCATGGCACCCCTAATCCCTTATCCTGGTATGCATGGCACCCATCATCCCTGTCCTGGTATGCATGGTACCCCTAATCCCTATCCTGGTATGCATGGCACCCATCATCCTTATCCTGGTATGCATGGCACCCCTCATCCCTGTCCTGGTATGCATGGCACCCCTAATCCCTGTCCTGGTATGCATGGCACCCCTAATCCCTGTCCTGGTATGCATGGCACATCTCATCCCTGTCCTGGTATGCATGGCACCCCTATTCCCTATCCTGGTATGCATGGCACCCCTAATCCCTGTCCTGGTATGCTTGGCACCCCTCATCCCTGTCCAGCTATGCATGGCACCCCTCATCCTTATCCTGGTATGCATGGCACCCCTCATCCCTGTCCTGGTATTCATGGCACCCCTAATCCCTGTCCTGGTATGCATGCCACCCCAAATCCCTGTCCTAGTATGCATGGTCCCCCTAGTCCCCATCATGCTGCACATTAAAAAAAAATAAACACTGCTACTCACCTCTCTTCTCTCCTCCAGCGCTGCGTCCGGTCTGCCTGCTCTGATCTCTCCCTGTGAGCCGCGCATGACGTCACTGCCGTGCGCGGCTCACATGGAGAGATCAGTTGCCGGAAGTCACTGCTCCCCACGCCGGGTCTGTGTGCGCGGGGAGCAGTGACTTCACTCGCCTTCATAGCCGGCACACAGCGGAGCCGCGCTGCGGCTGCTGCCGGCTATCTCCTGTGCCCGCTCATTAAAGGGCATGAATATTCACCCCTTCCCCATGCCCATGGGCGTGGAGAGAGGTTGAATATTCATGCCCTTTAACAGCGGGCACAGGAGATAGCCGGCAGCAGCCGCAGCGTGGCTACACTGTATACCGCTATTAAGGAGCATGAATATTCAGTGCTCCCCACGTCTCATGGGCATGGGGAGCAGTGAATATTCATTTTCTTTAGCAGCGGGGACAGTGTAGGCTGCAGTAGGTGGCCGCTGCCTCCTGTGCCCCGCTCCTCCACCGATACCGCTCCCCCCACATCACATGTAAAGCGCCATGGAATAAATGGCGCTATAATAATAATAAATAATAATAATATAAGCCATAAGAAAAACAAAACTAAACTGCTGCTTTCGAGTTATTACACCTCCTGTGTATTGCCAAGTTTTTAGCAATAAGGATCGGATACGGCTTTAAAGAAGGCAACCACTTGTAATATAACACAATTTTATTTATAATAGATAATTTGAAAGATAAAATACAGAATCAAAGGAATAGTATGATATTATGATATTGTGTACACTTTTGTAGATTAAAGGTTACTAAGGTTAAATACTTATAAAGGTTACCTACTTACTATTGGATAGAAGAAGAAAAAGATTTCCCTAGTAGCATATACATCATCTGTCCGGAAACTTCAGCTGGAGAAGCGCTCAGCGATGGGCAGAGAATGCGTCCTAGGTCCCCCTACACTTTTAAGAGCGTCCTCTTCAAAGGTCTATAATGCTTCTGCCATAACTGAATTCTTCAACAGCTTTATACTTTAGAAAAGGCTTACCCAACCTAATATTACGTAAGCATGAAAGTTCATAGGTTGTTGTCCAACATTCAAATCCCGTGATAGTGGCCAGCTATCACAGATAAGCAATGCCGGACAAGACCTGTTCACGGACCATTCTCCTTTTGTCAGAATGTTTACATATGATAAGAGTAAATGCTACACAGGGTTATAAATCAGAACAAGGTTTTCTTCCCAGACAGTATATTGTGTTAAGAAGCTATGTATCAGTGAGATACATTCACAGATAAAGTATACCTTAACACAGAATATATAATTAGAATATTGATTAAAGGTTGGATACATCACAAGGGGTTTCAGATAGCCACTTATATTTTTGGTACTACAATAAGCTTCTCCATCTTAAGCCATATATCTGTAGTTTTATTTACAATATTGTGCAATCGTCTGTCTCTGGTTCTAGCAAACACAGCGTATACAAAAGGCTAATTCCCTTCAGTAATAAAGATTAAACCTCAGACTTAGCAAACTTAGCCTAATGTTTTAGTATGTCTGGACTAATGACCCCTAGAGTCTACTGAGGTAAGACACCTACAAATGCTGTTGTCTGGTTTATATTTCAATATGGATTTGAAATATAAAATAGCCATTTTTCATGTTCATACTACACTCCTGTATTTACCGTATTTTGCGGACTATCAGATGCAACCCAAATTTTGAGGAGGAAAATATAAAAAAAAGATTAAATGCGCCAAATGGGGATCCATCTTATAGTCCGAATTTAGCTTTCCGGGGGTGGTGGCAGCTGTTGAGCGGGATCACAAGAGGCAGGATCGCCGCTGCAGGACGCCAGTGGTTTCAGGAGTGCTAAGGGCCCTCGGTAGGGAGGAGGGGGATCCTGGCAGTGCAAAGCCATCGGCTTCAATAAAATGTCGGCGGTGCAGGCAGGAACAGAGGCCCCACTCTGCACATTGCTCTCCCAGGGGTGGGCTTCAGGAAGGTGGCCATCGGAGGCGGCACATGCACAGATTGAGATCTCAGCTCATCATTAAGCCGAGATCTAAATTTGTGTATGCACCGCCTCTGGTGGCCATCTTTCTGAAGCCCACCCCTGGGAGAGCAATGTGCAGAGCGGGGACTCTGCTCCTGCCTTTGCCTTTTTTCTTGAAGCCCACCGCCGGGACACCTACTCCTCCCAGCGCAGGGCCCACAGCATCACCCCACTCCTGCTGCAGCCGCCTTTCTCCAGCAGCAGCCCTGCCTCCTGTGACCCCGCTCCACCGTCACCCCTCCCTCAGTAAGCTACATTCTGATTCCAAATCTGGGTGAAAAAAAGTGCGTTTTACAGACCGCAAAATACAGTAAATACATAAATGACAAAACTTCTCTCCTTTGCAATGTTAAACACAGACAGCACACAGATTATACACTGATGCCATCTGTGCGCTGTACGTGTTGTTCATGGACCCATAGACTTGTTTTGGCCCTTTTCAGCTGCGATATCGTAAAAAACGGACATGTCTCTGTGAGTTTGTGGTAATTCACATTTACATTTTTCACATACGAGTACAATACATTTTTTTCAGTACTCGTACCTATGACAGTTTCCAATATTGATCCGAGTGTCAGATCAAACTCGGTAATGAAAGTCTATGAGTCAGTGAAAAAAATCGGACAGCACTCGGATGCCATCCATATGCTATCTGTTTTTCACCGACTGATAAAGTTTTTATTTTCTTTCTCTGATCAAAATCATTGATGAAACACGGTTTCAGGTGTGCATTAAAAACATCTAATGGTGTGTCTCTAATTAACTCAGATGTTGCCAAAAAACCTATCAGAAGCTTCCAAACACATGACATCTTCATATGGGCAGTCCAGAATTGTTTAATGGCAGAGTAATCTTAGTGTAACATTGCAAAGTATAGGATAATTTTATCATTTATTTCTTAATGTATCCATCCATGAAAAACGCTGATGGTAAAAACAGACACACAGACCGTACACTGATGACACCGATACCATTTTTTTCAAGTATGTGTTTAAACACGTACGTATGAATGAGGCCTCAGGGCTCATACTCATCTGCATGAAAAATGGACGAGTGCAATCCGATAAAAAATCGGATTGCACTCTGACCAATGTTAATCTAGGAGTCCCTGCTCATCTGAGGTTTTTTTCTCAGCTCAGATCGAGCGGAGAAAAAAATCGCAGCATGCTGCCATTTGTCGAGTATATTGGATGAAACTCACCAATGCAAGTCGATGCGTGCGAATAACAAAACCATGCGAGTGCCGTCTGATTGCAATGCGATTTTAACATGAGCTTTTACACAGAGGAATTCTGTCATTTACACATAGTTTTCCAAGGAAATATTCTTCATCATATGTAGATAGATATAGATAGATATAAATATTTGATTGAGATATATGATCAGTTCTTTGTGTGTGTAGCTTACTGTACATGTGTTTTAGTGCAAAATAAATTATTTTCTGAAAAAAATCGTGTGGATCCTCTGAAATTTTATTAACCAGCAGAGGGAAAGCAGACAGCTGGGGGCAGATGTTTATAGCCTGGGAAGGGGGTAATACCCATGGAGCTTCCCAGGCTAATAATATCAGTTCACAGTTGTATACTTAGACTTTACTGGCTATTAAAATGAGGGACCCCCAAAAAAATTAAGTGGGGTCCCCCTATAATTAATAACCAGCAAAGGCAAGGAAGGCAACTACGGGCTGATATTTAATAGGCTAGTGGATATTGCCCCCTTCTCAGACTAAAAACATCAGCTCTCAGCCACCCCAGAAAAGGCGCATCCATAAGATGCACCAATTCTGGCTCTTAGCCTCCACTCTTTACACTTGCCCTGGGGCGGTGGAAAGTTGGGTAATAGGGTTGGGGTTGATGTCAGCTTTGTATGGGGAGCATGCGCAGCTCAGTGTCTCTGATGCCTGACATGCTGAACTTCAAATGGGAGATTTTAGAAGTATACTGGCACCAATCCCACAAGCTCAATTGATATTCTTAATGTCAGCAGTTACTTGCGATCTTTTACGGTGGTGTATAAGTTATAGGTCAAGGCAGACATCGATATAAAGAAATATGGAAAGCAGCACTTACCAGATCTTTCTTGGCTTAAAAGTCTTCCATCATGTGTGGACAATCTGGGAAAACATCCGGCAAGCAGGTAAAAAGAGGGAGTAGATGCAGGGGAGGGAGAGAGGACAACGGCTGTTTCGCGTCTGGCGGACGCTTCTATGTGTCCTATGCCAAAGGTATATTTATAAGACCTAAGGTATAAAAGTATAGGACCCATAGAAGCGTCAGCCGGATGCAAAACTGCCGTCGTCCTCTCTCCCTCCCCTGCATCTATTCCCTGTTTTTAACCTGCTGATCGCCTCCATGCCACTCCACATTGATGCAGCAATTGATGCAAAAGGAGCCCCGACCAAGTATTGAGTGCATTTACTGAACATACATTTCAGTAGGACAACATTTCGGATTTTAAAAACATTTTTCAAGCTGTTGTTATAAAGTATTCTAATTTACTGAGATAATGACTTTTGTGCTTTCATTGGCTGTAAGCCATAATCAACATTAACAGAAATAAACACTTGAAATAGATCACTCTGTTTGTAATGACTCTATATAATATATGAGTTTCACTTTTTGTATTGAAGAACTGAAATAAATTAACTTTTTGATGATATTCTAATTTAGTGAGATGCACCTGTACAGTATATAAGTATAATATAATAAACATCTGTAACGTGATCAAGAAACCACATTGTGACTATAGTTTCATCCAAATTTTTAATATTTAGACAGAAAGGAGAGGAAGAGCAGAGAAAAAAAGAGAAGAACTTCAGGCAAAAAGGAAGGGAATAAAATAGAAAAGTAGACACACAGGAGGGGGGGGGGGGGGGGTGAGAGAAAAGAAAACCCACCCCACCCCAATCCAGACAGCCATTCGAACAAAAATCCCCCAATGGCAATCAAGTCTCAGAGTCAAGCTGCACAAGGCTTCCATATTCATTAGATTGCTTAAATTCCATCCAATAGAACCACGTTTTATAGAAGACCTTGTATCTACTGTAGAGAGAAACTGTCAAGTCCTCCATGTACATTAAATCATTGACCTTGGAAATCCAGAGGGACAGGCTAGGTGGATTAACTTTCTTCCATAACAACGGAATACAAGCTCTGGCAGCCATCATCAAAAATCTTAATAGGGACCGTTTGTAGGAGGAAATAGAAGTCTCACAGAGCTGCAGAAGGAATAGTTCAGGAGCCATTTCAGATGAAATGCCTGTAATCGACCTGATAATGCTTTTCACCTTAGTCCAGAACAGTTGTAAAACCGGACAGGACCAGAAGAAATTAAGGAAATCTCCCTCGCCTGATCCACATCTCCAACACTTATGGTCAATAGAGGGGAACATTTTGTTTAACTTAACCAGGACCCTATACCACCTTGAATGGAGTTTGAAATTCGCTTCCTGAAGCCGAGAACTTCGGGAAGATTTATGCACTAGGGACAGCACCTTTTCCCTTTGTTCCATGGAGAAAGTGATACCCAAGTCCTCTTCCCATTGTGTTAAAAATCTGGGAGGAGGCTGATCCATAGAGTTAGCATTGAGTGTACAGAGGAATCTGCATGACAAATCACCCACTTACTCTTGCAAAGATTTTCAAATGCAGAAGGGGTTCACATACAGTGGTGAAAAAAAGTATTTAGTCAGCCACCAATTGTGCAAGTTCTCCCATTTAAAAAGATGAGAGAGGCCTGTAATTGACATCATAGGTAGATCTCAACTATGAGAGACAAAATGAGAAAACAAATCCTGAAAATCACATTGTCTGATTTGGAAAGAATTTTTTTTCAAATTTTGGTGGAAAATAAGTATTTGGTCAATTACAAACAAGCAAGATTTCTGGCTCTCACAGACCTGTAACTTATTCTTTATGAGGCTCCTCTGTCCTCCACTCATTACCTGTAGTACTGGCACCTGTTTGAACTCGTTATCAGTATAAAAGACACCTGTCCGCAACCTCAAACAGTCACACTCCAAACTCCGCTATGGTGAAGACCAAAGAGCTGTTGATGGACACCAGAAACAAAATTGTAGCCCTGCACCAGGCTGGGAAGACTGAATCTCCAATAGGCAAGCAGCTTGGTGTGAAGAAATCAACTGTGGGAGCAGTAATTAGAAAATGGAAGACAAACAAGACCATCTATCTCGATCTGGGGCTCCACACAAGATCTCACCCCATGGGGTTAAAATGATCTCAAGAACGTTGAGCAAAAATCCCAGAACCACACGGGGGACCTAGTGAATGACCTGCAGAGAGCTGGGAGCAACGTTACACAGGCTACCATCAGTAACACACTACGCCGCTAGGGACTCAGATCCTGAAGTGCCAGACGTGTCCCCCTTCTTAAGCCATTACATGTCCGGGCCCATCTGAAGTTTGCTAGAGAGCATTTGGATGATCCAGAAGAGTATTGGGAGAATGTCATATGGGTCAGACGAAACCAAAGTAGAACTGTTTGGTAGAAACACAACGCGTTGTGTTTGGAGGATAAAGAATGCTGAGTTGCATTCAAAGAACACCATACCTACTATGAAGCATGGGGGTGGCAACATCATGCTTCGGGGCTGTTTCTCTGCCAAGGGACCAGGATGACTGATCCGTTTCTTGAAAGAATGAATGGGGCCATGTATCGTGAGATTTTGAATGCAAACCTCCTTCCATCAGCAATGGCATTGAAGATGAAACGTGGCTGGGTCTGTCAGCATGACAATGATCCCAAGCACACCACCAGGGCAACGAAGGAGTGGCTTTGCAAGAAGCATTTCAAGGTCCTGGAGTGGCCTAGCTAGTCTCCAGATCTAAACCCTATAGAAAACGTTTGGAGGGAGTTGAAAGTCCGTGTTGCCCAGCGACAGCTCCAAAACATCACTGCTCTAGAGGAGATCTGCATGGAGGAATGGGCCAACATACCAGCATGAGTGTGTGCCAACCTTGTGAAGACTTACAGAAAACGTTTGACATCTGTCATTGCCAACAAAGGATATATAACAAAGTATTGAGATGAACTTTTGTAATTGATCAAATACTTATTTTCCACCAAAATTTAAAACAAAATTCTTTCCAAATCAGACAATGTGATTTTCAGGATTTGTTTTCTCATTTTGTCTCTCAGAGTTGAGGTCTACCTATGATGTCAATTACAGGCCTCTCATCTTTTTAAGTGGGAGAACTTGCACAATTGGTGGCTGACTAAATACTTTTTTTCCCCACTGTATATTGAACGTAATTTAGAAAGAAGCAAACAAAGTGACGGAGTTTGGAGAGAACACCATGTGCTCAGTGGTAAGGAATCAGTAATAATAACTTGAAGTGCCTCTAAAGAAGGCCACTCATTATCTACCCAAAGCTGGAAAGCCCTAAACCTTCCCTGAGAGATCCAAAGTCTAAAAACAGTATCTGACAAATCAGGGGAGAGCCGATAATAGGCGCTAAAGGAGATGGAATGGGAAGAAGTCTGTATATTTCTGGTCTGGAGCAGCAGTAGAGTGTAGCACTACTTGTGAGATGAGATTTCAGCGAAGATTGGGAAATGAAGGGTACCCAGGGGAGAGCACCTAAAGTGGATTCTGAAAAGCTTTATTTCATGGCTTCGCTGAGGCGTGCCTTCAGCAATCTATAACTCTAAACATATCACTTCCCTCTCTAGGAAAGTGATATCCTTACTCTTCAATGAAGGGAGACCAGTTTTTTTATATAACCATGAATACGGTTCTGGAAATCTGCCCTGACAGAATCAGAAGTAGATTTATCCAAGAATAGAGAGGAGTAGAAATCTTTAAAGGAAGAAGCCATGTCTTTTGGCAGTGTTGCTTTACCGCCTGAAAGGCTCTGAATGATTGGGATACAACCCTTCGATCGCTGGGTCCTCAGGGCTCTAGCAAGCGTTCTGCTACCTTTATTCCCAGATTCATAAAAGTGTCTTCTACATTAAACTAGAGTACACTTAGCCTTATGAGACAGAAGGGATGTCAACTTCGTGTTATGATCAAGGATGCCCTTATGTCAATTTTCGGGTGTACGAATGTCAGCCAGCAAATCATTGATTGCTGAAGCTTGCTCTCTTTTGATACATGACCCCGTGTTTGATAAAGATCCTCCTGACCACACATTTATGCACTTCCCAATTTTTGGTGGGGGACGTGCCCTCAGTAGAATTAGTGGCAAAATAATCCGTTAAGGTATTCTAGATTTCTTGAATAGTAATCTGATCATTTAATATTGACGTATTTAATATCCATTGCCCATGTCTGGGAATAAAATTAGATAGCGAGAGAGTGAGAATAACCAATGCATGATCTGAGAAAGATAAACTGTGAATTGAGACATCTATAAGAGAGTATAAGTCACCGTGTTTGATGAAGGAATAAACTAAAAGCAAATATGTATCATGTACCGATGAGTAATATCTGTAGTTTCTGTCAGATGAATGTAGAAGACACCAGGTATGGATCAATTGGTGATCATGCAACCCCCGTCTGATGCGTCACAGAACAGTTTGAGGCATGAATGATTTCCCCTTCGGAGTATCAACAGAAGGTAGTCAGGGAAACATTAAAATCCCCCCCTAGAACCAGAGTACCCTCCTTGATCTCCTCCACCAAGTTAAGATAATGCAGAAGTAAAGGACATTGACCCCAGAATTAGGTACCGTATTTTTCGGACTATAAAACGCATGTCTTATAGTCCGAATGTGGTGTGCATGTAATGTATGAATATATATATATACTGTGGGGGGAGCGGAAGCGGCGGAGGAGTGGGGCACAGGAGTCAGCAGCCTTCTGGGCAGGCTATACTGTGCCCGCTGCTAAAGAAAATGAATATTCACTGCTCCCCACGTCCATGGGCGTGGGGAGCACTGAATATTCATTCTCCTTAATAGCCGGCACACAGTGTAGCCGCAGCGCGTCTCCTGCTGCAGCTGGGCGATCGCTTGTGCCCGCTATTAAAGGGCAGGAATATTCACTCCTCTCCACACCCATGGCTACACTGTGTGCTGGCTATTAAGGAGAATGAAGTCACTACTCCCCACACACAGTTCCGGCGTGGGGAGCAGTGATACCATGCGCGGCTCACATGATGAGATCAGTGTTGGCAGCAGAGCAGGACGCAACGCTCGAGCACAGGGAAGAAAGGTGAGTAGAATTGTTTATTTTTTTTATGTGCAGCGTGGTCGGGATTAGGGGTGCTATGCATACTAGGATGGGGATTGCTGTGCCATGCATACCAGGATAAGGATGAGGGGTGCCATGCATACCAGGATAAGGATGAGGGGGGCCATGCATACCAGGATAAGGATGAGGGGGGCCATGCATACCAGGATGAGGGGTTCCATGCATACCAGGATAGGGATGAGGGTGCCATACATACCAAGATGAGGGGTGCCATGTATACCAGGATAAGGATGAGGGGTGCCATGCATACCAGGATAGGGATGAGGGAGGCCTTGTATACCAGGATAAGGATGAGGGAGCTCTTGCATACCAGGCTAAGGATGAGGGGTTCCATGCATACCAGGATAGGGATGAGGTGTGCCATGCATACTAGGATAGGAATGAGGGGTGCCATGCATAGCAGGATAGGAATGAGGGGTGCCATGCATAGCAGGAAAAAGATGAGGGGTGCCATGCATACCAGGAAAAGGATGAGGGATGCCATGCATACCAGGATGAGGGGTGCCTTGCATACCAGGATGGAGATCAGGGGTGCCATGCATACCAGGATGGAGGGGTGCCATGCATACTAGGATGGGAATTGCTGTGCCATGCATACCAGGATAAGGATGAGGGGTGCCATGCATACCAGGATAAGGATGAGGGGTGCCATGCATACCAGGATAAGGATGAGGGGGCCATGCATACCAGGATGAGGGGTTCCATGCATACCAGGATAGGGATGAGGGTGCCATACATACCAGGATGAGGGGTGCCATGTATACCAGGATAAGGATGAGGGGTGCCATGCATACCAGGATAGGGATGAGGGAGGCCTTGCATACCAGGATAAGGATGAGGGAGGTCTTGCATACTAGGCTAAGGAAGAGGGGTGCCATGCATACCAGGATAGGGATGAGGTGTGCCATGCATACCAGGATGAGGGGTGCCATGCATACTAGGATAAGAATGAGGGGTGCCATGCATAGCAGGAAAAAGATGAGGGGTGCCATGCATACCAGGAAAAGGATGAGGGATGCCATGCATACCAGTATGAGGGGTGCCTTGCATACCAGGATGGAGATCAGGGGTGCCATGCATACCAGGATGGAGGGGTGCCATGCATACCAGGATGAGGGGTACCATGCATACCAGGATGGAGATCAGGGGTGCCATGCATATCAGGATGGAGGGGTGCCACGCATACCAGGATGGGGATGAGGGGTGCTATGCATATCAGGATGGGGATGAGGGGTGCCATGCATGCCAGGATGGGGATGAGGGGTGCCATGCATGCCAGGATGGGGATGAGGGGTGCCGTGCATGCCAGGATGGGTGCCACGTATAATAAGAAGGGGGGGACATAAATATCAGGATGGGGGATATTAATAGAATTGGGGGACATTACCCCTATAACATTGTCAGCAGCAGACTCCTTCCCCCTTAACAGTGCATCATGACCACATTTTTTGCTTCAATTTTTTTTTCTATTTTCCTCCTCTAAAACCTAGGTGTGTCTTATGATCCAGTGCGTCTTATAGTCCGAAAAATACGGTAAGTATAGGGATTCAAATGTAAAAATTTGGAAAGCAATTTGGGCTTTAAGCAATAAAAGTCTGCCTTCCTCATTATTGTGAGACTCCATAAACTCCCATTGAAGATAGCAAAATACCGGTCCCTCTGGATTTCGAGTCCGGAGAGGAAAAGTGGTAAACTGCTGGAAACCGCCCATCAGAAAGCTTATAAGGTTTATCTGTCTTCTAGGAAAACTATCTGAAGACAACTTCTCCACAGCAGTTTCATGAGAATAGAGCGTTTTTCGGGACTATGAAGGCCCTTACGTTGAGCGAGCCCACATGAATCTTAGACTAAAAATGAGAGGGGGGAGTGATGGGAAAAAGGGAGACTGCAGGAGGTTGAAAAAACAGATACACGAGTTAGAAAAAGAGGCAGAAAGGAAGGACACTAGAAATAGAGAACAAGCTTACAAAAAGCAAACAGGCCCCAGATCCAGTAAGGAGCCTTCTAGGAAACGGTGGAAGCAAAACAAACCATGTGGAGGGAGCTCGATTGCCCATAAGAGCACCATGAGCAAATCACTCCCCCAACTCTCAAGAGGGGGAGGGCACAAACTTAAAATGTCCCTGCTATTAAGGGAAAAAACAAACAAAACACTTCAATTTATGTTACGAATGTGGACAATAAATTCGGACACCTCACCTCCCATAAGGAAAGGCTGGCCCAGATTAATCACAATTGCTGAAACTCGGGGTATTGTATAGACATTGAGAGAATGGTCAATGCATTAGCCTCATAAGAAAAGAGTTGAGAAAACGTTATAAAAGGAGAACATTAAGTCAGGTTTCTGTTGAAGGAGCTGGAGTGTTCATAGGCAAATTCTGCGACTCAGATGAGGAAATTGCCTGTCTAAGGCTATGTGCCCACGATGCAGAAATGAAGCAGAAAATTTCTGCAGCATTTCTGCATCTCCCTGGCAGAAAAAACGCATGCAGATTGTGCATGCGTTTTTCCTGCAGAATACATGCGGATCCACATGCGGATTCACATGCTTTTTCGCATGCAGATTGACAAGCGCTTTCCAGGCGATAGCATCACTTGGAAAGTGCTTGACAACTAGGTCACACTGTATAAATCCATGCAAACAGCATGGATTTATACAGTGTGAACCGTAAAAATTAAAACAAATAAAGCTATACTCACCCCCGAGGCCCCGGCGTGGCTGCAGCGCTGCTTCCTGGCTGGTTCCCGGCTGCCGGCATATCGCGAGACAGAGCGGTGAAGGGCCTGCGGTCACATGACTGTGACGTCACCGCAGGTCCTCAAGCGATGCCGGCATTCAGAGAGAAGCCGCCGGACAGGTGAATATAACTTTATTTGTTATTTTATTCTTTTTTTACAGGTACAATGGTACCCAGGTCTGGATGAGAGTCTCCTCTCCTCCAGAACTGGGTACCATCCGCACATAGAGACGCATAGAAGCCGCTTGTACAAATGTACAGTCGCGGTTTCTATGCGTTTCAATGCAAGTCAATGGCGGGAGTTCCGCTGCGCTACCGCAAAATTAAATGACATGCTGCGGATTTTTGTACGCAGCATAAACGCTGCGGAAAAATCCGCAGCATGGGCATAGAACATGCGGAATCCCCTTGGGGACCATGGGGTGCGGATTACCTAGCGTTTAACAAGCGTTTACGCTGCGGAAATTCCGCAGCATAAACGCTTGAAAAACGCTACGTGGGCACCCAGCCTTAGCAGGCAAGGAGATGTAAGATCTTCGTCATCTTTCACTTTGAGGCAGAACCTCTGAGAGCTCCAAAGAAAGCCTGTCAGGAACTGACACGTGACATGATCTTAGGAAGTCAAACAAGCCAGGAAGATCTTCATATTTTTTTTAGGAGAAAGGATGCGTCCCCTTTGCGTATAAGAAGCTGAAAAGGGTGTCCCCAACTATATGATGCGTTAGATTCTTTAATTTTAGCCAAGAGTGGCTGTAGCAAGCGCCTCATATACAAAGTACGGCATCTGGGAACAATTTCACCTCAACCCCATCCAGGGTTACTGGTCCATGAGACCAAGCCTTTTGCAAGATCTGTTCCTTGTTAACAAAGTGTAACATTATTACATTTGTATAGTCATAATCAGCAGGTTTGGTTGGAGACACCAAGGTAGTTTATCAGGGAATGTAGAAGAACTGACACTGAACACACACAGTGAACCTGCGGTAGGACGTTTATTGTCTCTTGCACATAAACTGATCACATTTAGATGAACCCTCCTACAAAACATGATAAAGTCATTGCTACAGGACTTATGAGAAAGTGATTTATTCTAAAAGAAATGCCAGAGCCAAAAATGAGAGAATCCAGGCACCGTGGCTGGATACTCCGGGCCTGGCCTTCAGCGTGTTAGGACCAGACGGGGTCTTTGTCCCTGGAGCTTCTCTACTCGATATAATGAGACTCACTGATCTTGTTCATATAAAGAACGTTTAAGAATAATAGAAACTGTCTATATTATGAGGACCTTGTCTGATCTCTATGTCCTTGTATAAATAACTATGGAGACATGGGCGTACCCACCGTGGGGCAGGGGGGGCAGCTGCCCCCCCATAAAAGCAGGGCCACACGCCACACACATAGGCGGATTATAATGAAGGCAATTTGGGCTACCGCCCGTGGCTCCGGGGGGCCCCGAGGCTCCGGGGAGCCCCATGAATTGCCCCCATTATAACCTGCAATCTCGTGTGTGTTATCATCGGAGAGGGCCGAGGCCGCAGGCTGTGATGCTGGGCCCGCCCTGTCGCATGACGTCACGCAGAGCAGGACCCAGCATACACAGCGAGGGCGCGTCTGTTCAAAAGCTGTGACTCACGCGCTGACTGGTCTGCCTAAGAGGAGCCGCTGCACCTCCCTCGCTCCCCTGCCTGAGCTGAGTAGCTGAGCAAGCCGGCTTGTCATGATCTTCAATAGGCTGGCAGTGCTGCAGTTAGCTCCACCCCTGAGTCCTAGTGAGCTGCTGCAGCAGAGATTGAGCCGAGACTGTGCCTGGACCGGACCAATCATCATCAGGCTCATATGTAAGTGCTGCTGGAGCCAATTTAGTTTTTTTGTTTTATGAATTGCACCATATAATGTTACTGTGGGAGTGGAGTGGATGTGAGGGGAATAGGGGGAGCTGATTTGGGGTAGTGGGGTGGGGGGCACTAGGGGCCTTGTGTACTGAGATTATGTGCAATCTCATGTCATAGCTGCTGTCTGGGGAGGGTGGAGATAGGGAGGTAGGGGCATATTATATTTACAGTTTAGAACTTATAATAAGCCCCTGCCTGATAGTATAACAAGCCCCCATACAGTAACTATGGCATGAGCTGCACTGTGTCTAAAGGGGTTGTCCGGTCTAAATCTACAAGTCTGCCGTGCCTCTTTGTGGCTACAGACATGTGACTCCTTACATTGCGCACACTGTGAGGATTCACCATTGCCCGTATCGGCGAGTATGCGATTTACATGCGCTTGGCCACATTCCAACTGCGCGGCCTCATGCAATACAAGTGTATTGAGCGAGACCGGAAACAGTGTAGGTGGAATGTGGCCAGGTGTATGCAAATCGCATACTTGAGGTCACATGACAACCCACTCCCCGCACTGGAGAGTCCTAACAGTGTGCTGTGCGTGCAGTGTGAGGATTCACAAGTCTGTGGTCATATAGTCACTGCACACTTCTATCTGAAGACCAGACAATCCCTTTAATTGTTTCATAATGAGCAGCTTATTATTTGTATAAAGTTATTAGAGGGGTTGTCTGGGCTTGGGATAAAAGTCTGCATGTCACTCTGTGACTGCAGACTGGTAAATCATGACAGGGTGCGGTGCGACTGCTGTCATGAGTCCCCAGCATCACTTATGAGATCGGACGGTCATGTGACCACACGTTTGCGGTTTGCACGTGTCGACTAGATACGTTTGGCTTCTCTCAATAGAAGAGAATTGAGAAAAGCCAAAAGAGTGTAGTCAACACATGCAATTAGCAAACGTGGTCACATGACCGGCCGATCACATAAGTGATGCTGGGGACTCATGAGCCATTATTACTATACATGTACACTGTAACTGCGCCCCTGCACTGACTGAAAACCGGCTTTAAGGGCTCTTTCACACGTCAGCACCTCCAGTATGTGTGGGGACAGATTCCACACGTACTGGAGACACTGACACACGTAGACCCATTCAAATGAATGGGTCTGTGCACATGTCAGTGTGTTTCCACAGATCGTGTGTCCGTGTGCAAAACATGCTGACATGTTCGTTCTTTGCACACTGCACGGGCAACAAAACATCCCACACTGATGACATCTGTGTGTCATCCATGTGACACGTACCGGTGCCTGGGAATCAGTGTAAAGTTAGCGCTGTTCCCAAGCGCCGGGTGCTGAACACTGCCGTCATCATGGTTCCCTGCTGGCGCTGCGATCAGCATGAGCAGGGGATAATGTTGACAGTTGTATCTAGCCCCCATTGTGTCCAGCAAGTGTAAAATGAAGAATAAAATTAAAAAAATCCTTATACTCACCTATCTGAAGTTGGAAAAATCCAGTGTCCAACGCTGTAATCCATCTGACCGGCAGGCGACCGCACACACCAAGGAGCAGAGCAGAATGACTCGCTGCAGCGAGCGGGACTCTGACCTGCCCTGAGCTCACTGAGTGACAGCGCAGGTCAGGGGTCCGCTCGCTGCAGCAAGTCATTCTGCTCTGCTCCTTGGCGTATACGGTCGCCTGTCGGTCAGATGGATTAAAGCGTGACACAGGTGAGAATAAGGATATTTTTATTTTAGTCTTATTTTAACACTTGCTGGACACAGCGGCGGCACAATACAACTCTCAACATTGTCCTCTGCTTGTGCTGATTGCAGCTCAAGTAGGGGACAATGATGAGTGATGCCTCCAGCACCCCGTGCTTGGGAACAGCACTAATTGTACCGCTAATTTTTGAACAAGTTTTCTTCAAACCCGAGAAAAATGATATTAGTATAAGACATGTAATTAGAATAAAAATCTAAATTGTAATTGTAATAACTAATAAAGCGCTTCTATAATTACATATAATTTTCTTAAAATTTTCATTTCATTCACCTTTTTCGTTTTTAAATTTTACAACCTGAACGCCCATGGCTTCCCCCCCCCATAGTTTTGATCCTGGGTACGCCCATGTATGGAGATATTGCTATTCTTCTGTATAACATATGTAATGTTACTGTAGCCCTAATATTTCTGTACAGGAAGTCTCTGTATGGATAATATTACCCCATCATTTGGGATAAGGAGAAATGATAAGGAGAATTAGGGACATTTAAAGGGGTTTTCCCACGAACAAAAGTTAATTTTAATCAATAGATCTTTGAATAATAATAAGTTCCACAATTGAATGTATTTAAATAAAACAGGTAAGTAGACGGAAAAACAAAGAGAAACCAGCACTATTCAAATCGCATACCTTAATGCAGTCCAGAAAGCGTTCTTGCAGTTAGCCAGGGATCGCAATTAGCAGGTGCTCAGCCCGAAAGCAGAAGCATTCAATTAAACCTGAGAGGTAGATGAAGGAGACACTCCAGCAAACGATGTACGTAGAAAAAGCTTTTATTACTTCATGACACAATTAAAACATGGAGCCAGGGAAGGGGAAGCGGGGATCCTTTAGGGCGACGGCCGTTTCGCACCGAGTTGATACTTGGACCCGTTGAAGAACCAACCTGGTGCGAAATAGCCGTCGTCCTAAAGGATCCCCGCTTCCCTGGCTCCATGTTTTAATTGTATCATGAAGTAATAAAAGCTTTTTCTACCTACATCGCTTGCTGGAGTGCTGCCTTCATCTACCTCTCAGGTATTTAAATAAAATGTTCCTGTACTGAGATAATCTTAGAAATGTCCCCCTGTGTAATGGCTGTATCTGACCGTGTATGGAACACGGTCTGATTGTACCACTTCTCCTGGGCAGGGGAGGAAGCAAAAGACTATACAGACATTGCAGCACAGGATCACAGCTGATTCTTTCTTTGAAGTAAAACATTGTTTAAAAACAGGTAGGGAAATATTTTACCTCACTAAAAGAATCAGCTGTGATCCCCCTGCTGTGCTATCTGTATTCTCTCTTTTGCCGCCTCCCCTGCCCAGGAGCTGTGGTATGATCAGACCATGTTCCTGTACGGTCAGACACAGCCATTACACAGTACACAGCAGGGGCACATTCATAAGATTATCTCAGCACAGGAACATTTTATTTAAACACAACCAATTGAGGAAATTATTATTCTTCCAAAATCTATTAAAATCAACTTTTGTTCATGGGAAAACCCCTTTAATTGTAATTTCCCTTTTTAAAAAGGCATAATACAAAAAATCTGATGGAAAAAAAAGTGGTTCATTTTCCCACCCTTTTTTTATGTTCTCTCAAACATAATTATTTAGACGCAAAACCAAAAACATTTAAAATCATAGAAATTGTGTTCAAAGAACTTGTGTTGTGGTAAAGAGCCGAGGCTTAAGATGTGTCATCTCAAGAAATCTACAAAACAGGGAGGATTGGCAACTCTGAAGTTCCTTGTCTATTTCATGGCTTCGGGAGCTTGGAAACTTCTGAATCAGCAGGTTTGGATGAAATGGGCAACTCATCAGATTCCATGCCTTGTCTTGAAGGGAATCAGTTACCAGTGATGGTTAATAAACTACAATACTTAGCAGGGAAAGGGATTTAATAAATGGATCACATCAAATGTTCCTACAAAAAGGAATGAATTGTAGATGTAACTAGTAATGAGTGTTTCGGGTCCGAGTGGTGGAACCTCTGTGCTTTGGTGCAAGGAGGGACCAGAGGGGCATAACTAAGTGCCTACTCGGACCGACCCAGGTCACACGGCGGCTTAGTCGACTCTGTGAAGCAAGGAGGGAGCGGGCAGGTGAACCAGGTGCCACTCTGAGACCGACCTTCTGTGAGAGCAGGTGACTCCCATGGGTCAGATGACAGGAGCGGACCGGTACAGCGGATGAGCACGGCTGGTAGGCTGGCGGGTGATCCGGGTAGACAAGCAGGCGGGTTTGGTGGATAGCCAGACAGGTACTCCGGGTAAACGGGCAGGCGGACACGGCCGGTAACTTTTCAGGTGCTCCGGGTTGGCAGGCTGGCGGGCACGGCTGGTAAACAGACTGGCGGGCTGGACTGTTAGACAGACTGGTGGGCAGGACTGTTAGACAGACTGGCGCGCAAGGAACCTGAGGGCTGAGGAGAGTGTTAGCACACAAACAACAACCTTGCACAGGCACCTCCATTTTGGAGGAGGTGCTAAATATAGGGGCAGTCCTCCGGCCATTGGCCGGGGACTCTTTAGGACGGCGCGCACAGCCCCTTTAAGAGGGAGGGAGCGCGCACGCCCTAAGCTCAGTGCCCAGGAAGCTGCGCGCAGTGCGCGCCTTAGCAGTAGGAGAGCAGGAAGACGCCAGACCACGGCGGTAAGGGGAAAGGTGTCTCTGCCCGGCAGGGGCAGAGACGCTGATGCTACAATACCCCCCCTTTACGCCCCCTCTTTTTTTAAGCCCGCAAGAAATTTTTCTAGAAGATGAGGAGCATGAATGTTCTCCTTGGGCTCCCAAGACCTCTCCTCAGGACCAAACCCTTTCCAATCCACAAGAAAGAAAGTCTTTCCTCTTATCCACTTGATGGCCAAAATGTTTTCTACCTCAAAGACGTCCTCAGCGGAGACTGGAGCTGGGGTGGTACCTGGATCGTCAGAGAAAGAATTAAGGACAACCGGTTTGAGGAGAGACACATGAAAGGAGTTGGGAATCCGTAAGGAGGCCGGGAGTTTCAGCTTGTAAGCCACCGGATTAATTTGTTCAGAACCTCGAACGGACCGATGAACCGCGGACCCAACTTGTAAGAAGGTATCTTGAGACAAACATATTTTTGAAGAAAGCCAGACCTTATCTCCCGGACGGAACAGAGGCGGATCCAGAAGTCTCTTATCAGCATGCTTCTTCATCTGCTCCGATGACTGAAGAAGCGTGGATCTAGTGTCTTCCCAAATTGCAGAAAATTTGCTGACGAGAGACTCCGCGGCAGGATTGTCCACGGAAGCGGAGACGGGAGACGGAATCCGGGGGTGTCGACCGTAGACCACAAAAAACAGGGCTTTAGCTGAAGACTCACTCTCATGGTTGTTATAGGAAAACTCGGCCCAGGGCAGGAGCTCACCCCAATCGCTATGGTGAGCGCTGACAAAGTGTCGAAGAAAACTGGTGAGGATTTGATTGATGCGTTCCACTTGGCCATTGGACTGAGGATGATAGGCCGAAGAAAAATCCAGGGAGACATCCAGCAGCTTGTACGTGGCTCTCCAGAAGCGCGAAGTGAATTGAACTCCGCGATCTAAGACAATGTGGAGGGGTAAGCCGTGAAGACGGAAGATGTGATGGATGAAATCCTTAGCCAGCACCGGTGCAGACAGAAGACCAGGCAGGGGGATGAAGTGAGCCATCTTAGAAAAGCGGTCGACGACCACCCAAATGACAGTACAACCGGAAGAAACAGGGAGATCCGTGATGAAGTCCATTGGAATATGTTGCCAAGGAGCGGAAGGCACGGAAAGAGGAAGGAGACGGCCAGCAGGAAGGTGCCTGGGGATCTTATTACGGGCACAAGAGGAACAAGCCGCGACAAATTCCGCAAAATCCTTGCGCACGGTGGGCCACCAATACTGTCGGGCAATGAGCAGAAATGTCTTCCTCTGGCCGGCATGACCAGCCATTTTAAACGAATGACCCCACAGTAAAACCTTCTTCCAATCCTGAACTGCTACAAAGGTCTTACCGGGAGGTAGATGAGACAGGTCAAACGGAGCAACAGTCATTATTTTGGAGGGGTCAATGATATGTAGAGGCTCCTCCTCCTGGTCGGTAGACAAAAATGAACGGGATAGAGCGTCGGCTTTAATGTTCTTATCTGCCGGGCGGTAGTGGAGAGTAAAGCAGAAACTAGCAAAGAATAGTGACCATCTGGCCTGACGCGGGTTTAGTCTTTGGGCGAGATTTTTATGGTCAGTGTAGATGACCACCGGGTGAAGAGCCCCCTTCAGCAGGTAGCGCCACTCCTACAGCGCTAATTTGATTGCAATCAGCTCTCGATCTCCTATGGAGTAGTTGAGCTCGGACGAGGAGAAGAGCTTGGAGAAGAAGCCACAGGTTACCATTCTCCCGGACGAGGATTTCTGGGTGAGCACTGCTCCGGCCCCGGAGGAGGATGCATCAACCTCCAGGAAGAACTACTTGTTACAATCCAGACGGTGTAGCACATGAGCGGAGGAGAAGGCTTGTTTAAGGGAGACGAAGGCTTTCTGCGCCTCGGAAGACCACTCCCTGGGATTTGCTCCTTTACGGGTGAGAGCAGAGATGGGAGCAGTCCGGGAGGAAAAATGAGGAATGAAGAGGCGGTAATAGTTTGCGAAACCCAGAAACCGTTGAATCGCCTTCAATCCCTCCGGTCGGGGCCACTTTAAGACGGCAGACACCTTCTCGTGATCCATCTGCTGACCGGTCTCAGAAATGATATAACCAAGAAACGGCAAGGAGGTCTGCTCAAAGAGGCATTTCTCGTATTAAGCATACAGGCGATTTTTCCAGAGTCTCAGCAGAACCTGACGAACAACCCTCCGTTGTGAGGGCAGATCCGGGAAGAACACCAAGATGTCGTTCAGGTACACCACCACGCAGGAATACAGGAGATCTCGAAAGATGTCGTTAACTAGCTCCTGGAAGACGGCTGGGGCATTACAGAGACCGAAGGGCATCACGCGGTATTCATAGTGACCGTCCCGGGTGTTGAATGCCGTCTTCCACTCGTCTCCCTGACGAATCCGGACCAGATTGTACGCCCCCCGAAGATCGAGCTTGGTGAAGATCTTCACGCCTTTTAGGGGGTCAAACAACTCTGAGATGAGAGGCAGGGGGTATTTATTTTTGATGGTAATCTGGTTTAGACCCCTATAGTCTATACAAGGCAAAGCGACCCATCTTTTTTCTTTGCGAAGAAGAATCCTGCTCCAGCTGGAGAGGTGGATTTCCGGATAAATCCCCTAGCAAGATTCTCCTCAATGTAGTCAGACATAGCACGGGTCTCGGCCAACGACAAGGGGTAGATTCGCCCGCGAGGAAGTGAAGCACCTGGTATTAGGTCGATGGGGCAATCATACGGCCTATGAGGTGGTAGTGTCTCAGCCTCCTTTTTGTCAAAGACGTCCACATAGGACCAGTAGGGTGCCAGCAGGCCAGGTAGGTGAGCCGGCGTAGACGGGGGTCGAGCAGGACAAACCGGGACCAGACAGGACTCATGGCATTCCTGACCCCAACGGAGCACTTCACCAGATCTCAAATTCAGGACGGGCTAATGTCTCTGTAACCAGGGCAGACCAAGCAAGAGGGGATGAGAGACTGGACAGTACATGAAAGGAGATTTTCTACGAGTGCAGCATTCCCACCTGAAGAGTTACAGGCTCAGTGACCAGCAAGATGGTTTCCGGGAGAAGCTTCCCATCCACTGAAGAAACCGCCAAAGGTTCAGCCAGACATATGGTGGGAATCTGATAACGCTCCACAACGGCCTGTTGAATGAGATTCCCTGCGGCTCCGGAATCCAGAAAGGCAGTCTCGAAGAAGCGGGTCTCACCACTAGTGACAGAAACGGACAGAGTCAAGGATGGAGGAAGGAAGAACTCTTGCTTAGGATGACCTCTCCGAGCGGTCCTAGACACTGGAGTTTCCCGATCTCACCGGGCAGGAATGGATCAGATGCTCTATACTGCCACAGTAGAAGCAACTCCCCTAAGCGCGGCGTGTCTCCTGGCGAGACTTGACAATCTTGGCATGGTCATTTTGCATTGGCTCTGGCAAAGATACCCGGGGGATTGCTGGTTGCGAGACAGGCCTTTGGAAGGTTGGAGCGAGACGCAGAGGTCTTCTCTCCCGGGTCATGTCCTTAGCACGTTCCAAAAAGCGGATGTCGATCCGGATAGCTAGAGACTAGAGACACCAGGTCATCCAGGGTAGTAGGTATGTCTCGGCTGGCTAACTCATCCTTGATCTGTCCGGAAAGGCCCTTCCAAAAGGTGGACACCAGTGCCTCATTATTCCAGGCGAGTTCAGATGCAAGGCTGCGGAAACGCACAGCATACTGTCCCACAGAGAGACTCCCTTGATGGAGTCGGAGAAGTGAGGAGGCAGTAGAAAAACTTCGTCCAGGTTCATCAAACACATTCCGGAAAGCCGCAAGGAAGGCCTGGAGATCGGACCCCAGAGGATCCACTCTCTCCGAGGGTTAAGCCACGCCAACGCCTCTCTGGTAAGGTGAGACATGATGAATGCCACCTTGGCACGGTTGGAGATGAACTGGTGTGCCAGAAGTTCAAAGTGCAGCGTGCACCGATTTATGAAGCCCCGACATAGGACTGGGTCACCATCGAAACGTAGAGGCGCAGAAAGCCGGGGTCAAAGCCGGGTGCCACAGCGCCACTGGGTTAAGGTACCGCCGGAGTGGGTGCCGCTTGATTAGAGACAAACACCGACGGGGTGGACAGCGTGTCCAGGCGGGAGTTGACTGTCCGCAGATAGGACAGAATAGTCAATGGTATAACTTAGAGAGCGAAGGTGCCTGGGAGCCACCGGATTCCATTTCCTGTGCAAACTGTTATGGGTCCGGATGGTGGAACCTCTGTGCTTTTGTGCAAGGAGGGACCAAAGGGGCATAACTAAGTGCCTACTCGGACCAACCCAGGTCACACGACAGCTTAGTCGACTCCGTGAACCAAGGAGGGACCGGGCAGGTGAACCAGATGTCACTCTGGGACTGACCTTGTGTGAGAGCAGGTGACTCCCACGGGTCAGATGACAGGAGCTGATCGGTACAGCGGATGAGCACGGCTGGTAGGCTGGCGGGTGATCCGGGTAGACAAGCGGGCGGGTACGGCGGATAGCCAAACAGGTACTCCAGGTAAACAAGAAGGCGGACACGGCCGGTAACTTGGCAAGTGCTCCGGGTTGGCAGGCACAGCTGGTAAACAGACTGGCGGGCTGGACTGTTAGACAGACTGGCGGGCAGGACTGTTAGACAGACTGGCGGGCAAAGAACCTGAGGGCTGAGAAGACTGTTAGCACACAAACAACAACCTCGCACAGGCACCTCCATCTTGGAGGAGGTGCTAAATATTGGGGCAGTCCTCCGGCCATTGGCCGAGGACTCTTTAGGATGGTGTGCGGCCTCTTTAAAAGGGAGGGAGCACGCGCGCCCTAAGCTCAGTGCCCGGGAAGCTGCGCGCATTGCGCGCCTTAGCGGCAGGAGGACAAGAAGACGCCGGACCGGGACAGCGGCGGTGAGGGGAACGGCGTCTCTGCCCGGCAGGAGGCAGAGACGCCGATGCTACAATGACTAATATGAACATGTTTATTATTGTAGTCTAGAGAAGTTACAGACTATGTTCAGACATGGAGATTGTGCGCTGAAAGTAACTGTAATGAATGGCAGATCGCTGAGACTGGGAGCCAGGAAGAAGAGGAAGGAGGACTTTCGGGGTATTTGGTTTTTTTTTAAGGGTTGGGATAAGGGTTGCTATATTTGTCCCTTAAGTGTATATATACACTGCTCAAAAAAATAAAGGGAACACAAACAACAGAATATAACTCCAAGTAAATCAAACTTCTGTGAAATCAAACTGTCCACTTAGGAAGCAACACTGATAGACCATCAATTTCTCATGCTGTTGTGCAAATGGAATAGACAATAGATGGAAATTATTGTCAATTATCAAGACACACTCAAAGGAGTGGTTCTGCAAGTGGGGACCACAGACCACATCTAAGTACCAATGCTTTCTGGCTGATGTTTTGGTCACTTTTGAATGTTGGTTGTGCTTTCACACTCGTGGTAGCATGAGACGGACTCTACAACCCACAGAAGTTGCTCAGGTAGTGCAGTTCATCCAGGATGGCACATCAATGCGAGTTGTGGCAAGAAGGTTTGCTGTGTCTGTCAGCGTAGTGTCCAGAGGCTGGAGGTGCTACCAGGAGACAGGCCAGGAGACGTGGAGGGGGCCGTAGGAGGGCAACAACCCAGCAGCAGGACCGCTACCTCCGCCTTTGTGCAAGGAGGAACAGGAGGAGCACTGCCAGAGCCCTGCAAAATGACCTCCAGCAGGCCACAAATGTGCATGTGTCTGCACAAACTGTTAGAAACCGACTCCATGAGGGTGGTATGAGGGCCTGACGTCCACATATGGGGGTTGTGCTCACAGCCCAACACTGTACAGGACGCTTGGCATTTGCCACAGAACACCAGGATTGGCAAAGTCGCCACTGGCGCCCTGTGCTCTTCACAGATGAAAGCAGGTTCACACTGAGCACATGTGACAGACGTGACAGAGTCTGGAGACGCCATGGAGAGCAATCTGCTGCCTGCAACATCCTTCAGCAGGACCGGTTTGGCAGTGGGTCAGTAATGGTGTGGGGTGGCATTTCTTTAGCACAGCTCTCCATGTGCTCGCCAGAGTTAGCCTGACTTCCATTAGGTACCGAGATGAGATCCTCAGACCCCTTGTGAGACCATATGCTGGTGCGGTTGGAACTGGGTTCCTCCTAATGCAGGACAATGCCAGACCTCATGTGGCTGGAGTGTGTCAGCAGTTTCTGCAAGATGAAGGCATTAAATCTATGGACTGGCCCGCCTGTTCCCCAGACCTGAATCCGATTGAGCATATCTGGGACATTATGTCTCACTCCATCCACCAACGTCACGTTGCACCACAGACTGTCCAGGAGTTGGCGGATGCTTTAGTCCAGGTCTGGGAGGAGATCCCACAGGAGACCATCCGCAACCTCATCAGGAGCATGCCCAGGCAATGTAGGGAGTTCATACAGGCACGTGGAGGCCACACACAATACTGAGCCTCATTTTGACTTGTTTTAAGGACATTACATCAAAGTTGGATCAGCCTGTAGTGTGTTTTTCCACTTACTCCAAATCCAGGCATCCATTGGTTAATAAATTTGATTTTCATTGATGATTTTTGTGTGATTTTGTTGTCAGCAAATTCAACTTTGTACAGAACAAAGTATTCAATGAGAATATTTCATTCATTCAGATCTAGGATGTGTTATTTGAGTGTTCCCTTTATTTTTTTTAAGCAGTGTATGTGTATATATATATATATATATATATATATATATATATATATATATATATATATATATATATATATACATATACAGTACAGACCAAAAGTTTGGACACACCTTCTCATTTAAAGATTTTTCTGTATTTTCATGACTAAGAAAATTGTACATACACACTGAAGGCATCAAAACTATGAATTAACACATGTGGAATTATATACTTAACAAAAAAGTGTGAAACAACTGAAAATATGTCTTATATTCTAGGCTCTTCAAAGAAGCCACCTTTTGCTTTGATGACTGCTGTGCACACTCTTGGCATTCTCTTGATGAGCTTCAAGAGGTAGTCACCGGAAATGGTTTTCACTTCACAGGTGTGCCCTGTCAGGTTTAATAAGTGGGATTTCTTGCCTTATAAATGGGGTTGGGGCCATCAGTTGTGTTGTGCAGAAGTCTGGTGGATACACAGCTGATAGTGCCGCTGAATAGACTGTTAGAATTTGTATTATAGCAAGAAAAAGCAGCTAAGTAAAGAAAAACGAGTGGCCATCATTACTTTAAGAAATGAAGGTCAGTCAGTCCGAAAAATTTGCAAAACTTTGAAAGTGTCCCCAAGTGCAGTTGCAAAAACCATCAAGCGCTACAAAGAAACTGGCTCACATGAGGACCGCCCCAGAAAAGGAAGACCAAGAGTCACCTTTGCTTCTGAGGATAAGTTTATCCGAGTCACCAGCCTCAGAAATCGTAGGTTAACAGCAGCTCAGATTAGAGACCAGGTCAATGCCACACAGAGTTCTAGCAGCAGACACATCTCTTCAACAACTGTTAAGAGGAGACTTTGTGCAGCAGGCCTTCATGGTAAAATAGCTGCTAGGAAACCACTGCTAAGGACAGGCAACAAGCAGAAGAGACTTGTTTGGACTAAAGAACACAAGCAATGGACATTAGACCAGTGGAAATCTGTGCTTTGGTCTGATGAGTCCAAATTTGAGATCTTTGGTTCCATCCACCGTGTCTTTGTGCGACGCAGAAAAGGTGAACGGATGGACTCTACATGCCTGGTTCCCACCGTGAAGCATGGAGGAGGAGGTGTGATGGT
The DNA here is from genome assembly GCF_046119375.1 of Phyllobates terribilis. NCBI lineage: Eukaryota > Metazoa > Chordata > Amphibia > Anura > Dendrobatidae > Phyllobates > Phyllobates terribilis. The sequence continues at coordinate 30,434,869 of NW_027362765.1, read as the reverse complement.
GTGGGGGTGCTTTGTTGGTGACACTGTTGGGGATTTATTCAAAATTTAAGGCATACTGAACCAGCATGGCTATCACAGCATCTTGCAGCGGCATGCTATTCCATCAGGTTTGCGTTTAGTTGGACCATCATTTATTTTTCAACAGGACAATGACCCCAAACACACCTCCAGGCTGTGTAAGGGCTATTTGACCAAGAAGGAGAGTGATGGGGTGCTACGCCAGATGACCTGGCCTCCACAGTCACCAGACCTGAACCCAATCGAGATGGTTTGGGGTGAGCTGGACGGCAGAGTGAAGGCAAAAGGGCCATCAAGTGCTAAGCATCTCTGGGAACTCCTTCAAGATTGTTGGAAGACCATTTCCGGTGACTACCTCTTGAAGCTCATCAAGAGAATGCCAAGAGTGTGCAAAGCACTGGTATATATTTCTCACTCCTATGTGTGATCTATCCTGAAAACTGCCTTGTACCTCCATGCAATGCTCTGCAGCCTTTCACTGGTATATATTTCTCACTCCTCTACGTTGTTTAATCCATGATACTTTAAGGTCATCACACTTACTTTAACATTTTATGATCCATGTAGAGTTGCCAGTCTGTTTTTTTTCTGCAGTTTTATTGTCTCCTGTTGTCTTAAGGTAGTTGATTGATTGCTAACGAGTTAAATCTGTGTAGATCTAAGCAGATACATCCCTATATATTTAGACATAGTCAAGGGGCAGCATTTATGCGGGGGCATTTATGCATACTTTATCGAAGGAACAGAGGCCGCTATCTGCAGACCAGACATAACCTCAAGAGAAATGTGCTGTCTTCCAGGAGCAAAAATTAAAGATGTGTCTGACAGGATATCAAGACTCTTCAGACCTACAGATCACTACCCATTCCTGCTAATACATGTGGGGACAAATGACACCGCAAGAAAGGACCTGGAAACCATCTGCAGTGACTTTGAAGACTTAGGCAAGAAAGTGAAAGAATTGGGAGCGCAGGTGGTCTTCTCATCCATCCTCCCAGTGGATGGCCATGGAACAATGAGGTGGAATAAGATTCTACAGGTGAACAACTGGCTACGTCGATGGTGCCGTCAACAAGGATTTGGATTTCTGGATCACGGAATGAATTACCTATACGATGGACTACTTGCTAGAGATGCGGTGCACCTTACGAAGACTGGAAAACATGTATTTGGAAGTCGCCTTGCTACACTCATCAGAAGAGCTTTAAACTAGAACAATGTGGGAAGGTAAGCAAAAGGCCAGAAAAAGCCATACAGCTGACAAATACTATTGAGATCTCTGCTACTGGAAGTGGAAAAGAAGAACAAAGACAAAAAAATCTAAATAATAAAAATATGGGAGGAAGAGAAACCAATCACAAACTAAAATGTTTTTATACAAATGCACAAAGCATGGGCAACAAACAAGGAGAATTGGAACTACTAATGCAGGAAAAGGAATATGATGTCATTGGAATCACTGAAACTTGGTGGGACGATACACATGATTGGAATAAAAGGCTAAAAGGATACAACTTATTTGCAAGAAACAGACTTGATAAACGAGGAGGAGGTGTTGCATTGTATATTAGAAAAGCGTATATCTGCACAGAGATTGAAGCTTCAGAGACTGGGAGTTCTGTGGAAACTGTTTGGGTAAGAATACAAGGATAGAACAACGGAAAGGACACCATTGTAGGCATTTACTACAGGCCACCTGGGCAAGCTGAAGATATGGATGAGCTCTTTATGTATCAAATGACCAAGTTCTCCAAAAAATATGACGTAGTGGTCATGGGAGATTTCAACTATCCAGCCATTTGTTGGGAATCTCTCTCAAGTAAAACTAACAGGTCAAGCAAATTCTTATCCTCTCTTGCTGACAACTTTATCTTCCAAAAGGTAGGGGAGAAAACAAGGGGATCTGCTACTTTGGATCTAATCCTTATAAACAGGGAGGAAATGGTTGAGGAGGTAAAGGTGGCTGGGACCCTAGGAGGCAGCGATCATGCTATTATAGAATTTTGGATAACTAGAGGAGGAAGACATGTGAAGACTCAAACTTCAAGGTTAGATTTTAGAAAGGCAGATTTTAAGAGACTGAGAAAGAGAATAGGAGGGATCCAATGGCTGGATATCCTTAAGGACAAAAATGTCCAGGAAGGATGGGAAATTTTTAAAAATGAGATTCTCAAAGCACAATCGTTAACAATCCCGAAAAGTAGGAAGAATGGGAAGCATTTAAGGAAACCAGGATGGATGAACACAGAACTTAAACACATGCTAAAAAGAAAGAAAGAAATGTTTATTAAATGGAAAGAGGGAGGCATATCTAAAGAAGATTAAAATGCAGTCTGCAGATCCTGCAGGGCACGTATCAGGTTAGCTAAAGCTGACAATGAATTAAGGCTTGCAAGAGATGTCAAAAGCAATAAAAAAGGATTTTGGGGGTATGTCAAAAGTAAAAGAAAAGTCAAAGATGCTATAGGATTTTTACAGGATGAAAATGGAGAAATGGTAAGAGAGGATGTTGAGAAGGCCGAACTTTTTAATTCCTATTTTGCATCTGTTTTCTCTCAGAAAGAAAATGTAACATCAACTGATCTTCACTGTCCTTTTAAAGGAATAGAGGAATCCAAGTTATCAGTAAACAGAAAGATTGTGAGGGAATATTTAGCTAACATAAATGAGTTCAAGTATCCAGGTCCAGATGAATTACACCCCAGAGTACTGAAGGAGATTGTAGAAGAAATTTTAGAACCACTCTCCATAATCTTTGAAAATTCTTGGAGAACAGGAGAAGTCCCAGAAGACTGGAGAAGAGCAAATGTTGTTCCTATCTTCAAAAAGGGGAAGAAGGTGGACCCAGGGAACTATAGGCCGGTGAGTCTGACTTCTATACCAGGAAAGATCTTTGAACAAATTATTAAACAACATGTATGTAAGTACATGGATAAGAATGAAGTGATTAACCAGAGTCAGCATGGGTTTGTAACTAACAAGTCATGTCAGACTAACTTAATTTCCTTCTATGACAGAATCACTGACTGGGTGGATCAGGGAAATGCTGTAGATATAGTATATCTTGACTTCAGCAAAGCATTTGACAAAGTATCTCACATCATCCTTATTGAAAAAATGACCAAGTATGCAATGGACCAGGCAACTGTTAGGTGGATTCATAACTGGCTTAGTGATCGGACTCAAAGGGTGGTTGTAAATGGCTTCACATCCAGCTGGATGAATGTCTCAAGTGGGGTACCACAGGGCTCCGTCCTGGGACCTGTATTGTTCAACATCTTTATCAATGATTTAGATGAAGGAATTGAGGGTAAACTGATTAAATTTGCTGATGACACAAAGCTAGGAGGGATAGCTAATACTAGAGAAGAGAGAGAGAGGATTCAAAAAGACCTAAATAAACTGGAGCAGTGGGCAGCAACCAACAGAATGGTTTTTAACAGGGAAAAATGCAAAGTACTACATCTGGGCAATAAAAATGAAAAAAGCATATACAGAATGGGAGAAATAGAGCTAAGCAACAGTACATGTGAAAAAGACTTAGGTATACTAATAGATCATAGACTGAACATGAGTCAACAGTGTGATGCAGCAGCAAAAAAGGCAAATACAATTCTGGGATGTATTAACAGAAGTATACAGTCTAGATCACGTGAAGTCATTATCGGTCTTTACTCCTCTTTGGTCAGACCTCATCTGGAATACTGTGTACAGTTTTGGGCACCACATTTTAAAAAAGACATCGACAAACTGGAGCAAGTTCAGAGAAGAGCGACCAGAATGGTGACTGGTCTGCAAACCATGTCCTATGAGGAACGATTGCAGGATTTGGGAATGTTTAGCTTGCAAAAAAGAAGACTGAGAGGAGACTTAATAGCTGTCTACAAATATGTCAAGGGCTGTCACATTGTAGAAGGATCATCTTTATTCTCATTTGCACAAGGAAAGACTAGAAGCAATGGGATGAAACTAAATGGGAGGAGACACAGATTAGATATTAGAAAAAACTTTTTGACAGTTAGGGTGATTAATGAGTGGAACAGGCTGCCACGAGAGGTGGTGAGTTCCCCTTCAATGGACGTCTTCAAACAGAGGCTGGACAGACATCTGTCTGAGATGATCTAGTGAATCCTGCTTTGAGCAGGGGGTTGGACCAGATGACCCAGGAGGTCCCTTCCAACTCTACCATTCTATGATTCTATGATTCTATGAAGTGCCATAATTTATCAAAGTGCCGAGGTAGTTAGAAAATGTCAGTTGGACAGGGCAGGAGACAGGTAAGACATGCAAGACAATTAAACAAACTTGCTTCCAGGTCATCTGTTTTGCAAACAGTATTCAACATTTGTATCTGTGCCATTTATATTCTGGCTGCTACAATCATCCACATTCACCGTTCTCCCACAAATTCGGCACACTTCATCCATATTAACCCCTCTCTCCCCTCTTCTCCTATGTACAGTTGTCATGCTCTCTTCACAATGTTATACCACGCAGATCCATTCATTCCCACCATACAATACAGGAAACGCTCTCACAAATCACTCAACCATCTGCTCACTCTCTGTATCTTCCTTCTATTAGTCGCAGGTGATATTTCTCCCAACCCAGGACCCTCCAGTAATAATAACACTAACTCTATCCCTGTTACATTCAGAAACCCTGCTAATCTCATTAATATTCCCTGCATATCTTCTGTCTCATTCAACTGTGCCCTTTGGAATGCGCTGTCAGCTTGTAATAAACTCTCTTACATCCATGACTTTTTCCTCTCTAATTCCCTCAACCTTCTGGCTCTCACTGAAACCTGGATCCAGCAGTCGGACACCACCGCTGCTGCAGCTCTCTCCTATGGTGGCCTACATTTCTCTCATACCCCGCGACCTGACAACAGATCAGGGGGAGGTGTTGGTCTGCTTCTTTCAACAAAATGTACTTTTCAGGTTATCCCCCCTGTACTCTCTCTTATTTTCCCGTCTTTTGAGGCCCACATAGTCAGACTCTACCGGCCCTTCTCCCTGCGAGTGGCGGTTGTCTATCGCCATCCAGGTCCCCCCCGTCAATTCCTGGATCACTTTGCTGCCTGGCTTCCAAATTTTCTATCCTGCGACATCCCCACGATAATCATGGGAGATTTTAACATCCCAATTGGCGATTCTCTTTCCCCATCTGCCAAGCATCTTTTATCACTAACCTCCTCCTTCGGCCTTTCACAGCTTGCTAATTCTCCTACACATGAACACATTGGACCTGATCTTCTCCCGGCTTTGCTCAGTACATGACTTTACTAATTCTCCCCTTCCACTCTCTGACCATAATCTTCTGTCATTCTCTGTCAAGAACTGTGACTCTACTCAAGAAACTCCCACCGTCAACACTTATAGAAATTTACGCGCCATTAACACCCAGAAATTTATAAAAAGGTTGCAATCATCATTGGCCCCAATCTCCTCCCTCTCATGTCCTGACTCTGCATTGAAGCATTAATGCTATGCGCCCTGGATGAAGCCGCACCTCCTACACAAAGAAAAATTCAGCATAGACGGCGACAACCCTGGCACACGCCTCAAACACGTCTTCTCCAGAGGTACTCCAGGTGCGCTGAACGGCTGTGGAGAAAATCAAATCCACCCGAAGGTTTCCTCCATTATAAATTTAAGCTGAAAACATATCACTCTGCCCTTCACCTCTCCAGACAAACCTACTTTAACAACCTCATCATCTCACTTTCCAATAATCCTAAACGACTCTTTGACACGTTTCATTCTCTCCTCAATCAAACAACACAGGCCCCGACCACCGACCTCAGCGCTGACGATCTGGCCAATTATTTCAAAGAAAAAATTGACCATATCCGACAGGAAATTTTCTCCCAATCCCCAAATGTTATGCATGCTCTCCCCCACCACATTGTATCTTGCTCACTTTCTGACTTCGAACCAGTACCGGAAGATGAAGTGAGCAGGCTCCTTGCATCTTCTTGCCCCACCACCTGCACCAGTGACCCTATTCCCTCACATCTCCTTCAGTCCCTTGCTCCAGCTGTCACCACTCACCTAACTAAAATTTTCAACCTTTCCCTCTCATCTGGTATCTTTCCCTCTTCTTTTAAACACGCAAGCATACAACCATTACTTAAAAAAACATCCCTTGACCAGAACTGCACGGCCAACTACAGACCTGTTTCCAATCTTCCCTTTATCTCTAAACTCCTGGAACGCCTGGTCCACTACCGCCTCATCCGCTATCACTCAGACAACTCTCTTCTTGACCCTTTACAATCTGGTTTCTGCTCTTTACATTCTACTGAAACGGCCCTCACTAAAGTCTCTAATGATTTACTAACAACTAAATCTAATGGTCACTACTCCCTGCTGATTCTCCTGGATCTCTCGGCAGCATTCGACACTGTGGATCACCAGCTCCTCCTCACTATGCTCCGCACTATTGGCCTCAATGACACTGTTCTCTCCTGGTTCTTCTCCTATCTCTCTGACCGCTCCTTCTCTGTGTCTTTTGCTGGCTCCTCCTCCTCCCTACTTCCCCTTACTGTCGGGGTTCCTCAAGGATCAGTCCTAGGCCCCCTTCTTTTCTCCTTATACACCGCTCCTATTGGACAAACAATCAGCAGATTCGGTTTTCAGTACCATCTCTATGCTGATGACACCCAATTATACACCTCTGCTCCGGACATCACCCCTGCATTACTACAAAAGACCAGTGATTGTCTTTCTGCTGTGTCTAACATTATGTCCTCCCTCTACCTAAAACTGAATCTTTCAAAAACTGAACTACTCGTCTTTCCTCCCTCCTCTAACCTACCTGTGCCCGATATTGCCATTTCCGTTTGTGGCTCAACCATTACTCCCCAGCAACAAGCCCGCTGTCTTGGGGTCATTTTTGATTCAGATCTTTCTTTCACTCCTCACATCAAATCGCTCGCTCGTTCATGTCATCTACACCTCAAAAACATCTCAAGAATCAGGACTTTTCTCACCTTTGACTCGGCAAAAACTCTTACTGTAGCTCTTATTCATTCTCGTCTTGACTATTGCAACGCTCTACTAATCGGTCTCCCTCTTACTAAACTCTCCCCTCTCCAATCCGTCCTTAACGCAGCAGCCAAGATCATATTCCTCGCCAACCGCTACACCGATGCCTCTTCCCTGTGCCAGTCATTGCATTGGTTGCCCATCAAATATAGAGTTCAATTTAAACTTCTCACGCTTACCCTCAAAGCGCTCCATGCTTCAGTACCCCCCTACATCTCCTCTCTTGTCTCAGTCTACCATCCTACACGTGCCCTCCGTTCTGCAAATGACTTAAAACTAAAATCCTCCATAATCCGAACTTCCCACTCCCGTCTCCAAGATTTCTCATGTGCTGCGCGAATTCTTTGGAATGCATTACCCAGGACAGTTTGATTAATTCCCAAAACCCACAGTTTCAAGCGAACCCAAAAAACACATTTCTTTAGACTGGCGTATCGCCTAAACACACTCTGTCCGTCCCAGTTTTCCCCCATATTAAAATCTTCTTCAACTTCAGGTTCATACCAACCATGCACTTAATAGCCTCTGTCAGGACTGTACACATACTGGCTGGCGACCAGTCCATGTATTATTATTTATCCTATTTAGTATATCAAGGCTGCATTATACAATATATGTACTTTTTACCTTTTGTGTCCCCTCCATTTCCTCATGGCCCTGCTCGCAAGCTTACAGTCTCTCACTCCTTTCGATATGAGATATGCTTATTCTGTATTGTCTGTATATGTCCCCCCTAAAATTTGTAAAGTGCTGCGGAATATGTTGGCGCTATAAAAATAAAAACTATTATTATTATTACTTTGAAGAACCTAGAATTTAAGACATATTTTCAGTTGTTTCACACTTTTTTGTTAAGTATATAATTCCACATGTGTTAATTCATAGTTTTGATGCCTTCAGAGTGAATGTACAATTTTCATAGTCAAGACAATACAGAAAAATCTTTAAATGAGAAGGTGTGTCCAAACTTTTCATCTGTATTGTATATTATATATATATATATATATATATATATATATATATATATACACATACAGTGGGTACGGAAAGTATTCAGACCCCTTTAAATTTTTCACTTTTTGTTTCATTGCAGCCATTTGGTAAAAAAATTTTTCTCGTTAAAGTACACTCCGCACCCCATCTTGACTGAAAAAAAAACAGAAATGTAGAAATTTTTGCAAATTTATTAAAAAAGAATAACTGAAATATCACATGGTCATAAGTATTCAGACCCTTTGCTCAATATCGAGTAGAAGTACCCTTTTGCGCTAGTACAGCCATGAGTCTTCTTGGGAATGATGCAACAAGTTTTTCACACCTGGATTTGGGGATCCTCTGCCATTCTTCCTTGCAGATCTTCTCCAGTTCCGATGGTGAACGTTGGTGGACAGCCATTTTCAGGTCTCTCCAGAGATGCTCAATTGGGTTTAGGTCAGGGTTCTGGCTGGGCCAGTCAAGAATGGTCACAGAGCTGTTCTGAAGCTACTCCTTTGTTATTTTAGCTGTGTGCTCAGGGTCATTGACTTGTTGGAAGGTGAACCATTGGCCAAGTCTGAGGTCCAGAGCACTCTGGAACAGGTTTTTATCCATGAAATCTCTGTACTCGGCCGCATTCACGTTTCCTTCAATTACAACCAGTTGTCCTGTCCTGCAGCTGAAAAACACCCCCATAGCATGATGCTGCCACCACCATGTTTCACTGTTGGGATTGTATTGGGCAGGTGATGAGCAGTGCCTTGTTTTCTCCACACATACCGCTTAGAATTATCACCAAAAAGTTCTATCTTCGTCTCATCAGACCAGAGAATCTTGTTTCTCATAGCCTGGGAGTCCTTCATGTGTTTTTGAGCAAACTCTATGCGGGCTTTCATATGTCTTGCACTGAGGAGAGGCTTCAGTCAGGCCACTCCGCCATAAAGGCCGACTAGTGGAGGGCTGCAGTGATAGTTGACTTTGTGGAACTTTCTCCCATCTCCCTACTGCATCTCTGGAGCTCAGCCACAGTGATCTTGGGGTTCTTCTTTACCTCTCTCACCAAGGCTCTTCTCCCACGATTGCTCAGATTGGCTGGATGGCCAGGTCTAGGAAGACTTCTGGTGGTCCCAAACTTCTTCCATTTAAGGATTATGGAGGCCAGTGTGCTCTTAGGAACCTTGAGTAACGCAGAAATTCTTTTGTAACCTTGGCCAGATCTGTGCCTTGCCACAATTCTGTCTCTGAGCTCCTTGGGCAGTTCCTTTGAGCTCATGATTCTCATTTGGTCTGACATGCACTGTTAGCTGTGAGGTCTTATATAGACAGGTGTGTGCCTTTCCAAATCAAGTCCTATCAGTTTAATTAAACACAGCTGGACTCCAATGAAGGAGTAGAACCATCTCAAGAAGGATCACAAGGAAATGGACAGCATGTGACTTAAATATGAGTGTCTGAGCAAAGTGTCTGAATACTTATGACCATGTGATATTTCAGTTTTTCTTTTTTAATAAATTTGCAAAAATTTCTACATTTCTGTTTTTTTTCAGTCAAGATGGGGTGCAGAGTGTACATTAATGAGAAAAATTATGAACCTTTTAGAATTTACCAAATAGCTGCAATGAAATAAAAAGTGAAAAATTTAAAAAGATCTGAATACTTTCCGTACCCACTGTGTATATATTATATATATATATATATATATATATTTTACCGGTCAATCTGGACATTTACCGAGGCCGTCGGTAAAAGCTCAAAATGAAAAGTAAAATTGGACTTTTACCTTTGAAGTCTTGGTAAATGTTAACATTTACCGTCGAGCGTGGTAAAAGTCAGAAATATCAGGTGTGAAGATGGAACATCTGACTTTAACCAAGCGCAGTTGGTAAATGTGCACATTTACCACGGCTTCTTGGTAAATGTAGCTGAGAAGGGTTGTAAGCACAGTTTTACCAACACATGCTGGTAGTTACTTTTACCAACACATGCTGGTAAATGTAAAGATTTACCAATTTGCCCAGGTAAAAGTCCAAAATCGTTCGTTTATATGGAATACATCTGACTTTTACCAACGCTGTTGAGAAATGTTAAGATTTACCAAGACTTCACCGGTAAAAGTCCAATTTTACTTTTCATTTTGAGCTTTTACCGACGGCCTCGGTAAATGTCCAGATTGACCGGTAAATCCTAGGTTTTACCGGCCTTCTGACTTTTACAGTAACATATACATGTATTTAAGTGAAATATTCAGTGCACATAGAATCTTGTTATTTATTTGCTTATTGCATGAAAGATATTAGTAACTGCAGATATTTTTAATTCTAATTAAGCGTTCTCCATTACAGGAAGCTGCCTCCAGTCTATAAGAGGCACTCCTTTATTAGCAAGACTTTTTTCGTGTTAAAACTGCTAGTCTAAAAAATATAGTAAGTTCTAGACTGTCTGTTATATGGTTTTTGTACAATTTGTAAATTGAATATAGTCTCTCCACATGTATGTTATTTTTGATGTTTAACAAAATATATTTTCTAGTAATTAATTTTTCACATTCTAGGTATGATAATGGCTTCTCCCCAGATTTTAGAGGTTTACGAAAATAGCATACCGTATTTTTCGGACTATAAGACGCACTTTTTTCCTCCAAAATTTTGGAGGAAAGTGGGGGGTGCGTCTTATAGTCCTAACTGTGCCCCGTACTCTATAACTATGGCTGTTGGGGTGTGGGGGAAGCGTCAGCGGGGAATGAGCGGGGCACAGGAGGTAGCAGCCTCCTGCTTCAGCCTACGCTGTGCCTGCTGCTAAAGTAAATGAATATTACCTGCTCCCCACGCCCATGGGCGTGGAGAGCAATGAATATTCATTTTCCTTAATAGCGCGCACACTGTAGCCGCAGCACGGTTGCTGCTGCCGCTCTGCGGTCTGTGTGCCCGCTATTAAAGACCATGAATATTCACTACAATCCACTCCCATGGGTTGTAGTGAATATTCGTGGTTTCTAATAGCAGGCACACAGACTGCCGGCAGCAGCAGGAGCCGCGCTGCGGTTACAGTGTGCGCGCTATTAAGGAGAGTTAATGATCACTGCTCCTCACGCACACAGTTCTGGCGCGGGGTACAGTGACTATTCCAGCACAGCATCTCACACTGTGTGAGGGCGTATGGCAGTAACGCAATGCACGGCTCACACAGTGAGAGTGCAGGCAGCAGAGCGGGACGCAGCGCTGGGGAAGAGAGGAGGTGAGTATAATTGTTTATTTTTGTATATGTAGCGTGATGGGGATCAGGGGATGTCTTGCATACCAGGATGGGGATCAGGGCATGTCTTGCATATCAGGATGGGGATCAGGGGGTGCCGTGCATACCAGGATGGGGATCAGGGGTGCCATGCATACCAGGATGGGGATCAGGGGTGTCATGCATACCAGGATGAGGGATAAGGGGTGCCATGCATACCAGGAAGAGGGATGAAGAGTGCCATACATACCAGGATGAGGGGTGATGGGTGCCATGCATACCAGGAAGAGGGATGAGGGGTGCCATGCATACCAGGATGAAGAGTGCCATGCATACCAGGATGAGGGGAGGCATGCATACTTGGATGAGGGGTGCCAGGCATACCAGGATGAGGGGTGCCATGCATACCAGTAAGAGGGGTGCCTAGCATATCCGGATATGAATCAAGTGGTGCCATGCATGCCTGGATGGGGATCAAGGGGTTGCCATGCATACCAGGAAGAGGGATGAGGGGTGCCATGCATACCAAGATGAGGGGGGCCATGCATACCAGGAAGAGGGATGAAGGGTGCCATACATACCAGTAAGAGGGATGAATGGTGCCATACATACCAGGAAGAGGGATGAGGGGGGCCATGCATACCAAGATGAGAAGTGCCATGCATACCAGGATGAGGGTTGCCATGCATGCTAGGATGAGGTGTGCCATGCATACCAGGATGAGGGGTGCCTAGCATACCAGGGTGGGGATCAAGAGATGCCATGCACACCAGGATGAGGGGGGCATGCATACTTGGATGAGGGGTGCCATGCATACCAGGATGAGGGGTGCCTAGCATATCAGGATATGAATCAAGGGGTGCCATGCATGCCTGGATGGGGATCAAGGAGTGCCATGCATACCAGGATGGGGGATTGGGGTGCCATGCATACCAGGATGGGGGATTGAGGTGCCATGCATACCAGAATGGGGATGAGGGTTGCCATGCATATCAGGATGGGGATGAGGGGTGCCATGCATATCAGGATGGGGATGAGTGGTGCTATTTATGTCCGGATGGGGATGAGGGGTGCCATGCATATCAGGATGGGGATAAGGAGTGCCATGCATATCAGGATGGGGGCCACATATAACAGGAAGGAGGCGGCCATATATACGAGGATGGGGGATATTAACAGAATTGGGGGATATTAACAGAATTGGGGGACATTACCCCTATAACAGTGTCAGCAGCAGACCCCCTTACCCTTAAAAGTGCATCATGAACACATTTTTGGCTTAAATTTTATTTTATATTTTCCTCCTCTAAAACCTCGGTACGTCTTATGGTCCGATGAGTCTTATAGTCCGAAAAATACGGTAATTGTTCTAAACTTTTTCCACGTTCTTAATATGAACATTGCTTCTCCACTGTGTGAATTCTCTGGTGCTTATAAAAACCTGATTTATCTGCCCAACATTTCCCACATTTTGAACATGAAAATGGCTTCTCCCCTGTGTGAGTTCTCTGGTGAACAACAAGAATCGATTTCCGGTTAAAATATTTTCCACATTCTGAACAGGAAAAAGGCTTCTCCCCTGTGTGAGTTCTCTGGTGTCTATCAAGGTGTGATTTCCGTAGAAAACATTTCCCACATTCTGAACATAAAAATGGCTTCTCCCCTATGTGAGTTCTCTGGTGAACAACAAGAATCGATTTCCGGTTAAAATATTTCCCACATTCTGAACAGGAAAAAGGCTTCTCCCCTGTGTGAGTTCTCTGGTGTCTATCAACGTTTGATTTCCGCACAAAACATTTCCCACATTCTGAACATGAAAAAGGCTTCTCCCCTGTGTGACTTCTCTGGTGTATAACGAGATTGGATTTCTGTACAAAACATTTCCCACATTCTGAACATGAATATGGTTTCTTCCCTGTGTGAGTTCCATGGTGACTAACAAGCAGTGATTTACAGTTAAAACATTTTCCACATTCTGAACATGAATGTGGCTTCTTCCCACCAGTATGACTTCTCTCATGCCTAACAAGATCTGATTTCTGGTTAAAATAGCTCCCACATTTGGAGCAAGAAAATCTCTTCTCCTCTGTGTGATTTTTTTTATGTTTAACAAAAGAAGTTTCGAGGTGACAACTATTCCCATATTCTGAATGTGTAATTGGCTTCTTTACTTTAAGGCCAGTTCGTTTTTCAATGCCTCTTTTCTGACTTTTATTTTTCTTCGTAGTCTGTAATGAATCAGAAGATAGGACCTGTTTCATAGGATCAGATGATAGATCTTTGCTGTGAAGAGATGATGGTATATCTGGAGTAATGGCATTCACTTTAATTGTATCCTGTGTGATCTCATGGTCATCTGATTTAAAAATTGAAGCTGTCAGATGTTCTTCTGATCTCCTGTGACCGTCATCTGCCAAGAATTAAACCAATTATTATTTTTGAATAAAATATCCCTGAAATGTATATTTTTGAACATTTCTACTCAAAGTGTCCATAGAAATGGGAAGTTATGTAGCAAAATTGAATATTCACTAAGACAATCATAGCACGAACCAGTGGATCGTGTTGTTCAACTGTTTGTTCATTCTGCCTCACAAATATTGGAAGAAATAGCCACCAAAAAGATGTTATGTAGGCGAAATTGATACCATTAAAAACTTCTGCTCACCCAAAAATCAAGTCCCCACTTGGGACCAGTACTACCATCCAGTCTTGCAGTATGGGTGTGTGTGCAGTTCAGCTGGAATAATCAGCTCCCTGCTTCAGGTAATTGGAAAGCACCACATTCAACTAAAGCTGGAAGCATATTGCTAGAAGCCGCTGTATACAGCCTTGTTCTCCTCTGGTTCAGCTCCCGGCTTGTGTATTTGATCCTGTTGTGATGCCGGCCCATTTACGGACTACTCTTGTGTCTTCTGATTTTGTATTTTCTCTACCCTCCTGGTTTCGTTTAAACTCTAGGCCCCTCAAAGTAATTTCAAAAGTGATTTATTACCCAAAAACTAGGTTTTGTAAATTTAATTGAACATATAAACTTGTTGCTAAATTAGTAAGCCTTCTATCATCTGAAAAATAATAAAAGAATGTTGAAAAAATAAAACAAAATGTTGGAAAAATGCTGCCAACCAAAAGTAGGAATACAGTAATTGTTATTTATTAACTATTTTATCTGGTATCACTATCTGATTAAGGAGCATACAAATTAAAAGTTTGAAACTTAAAAATCTTTCTAAACTATTTGTAAATTTTCAGGTATTTAAAAAAATTAAAAAAAAATATGTTAACCTAAAATTAACATAAAGCACAATGTGTCACAGAAAAAAATATTTCAGCATCACTGGAATCAGAAGAAGTATCCAAAGTTATCACCACATAAAGTGACACATGTCAGATTTGAAAAATGGGACCTGGTTAGGAACTATCTGCAGGAAGTCGTTAAATCACAGCATTTTGGGCAGTAACAACTGTAGTCAAAAACTTTGACTATACACACAGGGGCGTACATAGAAGTCATGGGGCCCCATAGCAGAAGCTCTAATTGCCCCCCCCCCCCCCCACAAAGAATAAATATTTGTCTGTGTCATGACACAGAAGAGCAGATCTCATAACTTTCCAGCCTTTACATAGTAATTTACCTCCTTCTGAAGTCGTAGATTCCTCCTTCATTGCCCCCATAAAGTATGATGCCAACAAAAGTGCCCCCCAAACAGTATGATACCCCTATGGTGCATTCCTCCACATGCACAGTATAATGACCCTATTGTACCCCACTTCAACTCCCACGGCAAAGTATGGTGACCCTAACACAGTATAATCCCCCAACTGTGAACCCCACAGAGCCCTCCATACACTCTCATGGCCCCCACACAGCCCTCCAAACAGTATGATCGACCCCACACTAACCTTCACACTGTATAATTGCTTTAATCTACTATATAATTGTCTTATCCCGTCTGTCTGTCTGTCTGTCCTGGAAATCCCGGGTCGCTGATTGGTCCGGCCACGGCCAATCAGCGATGCGGCATTTCTGAAAAACATGGCGGCCGTTAGCGGCTCATGTGCGGCACGGAGGTCAGCGGCGATGCAGCCGGGAGATGCAGCCGGCTACTCGCAGCATAAGTCCCCCGACCGCAGGAGCCGCTGACCTACATGCGGCTATCGTCGGGAGATCAGCGGCTACGGCCGCTTATCTCCCGAGGACAAGTGTGACGCCCCTCCCCTCCTCTCCTCTCCCGTCCCTCCCCCCGCTCGATCAGGACCCCGGCACCCGGCGTCATACTTACCCCTCCCCTCCCCTCCCCTCTCCTCCCGTCCCGTCCCTCCCCCCTCTCGATCAGGACCCCGGCACCCGGCATCATACTTACCCCTCCCCTCCCCTTCTCTCCCCTCCCCTCTCCTCCCCTCCTATCCCCTCCCCTCCCCTCCTATCCCCTCCCCTCTCCTCTCGTCCCTCCCCTCTCCTCCAGTCGCTCGATCAGGACCCCGGCATTGGCGTCATACTTACCCCTCCCCGTGCCTCCGCAGCAGCAAATGTGTCTTCCGCCGATGCTCTGTTACGTCTCAGGTCAGAGGGCGCGGTGACATCTTTACACCGCGCTCTCTCCTGAGCGGTCACAGCGCACAGCGTCAACATGCCGGCTACGCTGTAGTCCAGAAAAGCAGCTGAGAAGGGAGGTGAGTATTGGATTTATTTTTTTTTGTATGGGGCCATAGGGGACCTGCATGGTGCACTATGGGGGGATGGAGATACAGGGGATATGACTTCCTGTATGGGGCATTATATGGGGGGGGGGGAGGTGACATCCTACATGGGGCATTATATGGAGGGGAGAGGTGACATCCTACATGGGGCATTATATGGGGGAGAGGTGACATCCTGCATGGGGCATTATATGGGGCGAGAGGTCACATCCTGCATGGGGCATTATATGGGGGGAGAGGTCACATCCTGCATGGGGCATTATATGGGGGGAAAGGTCACATCCTACATGGGGCATTATATGGGGGAGAGGTGACATCCTGCATGGGGCATTATATGGGGGAGAGAGGTGACATCCTGCAAGGGGCATTATATGGGGAAGAGGTGACATCCTGCATGGGGCATTATATGGGGAGAGAGGTCACATCCTGCATGGGGCATTTTATGGGGGGAGAGGTCACATCCTGCATGGGGCATTATATGGGGGGAGAGGTCACATCCTACATGGGGCATTATATGGGGGAGAGGTGACATGCTGCATGGGGCATTATATACGGGGGATGTGACTTCCTGCATGGGGTATTATATACGGGGATGTGACTTCCTGCATGGGGCATTATATGTGGGGGATGTGACATCCTGCATGGGGCATTATATACGGGGGATGTGACTTCCTGCATGGGGCATTATAAAGGAGGGTCGGGAGACATATGCTAGAATACCCGATGCGTTAGAATCGGGCCACCATCTAGTACAGTATAATGGCCCCCCACATAGCCCTCAAAATATTATAATGGCCCCACATAGCCTTCCATATAGTATAATGCACCACCAATAATCTTCCATATAGTATAATGCGCCCCCATAATCCTCCATATAGTATAATGCTCCCCCCATAAACCTCCATATAGTTTAATGCGCCCCCCATAATCCTCCATATAGTATAATGAACTTCCCATGGTCCACCATAGAATATAATGCACTCCCCATAGTCCTCCATACACTATATTACACACCCCATAGGGTAAAATGCAGCCCCCATATAGTATAATGCACGCCACAGTCCTGCAGTATTATGGGCACCACGTACTCACTGATTTTAAAATACCGCATATTTTAAATAAGCCGACCCGAATATAAGCCGAGGCCCCTAATTTTAGCACATAAAAATGGGAAAACCTATTGACTTGAGTATAAGCCTAGGGTGGGAAATGCAGCAGCTACTGGTAAATTTCCCCATCCTCGTAGGTGTGGCCCCTCAATCCCACAATCCCTGGTATGTGTGGCCCCCACAATCCCTGGTATGTGTGGCCCCCTCAATCCCACAATCCCTGGTATGTGTGGCCCCCTCAATCCCACAATCCCTGGTATGTGTGGCCCCCTCAATCCCACAATCCCTGGTATGTGTGGCCCCCTCAATCCCACAATCCCTGGTATGTGTGGCCCCCTCAATCCCACAATCCCTGGTATGTGTGGCCTCCTCAATCCCCCAATCCTGGTAAGTGTGGCCTCTTCAATCCCCAAATCCTGGTATGTGTGGCCTCCTCAATCCCCCAATTCTGGTATGTGTGGCTTCCTCAATCCCCCAATCCTGGTATGTGTGGCCTCCTCAATTCCCCAATCCTGGTATGCGTGGCCTCCTCAATCCCCCAATCCTGGTATGTGTGGCCTCCTCAATCCCCCAATCCTGGTATGTGTGGCCTCCTCAATCCCCTAATACTGGTATGTGTGGCCTCCTTAATTCCCCAATCCTGGTATGTGTGGCCTCCTCAATCCCCAAATGCTGGTATGTGTGGCCTCCTCAATCTCCAAATCCTGGTATGTGTGGCCTCCTCAACTCCTCAATCCTGGTATGTGTGGCCTTTTCAATCCCCAAATCCTGGTATGTGTGGCCTCCTCAATCCCCCATTCCTGGTATGTGTGACCTCCTTAATCCAAGTATCCTGGTATGTGTGGCCTCCTCAATCCCCCATTCCTGGTATGTGTGGCCTCCTTAATTCAAGTATCCTGGTATGTGTGGCCTCCTCAATCCCCAAATCCTGGTATGTGTGGCCTCCTCAATCCCCAAATCCTGGTATGTGTGGCCTCCTCAACCCCCCAATCCTGGTATGTGTGGCCTCCTCAACCCCCCAATCCTGGTATGTGTGGCCTCCTCAACCCCCCAATCCTGGTATGTGTGGCCTCCTCAATCCCCCATTCCTGGTATGTGTGGCCTCCTCAATCCCCCATTCCTGGTATGTGTGGCCTCCTTAATCCAAGTATCCTGGTATGTGTGGCCTCCTCAATCCCCAAATCCTGGTATGTGTGGCCTCCTCAACCCCCCAATCCTGGTATGTGTGGAATCCTCAATCCCCCATTCCTGGTATGTGTGGCCTCCTCAATCCCCCATTCCTGGTATGTGTGGCCTCCTCAATCCCCCATTCCTGGTATGTGTGGCCTCCTCAATCCCCCATTCCTGGTACGTGTGGCCTCCTCAATCCCCAAATCCTGGTACGTGTGGCCTCCTCAATTCCCAAATCATGGTACGTGTGGCCTCCTCAATCCCCAAATCCTGGTATGTGTGGCCTCCTCAATCCCCAAATCCTGGTACGTGTGGCCTCCTCAATCCCCAAATCATGGTATGTGTGGCCTCCTCAATCCCCAAATCCTGGTACGTGTGGCCTCCTCAATCCCCAAGTCATGGTACGTGTGGCCATCTCAATCCCCAAATCCTGGTATGTGTGGCCTCCTCAATCCCCAAATCCTGGTATGTGTGGCCTCCTTAATTCAAGCATCCTGGTATGTGTGGCCTCCTCATCCCCCCCAATCACTGCACACATAAAACAATAAACACTTATACTCACCTTCCTTCTTCACCTCTGCTCCAGCACTGCTGCGTCCTGTCTGCTGCAGCTCATGTCGGCATTTGAGCAGCGCGCGCTCTCAGAAGCCGAGGTGAGCTGCTGCCGGCACATTCACTCCTCTGCACTGACAGCAGGAGCCGGGGTTCAGCGCTCCTCCGTGCCCGCTACTAAAGAGAATGAATATTCCGTCTTCTCCACGCCCATAGGAGTGGAGAAGAGGGAATATTCATGTCCCTTTAGCAGCTGGCACACGAATAGCTGCAGCAGCCGCTGCTGCCTGAGCACCGCTCCTCCACCGCCGCAACCCGCACCTCTGCCGCCGCAAGCTCCTACTCACCTATCCTCCTCGTCCCCACGCTGCTTGGGGCCCTCACAGGCCCCCTCCGGCCACGGGCCCCATAGCAGTAGCGTGGTCTGCCGCCATTGGCGGTACGCCACTGTATACACAATAACACATCTACTGAAATAATCAATCTCAACAGTCGTCATCAGTAAAAAAAATTAGATGAGCTTCTTGAAGAAATATTAGGTATTTAAAGAAAACTTTTTAAAAATTGAGCAGCACTGAGGAGTCTTAAATTTAGATCTCAGGGAATTTGGCAGACAATGGAGACCTTTTAAATCCCTTCACCCCCCCAGCCTGTTTTCACCTTCTTTATCAAGCCAATTTTTTAAATCCTGACTAGTGTCACTTTATAGGTTATAAATCTGGAATGCTTCAAGATATCCCAGTGATTCTAATATTGTTTTTTTCATGACACGTTATACACTTTATGTTAATGGTAAATTTTAGTCGATATGATTTGTGTTTATTTGTGAAAATATAGAAATTTGACAAAACATTTGAAAATGTTGCAAACTTCAAACTTTGAGTTTTTATGCCCTTGAAACAGAGAGTTATGTTGCACAAAATAGTTAATAAATAACATTTACTACATGTCTAGTTCCCATTAGCATCATTTTTTAAATTTTTTTTTGTTACAAAGTTAGAAGGGTTAAAAGTTTATTAGAAATTTTGACTTTTTCCAACAAAATTTACAAAACCAATTTTTTTAGGGACTACATCTCAGTTGAAGTGACTTTGAGGGGCCTATGTGACAGAAAATACCGAAGTGATACCACTGTAAAAAACTATACCCCTCAAAGTGCTCAAAATCACAATCAATAAGTTTATTAACCCTTTAGGGTTAAAAGCAAAGTGGAAGGAAAAAATGAAAACTTTACTTTTTCCCCTCAACAATATTGCTTTAGCCCCAAATTTTGCATTTTCAAAAGGGTAACAGGAAAAATGGATAGTACAATTTGTTGTGCAGTTTCTCTTGAGTACAACGATTCCCCATACGTGGTGAAAAACTACTGTTTGGGCACCTGGCAAGGTTTGGAAGGAATGGAATACCATTCAACTTTTGGAGCATAAAATTGGCTAGAATAGACAACGCTCACCTTGTTGAGTTTGTAGTGCCCCTCATGTGCCTAAACAGTGGAAACCCCCCACAAGTGACCCCATTTTGGAAACTACACCCCTCAAGGAATTTATCTAGATGTTTATGGTGGACCTTAAATGGACTCATTTATGGTGGACCATTGGAGCTCCTATGAGTTCTGACAAGAAAAGTAGAAAAAGTATTAGTGTCCACATTTCAGGAGTGATTGTGCAGTGATCTGAATTCCTTGGTATCGTAAATGTAATGTAAATAATGACATGGGGTGATTAAATTAAACCAGGCTCAAGCCTGCAGACGTGAATAAATGTATATTACAGGCATGAAAACACGCACAGTTTAGAGATATATCATGGCACAGTTGAGATTTTTTTTGTATACTTTATCGCAATTCTCTTTGAAGTTAGTCGGTTTTAAAAGAAATTGAAAATTCAGGATAAAAGGAAACTCTGTTGTTATTGTACAGAAAATCTGTAAAAGTTGTTGATCATAAAAGTGAAGTTTAGCCACAAACAGTGGACCGGGTCTTGTAGGGACCATATGAGCAAATTCAGCAGCACAGAAGGGAGAGAAGATAGATTCATCCAGTAAGATAACAGGATTCTAGGTAGGTAACCGCATCATTACCCTTCGCTTTCTCCCAGAGGCCCATCATAATAATTTTTCTTCCAGTAATTACTAACTTTTCAGCACATTCTAAGTACAATGTCATTTCGCTTTGGAGTTTGCAGATGTGGGCAGGTAAGTCTCAGCATATTCTAATTTCAGGGAATAAGTGGATCCTCCAGGTTTTAAGCTCTTTAGAAGAAGGGCTTTCAATGGCCAAAGTAATTTGAAAAGTTTCATGTGGAGGAACATGCAGGAGTCTAACGGAAGAATGATGATCACATGATTGTGATATGTACGGATTACACAGATGATAAAGCAGTGAAAGCTGATGACAGAAGAATCTGTGACTTCCCTGCAATTAGTGGTTACTACTCACCTGGACGGTTATCTGTAGGAAACTCCTCTTTACACCACTCATCATCCGTTACATATGTCTTTGCAGTATTAATATGGGTCAGATCTTTACCCTGAAACACATATTGTACAAGTCACAGACAGATGGAAAAGTCACATCTATGATCAGCTCTAATCCTGACATCTCCACCGTTACAAGTATAAGTATAAAACATATAATATAATAAAACATATAATACTAGTGGATAAAACAAGACTGAGCACAAGACCTTCACAGCCGTCTACACATCATAGGGGAGATCTCATGCCACCTTCTCTCCATCTACCTGATGATCCTGAGGAACATTGGGATCTTCTTGTTTATAGTCCTGTGGAAGAAGAGGACGGGGACATCTCTCTGATGTTGTCCTCTTACTGGATAGAACTGGAGGAAACACATACAGGGAATGAATTCATTCTTTACATACAGATAATTATAGGCCGTGTATATTTAGTCCTGTCTGTTACCTGGTGATGTGAGGGGCTGGGGAACCTCGATCATGATGTCCTTGTACAGATCTTTGTGTCCTTCTAAATACTCCCACTCCTCCATGGAGAAATAGACGGCGACATCCTGACATCTTATAGGAACCTGACACATACAATGATACCGTCATCCCCCAATCCCTTCATAGAGTTACTGTATAATATCCCAGCATTCCCAGCAGTGTCACCTCTCCAGTCAGCAGCTCAATCATCTTGTAGGTGAGTTCTAGGATCTTCTGCTCATTGATGGCCTCATGTATCAGGGGATGAGGTGGAGGCCCTGTGATTGGGCTCAGGGGTCTTCCCCATCCCTCAGACACAGGTTCCTGACAGCGCTCACTAGAGGTCTTCTTCACTACTGTGTAATCCTGGTTATGGAGAGACACATTAATAAATCTCACTACACACATTTCCAGAGTCCTCACCTCTCTAGTTCTGTCCATCTGTTATTCCCATAGATAAGAATGATGCAATGTGACATCAGAATCTCTCACCTCTCCAGTAAGCCGGAAGAGGATCTCTAGGGTCAGTTGTAATAGCCTCTCCGCCATTCTGTTCTTGTCCATGTCCATCCTTGATGGGTAAATCAGAAAAAATTCTCTTAAAGGGGTTTTCTCACGAACAAAAGTTTATTTTAAAAAATGGTTGTGTCTGACCGTGTAAGGAACATACCACAGCTCCTGGGCGGGGGAGGAAGCAAAAGACAATACAGACAGGACAGCAGGGGATCGCAGAGGATTCATTTTGTGAGGTAAAATATTGTTTAAAATCAGTCAGTGAAATGTTTTACCTCACAAAATTAATTCTCTGGGATCCCCTACTATAATGTCTGTATTGTCTTTTGCTTCCTCCCCTGCCCAGGAGCTGTAGTATGTTCCCTACATAGTCAGACACAGCAAATTTTTAAAATGAACATTTGTTCATGGGAAAACCCCTTTAATATAGAAGATCTTTACTGAGAAGATCCGATATCATAGGGACCTGTATGTGAAGAAGATGAGCCGAAGAAAAGAATCCCATGTAATAATACAATTTTGGGAGATACACTGACGAGCAAAAGGGTAACAATGTTTTAAACTTTTGACTTTCAAGCTCCATATCTCACCATCCAATACTGCTTTGATCGTGATAAATAAATTTAACTTGCAACTATTTAGCATATGATTAGTTATGCAGATTCTTGTCATGTCACGGCATTGTTAATGTTTTGCTCCGGCTGATGGAAAAATCTTCCTATATACTACAAATTGCAACCTGTTCTTACATCCCCTAATAGCTCAGTGTGTAATTAGGTTGATTCCCAAGCGAAAGGACACTAGCTCTAATCAGGGAGCAGCCATGAAGAAGATTTCCCAAGTTAAGAGAAACGGCATCATCCAGCTCATCAATAGCGGTCTCTTGGTCCAAGAAAATTGCCAAACTGCATCATGTGAGTACCATAACAGTTGGAAGAATACAAAATGAAGTCCGTCCATTCATTCAAAAGTAGACAAAAAAAAGTTTTTTCAGCTCACCCTTATGAAAAACTCTGGTTGTGTTTCGCTGCTGGGGCATGAAGTCCCATTCCAGCGGAATGTGGAGTGAACTTGCACGAAGGAAAAAGTGGATCCAGCTCCAGTTTAAAATATAGAAAAAAAATCATTATTATAGTTTTCCTCTTGTCCAACAACTTCTATTTGGATGTATCATCACGTTATACATGTTTTAAAGTGACCAAATAAAGTTTTTTTTCTACATTTTAAACTGGAGCTGGATCCACTTTTTCCTTCATGCACATCCATTCAAAAGATGTGGATGTCCAGGCAAAATATCGAAGTCAACAAGTCGGCTTATCACAAGGTCTATCAGTTCTGGCGCAACAAACACAGCAGTGAAGGTGGCTCGTATGCTTCACAATAGTGAGGTCACAGACATCCATGCAAGCACTGTGTGATACACGTTACAGAAGTCTAGAATGGTGGCCTGAAAAAAGGTGAAGGAGCCTTGACTCCAATATCGTCATAAGAAGCGTCGGCTTGAGTTTCAAAAAAAGTATGAAAAGTGTACAGTAGAAGACTGGAAACAGGTGATTTGGAGTGATGAGACGAAAGTCAATAGACTAGGCTCTGATGGGTGCAAATGGGTCTGGAAGAAATAAGGGAAAAAGGGGCTAATGGATCGAGAAATTGAAGGAACTGTCAAGTTCAGTTGAGGAAGCCTGATGATAAGGGGTTGTTTCACAGCCAAAGGCATTGAATACTTGATCAGGATCTCAATGCTGAGCTATATGTGAGTATCCTACAAGACAAGTTACTTTGTACACTCAATAAATGGGTATGAAAAGGATGACATAGTGTTCCAACAAGACAACGACCCAAAGCATACATCGAGATTGGCGAAGAAATGGTTCAATAACAATGAAGTAGAGGTGCCGGATTGGTCCCCACAGTCCCCAGACCTCAACCCAATCGACACTTGTGAGTAGAGTTGAAAGACAAGCTGTATACATACCCAAGTGAGTCGACCAGTATGCACCAACTTTGGCAAAGTGTAGACGTGGGATCAGTTTTTCGGTCAAGACATGCTTAAATCTCATTGAGAGCATTCCCAAAAGGATTCAGGCAGTGTTGAAAGCCAAAAGGTGCATTTACAAAATACTAACAAAATGATAAAAATTAAAATTGAGATTTTTAGGAGCAAAACAGTAACAATGCAGTAACATGACAATAATCTGCATAACTAATCATATGCTAAATAGTTACAAGTTAAATTTATATATGAGATAGCCAATATGATTTTCTATAAAATGATGGTAGTCTCATTTTCGAATCTGCAGTGGATCGTGAGATATGGAGCCTGAAAGTCAAAAGTTTCCCGGGGTGACCACTACAAAACCACCTAATATGTCTAAAATTAATGCAATTGTACATCTCCCACTTACAAATGTTTACCCCAGACGGCCCCCACTAGGGTTTGGCTCAGGAGTTTACATATTTTTGGGCCGAGTGCTATCCGTTAAAATTTTTTTTATAAAAACTCAGACCAATGTTATTCAATGGGGCAGTGCAGATGAGCGATTTTTTTTCACTGACCAAAATTGTGTGTGAAAAAACTCGCAGCGATTAAACTCCAGAAATCGAAGATGAGACTCACCCATTCAAGTCTATGGGTGCGTGAAAAAAAATTGAATGCTACACTGAAAAAAAATAAATAAATAAAATGCCCAAAGTATAGCATCCCGTTATTATGGATACACTGCAATTCTGTTACATAGGAAATTGTAAATGGTTTTGTAAATTATTAATATCTGCTGAGTAGAAAAACAGATTGTATACGGTCTGCACATGGACATGTGAGAGAAAAATCCCACTTTCAGACCGTTTTTTTAATCTGTCATGTAACCTCGGCCTTATTTAAGCCTTCAGTGGCGCCCTTTTCACAACACACTTAACACCCGGATCATTAAGAACAAGACAGAACTTATTAATTGTAGCTTGATGACGAAAACATTACAAGGATTAATTACTACAGAGAAAAAAAATAAATGTTGAAAAATTTGTAATTTTCAAACTTTTAATTTTTATGCCCTTAACAGATAGTCATACCATACCATTTTACCAAATAGGTAAAAAATAACATGTTCCATATGTCTAATTTACATCAGCATCATTTTTTAAACACCCTTTTAATTTTTTTAATGCTTTTACAAGGGTTAAACTTTAGCAGCAATTTTTCATTTATCTTTTAGAAAATTCACAAAATGTAAGATTTTTACAGAACTTTTCACTTTTGAAGTGACTTTGATGATCCCATATATAAAACAACCCAAAAGTGCTATAAATTTAAAAATTCTGCCAGTTCACCTACTGTGAACTTGCATCCTTGGACGCACGTTCACTTTAAATCTATTGCCGTGCGGGAAGCAATAGTTAACAGTCGCCAGCCAATCAGAGGACAGCGGCTGACGCCAGACGCACGTCGCAGGCGTATGACGTCACTGTCATGCACCAGCGACTGTGCTTCCGGTGATGGGAGAGCCAGGCGTTGGAGAGCCGCAAGGTAAGAAGAAACTTCTTTGTTTTTTTAAAGCTGCACCATGAGGGCAGAATGGGGGACAATGGGGGCAGCATGGAGAGACATGGGGAGGCCGAATGGAGACATGGGGGGCTAAATGAAGACATGGGGGGGCAAATGGAGACATAGAGGAGCCGAATGGAGACACGGGGGGCCGAATGGAGACACGGGGGGCCGAATGGAGACACGGGGGGCCGAATGGAGACACGGGGGGGTCGAATGGAGACACGGGGGGCCTAATGGAGACACGGGGGGGCCGAATGGAGACAAGGGGGGGCCGAATGGAGACAAGGGGGGGCCGAATAGAGACACGGGGGGCCGAATGGAGACACGGGGGGCCGAATGGAGACACGGGGGGGCCGAATGGGAAACATGGAAGCAGAATGCGAGACATGGGGAGGCCGAATGGAGACATGGGGGGGCGAATGGAGACATGGGGGGGCTGAAAGGAGACATGGGGGGGCTGAATGGAGACATGAGGGGTCGAATGGAGACATGGGGGGGTCGAATGGAGACATGGGGGAGCCGAATGGAGACATCGGGGCTGCGAATGGAGACATGGGGGGGCGAATGGGAAACATGGAGGCAGTTTGCGAGACAATGGGGGCAGAATGGGGAGACATGGGGGGCCGAATGGAGATATGGGGAGGCAGAATGGAGAAATGGGGGGGCATAATGGAGACATAGGGGCAGAATGGAGACATAGGGGCAGAATGGAGACATAGGGGCAGAATGGAGACATAGGGGCAGAATGGAGACATAGGGGCAGAATGGAGACATAGGGGCAGAATGGAGACATAGGGGCAGAATGGAGAGACATTGGGGGCAGAATAAAAACATGGAGGCAGAATGGAGAGACATGGGGACAGTATGGAGAGACATGGGGACAGGGGTCCTGTTACTGTGCAGGGCGACACTATGTCACTTTTGTTTCTTCATCTGGTGTAGTGTAGAAGTTGGGGAAAAATTGGGGAATGTGCTCTGGAAGCTGCTCTAGATAACTGTTATTTTATGCAGAGACGAGTCCTGGCTGGAAGAAGTGATGGCGGTCTGCGCTGGATGAAGAGGAAAAGCGAAGATGAAGGACTTCAACTAGAGACCGGTGAGTCATGTGTTATCTGTACACTTGACATTATACACTGTATACTATGCACAGAGCTCTGGTGTATAACGTCACCGGTGATCACTGAATTACCTGTACACTGACACTATACACTGTATACTATGCACAGAGTTCCTGTGTATAGTGGCACTTATGGTAATATTAGTATTCTTCTTTTTTTTTAATAATGATCAGCAATTGTAGTATTAGGTCACTATGTGGTGGTAATATGTGATCTGGTCATGGTGTGGCGGTATTTGTCCCTTGTATGTGGTATTATTCGATCACTAAGTGGTGGTAATATGTGATCTGATCACGGTGTGGCGGTATTTATCCCTTGTATATAGTATTATTCGGTCACTATGTGGTGGTAATATGTGATCTGGTCATGGTGTGGCGCTATTTGTTCCTTGTTTGTGCTATTATTCGGTCACTATATGATGGTAATATGTGGTCTGGTCACGGTGTGGCGGTATTTGTCCCTTGTATGTGCTATTATTCGGCTACCATTTGGTGGTAATATGTGGTCTGGTAATGGTATGCCAGTATTTGTCCTTTGTATGTGGTATTATTCGATCACTATGTGGTGGTAATATGTGGTCTGGTCATGGTGTGGTGGTATTTCCCCCTTGTATGTGGTATTATTGGTCATTTTAAAAAATGTGACACATTCCCTGAAATAAAAATATACCTAAATTGGGTATTATAAGAAATGTTTAACCCCTTTAAGCCCATGACGTACTATTCCGTACCTGCACCCTGGGACTTAAGAGCCTGGTACGGAATAGTACGTCATGGTGATCATGCCCGCACACAGGCTGTGCGGGCGCGATCGCCGCCGGGTGTCAGCTGATTGTCACAGCTGACACCCGATGCTGTGTGCCGGGAGTGGTCCCGCACCGCTCCCGACACATTAACCCCCGCAATGCTGCGATCAAAGTCGATCGCAGCATTGCGGTGGCTAAGGGGAGGGGATCGCAATACTCACCTCCTCTTCCGGCCTCCAGCGCTGTCTGCCGTGGCTTCCCGGATGTTGCCATGATGACCCGATGTCGTCATGACAACATCCGGGTCACCAGACAGCAGGAAGATTTTTTGGTCATGCGCAGTGCATGACCAAACTATCTTCTCCCTGTGCAGCGCTAACTGCCTGCATGGCACAGGGATGGTGCTCCAAAAAGTTAGATTTTTTTATTTTCACGGCTCCATGTTATAAACTTCTGTAAAGCACTTGGGGGTTCAGGTTGCTCACCACACATCTAGATAAGTTCCCTGAGGGGTCTAGTTTCCAGAATGGTGTCACTTGTGGGGGGTTTCCACTGTTTAAGCACATCAGGGGCTCCCCAATTGCAACATGGCATTCGCTAATTATTCAAGCAAATTTTACATTAAAAAAGTAAAAAAAACTGTGTTTTTTCCCCACATATGGGGTATCTGCGTGCCCAGGGGAAATTGCACAGCAAATTTTGGGGTCCATTTTTTCCTGTTACCCCTGCGAAAATAAAAAAAAAATTGGGTCTAAAGTAACATTTTTGTGAAAAAAGTTAAATGTTCATTTTTTTCTTCCAATGTCCAAAAATTCCTGTGAAGCACCTGAAGGGTTAATAAAGTTCTTGAATGTGGTTTTGAGCACCTTGAGGGGTGCAGTTTTTAGAATGGTGTCACTTTTGGGTATTTTCTGTCATAAAGACCCCTCAAAGTGACTTCAAATGTGATGTGGTCCCTAAAAAAATGGTTTTGTAAATTTTGTTGGAAAAATTAGAAATCGCTGGTCAACTTTTAACTCTTATAGCTTCCTAATTAAAATAAAATTGGGTTCCAAAATTGTGCTGATGTGAAGTAGACATGTGGGAAATGTTACTTATTAACCATTTTGTGTGACAGATCTCTCTGATTTAAGGGCATAAAAATTAAAATTTTGAAAATTGAAAAATTTTCACAATTTTTGCCAAATTTCCATTTTTTTCACAAATAAACGCGTTATAACGAAGAAATTTTACCACAATCATGACGTACAATATCTCACGAAAAAACAGTCTCAGAATCAGGGGGATCCATTGAAGCGTTCCAGAGTAATTACTTCATAAAGTGACAGTGGTCAGAATTGTAAATATTGGCCCGGTCATTAATGTGCAAACCACCTTGGGTTGTAAAGGGGTTAATAGGTTAGAGTACAGTAGGGTCCGGCCAGAAGAGTCTTTTTGTCGTGGTGGCAGCTTAAAAAATCTTTTGGCCAAAACAAAAGCTGATGGTCATGTGTGTGATCTGATGTTCAATGGGAACTGGTAATGTGTGATTGGTGAGGACGGGGTGCAGATGTGGAATTTTTCCAAGAGTGGGCGGTGGAACTGTGGAGGGTTCAAGGGATGGAGGCGAAGGTGGAGCCTGGGCAGAGTCTCAAGGGGGTCTGAAAATTTTAACAGTATGGGACCCTGAAATTCCTGGTGGTGGCCCTATATCTCACACTCAGGAAAAACTGCCCTCACTAAGGTTTGGTCCAGGTGGAACACTCTTCTGCCTCCACATCCATTTTATCTGAGGTACTTGATGGACCTTTTTTCAACCTATGTACCAACAAAAAAGACGCTTCCATTTTAACTGAGGTACACAGAACGAAAGTTGCCTCCATTTTTCTCTGTAATGGGTTAATGCCCCCTGCTTACAGTACTGGGGTCTCCACATACCTCCACCTGCAGAGCCGCCACCACATATATGGCTGTTCTGTGCGCACAGGACCTGTGATGAGGTCACAGGAGGGGAGGAGTCAGGGGTCACATGATCAGGGGCCTCAGTGGATGCAGGACTCTGCTGTGCTGGTTGTCATGGTGCTGGATGAGGGGAAGGTTATGTGTGGGGTCAGGAGGGGTTTACAGTGTGGATGTAGCAGAGCCGCGTGTGTACGAGGTGTACGGAGCGGAGCCGCGTGTGTACGAGGTGTACGGAGCGGAGCCGTGTGTGTACGAGGTGTACGGAGCGGAGCCGCGTGTGTGTACGAGGCGTACGGAGCGGAGCCGTGCGTGTACGAGGTGTACGGAGCAGAGCCGCATGTGTACGAGGTGTACGGAGCGGAGCCGCGCGTGTACGAGGCGTACGGAGCAGAGCCGCGCGTGTACGAGGTGTACGGAGCGGAGCCGCGCGTGTACGAGGTGTACGGAGCGGAGCTGCGCGTGTACGAGGTGTACGGAGCGGAGCCGCGCGTGTACGAGGTGTACTTAGCGGAGCCGCGTGTGTACGAGGCGTACTTAGCGGAGCCGAGTGTGTACGAGGCGTACGGAGCAGAGCCGTGTGTGTACAAGGCGTACGGAGCGGAGCCGCACGTGTACGAGGTGTACGGAGCAGAGCCGCACGTGTACGAGGTGTACGGAGCGGAGCCGCACGTGTACGAGGTGTACGGAGCGGAGCCGCGTGTGTACGAGGTGTACGGAGCGGAGCCGCGTGTGTACGAGGTGTACGGAGCAGAGCCGCGCGTGTACGAGGTGTACGGAGCAGAGCCGCGTGTGTACGAGGTGTACGGAGCAGAGCCGCGTGTGTACGAGGTGTACGGAGCAGAGCCGCGTGTGTACGAGGTGTACGGAGCAGAGCCGCGCGTGTACGAGGTGTACGGAGCAGAGCCGCGCGTGTACGAGGTGTACGGAGCGGAGCCGCGCGTGTACGAGGTGTACGGAGCGGAGCCGCGTGTGTACGAGGTGTACGGAGCGGAGCCGCGTGTGTACGAGGTGTACGGAGCGGAGCCGCGTGTGTACGAGGTGTACGGAGCGGAGCCGTGTGTGTACGGAGCGGAGCCGCGTATGTACGAGGTGTACGGAGCAGAGCCGCGTGTGTACGAGGTGTACGGAGCGGAGCCGCGCGTGTAGGAGGCGTACGGAGCGGAGCCGAGCATGTACGAGGTGTACGGAGCTGAGCTGCGTGTGTACGAGGTGTACGGAGCAGAGCCGCGCGTGTACGAGGTATACGGAGCGTAGCCGCGCGTGTACGAGGCGTACGGAGCAGAGCCGCGCGTGTACGAGGTGTACGGAGCGGAGCCGCGCGTGTACGAGGTGTACGGAGCGGAGCTGCGCGTGTACGAGGTGTACGGAGCGGAGCCGCGCGTGTACGAGGTGTACTTAGCGGAGCCGCGTGTGTACGAGGCGTACTTAGCGGAGCCGAGTGTGTACGAGGCGTACGGAGCAGAGCCGTGTGTGTACAAGGCGTACGGAGCGGAGCCGCACGTGTACGAGGTGTACGGAGCAGAGCCGCACGTGTACGAGGTGTACGGAGCGGAGCCGCACGTGTACGAGGTGTACGGAGCGGAGCCGCGTGTGTACGAGGTGTACGGAGCAGAGCCGCGCGTGTACGAGGTGTACGGAGCAGAGCCGCGCGTGTACGAGGTGTACGGAGCAGAGCCGCGTGTGTACGAGGTGTACGGAGCAGAGCCGCGTGTGTACGAGGTGTACGGAGCAGAGCCGCGCGTGTACGAGGTGTACGGAGCAGAGCCGCGCGTGTACGAGGTGTACGGAGCAGAGCCGCGCGTGTACGAGGTGTACGGAGCGGAGCCGCGTGTGTACGAGGTGTACGGAGCGGAGCCGCGTGTGTACGAGGTGTACGGAGCGGAGCCGCGTGTGTACGAGGTGTACGGAGCGGAGCCGTGTGTGTACGGAGCGGAGCCGCGTATGTACGAGGTGTACGGAGCAGAGCCGCGTGTGTACGAGGTGTACGGAGCGGAGCCGCGCGTGTAGGAGGCGTACGGAGCGGAGCCGAGCATGTACGAGGTGTACGGAGCTGAGCTGCGTGTGTACGAGGTGTACGGAGCAGAGCCGCGCGTGTACGAGGTGTACGGAGCAGAGCCGCGCGTGTACGAGGTGTACGGAGCAGAGCCGCGCGTGTACGAGGTGTACGGAGCGGAGCCGCGTGTGTACGAGGTGTACGGAGCGGAGCCGCGTGTGTACGAGGTGTACGGAGCGGAGCCGCGTGTGTACGAGGTGTACGGAGCGGAGCCGTGTGTGTACGGAGCGGAGCCGCGTATGTACGAGGTGTACGGAGCAGAGCCGCGTGTGTACGAGGTGTACGGAGCGGAGCCGCGCGTGTAGGAGGCGTACGGAGCGGAGCCGAGCATGTACGAGGTGTACGGAGCTGAGCTGCGTGTGTACGAGGTGTACGGAGCAGAGCCGCGCGTGTACGAGGTATACGGAGCGTAGCCGCGCGTGTACGAGGTGTACGGAGCGTAGCCGCATTTGTACGAGGCGTACGGAGCGGAGCCGCATTTGTACGAGGCATACGGAGCAGTGCCGCGCGGTACGAGGCGTACGGAGCGGAGCCGCACGTGTAGGAGGCGTACGGAGCTGAGCCGAACGTGTAGGAGGCGTACGGAGCTGAGCCACGCGTGTAGGAGGCGTACGGAGCGGAGCCGCGCGTGTAGGAGGCGTACGGAGCCGCGCGTGTAGGAGGTGTACGGAGCGGAGCCGCGCGTGTACGAGGTGTACGGAGAGGAGCCGCGCGTGTACGAGGTGCACGGAGCCGCGCGTGTACGAGGCGTACGGAGCGGAGCCGCGCGTGTGCGATGTGTACAGAGCGGAGCCGCGCGTGTACGAGGTGTACGGAGCGGAGCCACGGAGGTTTACGGAGCAGAGTCGCGCGTTTACGAGGGGTACGGAGCGGAGCCGCGAGGTGTACGGAGCTGCGTGTGTACGAGGTGTACGGAGCAGAGCCGTGTGTGTACGAGGTGTACGGAGCGGAGCCGTGTGTGTATGATGTGTGGAGCGGAGCCATTTGTTTACAACGTGTGCGAAGCGGAGTTGTGTGTGTATGACGTGTGGAGTGGAGCCATTTCTGTACGAAGTGTGGAGCGGTGTTGGAAGGGACCTCCAGGGTTCCTCCGGGTTCTCCGGTTTCCTCCCACGCTCCAAAGACATAATGATAGGGAATCTAGATTGTGAGCCCCGATGGGGACAGCGACGATAATGTATGTAAAGCGCTGCGGAATATGGTAGCGCTATATAAAAATAAAAATAAAGATTATTATAGTGTCCAACCCCCTGCTCAATGCAGGATTCACTAAACCATCTCAGACAGATGTCTGTCCAGCCTCTGTTTGAAGACTTCCATTGAAGTAGAACTCACCACCTTTCGTGGCATCCTGTTCCACTCCTTGATCACCCTCACTGTCAAAAAGATTTTCTAAATATCTAATATATACTAAAAATCAATAACAATAGTACATATGTTAAAGGATAAAAGAGATTCCAGCAAAGGAAGCTAAAAATCAATGAATTTTTATTAGATTTAGCTACAAACAGAATAGTATAAAAAGACAGGGCAATTGGCCTGTGTCGTTGCCACATAATGTGAGACATTCTGAGACGTTGTGCCTCATCCAAATTAAATTGTAAAATTCAAACACGTGCACGGAAAAACTACGACTGATCCATTTGAGCATCAGGGCAGATCTGAGTTTTATTACACAATAGGTCACATATAGATTATTAAGTCATACATGGTAACAATATAATTGTCTCAGCTTATCTCTACATGTGTGCTGGCATTAGCATACATACATCTCATTGGCTAAAGGTAATTCTGATTGCATCCAACTTTCTGACTTTAGGAACATCTCACTTTCTAGTTTCGTTTTCTTCCTTATGTTTTTTTCTTACTTCTGAGTCTCTAGACCAGGGGTCTCAAACACGCAGCCCGAGGGCCACATGCGGCCCCTGAGGCTCTCATGCGGCCCCTGAGGCTACTTAATGCAGTCCGCATGCACCGGAGCCCCCCGTAATGATTGCGGCCTGGTCCTGAAGTCAGTGATTTTTTTTGTTGTTGAATGTTCTACAAGTTAGGGACGGGGATGGGCACATAACCACAAGATGGGGACCAGGATGTGAACATTACCACAAGATGGGGACCAGGATGTGCACATTACTACAAGATGGGGACCGGGATGGGCACATTACTACAAGATGGGGACCAGGATGGGCACTTTACTACTAGATGACAAAACTACTACAAGATGAAGACTTTACTGTAAGAAGTTGGTCAAAAAAAAAAAACACTATGTGGCCAATTAGGGGACTCAAAAAGGAAATAAAAATTGTAAAAACTATAAAACTGTACTATAGCCCATAAAATATATGGCATTTAAAAAAAAATGTTCAAAAAATGATCCCAAAGGGGTATAGAAAAAACAATATAGTATCATTAAAAATTTCATATCATCCAGCAAAGAATGCGGCCCTTCAGATTCACATTTTTCTATGTGCAGCCCATATACTTAGCCGAGTTTGAGACCCCTGCTCTAGACAAAGACATTCCAAAGACTTGTTATCTCACACACATACTAGCTCATACTCCATTCTGGTAAGCAAAAGATACGTGTACAAAAATGGAAGTCAGGATAGATATAGTATAAAGCTATGTGCCCACGATGCAGAAATGAAGCAGAAAATTTCTGCAGCATTTCTGCATCTCCCTGGCAGAAAAAAACGCATGCAGATTGTGCATGCGTTTTTCCTGCAGAATACAAACAGCATGGATTTATACAGTGTGAACCGTAAAAATTAAAACAAATAAAGCTATACTCACCCCCGAGGCCCCGGCGTGGCTGCAGCGCTGCTTCCTGGCTGGTTTCCGGCTGCCGGCATATCGCGAGACAGAGCGGTGAAGGGCCTGCGGTCACATGACTGTGACGTCACCGAAGGTCCTTCAGCGCTGCTGGCATTCAGAGAGAAGACGCCGGACAGGTGAGTATAAACTTTATTTGTTATTTTATTCTTTTTTTACAGGTACAATGGTACCCAGGTCTGGATGAGAGTCTCCTCTCCTCCAGAACTGGGTACCATCCGCACATAGAGACGCATAGAAGCCGCTTGTAAAAATGTACAGTCGCGGTTTCTGTGCGTCTCAATGCAAGTCAATGGCGGGAGTTCCGCTGCACTTCCGCAAAATTAAATGACATGCTGCGGATTTTTGTACGCAGCATAAACGCTGCGGAAAAATCCGCAGCATGTGCATAGAACATGCGGAATCCCCTTGGGGACCATGGGGTGCGGATTACCTAGCGTTTTACAAGCGTTTCCGCTGCGGAAATTCCGCAGCATAAACGCTTGCAAAACGCTACGTGGGCACACAGCCTAACTCCTGCTCTCACAGCCTGTATAAGTGAACCACCAGAGAGGATAATGGATACTGTGTCTCCCTCACCTCAACGCCGTTTCGCCTCACTTCTTCTGTGGGCATGTGTCCATTATCCTCTCTGGTAGTTCACTTACAGTGGGGAAAATAAGTATTTGATACACTGCTGATTTTGCAAATTTTCCCACCTACAAAGAATGGAGAGGTCTGTAATTTTTATCATAGGTACAGTTCACCTGTGAGAGACAGAATCTAAAAAATAAAAAAATAAATAAAAAAAACACATTGTATGATTTTTACATAATTAACTTGCATTTTATTGCATGAAATAAGTATTTGATGCAATAGGAAAACAGAACTTAATATTTGGTACAGAAACCTTTGTTTGCAAATACAGAGGTCAGACGTTTCCTGTAGTTCTTGACCAAGTTTGCCCACACTACAGCAGGGATTTTAGCTCACTCCTCAATACAGATCTCCAGATCTGTCTGTTTTCGGGGCTGTCGCTGGGCAACATGAGTTTCAGCTCCCTCCAAAGATTTTCTATTGAGTTCAGCTCTGGAGACTGGCTAGGCCACTCCAGGACCTTGACTTCCTTCTTACAGAGCCACTCCTTAATTGCCCTGGCTGTATGTTTTGGGTCATTGTTATACTGGAAGACACAGCCACGACCCATCTTCAATGCTCTTACTGAGGGAAGGAGGTTGTTGGCCAAAATCTTGCAATACATGACCCCATCCATCCTCCCTTTAATACGATGCAGTCGTCCTGTCCCCTTTGCAAAACTGCATCCATAAAGTATGATGTTTCCCCCCTATGCTTCATGGTTGGGATGGTGTTCTTGTGGTTGTACTCATCCTTCTTCTTCCTCCAAACACGACGAGTGGAGTTGATACCAAAAAGTTCTACTTTGGTCTCACATGAACTTCTCCCATGCCTCCTCTGGATCATCCATATGGTCATTGGCGAACTTCAATCGAGCCTGGACATGTGCTGGCGTGAGCAGGGAGACCTTGCGTGCCCTGCAGGATTTTATTCCATGACGGCGTAGTGTGTTACTAACGGTAATGTTTGAGACTGGTCGCAGCTCTCTTCAGGTTATTGACCAGGTCCTCCCATGTAGTTCTGGGTTGATTCTTGACCTTTCTCAGAATCATCCTTACCCAACGAGGCGAGATCCTGCATGTTGCCCCAGACCGAGGAAAATTGACAGTCATCTTGCGTTTCTTCCATTTTCTAATAATTGTGCCAACAGTTGTAGCCTTCTCAACAAGCTGCTTGCCTATTGTTATGTAGACCATCCCAGCCTTGTGCAGGTCTACAATTTTGTCCCTGGTGTCCTTAGACAGCTCTTTGGTCTTGGCCACGGTGGAGAGGTTTTAGTGTGATTGATTGAGTGTGTGGACTGGTGTCTTTTATATAGGTAACAAGTTCAAACAGGTGCAATTAATACAGGTAATGAGTGCAGAGTAGGAGGGCTTCTTAAAGAAAAACTAACAGGTCTGTGAAAGCCAGAATACTTGCTGGTTGGTAGGTGATCAAATACTTATTTCATGCAATAAAATGCTAATTAATTATTTAAAAATCATACAATGTCATTTTCTGTTTTTTTTTAGATTCTGTCTCTCACAGGTGAAGTGTACCTACGATAATAATTACAGGGTCCTCTCCGTTCTTTGTAGGTGGGTAAACTTACAAAATTGCCAGTGTATCAAATACTGATTTTCCCCACTGTATATAGGTTATTCACCATTGATTAGTTGTTAATTAGATAGGACTACTGGAAGATTCATTGTATTATATGGAATCAAGTCTGTGAGTGTGTAATGGGTGAAAGACTGCCTATCCACTACAATTATACTCATTTGATTAGACTATGCACTTGTATTATATAGAGGACTGCCCAGGTGTAACATTGTACTTTGCAACTTATTATTTAGGCTTATAATTGTCTGTCTTTGATTAGACTGTGTGCTTATATTGTATACATAACTACCCAGGCATATCATTGCACTCTGCATTTTATTATATTGGTTTGTTAACTATTTATACACACATGAGAGCACAAAAATTTAGAAAGGTTACTTTCTTAAAATTATTAGGGTTGCCTTGATGGGAACAGTCTATATAAATGCACTCTACTTGTGTGATCCCTGTATTTGGCCTGTGATCTCCTGTTATGAAGGCCTATTGCCCACTCTTTTTATATTTTTTTAGTTATGTCTAAGGGTATGTGCACACGATGCAGAAATGCTCAGGATTTTTTCCTGAGCATTTCTGCATCTCTCTGGCAGGAAAAAACGCATGCGGATTGTACATGCGGTTTCCTGCCAGGGACATGCGGAAATGAAGCGGTCTTCACTTTCATTTCCGCATGCGGGTTGACAAGCGCTTCCCAAACGATTTTAGCATCACTTGGAAAGTGCTTGTCAACTTTGCACTATATAAATCCATGCAAACGGCATGGATTTATATAGTGTGTGAATGTCAAAAAATAAAAAATAAATATATACTTTACCCTCTGATGGCCCCCGGTGTCTTGCTTCGCTCGGTCCCGGCTGCCGGCAGTGAAGACTTTAGGACCTTCCGACGTCAGCGTCACGTGACCCGTCACATGACTCTGACGTCAGCGAAGGTCCTTCTTCATTCAACCCCGAAGTGCCGCGAACCAAGCAGGAGCGCTAAGCGGGCCGTCAGAAGGTGAGAATATATATATTTTTTATTTTATTCTTTTTTTTTTAATGGTACCTGGGTCTGGATGAGAGTCCTCTCATCCACACCCGGGTACCATCCGCACATTAGACCGCATGAAAAGCGCATCAACATATACAGTGATGCGGATTCCATGCGGTCTAATGCAAGTCAATGGCGGCAAAAGAGCAGCGTTTCCGCAAAATTAATTGACATGCTGCGGATTTTTGACCGCAGCGTTTACGCTGCGGAAAAATCTGCATCATGGGCACAGCACATGCGGATTTCAATTGGGGAACATTGCTTCCCTTCTACCATGCGTTTTTCATACGTTTCCGCAACTGCAAAAACGCCGCGGAAACGCATTAAATACGCATCGTGTGAACTCAGCCTTAATCTAATAAAAAATCATAGATTTTATCTTCCTTTGCTGGAATCTCTTTTATCCTGTAACATATGTACTATTGTTAATTTTTTTTGGTATATATTGCATTTTAAAGCGTCCGAGCATATAGTGACATTTTTTGTAGGACATAGGTGATTAATTATTAATATCTAATCTGTATGTTGTCCCTTTCAAGATTCATTACATTGCTTCTCGTGTTTCCAAGTGTAAATGAGAATAAGGATGATCCCCCTATAATGTAATATACCTTCAGATATTTGTAGATAGCTGTTAAGTCTTCTCTTAGCCTTCTTTTTTGCAAGGTAACCAATCCTAGATCCTTTAACCGTTCCTCAAAGGACATACTTTTCAGTCTGCTCACCATCCTGGTAGGTCTTCTCTGAACTTGCTCCAGTTATTCATTGTCTTTTTTAAAATGTGTTGCCCCGAACTGAACACAATGTTCCAGATGAGGCCTGACCTAGGAGCAGTAAGGGGGATTATTACTGCACGTGATCTAGACTCTATGCTTCTGTTAAGGTATCCTAGAACTGTGTTTGCCATTTTTGCTGCTGAGAATCTTGCATTTCTCCCTGTTCAATACCATTCTACGAGTCGCTGCCCATTGTTCAAGCTTATCTAGATCCTTCTGAATCCTTTCTATGTCTTCTCTAGTGTTAGCTATCCCTCCTAGCTTTGCATCGTCTTCAAATTTGATTAGTTTACCTCCAGTTCCCTTATCTAGATCATTTATAAAAATGTTGAACAACGCTGGGGCCAGGACAGAGCCTTGTGGTACCCCACTTAACACTCTTCCCATTGGATGTGCAACCATTTCTTACCATTCTTTGAGTACGATCACTAAGCCAGTTATGAATCCACCAAACCGTAGCCTTGTCAATCCCATACTTGGTCATTTTTTCAATAAGGATAGTATGAGATACTTTA
This sequence comes from Phyllobates terribilis, assembly GCF_046119375.1. Taxonomy (NCBI): domain Eukaryota; kingdom Metazoa; phylum Chordata; class Amphibia; order Anura; family Dendrobatidae; genus Phyllobates; species Phyllobates terribilis. The sequence continues at coordinate 30,395,839 of NW_027362765.1, read as the reverse complement.
TCAAATGCTTTGCTGAAGTCAAGATACACTATATCTACCGCATTTCCCGGATCCACCCATTCAGCATTTCCCGCATCCATTGTATAATTCCATCATACAAGGAAATTAGATTAGTCTTGCATGACTTGTTTGCTACAAACCCATGCTGGCTCTGATTAATTATTGTATTCTTATTTAAGTACTTACATAAATGCAGTTTAATAATTTGTTCAAAGATCTTTCCTGGTATAAAAGTAAGGTTCACTGGCCTGTAATTTCCTGGTTCCATCTTCTTTCCTTTTTTGAAGATAGGGACAACATTTGCCCTTCTCCAATCTTCTGTGACTTTTCCTGTTCTACAGGAATTTTCAAAGACTCTGGCTAGTGGTTCTAGAATTTCCTCTGCTATCTTTCAGTATCCTAGGATGTAATTCATCTGGACCAGGATATTTAAATTCATTTTAATTAGCTAAGTGTTCCCTCACATCTCTCTGTTTACAGATTGTGCGTATTCTTTTTTTTATTTGATAGCACCGTGAAGATTAGTTGATGTTACAATTGCTTTCTTAGAGAACATAGATGCAAAATAGGAATTTAAAAGTTTGGCCTTCTCAACATAATTTTTGACCACTTCTCCCTTTTCATCCTGTAAAATCCTACAGCATCTTTGGGTTTTCTCTTGCTTTTGACATACCCCCCCCATAAAATCCTTTTTTATTGCTTTTGGTCTGCCTTGCAAGGCTGACTTCATTACTCGTTATGATACCATAGTACCGTATATATACTGATATATACAGTATTTTTCGGACTATAAGACGCACTTTTTTCCTCCAAAATTTTGGAGGAAAGTGGGGGGTGCATCTTATAGTTCGAATACTACATATAATACTATATGTATGGCCGCATGGTGGTGGGTGTGGGGGAGCAGCTGCGGGGGATCAGCGGAGCACAGGAGGCAATAGCCGCCTGCTGCAGCCTACTCTGTGCCTGCTGCTAAAGAAAATGAATATTCCCTGCTCCCCACGCCCATGGGCGTGGAGAGCAATGAATATTCATTTTTCTTAATGGCCGGCACACTGGAGCCGCAACGTCATGCTCTGCGGTCTGTGTGCCCACTATTAAAGCTCATGAATATTCCCTACAACCCACTCCCATGGGTTGTAGTGAATATCCATGGTCTTGAATAGCAGGCACACTGACTGCAGAGCTGCAGCAGGAGCCGCGCTTGCGGTACAGTGTGCCGGCTGGTGAAGAGACTGAATGGTCACTGTTCCCCACGCACAGAGTCCCGACGTGGGGAGCAGTGACTATTCCAGCACAGCGTCTTACACTGTGTGAGGGCTCATGGCAGGGACGCCATGCTCGTCCTGCCATGCGCGGCTCACACAGAGTGTCTTCAGCAGAGCGGGACAGCGCTGGAGGAGAGAGAAGGTGAGTATGATTGTTTCTTTTTTTTGTACGCAGCGTCATGGGGGCTCAGAGGGTGCCATATATACCAGGATGGGGGCTCAGAGGGTGCCATGTATACCAGGATGGGGGGCTCAGAGGGTGCCATGCATACCAGGATGGGGGCTCAAGGGGTGCCATACATACCAGGATGGGGGCTCAGAGGGTGTTATGCATACCAAGATGGGGGCTCAGAGGGTGCCATGCATACCAGGATGGGGGCTCAAGAGGTGCCATATATACCAGGATGGGGGCTCAGAGGGTGCCATGTATACCAGGATGGGGGGCTCAGAGGGTGCCATGCATACCAGGATGAGGGCTCAAGGGGTGTCATACATACCAGGATGGGGGCTCAGAGTGTGTCATGCATACAAGGATGGGGGCTAAGAGGGTGCCATGCATACCAGGATGGGGAATCAAGGGGTGCCATGCATACCAGGATTGGGAATCAAGGGGTGTCATGAATACCAAGATGGGGTATAAAGGGGTGCCATGCATACCAGGATGGGGGATAAAGGGGTGCCATGCATACCAAGATAGGGTATAAAGGGGTGTCATGCATACCAGGATGGGGGATAAAGGGGTGCCATGCATACCAGGATGGGGGATCAAGGGGTGTCATGCATACCAGGATGGGGGATAAAGGGGTACCATGCATACCAGGATGGGGGATAAAAGGGTGCCATGCATACTAGGATGGGGGATCAAGGGGTGTCATGCATACCAAGATGGGGGATAAAGGGGTGCCATGCATACCAGGATGGGATGGGGGCCACTTATACCAGGAAGGAGGGGCGATACATACCAGGATGGAGGATATTAACAGAATTGAGGGACATTACCCCAATACCAGTGTCAGCAGCAGACCCCCTCCCCCATAACAGGGCATCATGACCACATTTTTTGCTTAAATATTTTTTTCCTATTTTCTTCTTTTAAAACCTAGGTGTGTCGTATGGTCCGGTGCATCTTATAGTCCGAAAAATACGGTATATAGTTTCCAGGTTCTTTTTTGCTGTGTCATTTTTTCCTATATGTATTAGTAGACATTGGTCGTCTTTAGCACTGAAGAGTCTTGATACTCTGTCAGACACATCTTTGATTTGGCACCTGGAAGACACCAAACTTCTCGTGAGGTAATGTCTAGTTGGCAGATACCGGCTTCTGTTCTTCTCAGTAGGGAATCCCCCTCGATCACCACTCTCCTTTTTTTCTTCACCACAGTGCTTCTTTTTCTTCCTTCAAGTGGCTTCTGATTGATTACTGGAGTGTTCTTTGTGGGCAAAGCACTTTTTTGATGTACATCTTCATAGTTGTCCTGCGTGAGAGCTTGGTAGCGGTTCTTCAGCGGTATGGGTGCTGACTGCCTTCTCATCCTCCTGATTCTTTGCGTCACATGATTCCATTTCTCTTCTTTTGCAGGTACATTGAAAGGTGCTTCTCTTTGAACATTCTGAATAGTTATTTCTATTATTTTATTAGCTTATGCAGGAACGCTGAAAAGTTCTTCACTTGCAATATTATTGCAATATTATATTATTGTGTTTCCCCCTTGGCAAATTCAGTTTTGGCTTTACAGCCTCATTTCTCTGACCTGAGCTCAGTCTCTGGGGTCCGACGCTCTCTGTTAGGCTACGTGCCCACAATGAGGAATAGCAGCGTTTTGGACCCATCATATTTTTGCTGTATCCAAAACAATGTGTTCAAATAGTGCACTTCTGTTTTAGTTACATGCGGATACACCACATGTAATAACATTCTATGGTTGAAGATATGCAGCTACAGAAATTTGCTCGTAAACCCGCACCGCACATGAGTTTACGTAGCGCTAAATAGAAGCACAGTGGGCATGGGATTTCTATAAATCCCATCCACTGTGCTTGCAATGTAGAACACAGCATTTTGGACGCAGCGCAAATGTACTGCATCGAAAAGGCTACATTCCTGATCGTGGGCACTCAGCCTTATAGATTTGAATGTCTTCTTATGTTTTTACTATGTTAGGATTTTAATTTGTTTTGTGATCTGTTAATTTCTGTAGTGTCTTTTATGGGCTCAAGTATAATCCTGCATTAAATGTTTCTCCTCTGGACGTATTCATCATCACATTTAGTAAGATTGGTAAAGGGGTTGTCAAGCACCTCTCCACTTCAGAAGTGAGCGGCTCCAATAACGTTATGACCCAACACACATGCACAATGTGCAGGTATTGTTATTGGGTATTTATGGCACATTGATTTATGTATGAGCAGTGTATAGGGAGGTCCGATGTTAGTTGGCAAGTTTTGGCAGAGTAAAGAAGAAGGTTGTGGTCAGAGAGGGAAGTAAAGTTATCTAAACAGAGTCGGGAGAAGACCAGGTCCAGTGTATTTCAGTTGTGAGAGAACAGACTCCATTTTGTGTCTGTGTTATCCATCGTGTCCTATAACTTCTGTGTCATGGTGATCAAATAAGGCCATGTCCACCCTTTAAGTATTTGGTCAGTATTTCACATCAGAATTTGTAAGCCAAAATCAGGAGTGGAACAATCAGAGGAAAAGTATAATAGAAGCACGTCACCACTTCTGTATTTTTCACCCAATTCTGGTTTTGGTTTGCAAATTACAGATATAAAATACTGACTGTGAAGAATATTGGAGATATAATTTTATGTCAATCATTTGTATCCTATTTGGCATACAATTACATGAAGTAACTACTGACACGTGAGTGCGGGGGTCTGTTTCTGTTTCATTGCTATTTCCCCACGTGCACCACTATCACAAGAACGGAGTGCCGACTATTTTGTTTTATACTAAGTGTATTTCACTCACACTGTCTTCATAAATTGGAGAGTAAAGCCCCCGTCTCACATAGCGAGATCGCTGCTGTGTCACGGTTTTGGTGATGCAACAGCGACCTCACCAGCGATGTCGCTATGTGTGACACTTTGCAGCGATCAGGCCCCTGCTGTGAGGTCGCTGATCGCTGCAAAGTGTCCTGGACCATTTTTTGGTCGTTGCCCTCCCGCTGGTCAGCACACATCGCTGTGTGTGACCAGCGGGAGCAGCGATCAGGCTGGTAACCATGATAAACATCGGGTTACTAGGTGCACACGCGCACTTAGTAACTCACTGTTTATCATGGTTACGAGCCTGCTAAAGTGAGCGGTAACCTCCCGCTCACCGTAGCAGAGTGGTAACCATGATAAACAACGGGTTACTAGATGCGCGTGTGCCTCTAGTAACCCGATGTTTATCATGGTTACCAGCCTGCTCCTGCTTCAGCAGGCTGGTAACCAGGAGCAGGACATCGTGGAAAGATTCTTTCCACGATGTCGCTGCTCCCTTGATCGTTGGTGAGCCTGCCTGTTTGACAGCTCACCAGCGACCACATAGCGACGCAGCAACGATCCCTGACAGGTCGTATCGTTGTCGGGATCGTTGCAGCGTCGCTAAGTGTGACGGGGCCTTTAGTATCACATTGCTTGGTTTTTTGTCTTGTTTGCATTCTGTGCAATTTAAGGGTGTGGCATGCCCTTTGTTGAGCTGATTAGTATATATGTAGCTTACCACGGGCCTAGGTGGTCTGGAGTTGGGACGCGGTCCTATTTGTCTACCCTTTTATATGCATTACTTCAACTTTGATATACAGTAAGGTTTTTAATATAGGCAGTATAGGTACCGTCCCAATTTAGGGTCACCTTGCCGCTGGTGGGACGGCTTGTATACTTTTTTTGATCAAAAATAGTTCACTAAGTACCCTATATTTATTATGCAACTTTGCTTTACATTTATATATAATGATGGTAGGGTATGAGATATATTTTTGTCTTTTGTAGGTTTTGCTTCTTTTTGCTAGTGTGAACATGCTCCTATTTCTTGCATGTCTACCATCTTAGACCTCAGTTCACATTGCTTGGTTTTTTGTCTTGTTTGCATTCTGTGCAATTTAAGGGTGTGGCATCCCCTTTGTTGAGCTGATTGGTATATATGTAGCTTACCACGGGCCTAGGTGGTCTGGAGTTGGGACCCGGTCCTATTTGTCTACCCTTTTATATGCATTACTTCAACTTTGATATACAGTAAGGTTTTTAATATAGGCAGTATAGGTACCGTCCCAATTTAGGGTCACCTTGCCACTGGTGGGACGGCTTGTATACTTTTTTTGATCAAAAATAGTTCACTAAGTACCCTATATTTATTATGCAACTTTGCTTTACATTTATATATAATGATGGTAGGGTATGAGATATATTTTTGTCTTTTGTAGGTTTTGCTTCTTTTTGCTAGTGTGAACATGCTCCTATTTCTTGCATGTCTACCATCTTAGACCTCAGTTCACATTGCTTGGTTTTTTGTCTTGTTTGCATTCTGTGCAATTTAAGGGTGTGGCATCCCCTTTGTTGAGCTGATTGGTATATATGTAGCTTACCACGGGCCTAGGTGGTCTGGAGTTGGGACCCGGTCCTATTTGTCTACCCTTTTATATGCATTACTTCAACTTTGATATACAGTAAGGTTTTTAATATAGGCAGTATAGGTACCGTCCCAATTTAGGGTCACCTTGCCGCTGGTGGGACGGCTTGTATACTTTTTTTGATCAAAAATAGTTCACTAAGTACCCTATATTTATTATGCAACTTTGCTTTACATTTATATATAATGATGGTAGGGTATGAGATATATTTTTGTCTTTTGTAGGTTTTGCTTCTTTTTGCTAGTGTGAACATGCTCCTATTTCTTGCATGTCTACCATCTTAGACCTCAGTTCACATTGCTTGGTTTTTTGTCTTGTTTGCATTCTGTGCAATTTAAGGGTGTGGCATCCCCTTTGTTGAGCTGATTGGTATATATGTAGCTTACCACGGGCCTAGGTGGTCTGGAGTTGGGACCCGGTCCTATTTGTCTACCCTTTTATATGCATTACTTCAACTTTGATATACAGTAAGGTTTTTAATATAGGCAGTATAGGTACCGTCCCAATTTAGGGTCACCTTGCCGCTGGTGGGACGGCTTGTATACTTTTTTTGATCAAAAATAGTTCACTAAGTACCCTATATTTATTATGCAACTTTGCTTTACATTTATATATAATGATGGTAGGGTATGAGATATATTTTTGTCTTTTGTAGGTTTGGCCTTTAGTATCTGTTAAAGGCCAAGAGAGGAGGTTAGAGATAGAGGATGAGTAACAGATGGGATGAGCGGATTATCAGTGGGGGTGTTAACCCCTTCACCCCCAAGCCTGTTTTCACCTTCATGACATGGCCAAATTTTACAATTCTGTCCTCTGTCACTTTATGAGATAATAACTCTGTAACACTTTAACAGATCCTAGTGTTTTTTTCATGACATATTGTACTTCATGATAGTGGTAAAATTTGTTTGATATGACTTGTGTTTATTTGTGGGAAAAAAATGGAAATTTGGCAAAAATTTGGAAAATTTAGCAATTTTTCAACTTTTTATTTTTATGCCCTTAAATCAGAGAGTTATGTCACACAAAATAGATAATAAATAACATTTCCGATATGTCTACTTTAAATGAGCACAATTTTGGAACCATGATTTTTTGGGTTAGGTAGTTAAAAGAGTTAAATGTTCACCAGCGATTTCTCATTTTTACAACAATATTTACAAAACCATTTTTTTAGGGACTACATCACATCTGAAGTGACTTTGAGGGGTCTAGGTGACAGAAAATACCATAAAGTGACAACATTCTAAAAACTGCACCCCTCAAGGTGCTCAAAACCACATTCAAGAAGTGTATTAACCCTTCAGGTGCTTCACAGGAACTGAAGCAATGTGGAAGAAAAAAATGAACATTTAACTTTTTTTCACCCCCAAAAAATTTTTAGACCCAATTTTTTTTATTTTCCCAAGGGTAACAGGAGGATGGATGGAATCATGTATCTCGAGATTTTGGCCACCAACCTCCTTCCCTCAGTAAGAGCATTGAAGAAAAGTCGTGGCTGGGTCTTCCAGCATGACAATGACCCAAAACACAGCCAGGGCAACTAAGGAGTGGCCCTGTAAGAAGTATTTCAAGGTCCTGGAGTGGCCCAGTCAGTCTCCAGACCTGAACCCAATAGAAAATCTTTGCAGGGAGCACTCTTACTGGGCACATATTGCGGAACTCATCCATACAGATGTCCTTTTGGGAATATACACCTCAGCAAACTTGTTGCTGAAATGGTCAATGACCGGCCGAACTTCGAAAAGTTGGTCAAAGTTGGGGTCATCTCGTGGAGGACATTGTGCATGATCACTGTAATGTAAAAATTTGTGGATTGCCTCAAAGTGTGTCCGGGGCACAGGCATGAATAACAGTGTTATACAAAACGTCAACACTCCTATATTGCCGAATTTCTGGATTCTTCACTATCCCCATGTGAAAAACAAGCCCCCAAAACTTCATCATTTCTATGGAGTTCATCTGGCAAATGATGAAGTGGGATTTTGTGATAAAAATAGCTGGGTGCACAAATTTGCCTGGGACACCATGAAGTTTACAAAATCCTCAGAAGAAAAGACTTTGAAAAAGTATAATTCTGTGAGGACGGTAGTGTCAAAATGCATTGCTGATTGCACCACAAAATCAGGAATCTGTGTCTCATAATTTTAGGGGGTGAGGTCCATACAGGGTCAGTAACGGTGGGTGCTGGTTCATTTTCTGTCCTGTCAAAAAAAAAATGAAAAGAATCTAGAAAGGCAAATAAAAAATATATTTTTTTTATAAAAATCTGGTAAAATAAAAAAGAAACTTACTAAACGGACGTCAGTAAAAATCAAATTGGTGAGCTCCCACACCTATCTCTAACACTAACCCTGACTATATGCAGCAAAAAATACTGTAGTAGACACTGATTACTATGACATATTTTTACTGTCCCTAATCTAATCCTATCAACTAATCTACATAATTTTTTTTATTCTTTTTTTTTTTTGTTTACACAAAACAAAAAGCAACAACCGGAGGCCGATCACCGATGTGCATCAGCGCTCGAAGGCTGATGGATGCACGCACGGATGTCATTCTTTTTTTTCTGCGCTGACACTAACCCTTACTAAATTCAGTAAAAAATACTGTAGTAGAAACAGATAACTATGTTTTTTTTTGCTCTTTACTATCTGACAGCAACGCTGACTCAATTCAGTAAAAAATACTGTAGCAGACGCCGATTACTACAGTATATTTTTACTGAATTTTGGCAATAATCTAATACTATCAACTAATCTAAATTATTTCTTTTAATTATTTTTTCATAAAAAAAACACACAAAACAAACAGAGGCCGATCACTGACGTGCGTCAGTGATCAGCACTTGACAGCTGTAGTGCGCAAGCACGGAAGTGGTGCAAAAAAGGGATAAAAAAAATAGACAGGAAAAAAAAGTTCCTTGCCAAAAGCAAGCACCATTGCTAATCAGTGGTGTGCTTCTGATCAGCAGCTGAAGGACGCAAACACGGAGTGGTGCATGGGGTGATGAGAAAAAATAGACAGGGACAAAAAAAAATCCTGGGAAACAGCAAGCATGAGTGCGAATCAGTGATTTGTGTGAGGTGTTGAAAAGGGACATGGGGAGAAAAAATAGACAGGGACAAAAAAAAGTCGTGGAAAACACCGAGCACAAGTGCGGATCAGTGATTTGCGTCACTGATCAATGCTCGGCGGCTGCAAGATGAGCGAAAAAGATAAAAAAAAACTGCTAAAAATCGAGCAATCAAATACTGATCAGCACTTGGCAGCGGGAGTGAGGGGGGAGAGGGGAAAAGGAGGATTGGGGTTGACATGATGTATACTGCATTGGTTGGGAAGTCCTTCTCTTCCATGACATACAGTACAGACCAAAAGTTTGGACACCTTCTCATTTAAAGATTTTTCTGTATTTTCATGACTATGAAAATTGTACATTAACACATGTGGAATTATATACTTAACAAAAAAGTGTGAAACAACTGAAAATATGTCTTATATTCTAGGTTCTTCAAAGTAGCCGCCTTTTGCTTTGATGACTGCTTTGCACACTCTTGGCATTCTCTTGATGAGCTTCTGTATCTACATCACTAAACCTAGTATTGCTACTACATGTGTAGCGCCCCGAGGGTTCGGTCGCTACAGAGGTATTGCATCTCAACCAGATGTGCGATATCTCACTTCCAGGTAAGGATGGAGTGTGGATCAGGACCCCGACACCTGCATGCATTACACCACATTTCCGGGGGGCAGGGCGACCGATATTCTCCAAGTAGAGCACGACAGTCCCTGTCCCTGGCTGGAGTGGGGGGAGGGAACACCGAGGAAGGGGGGACCCTGTAGTGCATAGGAGGGAGAGGGCAGTTCCTGAGTGCACCTAGAGGGAGGTATAAAAAGGGGGGGCACCATCTTAGTTCAGTGAGAGCAGAGCAGAGTGAGAGAGGAGGAGACAGGGAGCAGAGGCTCAGCCCGAGCTCTGCCCGCAGGCAGGCCGGAGAGAACGGCTGGAGCCTGGAGGAAGGAGAAGGAAGAGGAGCGGAGGAGGCTCCAGGAACGAAGGGACCCCAGGGGTATGTGCAAGGTGCCCCAGCGAGGTAGTCGTAGGCGAGCTGTAGCCCCCTCTCGCTCTGGCACCCTACAGACAATACGTGTCCTCCCTCTGATGTGTGGCTGTGTATGTGGGGCTCTCCACTTACTTCAAACCATCCGATCGCGGCTGTCTCCAGGCATTTCTCTTCTGGGACCAGGGCAGCAATAAATTCAGAGGACACGAGGTTCTTAACCAGAACTTTACTTGGGGAAGAGGAATATGTACAGTATTTACAGGCAGATATAATGGATAAGGCCCGACAGGTTATTATCTCTCTCACAGGCGCTGTCATCTTCTTCAGCCCTGGTTCCCTCTTTAAGTGAAGCATCTCTGTGACTCTAATCTCTAGCCCAAGAGACTCTTCTGCAATACCAACCGTGATTTGGATCCGATCTCTCCCCCACGTCTTAGCCTGGAGTCCTATTTATCTTCCTCTGCTTCCTGCAGACTAGAAGTGCCCCGGGTCCTCACTACCTCTGATGAGTTTCTCCGGCCGGCTAACAGGACTCTTGCTCTTGCGTAGGGAGACTTTCACACTGGTGATCCCACTGTCTGAGGGTGTGGAGCTCCCGTCTACCCTAGCAGCCACTATATAGTCAGGCTGCCCGCACAGTTCGCTGTCCTATCTCTTACTGAAGAATCACTTCCTGATCCTGGAAACTAACAGAGATTTTCTTAATGTGCCCACCCTCGGTGAGCTGTCATCACACAGCATTAACTCATCACTGTCTGTAACACTGCTAGCAGACTCAACCTGACATCTGCACTCAGGACAGTGGCATCTTGTGGCTGTTTACAGGTACTGCAGCCCACAAGGAATTTTGCCAGGAACAAGCTCTATATCATTCAAAGCTTGATCAGGGCACTAAGTTCCCCCTCTACTCTACTGACTGGACCACTAAAGCTAACCCCATAGCTTGGTCTACCAACAGTTCAGAGAAGTCTAACTACGGGAACACTTTCTTCAACTACTTCAGTGCCTAAGGAAGGCTACGTCCTTCCCCACTATTACATGTGGACCGGCGAGTCGCCACCGCACGCCCGAATCTACCTGCGTAGAAGGGTCAGGCCAAAGGGGGAGACCGGTCCCCGAAACTAGTGGAGGCGGGGAACTACCCTCAGCTAGAATCCGGAGGTTGTGACATTTTATGTGGCGCAGCCCCTCGCTATACCCGCTAGGAAGGCACCACATAGGGTCAGGGAAACGGCACCAAGTTTTACCAGAGAAGGCCCGAGGCAGCCGGACAGAAGCGAGGTTACTGGCGGGGTATGAAAGGCCAGAGAAAGGACACACAAAGGGGGTGAACGCAGTGCAACGTGGGACGTTATGACCAGCTGTAGTAACGTGGATAAAGAACTGTGAGTAAAAACCCTGGACTGCATTACAGGACTCTGTGTCGTTACTGCTGCTCCCGCGCACCATCACCCCCAACATCCGCACTTGCTGCCCTGAGGCTATACTCCTCCCGTGGGGAGTTATACTACCCTCTGCTGCACCCACAACATCAGCCTCAGGGGTCTGCCCTGCAGCGGCGGTTCACTCTGACCGCAATCCACGGGTGGCGTAGTCGGGCATTCAGTATATAGACTGCCATTTGGTTTGACCGCCCTGGGCACGGACCGGGTCGCCGCCACGGAAGACTACAACCCCCAGCATCCACAAAAGATCCGGTTCCGGGTATCCCCACACACACACGGCCCAGGGGGCGCATCACATGTACTACTAGATCTCTTATTTTGCGACTTGAACACTTATCTTCCCAACTAAAGAGGAAAGCTTCTGGGGATCAGATTCTGGAGATATATGACCCCTCTGTCTCTCCACAAGGTCAGCATATGTACAGAAGCCAAAGGTCCGAAGTGCTTAGCGGAAGCTGCTGATCTTATACACATGCTGTGGGATTATAAATACTTTTTAGGAGTAAAGTTGTTACAATTGTGTAATCATAATCAGCAGGTTTGGTATTTTATCAGGTGAGAGAACTGACACTGGACACACGGTAAAACTGCAGTAGGACGTTTATTATTTCTTGCACATAAAATGATAACATTTAGATGGATTCAGACGAACCCTCCGACAAAACATGATTAACAAAGTCATTACTACAGGACTGTATGAGAAATTGACTTATTCTAGAAGAAACACTAGAGCCAAGAATGAGAGAATCCGGGCACTGTGGCTGGATACTTCTGGCCTGGCCTCCAGTGTGTTAGTACGAGATGGGTCTTTGTCCTTGGAGCTTCTCTACTCGGTATAACGAGACTCACTGATCTTGTTCTTGTAAAGACTGTTTGAAGATAATAGAAACAGCCTGAATATGAGGACCTTGTCCCATCTATATGTCTTTCTATAAAGAACTATAGATATAGAGCTATTCTTCTGTATAAAATATGTGATGTTGCTGTAGCCCTAATATTTCTGTACAGGGGTCTCTGTAGAGATAATCTTATCCCAGCTTTTTTGGATAAGGACAAGGGAAAGGGGGATTGGAGACATTTACTTTTAATTTCCCTTTAAAAAAGTCATAACAAAAAAATAATCTGGATTGAAAAAAAATATCGGTCCATTTTCCCACCATTTTTTTGTGCTATTAAATATTACAATTTGCATACAAAACCAAAAGCATTCAAAATTATAGAAAATTTGTTCAAAGACCTTGTGTGGAGGTAAAGAGCCAAGGCAGAAGAGGCTTCATCTACAAAAGTCTACAAAACAGGGAGGATTAGCAACTCCGAATCTCCTTGTCTATTTCATGGCTTTGGGAACTTCGAAACTTCTGAATCAGCAGGTTTGTATAAAACAGGCAGCACGGTGGCTCAGTTGGGAGCACTGCAGTCTTGCAGCGCTGTGGTCCTGGGTTCAAATCCCTCCAAGGACAACATCTGCAAGGAGTTTGAATGTTCTCCCCGTGTTTGTGTGGGGGTTCTCTGGTTTCCTCACACACTCCAAAGACATACTAATAGGGAATGTAGATTGTGAGCCTCAATGTGGACAGTGCTGATAATGTCTGGATTGTAAAGTGCTGCAGAATATGTTGGTGCTATATAAATAAAAAGATTATTATTTATTATTATTAAATGGGCGACTCATCAAGTTCCATGCCTTGTCTTGAAGAGAATCAGTTCCCAATGATGGTTAATAAACTACTATACTTAGGAGGGAAAGGTATTAAGAAATGGATCACATCAGATGTTCCTACAAGGAAGGCATGGATTGTAGATGTAACTAGTAATATAAACATGTTTATTATTGTAGTGTAGAGAAGTTACAGACTTTGTTCTGGCATGGAGATTGTGCGCTTAATGTAACAGCAATGAATGGCAGATCGCTGAGATTGGGATTTCGGAAGGAGGATTTTTTTTTTTTGGTGGGGGAGTTGTGTGTGTGTGTGTGTGTGTGGGGGGGCATTTGGTGGTGAGAGTTGCTATATTTGGCCACTAATTGTACTGCACTGGGGTGGAATAGGGAAGTAATATATCTATTGATGGTGTTTCTCTGCACCATGTGTTATATTTACACATAGCGTCACAGCAGGGACACAGCGCTGTTCCATCTGCACATTTAAACACACATAACTCTGTTGCATATACACATTTACATACACAAGCAGCCCTGCTACATATGCACATTTACACACAAACCGTTCTGTTACATATACATATTTACATACACACACAGCGCTGTTCCATCTGCACATGTACATACACACACAGCTCTGTTCCATATACACAGTTACATACACAACCAGCTCTGCTGTCACACTCCACGGAGCAGCCAGATGGCGCATGCCAAAACGGAGGGGAAGGGAAGCACTGCAACTAGGGGCAGATTTAAGAGGCTCACCTGAATCATGACCTGCGCAACCCTGATGTCCCTTTATGGGTTCTTACACCCCTTACGGTGATCATGTTCCTAATTCCTGTCTAGCCCTAAGCATGGCCCTGGCTAGCAGCAGCAACGGTTGTCCTGATCTATAATACAGACACAAAAGGCAACCAAAAAGGGTAAAGAAAACAGCAATCACTCTCAGCGCAATCAAACTAAGGAATGGTATATAATGAGAGAGGAAGGGTGAAGTAAACCAAAAAGGGAGATGAGGAAAAGGATAACACCAAACAAACTTCCAAACAGAAATCTCTATAGACGACTCCTAAACAGCTTCTCTTTCCACAGCTCTCAGCTCGCAAACCAACAACAAGGTATAGTAAGCTATCACTGGCAACTACTCAAGCTAAGAGGTGAGCATTTGTACCAGAGGGGAGTGGAGAGCTAAGAACAGCTCAGATAACTCAGCATGGAGAGCTTTAGGAGAAAAACAGAAATGTTTAACCCTTGCAACAAGAGAGAAAGGGAAATCTGCACAGCTAACTGGAAGGCAAAGCAGATCCATCTAGTGCAGGTGCATGTGTAACCAGACGCTGCAATCTTCTGACCCCTCTCTGTCACAGTATCCCTGTAATATATACACATTTACATATGCACAGCTTTATTTTTTTTTTAATTATGCATTGCTTATTTAGCACCATCATATTCTGAAGCATTACAGACATTATAACTGCTGTCCTCAATGAAGCTCACAATCTAAACTCCATATCAGTATGTTTTTGGAGTGTGTAAGGAAACTGGAGTACCCTGAGGAAACCCATGCAAACATAGGGAGAACATATAAACTCCTTGCAGATGTTCTCATTGGTGATATTTGAGCCCTGGACCCCAGCACTGCAAGGGTGCCGTGCTAACCACTGAGCCACTATGCTGGCCCATCCTGTAGCTCTACTACATATGCACATTTATATACACAGTCTATTTTGTGCATATGTAGTAGAGCTCTAAGAGCGTGTGAGCCTGAAATGTGTAGACCTGTGTTCACCCCCCCCATTTTTTATTTTAGTTTGATGTTTATTATTCTTAGATATTTTTAATGTCACTATTAAAAAGTCATGTTTCAATATCTTTACTTTCTGCGGATGCTGGAATTTCTTTGTTGCACTGTTCCTGCCCAGAAGTCGGTCTGGAGTCCATGCCCTGCTTCATTTATAAAGGTAATATTTTTTATGCACTTGGTGAGCCGATCTCCCTGTCCCCTCCCCCCTTCCACACATGATGATTTTTCTGGTGTCTAACAAGCGATGATTTCTGTACAAAACATTTTCCACATTCTGAACATAAATATGACTTCTCCCCTGTGTGAGTTCGCTGATGTGCAACGAGGTGTGCTTTCGATACAAAACATTTCACACATTCTGAACATGAATATGGCTTCTCCCCTGTGTGAGTTCTCTGGTGTATAACAAGATATGATTTCTTTACAAAACATTTTCCACATTCTGAACATGAAAAAGGCTTCTCCCCTGTGTGAATTCTCTGGTGATTATCAAGACTTGATTTATTTGCGCAACATTTCCCACATTCTGAACATAAATATGGCTCCTCTCCTGTGTGAGTTCTCTGATGTATAACAAGGTGTGATTTCCATGCAAAACATTTCTCACATTCTGAACATGAATACGGCTTCTCCCCTGTGTGAGCTCTCTGGTGTATAACAAGGTGTGATTTCCATGCAAAACATTTTCCACATTCTGAACATGAATATGGTTTCTCTTGTGTGTGAGTATTCTGGTGACTAACAAGGTGGGGTTTATGTGCAAAACATTTTCCACATTCCAAACATGAAAAAGGCTTCACCCCTGGGTGACTTCTCTGGTGACTAACAAGAGCTGATTTCCTTGTAAAACATTTTCCACATTCTGAACATGAAAAAGGCTTCTCCCCTGTGTGAGTCCTCTGGTGATTAAGAAGATCTGGTTTTTGTACAAAACGTTTCCCACATTCTGAACATGAATATGGTTTCTCCCCTGTGTGAATTCTCTCATGCCTAACAAGATCTGATTTCTGGTTAAAATATCTACCACATTTGGAGCAAGAAAATTTCTTATCCGCTGTGTGAATTTTTTGATCTTTAACAAAAGATGTTCCGAGAGGAAAACTATTTCCATTTTCTGAATGGGTAATTGACTTCTTTGCTTTAAGAGCAGTTTGTTTTGTAATGCCTCTTTTCTGACTTTTATTTTTCTTAGTTGTCTGTAGTGAATCAGAAAATAGGAACGGTTTCAAAGGATCAGATGACAGATCTTTGCTGTGAAGGGATGATGGTATATATGGAGTAATGACATTCACTTCAATTGTATCCTGTGTGATCTCAAGGTCATCTGATATAAAAATTGAAGATGTCAGCTGTCCCTCTGATCTCCTGGTACCGTCATCTGCCAAAAATAAAACCAATTTTTACTTTTTGAATAAAATGTCATTGAAATTTATATTTTTGAACATTTCTACTCAAAATGTCCATAGAAATGGGAAGTTATGTAGTAAAACTGAATTATTCACTAAGACAATGACAGTTCACAGTCTGATAAGAGACCTCATAGCATGAACCATTAGAGCATGTTGTTCAACTGTTTGTTCATTCTGCCTCGCAAATATTGGAATAAAAGCCACCAAAAATCTTATGTAGGCGAAAATTATACCAATAAAAACTTCTACTCATACCGCAAAAAAAAAAGCCCCCACTCAGGTGTCAAAACACCAAGGTTACTTACTGGTAGCTGGTTTTTCCAAAACCCATGACAGTACACCTGAGAGAGGATCCGCCCACCAAGGACAGGAAACCTTTTGAAATAAAAGGGCAGTACCTCTCCCCCGCTTCAGTTGGTTACAGAGCATTGAGAGGACCTCCATAGAAAAGTTATACAAATAACCAACACCACATCACACAACACCCAACTATAGTGCATACCCATATGGTGAGAAAAGGGGGGGGGGAATATACAGGTGCTGTCATGGGTTCTCGAAAAATCGGCTACCGATAAGTAACCTTGGTGTTTTCCCTACACCCATGACAGCACACCTGAGAGACTTTTGGAGAAATTGAAACACCTTAGGGAGGGACCACCGCTTGCAGCACCCTTCTACCAAAGGTTAAGTCAGTCAAGTAGGATAGATCCAACCGATAGTGTTTAAAGAAGGTAGATGGTGACGACCAAGTAGCGGCCTTACAGATTTGATCAATCGATAACACTGCCTTCTCTGCCCAGGAGGTAGCCATGGCTCTGGTGGAGTGAGCTTTGATGCCGTCAGGGATCGGGGTGCCACTGGCAAAATAGGCTAAGCGAATGGCCTCCCTAATCCATCTGGCTATAGTCCCCTTTATTACCCCATAATCCTTCCGATTCCCCTGGAAAGCTACGAACAGGGATCGGCCTCGTCCCCACTGGCTAGTTACATAAATGTATTGCAGAAGAGCCCTTCTAACCTCAAGGTTATGAAACATTTGTTCCCCTGGGGTCTTCGGGTTGTCACAAAAGGAGGGCAGAACAATTTCCTGACTCCTATGAAATTTGAGCACTACCTTAGAGAGTTATGCTGGATCAGGCCATAATACTACTCTATCCTCAAATATTTGTGTATATGTAGGATTTATGGACAGGGCCTGTAAATCGCTTACTCTACGGGCTGACGTTAAAGCTACCAAAATAATTGTTTTGAGAGTAAGGTATTTTGCAGACAACTTCTGAATCGGCTAAAAAGACTACTTGATTAAAGCCTCAAGCACAAGATTCAGGTCCCATGGGGGAACGTTGGATATTGTGATTGGCCTGGACCGAGCACAGGATTTAGTAAACCTTGCAATCCATTTATTAGCTGCGAGGTTGCAGTTATATAATGCCCCCAAGGCTGATACCTGGACCTTGATCGTGCTGGTAGCTAGTCCTAACTTGAACCCCTTCTGCAGGAACTCCAAGATCGCATTGACTGGAGGTTTTTAGCTTAATGCTTTCCCTAAAAAAAACTAAAAATTTTCTCCACATTCTACCATAGATTCTAGTAGTTATGGGCTTTCTACTTTTTAACAGAGTAGAAACTAAGCCTGGTGAAAAACCTTTGCCATTAAATATCGCCCTCTCAAATTCCACGCTGCAAGGTGAAAACCCTTTACTTGAGAGTGAAATATTGGTCCCTGTGCAAGTAAGTCCTGGATCTCCGGTAGGATCCATGGGTCTGATAGTGACATCATTTTCGCTCTCGCCTGATCCTCCCTGATCTTTTTCACTACAAGAGAAACCATAGCTTTCAGAGGGAAAGCATAAGCCAACTTTAAGCTCCAGGAGATCTGGAGAGCATCTATCACCAACGGGTTTCCAGTTGGGTCTAGCGAACAGAACCTCTCTACCTTTCTGTAGTCAAATATATCGATCTCTGGCGGCCCCCATAGCTGTACTATCTGTCGAAACAGCCCAGGGTTCAGGGCCCATTCCCCCTGCCTCAACTTGTTGTGGCTTAGAAAGTCTGTCCTTGTGTTTTCTATACCCCGTATGTGTAGTGCTGTAAGAGATAGGAGGTGTTGTTCTGCTACCTGAGTCTGCTCACTGATTCCAAAAGAGAGTGGGACCTTGTTCCCCCACTGGTGGTTTATATATGCTACGGTAGCTCGGTTGTCTGAAATAATTCGAGCATGATGACCCCGTAGAAGGGGGAGGAAGCCCTCCAGAGCGTTCCTCACTGCCCATAGTTCCTTTAGATTTAACGAGCCCTCACTTTCGGGAACTGACCAAGAACCTTGAATCATGTGGTCCCTGAGATGTGCCCCCCAACCTGAGTTGCTCACATTGGTCGTGCTGAAATTTTCTATTGGTGTGCCACATTGGACCCCTATAGCTAAATTTGACTTGTCTGTCCACCACCATATGGAGTTTCTAACTTCGAAGAAGAGATGTACCTTTCCTTCCAAACACCCTTTCAACAATTTCTGTGCGGACAGGATCTCCCACTGGAGGTGTCTTGTGTGAAGTGGGCCCATCTGACTGCCGGAATGCATGAAGTCAGGGTTCCCAGCAGGGACATAGCCTTCCTCAGGGACATATATGGAGTTTTTTTATGGTCGCCGAGACCAAATTTATGACCTTGTCTATCTTGTTTTCGGGTAGAACAAAAGTCTGACATTTTAGAATAAACCCCAGGAAGGTCTGAATGCTTGCGGGTTCTAGTTTTGATTTTTGGGTGTTCACCATCCTGCATAAGTTTTTCAAGACCACTGTGACTTCTTGTAATTGTGTAGTACAGTGGTTCTCTGAATTCCCCACTATAAGGAAGTCATTTAGGTAGGGTATGATGACTGTGTTGTGAATGCGTAGAAAGGCTGTCATCTCGGCTATCAGCTTGGTAAACACCCTTGGAGCTATTGACAATCCGAAAGGGAGGGCTGGGAATTGGAAATGTCTGCACCTTCCTTGTATAAAGAAGCAAAACCTACAGACAAAAATATATCTCATACCCTACCATCATTATATATAAATGTAAAGCAAAGTTGCATAATAAATATAGGGTACTTAGTGAACTATTTTTGATCAAAAAAAGTATACAAGCCGTCCCACCAGCGGCAAGGTGACCCTAAATTGGGACGGTACCTATACTGTCTATATTAAAAACCTTACTGTATATCAAAGTTGAAGTAATGCATATAAAAGGGTAGACAAATAGGACCGGGTCCCAACTCCAGACCACCCAGGCCCGTGGTAAGCTACATATATACTAATCAGCTCAACAAAGGGGATGCCACACCCTTAAATTGCACAGAATGCAAACAAGACAAAAAACCAAGCAATGTGAACTGAGGTCTAAGATGGTAGACATGCAAGAAATAGGAGCATGTTCACACTAGCAAAAAGAAGCAAAACCTACAAAAGACAAAAATATATCTCATACCCTACCATCATTATATATAAATGTAAAGCAAAGTTGCATAATAAATATAGGGTACTTAGTGAACTATTTTTGATCAAAAAAAGTATACAAGCCGTCCCACCAGCGGCAAGGTGACCCTAAATTGGGACGGTACCTATACTGTCTATATTAAAAACCTTACTGTATATCAAAGTTGAAGTAATGCATATAAAAGGGTAGACAAATAGGACCGGGTCCCAACTCCAGACCACCCAGGCCCGTGGTAAGCTACATATATACTAATCAGCTCAACAAAGGGGATGCCACACCCTTAAATTGGAGCATGTTCACACTAGCAAAATGTGAACTGAGGTCTTAGACCTCAGTTCACATTGCTTGGTTTTTTGTCTTGTTTGCATTCTGTGCAATTTAAGGGTGTGGCATCCCCTTTGTTGATAAAAGAAGTTTTATTGCTGTAATCAATAGAAATTACGCGTAGGTGCACTACCCATAGAAGGATCAATAAACCAGGGTGCTACATCGTATAGAGAAACCACATGTAACAAAGGGAAGAGAAAAAGCGCTGCACAAAGGATGTGCACACCTGAATATCTATCATATAGCAAAGTTTATTAGACAAAAAAGGGGATAAAGATTAAAACATTTAAAAACTATTCAATGATACAACAATACATCCCAAAGTAATAATATACTTAAAGTAACAACCTATTAGTGTCAACAGCATACATGTACAACAATGAAAGTAGCAGAAACATGACCATAGAGTCTACATATGCAAAATGCACAAATTGTAGAAACATAAAGTGGTGTGTAGATATGCAGATACAGTACAGACCAAAAGTTTGGACACATCTTCTCATTTAAAGATTTTTCTGTATTTTCATGACTATGAAAATTGTACATTCACACTGAAGGCATCAAAACTGAATTAACACATGTGGAATTATATACTTAACAAAAAAGTGTGAAACAACTGAAAATATTTTTCTTTACTTAGAATTTGTATTATGGCAAGAAAAAAGCAGCTAACAGTCTATTCAGTAGGACTATCAGCTGTGTATCCACCAGACTTCTGCACAACACAACTGATGGTCCCAACCCCATTTATAAGGCAAGAAATCCCACTTATTAAACCTGACAGGGCACACCTGTGAAGTGAAAACCATTTCCGGTGACTACCTCTTGAAGCTCATCAAGAGAATGCCAAGAATGTGCAAAGCAGTCATCAAAGCAAAAGGTGGCTACTTTGAAGAACCTAGAATATAAGACATATTTTCAGCTGTTTCACACTTTTTTGTTAAGTATATAATTCCACATGTGTTAATTCATAGTTTTGATGACTTCAGTGTGAATGTACAATTTTCATAGTCATGAAAATACAGAAAAATCTTTAAATGAGAAGGTGTGTCCAAACTTTTGGTCTGTACTGTATGTTATAAAATATACAAATGCCTTACTAGACCAAAATGCAGATAGAAATAATTCAAGTGTCAATACACAGCCACAACCGCAGGCACTCAAAAGATCCCCTGAGTACCGGGGAATTGACGTTACATAGCAGCATAGTACTTACATGAAGCCTAATAGGCAAGACATCTTAAACCATCTACAGATAGAGTATCCCTGTATATTACAACGCAATAAGAGGCTACAGGGTAGGTATGGAGGAAGGAGGAAATAGATACAACCTTCTGGCACCCACGGAAAAGAAGGCTACAAGGCTGAAAGGATAGTGTGGGATATAAGAAGAGCCCCACGCGTATCGCCGTTCAAGATGGCTTCGTCAGGGGAATGTGGAGACTCCCCAAGTCTAGCAAACATATATATCATTTAAATTGCATAATTACTAACCGGTGTGGAGCAGCAGCGGTGGACGTCATGATGGACCGGAAGACACGGCTTTCACATGTCGATGATCATGTGAGTCAGGCGGGGTTTAAGGTCCTGCAGTCTGAAAACACAGGGCAGAAAGGATTTCTCATAT
The DNA here is from genome assembly GCF_046119375.1 of Phyllobates terribilis. Taxonomy (NCBI): domain Eukaryota; kingdom Metazoa; phylum Chordata; class Amphibia; order Anura; family Dendrobatidae; genus Phyllobates; species Phyllobates terribilis. Next base: position 30,374,137 of record NW_027362765.1, on the reverse strand, counting down.
GCCCTGTCTGTCAGTGCACATACACTATTAATAAAGGCAAGCTATCATTGTGATTGATACCGGCACAAGTATGATGTGTGTCCCAATAAAAAGGATGGTCATCATGCGTCTTATGCAAAAAGAGGGAAAAGTAGACAGCACTGTCATATAAGAATCCAGGCATATGCCCATAAATACTAATATGTAATTAAATAAAACATCTGATTAACAGTATATTAGATGTGCTCAGAACCCAAATGAGATAAGTATCGGCGCAAGTGCTAACAACAAATCCAATAACTGGACCCACCCGGAAACCACATGTGTGCGTGAACACTCATATATGAGTGTAATAACATTCCTATGATTTTAGGTCATTCGACCAGACAGAAAATAAGTGGTTGGTATATAGAAAAAAGTCCCTCAAAGTGTCTAAATACCGATACGACGCAAAACATGAATCAGTACGAAATAGTCAATTCCATGTTAATCATTTCATGCACAAATAAGCACGAAGATGGACAAATCCAGTAGTCGTTAATCAACTGCATGTCATGTGGGGTCCCGAACACCAATAAAATTACATCATGAAGCAACAAAGTTGTGCAATTGCTGTATTCACTGACTCAATCTTGAACGTATAATTGCTTACCAGGCGGGTGAGACCCTTCAAATTTATAATGGTCCTGAATGAACCATACATTTTTTTTAGCAAGAAGAGGGGGGAATAAAATCTCCTTCCTTTTTGACTGTTTGGGAATTCGCATAGGACTTTTTTTTCCATTAGGTTCAAGATCTCCGTTTCCAGGGTCAGTTGTTCCTCTGGGGACCTCCTGACAGGAGTCATCACAAAAGAGTGCCGTGGTTATTGAAGGAATTTAATTTTCAGTCCATCCTTCACTATATCCAGGACCCAGGTGCTGGAGGAGATATTCTCCCAGGCTCGAACAAAGTGGGACAGCCTTCTTCATACTTGCGGCCTGGTGTCATTGGGGAGGTTTCTTGGAAGTGGAGGAGGGATCTCCGAACATATATCCGGATTCCCTTTTGTTTTTGAAATTCCATTTCCTTTTTTCTCCTGGGGGGCGACCTCTATTAAATTTCCCCCTCCGAAAATATGTCTTCCTTGCGTCCGCCGAAAAACCAGGGAACCTTCCTTTCTTGTCACTCGCCTTTTCAAGGACATCATCCAACTTCTTCCTGAAGAGAAATTGGCTATCACAAGGTATGGAATACAATCTATTTTTTGATTGTAAGTCCCCAGGGCATCCCTTAAGCCATAAGACCAGTCTCGCCAAGTTTGATAGTCCGGCCTATCTAGCTGCCAGTTTCACAGAATCGGCAGAAGTATCTGCTAGAAAGGCTGCAGCAGCATGTAATAGGGGCAGATTGGACAGAATTTTTTCCCTTGAGGTCTTCTTATCTTTCAGCTGATCCTCCAGCTGCTGTAAACACACAATAAGGGAACAAGCAGTGCAAGTTACTGCAATAGCTGGTTTTAGACCTCCTGCTGCTGATTCCCAAGTATGCTTTAAGAAGGTATCTGCCTTCTTGTCTGAGGGGTCTCTAAGTACCCCTGAGTCCTCAAAAGGGAGTGCTGACCTCTTTAATGACCTAGACACAGCTCCGTCAATTTTTGGTACCCTATCCCAATTTTCCGAGTCTTTTTCCTCGAAGGGATACTTCCTTTTTAAGGATGAAGGAAAGGCCCCTGCTTTCTCTGGCTTCCTCCACTCTCTACTAATGAGTGCTTGGACCTTGGCGTTTACCGGGAAGGTGTGTTTTTTCTTCTCCAACCCTCCAAACATTATGTCCTCTAGGGACTTGGTTGATTTATCTTCATTTAACCCCATAGTGGCTCTGACAGCTTTTACCAAGTTATAGGTATCCTCTACAGGGATGCATGATCTGCCCCCTCGATCACTGTCCTAGGAGGATGAGGGTGAGGCATCACTATGACACCGTCCATCTGACACTTCAGAGGAGTCAGGATCAGAAGAAGATTCAGATACGATTTTTCTTCTCTTCCTCAACAGTGTTCTATGGAAACCCTCTAATTCCGATCTGATGACAGACCTGAGGCTAGCTGCAAAATCAGGTGTTCTCTCACTAATAGTCCTGTGAATGCAGTCCGAGCAGAGCTCCTTCTGATGAGGGTGAGGCATCACTATGACACTGTCCATCCGACTCTTCAGAGGAGTCAGGATGAGAAGATTCAGATACGATTTTTCTTCTCTTTCTCAATAGTGTTCACAGGAAACCCTCTACCTCTGATCTGATGACAGACCTGAGGCTAGCTGCAAAATCAGGTGTTCCATCTCTAATAATCCTGTGAATGCAGTCCGAGCAGAGCTCCTTCTGCCAGTCAGACATTCCCTGTTCCGCTTCTTGGCGGTAACTTTCTTGGGTTCCTCCTGGTGAATTAAACACACAACACAAAATAGAAGGCCCATTAGCAAAAATATATGGTGACATTCACGAAGATCACTCACCCCGCTGCCACCGTATACGGGATTTGTAGTCTTTTTCAGGATACGTGACGCATCCCTTCTGGAGACCGCAGAGTTTTGAGAAGCTCTGCTCCTCTGGCTGGGACAGCTCCTGTTCTTATCACTTGAGCGACTACCTCTTGACCGGCGAGCAGATGATGGTGGTAGCGATTGTGGCTGCGGTGACAGCTGCTGCTCTCTGTCTAGATCACACATGGTGACTAGACTATTGAGCAATGCTCTGGCCCCATAGGACTTCTTGATCCCCAGCGCTCTACATCTGGCTCCCCCCCTCGCCCCCAGCAGCCGTCGCCAGCATTTCCACGTGCTGGCCGGTGTTGCACAGGGCGCCACCATCTTACTTCTGGGTGCCTCCCCCAACGTCACCAGGGCACGCCCTACCCAGCGTGTCCCGCATTGTGACGTCAGAGGCGCACTACCGCTGAGCCCAATACTCCGGAGCGGTCATGTGTGCGGCAGGAGGAAGTGGCGTGGCGGTCTGCAGAAGCCCGGGACCTCTCCACTGCCCGTGCTTGCACGTGCAGCAGGTCCCCATGGAACCTGTGAACGGCGCCTCCAGAACCTGAAGGCCGGCACCACATGCCCATAGCCCGCTCTTCCAGTGACAGGACAGGCCTGGGTAAATCCATATCTTCTCCGCCGTTTTCTTCACCAAGGATTCCCATCAAGGACAGGAATCAAACTGAAGAGGGGGAGAGGTACAGCCCTTTTATTTCAGAAAGTTTCCTATCCTTGGTGGGCAGATCCTCTCTCGGGTGTGATGTCATGGGTGAAGGGAAAATAAGGACTACTCTTGTGTCTTCTGATTTTGTATTTTCTTTGCCCTCCTGGTTCTGTCTTTAATTTAGGCCCCGCAAAGTAATTTCAAAAGTGATTTGTTACCCAAAAAAATAGGTTTTGTAAATTTAACTGAACATATAAAAACTTGTTGCTAAACTTGCAAGCCTTCTATCATTCGAACAAAAATAAAAGAATGTTGAAAAAATAAAACAGAATGTTAGTAACATGCTGCCGACCAAAAGTAGAATTATGGTAAATGTTATTTATTAACTATTCTGTATGGTATCACTATCTGATTAAGGAGCATACAAATTTCAAGTCTGAAAATTACAAATCTTTCTAAATTATTTGGCAATTTTCAGGCATTTTCAAAAATAAATGCAAGATATAGTAACCTAAAATTACAAAGTACAATATGTCACAGAAAAAAATATTCCAGAATCACTGGAATCAGGAGAAGCATCCAAAGTTATCACCACACAAAGTGACACATGTCAGATTTGAAAAATGGGGCCTGGTTAGGAATAAAAAACTGGCTGCGGGAAGTGGATAAATCAGAGTATTTTTGGCATTAACTATTGTAGCCAGAAACTGTGACGATAGACAATAACACATCTACTGAAATGATCAAACTCAACAGTGTTCATCAGTAAAAGATCAGTAACTAGTGGTGAAACCTCTCTGGAGTTATTAGAATATGTGGCTCGGTGGCACTTGGCAATCTAAATTATCTTAGGGGTCAATATTTTCTTTGAGATGAGTTTCTTGAAGAAATATTATACATTTAAAGATAACTTTTTAAAATAGTGCACAGCTGAGGTGTCTTAACGGGGTATTCCTACAGTATCTCCAAGATTCTACCTAACATTTAGCAGGTGTAATAATAATAATAATATTAGCAAATACATCATATTAGAAATGTAGTATAGTTTTCCTGATTCCCTATGTCTCTTTCCTCATGTGCAGGCATTGCAGGACCTTAGGTATCCATTGTTATGAACACTAGAAACTAGATTAATGTCACTATATCAGTGGTTGTAACCATGGATACCCAAGGTCCTGCAATGCCTGCACATGGGGTAAGAGATATAGGGAATCAGAAAGACTATACTACATTTCTATTTGGAGGTATTTGTTAATATTATTATTATTACACCTGCTAAATCTTGGGATAGGATCTTGGAGATACTGTAGGAATATCCCGTTAAGACACTGCATTATTATAGTATTATTACACCTACTACATATTGGAATAGGATCTTGAAGATAGGAATACCCCTTTAAATTTAGATCTCGGTGTTTGACAGAGATAATGGAGACCTTTTTTAAACCCCTAGCCTGTTTTCACCTTCCTCAACAGGCCAATTTTTTCAATTCTGACCAGTGTCACTTTATGAGATTATAGTTCTGGAACGCTTCAATGAATCCCAGTGAGTTTTCATGATACGTTGTACTTGATGTTAGTGGTAAATTTTGGTTGAAATGATTTACGTTTATGAAAATACTGAAAATTTGACAAAAAATTTGAAAATTAATTTGTATGCCCTTAAAACAGAGAGTTATATCACACAAAATAGTTTATAGATAACATTTACCACATGTCTACTTCACATTAGCATAATTTTTTAAACATTTTTTTTTGTTAGGAAGTTAGAAGGGTTAAAAGTTTATCAGCAACTTCTAAATTTTCCAGCAAAATTTACAAAACTAATTTATTTTGGGACCACATCCCATCTGAAGTGACTTTAAGGGGCCTATGTGACAGAAAATACCCAAAAGTGACACCAGTTTAAAAACTACACCCCTCCCCAAAGTCCTCAAAACCACATTCAAGAAGTTTATTAAGCAAAGTGGTAGGAAAAAATGAAAATTTTACTTTTTCCCACAAAAATATTGCTATAGCCTCAAATTTTGCATTTTCAAAATTGTTACAGGAGAAAAAGGACAGTACAATTTTTTGTGCAATTTCTCCTGAGTACACTGATAGGAGCACCATTCAATTTTTGGAGCTCAAAAATGGCTGGAATAGATAGTGGATGCCATGCCGCGCTTACAGAGCACCTGATGTGCCTAAACAGTGGAAACTCCCCGCAAGTGACCCCATTTTGGAAACTACAACCCTCAAGGAATTTATCTAGAGGTGTGGTGAGCACTTTTAACCCCTAGGTGCTTCACAAAATATTATAACCTTGAAAATGAAAAATACATTTTTCCTGCAAAAATGTTGCCTTAGTGCCAAATGTCTCCTTTTCACAAGGGTAACAGGATATTTACCCTTGTAAATATGCAGATACCCCATATGTGGAGGAAAATTAGAGTTTGGGCGCGCAGCAGGGCACGGAAGGGAAGGAGCGCCAATTAAATTCTGGAGCGCAATTTTGGCGGGAATAAATTGCTGATGCCATGTCACATTTGAAGAGCCACTGAGGTGCCAAAACAGCACAGCCAAAATCCCCACAAATGACCGCATTTTCCAAACTACACCTCTCAAGAAATGTAACTAGGGGTGCTGCGAGCATATTGACAAGACAGGTGTGACACAGAATTTTACACCATTGGGCTGGGAAGAAAAAATACTTACATTTTTACCACAAAATTTTTGCTTTAACCCTAGATTTTACATTTTCACATGGGGAAATGGGTAAAAATGGCACTAAAATTCTGCTGAACGTGGCAATACCCCATATGTGGTTGTACAGTACTGCTTAGCTACACAGCGAGACTCTGGAGAACAGGAGCGCTATTTGACTCTCAGAGATTAAATTATCGTAGAATAGATTGAGAACTCCATATACAGAGCCTCTAAATGCCAGAAGAGCAGAATCCCCCCTCAAGTGACCCCACTTTGGAAATGATACCCCTCTGGGAATATATCTACAGTGACGATTTTGACTCCTTGGGTGTTTTCCAGAAACAAACAGAAGAGGATGTTGCTGAGTGAAAATTGCAAATCTGCCATTGTAGTGACTAGTATGTTGTAGTGCCCGGTACACTGCAATGCCATACATTCAAAACCTAAGATAAAAACAAATACCCTGAAGTAAATAAATGAATAGCAATAGTGCATGAAAGTAACATAGGGTTCTTGGTTAACATAATTTTGATTAAAAAAATGTAAAAGCCATCCCACTAAGTGACAGTGACCCTATTCGGGATGGTCTTAACCTTTAGTATTAAAACCTTACCATATGTCAATTGATGGCAATGTGAATAGGGGCCGACCAGCGCTGAGATTATAGGACCCCACTGCTGGGTGTCCATTAGTCAGGGTCTCAGTCCTGCTTGGCTCTTATTCACATTTAAGTCACTTAACATATGGTAATGTTTTAATACTAGAGGTTAGGACCGTCCAGAATGAGGATCCCTGTAACGTGGTGGGATGACTTCTACGTATTTCTGATCAAAATTATGTTAACCAAGAACCCTATGTTATTTTCATGCACTAGTGCTATTTATTTATTTACTGCAGGGTATTTGCTCACTTTGTTTTTATCTTATGTTTTGTCTGTTTATTGGCCAGTGTGCACATGCGCCTGCACACTGCATGCATATCAACTTATATTCCAGCTCATTTCCTTAGGTTTTAGTGCCCATACAATGTAGTACAAATATATTTTGCCCAACTTGTGCTTCTGGAGACACGCACTCCGTACACTAAGTGGGCTCTCATTGCTACAGAAATGTCAAACGTGTACGCTAAATGTGGTTTAGGTACACTGGGGCTCAGAAGGGAGAGGGGCATTTGGGAGCACAGAATTAGCTGGATTTCTTTTTGGGGACAAGGCGCCACAGCCCTTCTCAAGAGCATTTGTGCTACCAGTAACGTGGTAGCCCCCTATAGTTCCATTGACAGATTATGGACATGAGTGGGGACTTGTTTATTTTGTGAACTGAGTTGAAGCTTTAATTGGGAACATTTTACAAAATATTTTTGATCACATTTATCCGGCGCTTTACTCTGAGCACTTACATCAAGGTTTCCGTCTAAATCTCTGAATGACGTGATTCAGATGAAACCCCTGAGGGATTCATTCATTCACTATAATGAGGCAGCAGAGTAACTCTACACTCCATGTAGCCTCTCTTCAGCGGTGTCCTTTTCTGAGGGGCACAAAACTGTGGCCAACCGCACTTTTGTGACCAGGTTTAGTAAGTTTCTTTTGTTATCCCTATTCTTTAATGTAATTGTATATATCGTATAGTTTTGTTCCCATTTTGTATTATCTTGTATATATTTTATAAACACTGCCTATATTTCTGGATTAAAGATAAAATTTAATAGCTCTGTTCCTCTTGCTCTGTAAACCGCACCCCTGACGCCATATGCTACCTGTAACGGGTGTCTAATCAGCCTGCATAAACGATTGGTGGTGGCAGATAGTGGTTATTTTTGTTATTGCGGAGCTGGCAGTGACAGTAGGGGGAATATATACATAAAGTCCATGTGTTGGAATCGAAGGTTTATATACAGTGGGTACGGAAAGTATTCAGACCCCTTTAAATTTTTCACTCTTTGTGTCATTGCAGCCATTTGGTAAATTCTAAAAAGTTATTTTTTTCTTCTCATTAATGTACACTCTGCACCCCATCTTGACTGAAAAAAAAACAGAAATGTAGAAATGGTTGCAAATTTATTAAAAAAGAAAAACTGAAATATCACATAGTCATAAGTATTCAGACCCCTTGCTCAGTATTGAGTAGAAGCACCCTCTTGACCTAGTAAAGCCATGAGTTTTTCACACCTGGATTTGGGAATCCTCTGCCATTTTTCCTTGCAGATCCTCTACAGTTCCGTCAGGTTGGATGGTGAACGTTGGTGGACAGCCATTTTCAGGTCTCTCCAGAGATACTCGATTGGGTTTATGTCAGGGCTCTGGCTGGGCCAGTCAAGAATGGTCACAGAGTTGTTCTGAAGCCACTCCTTTGTTATTTTAGCTGTGTGCTTAGGGTCATTGTCCTGTTGGAAGGTGAACCTTCGGCCAAGTCTGAGGTCCAGAGCACTCTGGAAGAGGTTTTCATCCAGGATATCTCTGTACTTGGTGGCATTCATGTTTCCTTCAATTGCAATCAGTCGTCCTGTCCCTGCAGCTGAAAAACTCCCCCATAGCATGATGCTGCCACCACCATGTTTCACTGTTGGTATTGTATTGGGCAGGTGATGAGCAGTGCCTGGTTTTCTCCACACATACCGCTTAGAATGATCACCAAAAAGTTCTATCTTCGTCTCATCAGACCAGAGAATCTTATTTATCATAGTCTGGGAGTCCTTCATGTGTGCTTGAGCAAACTCTATGCGGGCTTTCATATGTCTTGCACTGGGGGAGGCTTCCGTCGGGCCACTCTGCCATAAAGGCCCGAATGGTGGAGGGCTGCAGTGATAGTTGACTTTGTGGAACTTTCTCCCATCTCCCTACTCCCTACTCTGGAGCTCAGCCACAGTGATCTTGGGGTTCTTCTTTACCTCTCTCACCAAGGCTCTTATCCCACAATTGCTCAGTTTGGCTGGACGGCCAGGTCTAGGAAGACTTCTGGTGGTCCCAAACTTCTTCCATTTAAGGATTATGGAGGCCACTGTGCTCTTAGGAACCTTGAGTAATGCAGAAATTCTTTTGTAACCTTGGCCAGATCTGTGCCGTGCCACAATTCTGTCTTTGAGCTCCTTGGGCAGTTCCTTTGAGCTCATGATTCTCATTTGGTCTGACATGCACTGTGAGCTGTGAGGTCTTATATAGACAGGTGTGTGCCTTTCCAAATCAAGTCTTATCAGTATAATTAAACACAGCTGGACTCCAATGAAGGAGTAGAACCACCTCTAGGAGAATCACAAGGAAATGGACAGCATGTGACTTAAATATGAGTGTCTGAGCAAAGGGTCTGAATACTTATGACCATGTGATATTTCAGTTTTTCTTTTTTAAGAAATTTGCAAACATTTCTAAATTTCAGTTTTTTTCAGTCAAGATGTGTACTTTAATGAGGAAAAAAATGAACTTTTTAGAATTTACCAAATGGCTGCAATGAAACAAAGAGTGAAAAATTTAAAGGGGTCTGAATACTTTCCGTACCCACTGTACAACATGCTCACTATTAGTTCCCCAATTATTGTAATAGTTGCTCGTCAGCCAATTGCGTAATTGTCATGACGATTGAAGACAGCGGAGATGCTTTCCCTTGACAAAGTGGTGGGTTCTGTGTGACCACCGGCTGTGTATCCTTGACACCTATTATATTTTTTTCAACTGACATTCTAACTTGTCAGCACATTCTACGTACGCTGGCATTTAGCTTTGTTGTTTAAAGATCTGGGCAGGTAAATATCAGCATCTTCTAATTTCCAGGTTGTAAGCTTTATAGAAGGACTTTCAATGATCAAATTCATTTGAAAAGCTTCAGGTGGATGAACATGTAGGGATATTACAGTAGAATGGTGATCATATGATTGTGATATGTCCGGACTACACCACAGATAAAACAGTGAAAGCTGATGACTGAGAAGAATCTGTGACTTCTCTGCACTTAGGGGTTACTACTCACCTGGCTGGTTATCTGTAGTTATCTCCTCGTTACACCACTCATCACCCCTCACATTTGTCTCCGTAGTAGTAATATGGATCAGATCTTCATCCTGAAACAAATATTGTAAATATGACAGATAGATGGAGAAGTCACATCTATGATCAGCTCTAATCCTACCATCTCCACCACTCTCATTACACAAGTATAAAACATATAATACTGGCGAATAAAACAAGACTGAACACAAGACCTTCACAGCTGTCTGCACATTATAGGGGAGAGCTCAGGACACCTTCTCTCTATCTATTATTATTATATTATAGAGCCATTTATTCGATGGCGCTTCACATGTGAAAAAGGGGGTATACATAGCAAAAACTATTACAATAATGTTGAACAAAAACGCGACGGCGACTGGTACAGGAAGAGAGAAGACCCTGCCCGCGAGGGCTCACAGTCTACAAGGGATGGGTGAGGATACAGGAGGTGAGGGTAGAGCTGGTCGTGCAGCGGTATGGTGGAGCGAGGGTTAGTGCAGGTTGTAAGCTTGTCGGAAGAGGTGGGTCTTCAGGTTCCTTTTGAAGGTTTTCAAGGTAGGCGAGAGTATGATATGTTGGGGTAGAGAGTTCCAGAGTAGGGGGGATACACGGGAGAAATCTTGCATGCGATTGTGGGAAGGGGAGATAAAAGGGGAGTAGAGAAGGAGATCTTGTGACAATCGGAGGTTGCGCGCAGGTAAGTACCAGGAGACTAGGTCACAGATGTATGGAGGAGACAGGTTGTGGATAGCTTTGTATGCCATGGTTAAGGTTTTGAACTGGAGTCTCTGGGCAATGGGGAGCTAGTGAAGGGATTGACAATGAGGAGAGGCTGGGGAATAGCGGGGTGTAAGATAGCTCATGGACACATAGTCGATGGGAGGTATGTATCACAGAGATGGTTGACCTCTGTGATGTAATCCTGGAATGTTGCTCTAGTGCACGTCGTAAACACTAAGAGGATTGTTAGTGCATCCGGGTCCAGGTTTTATGGGCAGCTTAAGAGACGGGCGGGTCTTGTTACCCACATATCTCATCTCTGGGTGTGGTTAACCAGTTAAAATGGAGGACTTTGTTTGGAGGGAGAAGGTCTCCTGTGTGTTGTTGTCTTCAGACAGAGCCCGTGTACTTTAAGCTATCCAGTCTGAGTGCCCTCAGGACGGGCTACCTAGAGACTTTGCCAAAAGGACTATTTACTTTGTTTTGTCTGCACTAAAGGCTGTTTGTTTTCCTTTTGTTTTGATCGGTTTATGAAGCAATAAACGGACATGGACATTTAAATGAAAACGCTTCCTGTTTGCCTCCAGACGCACCCAAGTGAGTAGAAACCCCACAGGGGGGACAGGTGGATTAGTTGGGCAGCAGAGTTTAAGATAGATTGGAGGGGTGCGAGAGTGTTAGAAGGGAGGCCACAGAGCAGGAGGTTGCAGTAGTCGAGGTGGGAGATGATGAGGGCATGCACTAGTGTTTTTGCAGATTCGTGTTCGAAGAATGTGCGATTCTGGGAGATATTTGGAGTCAGCAGGAAGTGGAAAGGGCTTGGATATGTGGTTTGAAGGAGAGATTAGGGTCCAAGGTTACCCCGAGGCAGCAAGTTTGTGGGACTGGGGAGAGTGGACGACCATTGACTTTGATAGATAGGTCAGATGGGGGGGTTGAGTGAGATGGTGGAAAGATGATGAATTCGGATTTATACATGTTAAGTTTTAGAATTCCAGCAGAGAAGAAGGATGAAATAGTGGACAGACATTGTGGGATTCTGGTTAACAAGGAGGTGATATCAGGTCCAGAGAGGTAGATCTGTGTGTCATCAGCATAGAGGTGATACTGAGAGTCTATGACCTGTCCCAGGCTGAAGGTGTAAATGGAGAAGAGCAAGGGCCCTACGACTGAATCTTGGGGGACACCGACAGTTAGGAAGCGAGATGAGGAGGTGGTGTGTGAGTGGTAGACATTGAATGTCCTGTCTGTTAGGTATGAGTAGATCCAAGATAGGGCCAAGTTTGTGATGCCGAGAGATGAGAGAGTCTGTACTAAGAGGGAATGATCCACTGTGTCGAAGGCAGATGACAGATCTAGCAGGAGGACAGAGTAGTGCCACTTGTATTTGGCGGTTAGTAAGTCGGTGATTTTAGTCATGGCAGTTTCTGTGGAATGGTGCAGTCAGAAGCCAGATTGTAAGTGATCAAAGAGAGAGAAGGAGGAGAGGTGGGAGAACAGTTCAAAATGGACGTGTTGTTCCAGTAGTTTTGAGGCATAGGAGAGAAGTGATATGGGGCGATAGCTAGTCAGAGAGGATGGGTTAAGGGAGGGTTTTTTGAGGATGAGGATGGGGTTATTGAAGCATGAGGGGAAGATACCAGTTGTTAGTGACAAGTTGAAGAGGTGGGTTAGGGTTGGGATGAAGACTATGGTAAGGTTAGGGATGAGGTGGAACGGGATTGGGTCAAGCTCACAGGTGGTGAGGTGTTATTTGAAGAGTAAAGAGGAAAGCTGATCTTCCATAATGGTGGAGAAGCTGGTTTTGGAGGAGGAGGGTTGAGTAGATACGAGAAGGGTTTGTAGGGACTTTAGGCAAAAGATTTTTCTGATGGTGTCAATCTTCTGTTTGAAGAATGAGGCAAAATCTTTGGCTGAGATGAGAGAGGAGAGGAGGTGCAGGAGGAGAGAATTGAAAGCGTTGAATAGCTGTTTAGGGTTGTGAGACAGGGAGGATATGACAGATGAGAAATATGTTTGTTTTGCTGCAGTGAGTGTGGACTTGAAAGTAATGAGGGACTGTTTGAATGCGATGAAGTTCTTGTTGGAGTGGGACTTTTTCCATCTTCACTCGGCAACCCTGGAAGCCTGTCTCCGTTCTTTAGTCAGGTTGGTGTGCCAGGGTTGCCTGTTGATTGTGCGAGCTTTGGTATGTCTGAGGGGGGCGACCAAATTAAGAGCTGCAGCTGTTGTGTAATATAAAGCGGCAGCAACATCTGCGTCATGTAGAGACCAAATGTCTGTAAGAGGGAGAAGGGATTCAGAGACTGAGTGTAGGTCAAGGTGTTTAAGATTTCTGCGAGGGTGTGCAAGTTTGTGGAATGGAGATTGTGGACCTGGAGAGGAGAGGGTAGAGAATGTAAGTAGGTTGTGGTCAGAAAGAGAGAGAGGTGAGTTAGAGAGGTTAGATAGGGAACAGGGGCGGGTGAAGATGAGGTCCAGTGTGTGGCCATCTTTGTGAATGGCTGCGGAAGATCACTGAGCATTGAGCAAAGCCGAAGGAAGAAGTGAGAGATAGAAGCTTAGAGACAGCTGAGAGGGAGGTGTCAATGGGGATGTTGGAGTCGTCCATGATGATAGTGAGGATGTTAGTGAAAAGGAATTGAAGTAGCCAGGTGGTGAAGTGGTCGAAGAAGGTGGTGGCTAAACCTGGGGGGCTGTAAATGACAGCCAGCTGGAGGTTGGAGGGGGAGTAGATGCTCACAGAGTGTATCGGAGGGTGGCAGTGGGATTTGGGTGAAGAAACAGTTATCTGACAGGAGAAAACCTACCCCTCCACCATGCTTGCTGCTGGGGTGGGGGGTGTGGGAAAGGTGGAATCTATTGTACGAAAGTGACGCTGGAGAGGCTGTGTCAAAGGGGGTGAGCCAGGTTTCGATGATGCAGAGGAAGGAAAGTTTGTTAGTAATGAAAATATCATGGATGTAGGAAAGTTCGTTGCAGACGGAGGGGGCGTTCCATAGAGCACCTGTTAGTGGGACTGGGGAAACCGGGGCTGAGCGGATGGTTATAAGGTTAGAAGGGTTGCGAGAGTTTGTGATAGATTGTGGATAGGAGGTGGAAATGACTGTAAGGATGTGGTGAGGAGGACCAGGATTTGGAAAGATGTCGCCGACAGTGAGGAGGAACAGAGAAAGTGTTTGCAGGTGGGAGCAGGAGAGGGCATGAGGTGGCTGCCTGCGTTTGGAGACACAGGATTGAATGTTGAGGAATGGTTCTGAGAAGGAGGTGAGATGGATGGGGAAGATTGAGGGAGAGATAAACAGTTCATTACTAGGTGTAGGGATTAGGGGGGTTAGTAGAAAGTGGAGGATTATAGGGGAGAGAATGAAAACAATCAGAACATTATTTACCGTTACTGTTTACTCTCTTTTAAAGGGAATCTGTCACCACTTTGGAGTTATCAGACCTCTACTATGAGCATACAGGGTATAGAAAAGTAAATCTATACATACCTGTATGGCCCATGGCGCCTGCGCAATAGAGCACTGTGGCACTGTGCTCAGCCAAATGGGCCCGGGAGGACACAAAGCGCACTTCTCGTGAGCCGCGCTTTGTGCATGCGCCGGGAGGTGAGGGAAAAAAGCGCACGTCACAGGGACCTGTGACTTGCGGGGAGGGGAGGATATGGTAAATGTGGACATAGGCAGGGAATTGGTGGAATAATGAGCAGATCAGTGGGGATAGCTTGGCGTCCAGGGGACGCTAAGCCTGTGAAAAACCAAGGAGATAAAACTACATTTCTCTGCATTCAGACCTCTAACATGGGCCATACAGGTATGTATAGATTTACTTTTCTATACCCTGTATGCCCATAGTAGAGGTCTGATAACTCCAAAGTGGTGACAGATTCCCTTTAAGTACATAGTTAAAAAAGTGTATAAGTGTAGTTACCTGACTTCTGCCGTGACTAACTGCCGAATGAAGTAACTGCACAATCAGAAACATTGTTTACTTTGCTTGGGTATACAGTTTCTTTCAGTTCCCTTCAGGTTCAATTCAGGTCTAATTCAGTTCATCACACTTGTCTGATACACACTGGCAGACTATACACTACTCACTATATATGCTAGTAATGCATTCAGGTGTTAAGCTAGAGGCAAGAGGCCTCTGACCCATCTTTATTAGATAATTACAAATAGAGCCAGATGCAGGGTGTAAAATACAGGCAAACTAAAAACAGGCTGGTCATAAAGAAAAGTGGTGAGCAGGGGTCATACAGGGTCCGCTTACAAACAGCGAGTTAGTGAACAGAAGAGGTAAGATTTCCCACATAGTTGGAAAGGTGGGTGATGACATACATAGTTGGAAAGCTGTAAAGCTGCATCTACCTGATGATTCTGAGGAACATTGGGATCTTCTTGTTTACAGTCCTGTGGAAGAAGAGGAAGGGGACATCTCTCTGGTGTTGTCCTCTTACTGGATAGAACTGGAGGAAACACATACAGGGACTGAATTGATTCTTTACATACAGATAATTATAGGCCATGTGTATTTAGTCCTGTCTATTACCTGGTGATGTGAGGGGCTGGGGAACCTCCATTATGATGTCCTTGTACAGATCTTTGTGTCCTTCTAAATACTCCCACTCCTCCATGGAGAAATAGACGGTGACATCCTGATGCCTTATAGGAACCTGACACATACAATGATACCGTCATCCCCCTGTTCCCTTCATAGAGTTACTGTATAATGTCCCAGCATTTCCAGCAGTGTCACCTCTCCAGTCAGCAGCTCAATCATCTTGTAGGAAAGTTCTAGGATCTTCTGCTCATTGATGTCCTCATGTATCAGGGGGTAAGATGGAGGCCAGATGATTGGACTCAGGGGTCTTCCCCATCCCTCAGACACAGGGGCCTGACAGCATTCACTAGAGGTCTTCTTCACTACTGTGTAATCCTGGTTATGGAGAGACACATGAATAAATCTCACTACAGACATTTCCAGAGTCCTCACCTGCAGTTCTGTCCATCTGTTATTCCCATAGATAAGAATGATGTAATGTAACATCAGACTCTCTCACCTGTCCAGTAAGCTGGAAGAGGATCTCTAGGGTGAGTTGTAATAGCCTCTCCGCCATTTTGTTCTTGTCCATATCCATCCTTGAAGGGTAAATCAGAAAAATTGTTTAAATCAGGGCTGTTGAGTCGGTGCTCATTTTGGTGGAGTCGGAGTCGGTATAAAACGGACCGACTCCGACTCCTAAAATATATAATAAATTGGGTACAGTAGTTCAATGCAGTTTGTGGGGAATATTTTTTCATAGGAATTTGGGAAAGTTATGAAATGTCCTATAAATGGCTGTTCTATTCCTGATCTAAGGCTACATTCACATACAGCGTTTTTGCTGCGTTTTTTGAGGATACATTTTTCAGCTGCAAAAGCAGATCAGCTTTTTAAAAACCACATCACCTGAAAGGTTTTTGAGCTCATAGATAATGTTTTCAATAGCAAAAGCAGATTAGAAAAACGCAGCACAAACTGACATGCTCATTCTTTATGAGGATCTGTTTTTGAGCCCAAAAAAGGATCCTCACAAAACGATGTGTCTGAATGTCATATCTTGAAACCCATTGACTTTGCTGGGATGCCCAGAGACACTGCATTTTACTGCAAAAAACGGATCCGCAAAAACGCTGTGTGTGAATCATGGCCGCAGCCAGCGAGGGGCAGATATGTTTAAAAGACAGCTCATACAGCTTGTTGTGAAGGACGGTGTACAATTATCATTATTTGCACGACCAGCTTTTACAGCTCTTAATGGAGAAATGGCCCGCAAACTTGGTGTTTCTCTGGAAAGAGAAAGTATTAGAAAATTAGTGACTGAAGAAGCCCTTAAACAAAAGGAAGATCTTAAAAAGACGCTTCATGTTTCTTAAAATGGATGCCTGCACACGTCACAGAGTGAACTATTTTGCCATCAATGTTCGATATGTTTGTGACAACAAAGAAATTGTTACCAACACACTGGCAGTAAAAGATACTAAGGCTGTGTGCCCACGATGAGTTTTTTAAGCGTTTCTGCAGCGGCAAAAACGCTGCAGAAACGCTTAAGAAATGCATGGTAGAAGGCCTGCCATGTTCCCCAATGATAATCTGCATGTGCTGTGCACATGCTGCGGAAATTTCCGCTGCGGATTATCATTGCGGAAAAAAAACGCAGCACTACCAATTATTTTGCGGAACGCTGCGTTTTCGCCGCCATTGACTTGCATTAGAACGCATGGATTACGCATCACTGTATATGTAGATGCGCATTCCATGCGTTCTAATGTGCAGGTGGTACCCAGATGTGGAGGAGAGGAGACTCTCCTCCGGACCCGGGTACCATAGAACCTGTAAAAAAAAAAAAGAATAAAATAAAAAATAAATATATACTTACCTTCTGGCGGCCCGCAGTGCGCTCCTCCTCGCATGCCGGCAGTTCGCGATGGAATGAAGGACCTGCGCTGACGTCATAGTCATGTGACGGGTCACGCGACGCTGACGTCGGCAGGTCCTTCAGCGTACCGCTGCCGGCAAGGGAGAACGGAGGGAAGCATATATTTATTTTTTTATTTTTTTACCATTCTTTCGGTCACAGTATATAAATCCATGCCGTTTGCATAGATTTATATAGTGTGACCAAGTTGACAAGCACTTTCCAAGTGATGCTAAAATCACTTGGAAAGCGCTTGTCAACCCGCATGCGGAAATGCAAGTGAAGAACGCTTCAATTCCGCATGTCCCTGGCAGGAAAACGCATGTACAATCCGCATGCGTTTTTTTCTGCCAGGGAGATGCAGAAACGCTCAGGAAAAAATCCTGAGCATTTCTGCATCGGTGGCACATAGAATAAAGCTCATCACACCAGCCAGTTTCTCCAGGCCTTAGTGGAAAAAGTTCTGCAAGATTACGAACTCAAAAGAGAACAGGTTCTTGCTATTGTAACGGACAATGCTTCAAACATGATAAGTACAATTAAACTGATGAATGAGAGTAATGAACAACAGCTAGAAGAAAATTTAGGATTCAGTATGTTTGAGATGGAAGGCCACCGTGCTGTTCATGTAACTGAGGAACAAACAGATATTACAACAGAAGAACAGCTAAATTATACTTTATAAATAGATGATCTTGTTGAAGCTGGTTCAAAACACTTTCATATTCATCACATGGCAATAAGAGATAGTCTGCAAGAGGGACATGCTGGAAATCTGATTGGAAAAATGAGGAAATTGGTTATTGCCACCAGAACCCCTAAAATTGATTCCATCTTGAAGAGACGTGCTGGGAAAGGGGCAATTGTCGATCAAGCCACTCGGTGGGCAGCACTTATTTAATGATTGAGCAATTTCTTGAACTAAAACCGTTTCTTATAGATATGGCGAACCCTCAGGTAACCCTAAATGAAGGTCAATGGACACAGGTGGCTGAATTGAAGGAATTGCTTAATCACCCATTTACCGTGACTAAAAAATTACAAGCTCAGGATTTAACTCCTGGCATTTTCATAAGGGAGTGGAAGAACTTGCTATTTAAAAGTCCCAAAGAGGAGGTTTAATCGCAGATGGCATTTCTGCTTCAATGAAACGGAGAGAGACACAGCTATTGAAAAATAACATTTTTCTCGCAGCTGTTTATGTGGACCCAAGTCATCGTATACTGCTTGATGATCAACAGCTTACTAAAGGAAAAGAAGCTCTGACTGAGGTAGCAGTTAGGATGAGTGGCCTACAGGAGGACTGCCAGGCGCAAGAGGACCTGGGTCCTGACAGTGCTACTGCTTCCATATCTTCATCCTCATCAGATGAGGAGTGTGACTTTGACAAGTATTTGGATGACATGGAGCAGGCAAAGCGTTGCCGCAAGGAAAAAGATTTCACTCCGTCTCCTATAGCAAGCAGATTGACCATATTTCAGCAAAATGCTTCACTTGCTCTCAAAGAAATAGAAAAATTCAACCATTCATCAAAACTGACTGTGCATGAGGCAATTCCTTTATACCCGGAAATTGTTAGAGATGTTGCCCATTTGGTTACGGCTTTGCCTCCAACCCAAGTTAGTGTAGAGAGGTTGTTCTCTAACCTTAAAATTATTAGGTCAGATTTGAGGTAATTGATAAAGGAGGATTTGATGGAGGCAATTCTATTTCTTAGAACAAATTCATAGAGTGCACAAATGTTATTTAGTATGTTTTTGTGGAAAACTGTTTTTTGCCACTTACATAGTTTATTACATAGTGTTATAAATACAGTACAGACCAAAAGTTAGGACACACCTTCTCATTTAAATTTTTTTCTGTATTTTCATGACTATGAAAATTGTACATTCACACTGAAGGCATCAAAACTATGAATTAACACATGTGGAATTCTATACTTAACAAAAAAGTGTGAAACAATTGAAAATATGTCTTATATTCTAGGTTCTTCAAAGTAGCCACCTTTTGGGGGCGTGGCCTGGGCTCTGGTATGGCTGGTCGTGCCTGATCTTCGCTCCTGCTCTCAGGCCACGAAAAGTGTTTAAAAACCCGGCTTTTTCCCTACTTCAGCTCCTGCAACCTCCAGTGTCCCCTCTCTATCACCTTGTGGGGACACCGGGTCGTTTTTTACCTCGGTGAAGGCCAGGAGGTCCGGAGAAGACATAGTGGGGACCCTGGAGCGGCGTGGCTGGATCCGTAGTGGAGCTTCCCGCCCAGTCTGCACCGCCTACGCCCCATCGGATAACCCGCCGGCGCGACAGTGAGTCTACAGTGTCTGCGACTCCTATAAGACACAAATTCTGATAGCAACTTCTGGAGGTGCACATCCCTGTGGTAGTGACAAACTGATGGAAGGGAAGAGCTGAGACCTTCTTATTGTGCTTTGAACATATACAGGCACCGGCACCATTTCAGATTTTCTTATGCACATCTTTTCCGCCTGAGTGCTGGGACCCACCAATTTGTGGAGTGAGAGCTCTACCTGCTGGAAGAACTGGGTTACTACACTTCTACACTTTTGGGTTTATAAACTCCACAACTATGCCCAGAGCCACATAAATATGCTGATATATTGACTTTCTGATGTAACCAAGTGGTGTCTATAATCGCACGTAATCAGCCGCCTTATGATGGTTCGCACAGATCATAAAATTCGGGCAAAAAGCCTTCAACGGCAAACCTCTACAACTCTGTCTATCACACCTAAGGGAGATTTTGGTAAATTCCTAAAAAAAAAATTGGGAATGTCACAGCCATCAGACAAACAAAAGGACCGTAGCGATGCGACCTCTGTGGTTAATGATCACTCTGACGAAGGACCGGGTGACTCAGACTGCGGGTCCACCTCGGAGGACTCGGCTCCTCTCTCCAGGTCCTATATGAAATCTCTGCTGGAATCTACTGTACAACCCTTGCTCAAGGAATTGGCCGAACTCAGATCCGACGTAAGACATATAGGGCATAGGGTTGAAACACTTGAGAACACACAGCAACACCTCAATTCCATCTATCGGGCGCTAGAGGACCAGGAGAACAGGAGCCGGAGAAAAAACGTGCGTCTCCGCGCCATTCCCGAGTCGCTCGCACCAGAATCCCTTAAAAAGGTGTCCAAAGAGATATTCGCAGCTATACTAGGCACTGAAAGGGCGGACGCTGTTATCATCGAGAGGGTTCATAGGACTCTTCAACCAAAGCCCAAACCTAATGAACACCCAAGGGATATAATTTGTGGTCTCCTCAGCTATGTCGACACGGCGGCCATTTTTTCTGGAGCAAGGGAAAAATCACCCCTGACGTATGGAGACGTCAATTACCAAATTTTCCAGGATATCTCCCCAACTACGTTGGCCAAGAGAAAAATTCTCAAACCATTGACAGATGCAGTACTAATCCAAGGTTTGCGTTTCAGGTGGTTGCTCCCCTTTGGGGTGGGTATCACTAAGGAGGATCGTCAGATCACCATTCGCACCCCGGAGGATCTAGAGGCTGCCTGGGAATCCTTACAAATGGACCCCATATCCATTCCCTCGTGGATGCCACTTGATATCGGTTTGCCCATTCCACAGCTGCATAAGCCCGACGATTGGTCGATTAAAAAAAGTCGACATCACCAAAGGCCAAAAAGCAAGCGAATAGACAGCAACACACATGAATGTGTCTATCACCTTTCTTTGAATGGACATCGAGACTGATCGCCTATGCTGTCCTTTTCCCCTCGGGGGCGTTTGGGTGATGGTGGGGTTCCTTGTACTTTCACCTAGATGCCTGGTAGTATATGGACTTTGGTCCCCTCCAAATATGGGTGTGGACAATGAAGGTGTAGGGTTGCGCTTGAAACTTACAACTTTTTTGGCTTATAGCTAACAGTTTAATGTGTACATGTCACTCTTGTTATACGTGAATAATTACTTGAATTATATTTGACACCACTTGGTTGCTATGGAACTCATCTTCAACAATTGGGTCTTTACAACCCCCCCCTGTGGAAGATGAGACTATTCTTGTTTATTTACATAATTCTGTTTTGAATTTGTTTAATTCCCATTGCAGGTCTATTTTGCAGATAGAGATTACCGATGACATGTCTGAATATGGCTAGTGGCGTTGGGAAAGGTTCGCTCACTGTGGCGTCTCTCAACACAAAGGGACAGATCTTGTCCCTTCTGAATAAGGCTCATTCCCAGGTAATTTTTTTCCAGGAAACCCATTTTAAGAGGGGCAGATCCCCCAACATGTCCTTTTCTAAGTACCCAATTTGGTTTCATAGCTGCCCGGGGTCTGCCTCTAAGGGGGTTAGTATAGCCTTTAAGAGGGGACTTCCCTTTACCCTAAAAGATAGCATCTCAGACTCGGAGGGCAGATACGTTTTTGTGAAGGGTTTTCTGACCAATACCCCAATTACATTTGCAAACGTTTATGCTCCAAACCAGGGACAGGTGGAGTGGTTGTCGGACACTTTGGACGCGCTCTCACTGTTCACGGAAGGACTATTAATTTTAGGGGGGGGGACCTTAATTTGACGTTACAACCAGATTTGGATTCCTCCTCAGGGAAGTCTACAATTTCCCATAAAGACTGGAGAAAACTGATCAATAAATTGCAAATTATCCACTTAATAGATCCCTGGAGACTGGCCCACCCCAATGAAAAGGATTATACATTTTATTCCTCCCCTCACGACACGTACCACAGAATCGATTATTTACTAGTCCAATCCTCGGCCATTAAACTGATCACTTCCACATCGATCGGATCCATAACATTATCAGATCACGCCCCAATCTTCCTGTCGGTTAAAATAGACTCCTTATCGCTGCACCCACCCTCGTAGCGTTTGAACGAAACACTCTTAGGTAACGCTGATAATGTTTCCCAGATTACCTTCTCATTGCAAAGATTTTTTAGGGAGAATAAGGTCAATGGGAAACTTACCCCCATGATATGGGAAGCCCATAAAGCCGTCCTAAGGGGGGAACGGATTTCCTTGGGTTTCCACATAAAAAAGAAAAGGGATAAAGTAATTTTCTCTCTTTTGCACCAAATCAATGTCATGGAGCGTTTTCATAAACAAAAGAAAACGGACAGCATCCGAACAGAGTTGAGGGATCTGAGAGAAAAACTAAAGGACTTACTTAATGTGCGTTCAGCCAAAATGTATGCGCGTTGCAAGCAAAAAATATATGTACATGGTAACAGAGGCAGCAAACTTACCTCCAGAATGCTAAAGGCACAGAGGGACAAATGCTTCATCAGGCAGATTCGATCAGAGAGGGGGGAGGTGGTTTCGGAGACAGAAGGGATAGCAGAGACCTTCTGCACATATTATCACTCCCTGTATAATCTAAACCCCCGTGATTCCATGTTCGACCCTCCCACAGCACTCCACCGCATACATGACTTTCTCTCTACTCTTGCGCTACCTGAGATTTCCGCTTCTGGACATTCTGTTTTACTTGCCCCAATTTATTTTCGAGAGGTTGAGGAAGCACTTGCCTTTACTCCGGGTTGAAAGACCCCGGGTCTGGACGGCTTCCCCATCATATACTACAAGACGTTTGCGGAGGTATTTGTTCCTCATCTGGTTGAACTGTTTAACCTTTTCCTCTCAGGTTCGGTACCCCCACCACAGGCTCTAGAGGCCCATATCACTGTGCTTCCTAAGGAGGGGAGGCGAGGGTACCCTATGCAGTAGTTACCGCCCTATTTCCCTGCTGAATGTGGACCTCAAACTCTGGGCCAAAATTTTAGCTAATAGAATACACCTAGTGTTGGCCGACCTAGTTCACCCTGATCAGGCTGGTTTTGTTCGTGGAAGAGAGGGAAGGGACAATACTACTAAAGTTTTACAGGCGATTTCTTATGCTAAGCACAATTGTCAGCCGCTTATATTACTCTCCACGGATGCTGAAAAGGCATTAGATCGCATCAGTTGGCGCTATATGGCGTGTGTTCTGCAGAGGTTTGCCTTTCCCCCTCTTTTCATAGATGCAATCATGTCACTGTATACCTTTCCCACGGCTAGGGTAAGGGTGAATGGGACTCTATCAACGCCTTTTAATATCACTACACTGCGTGCAGAATTATTAGGCATGTTGTATTTTAGAGGATTATTTTTATTATTGATCAACAACTATGTTCTCAATCAACCCAAAAGACTCATAAATATCCAAGCTTAATATTTTTGGAAGTTGGAGTGTTTTTTTTTTAGATTTGGCTATCTTAGGAGGATATCTGTTTGTGCAGGTAACTATTACTGTGCCGAATTATTTGGCAACTTAATAAAAACCAAATATAATCCCATCTCACTTGTTTATTTTCACCAGGTAAACCAATATCAGTGCACAAAATTTAGAAATAAACATTTCTGACATGCAAAAAAACAAAAACAAAAAAAATTAGTGATCAATATAGCCACCTTTCTTTATGATGACACTCAACAGCCTTCCATACATAAATTCTGTCAGTTGCTTGATCTGTTTTCGATCAACATTGCGTGCAGCAGCCACCACAGCCTCCCAGACACTGTTCAGAGAGGTGTACTGTTTTCCCTCCCTGTAGATCTCACATTTTATGATGGACCACAGGTTCTCTGTGGGGTTCAGATCAGGTGAACAAGGGGGCCATGTCATTATTTTTTCTTCTTTTAGACCTTTACTGGCCAGCCACACTGTGGAGTAGTTGGATGCATGTGATGGAGCATTGTCCTGCATGAAAATCATGTTTTTCTTGAACGATACTGACTTCTTCCTGTACCACTGCTTGAAGAAGTTGTCTTCCAGAAACTGGCAGTAGGTATGGGAGTTGAGCTTCACTCCATCCTCAACCCAAAAAGGTCCCACAAGTACATCTTTGATGATACCAGCCCATACCAGTACCCCACCTCCACCTTGCTGGCGTCTGAGTCGGAGTGGAGCTCTCTGCCCTTTACTGATCCAGCCTCTGGCCCATCCATCTGGCCCATCAAGAATCACTCTCATTTCATCAGTCCATAAAACCTTTGAAAAATCAGTCTTAAGATATTTCTTGGCCCATTCTTGACATTTTATCTTATGTTTCTTGTTCAAAGGTGGTCGTTTTTCAGCCTTCCTTACCTTGGCCATGTCCCTGAGTATCGCACACCTTGTGCTTTTTGATACTCCAGTAACGTTGGCGCTCTGAAATATGGCAAAACTGGTGGCGAATGGCATCTTGGCAGCTTCACGCTTGATTTTCCTCAATTCATGGGCAGTTATTTTGCGCATTTTTTGGCCAACACGTTTCTTGCGACCCTGTTGGCTACTTGCCATGAAACGCTTGATTGTTCGGTGATCACGCTTCAAAAGTTTGGAAATTTCAAGACTGCTGCATCCCTCTGCAAGACATCTCACAATTTTGGACTTTTCAGAGCCCGTCAAATCTCTCTTCTGACCCATTTTGCCAAAGGAAAGGAAGCTGCCTAATAATTAAGCACACCTCATATATGGTGTTGATGTCATTAGTCATAGTAACATAGTAACATAGTTTGTAAAGCTGAATAAAGACTTGCGTCCATCAAGTTCGACCTGTTAGTTCTGTAATTGCTAAAGTTGATCCAGAGGAGGGCAAAAACCCCAAATGATTTGGCCAATCTTCACCTGAGGAAAAATTCCCTCCCGACTCTGAAACCAGCAGTCAGAATAAATCCCTGTATCAACTTACTATTTTATTTTATTTTTAAGTATATGCTGAAATCTGCCTGGTATCTAGAAATGCATCCAGTCCCCGCTTGAACTGGTGTAGTGAATCCGACATTACCGTCTCCTCACTCAGTGAATTCCATATTCTCACTGCTCTTACCGTAAAGAACCCCTTCCTATGCTGGTGCTGAAACCTTTTCTCTTCCAGTCTTAGTGAATGCCCTCTTGTTACCGTAATATTCCTCCTTTTGAACAAATCCCTGGCAAGGTCTCTATACTGTCCCCTAACATATTTGTACACATTTATTATGTCCCCCCTCAACCTTCTCTTTTCCAGGCTGAATAGTCCTAGTTTTGCCAACCTCTCTGGGTATTGCAGTCCCTCCATTCCCTTTATTAATTTTGTTGCCCTCCTTTGTACCTTTTCAAGCTCATTTATATCCTTTCTATATATTGGGGCCCATAACTGAGCACAGTATTCCAAGTGTGGTCTGACCAGTGCTTTGTACAGTGGAAGAACAATGTTCTCATCTTTTGCAGCTATATCTCTTCTGATACATCCCATTACCCTGTTTGCCCTTACAGCAGCGGCCTGACTTTGGGCACTCCAATTTAGTTTGCTATCAATCAAGATGCCCAAGTCCTTCTCCATCTCTGAATTCCCCAATGATTTCCCATTCAGTGAGTACTGGTGACTTCCATTTTTCCTTCCCATATGTATGACCTTACATTTCTCCTCATTAAACCTCATTTGCCATTTAATGCTCCACCTACCCAGCTTATCCAAATCCCTCTGTAGGTCTGCACTGTCCTCTTTTGTATTAATTGTTTTACATAACTTTGTGTCATCTGCAAATATTGATATTTTACTATTTATCCCGTTGACTATGTCGTTAATAAAGATATTAAATAACATTGGGCCTAGTACAGACCCCTGTGGTACCCCACTAGTGACGCTTACCCAATCTGAGTATATTCCATTTATAACCACCCTCTGCCTTCTATCCTTTAGCCAGTTAGCTACCCACTTGCAGACATTTTCTCCCAGCCCCATCATTCTCATTTTGTATACCAACCTAATATGTGGCACGCTATCGAACGCTTTTGAGAAGTCGAGATAGACGACATCCACTGGTTCCCCCTGACCTACTCGAGAGCTAACCTCCTCGTAGAAGTCAATCAGGTTTGTTTGGCAGGAGCGATTCCTCATGAATCCATGTTGGTTCGGGATTAAAAGATTATTAGCATCAAGATGCTCCGTAATTGCCTCTTTAATGAAGCTTTCAAAAATTTTGCCCACAACGGACGTCAGACTCACCGGCCGATAGTTTCCGGCGTCACTTTTCGCTCCCTTTTTGAATATTGGCGCTACATTCGCCTGTCGCCAATCAAGTGGCACAGACCCAGTCTCAACAGAGTCCTTAAATATAAGATATTACGATCTGTCTATCACATTACTTTCCCTTAGTACCCGTGGGTGTATGCCATCAGGTCCTGGTGATTTGTTTATTTTAATGTTACTGAGGCATTTCTGTACCCCAGCTTGGGTTAGATTTGTCATACTTAGTGGAGGATTAAGCTTGTCACTTCTCATTTCTCCTGTTAGTTCGATTTCCTTTGTGAAAGTTGTCAAAAAAAATTATTTAATAGATTAGCTTTATCCTCATCTTTCTCTATGATTTTGCCTTCCTCACTTTTTATCGGTCCAATATTATCCGATTTAATCCTTTTACTATTTATATACGTAAAGAACAGTTTGGGATTTGATCTACTTTCCCTAGCAATACGTCTCTCTGTTTCCTCCTTCGCTATTTTTATTTGTTTTTTGCAGGTTCTCGTTTTTTCCTTGTAACACATTAGTGCCTCCTTGCTGTTTTCCTGTTTTAATCTCTTGAATGCCTCTTTTTTGCTATTTAACGCCCCTTTTACGTTCTTATTCAACCATATTGGTTTCCTCTTATTTCTGGCCCTTTTATTCCCATACGGTATATATCTCTCGCACTGAGTATTCAGAATTCTTTTGAAGGTTTCCCATTTACTATTCGTATTCCTTTGATTAAGAACTTTGTCCCAGTCAATAAGTTGAAGGCTTTCTTTCAGCTGATCAAACTTCGCCCTCCTAAAGTTTAATGTTTTTGTTGTTCCCTTATTGATAACCCTACTGAAGGGCATTTTGAAGTCGATAATATTATGGTCGCTATTACCTAGGTGCCCCCCTATCTGTACCTCAGTTATTCTATCAGGCCTATTAGTCAATATTAAGTCCAACACGGCCTTCCCTCTCGTTGGTTCCTGCACTAGTTGGGAGAGATAATTATCCTTAATATTTGTCAAGAACCTTTTTCCTTTCTGAGATCTACAGGTTTCTGTTTCCCAGTCAATATCCGGGTAGTTGAAATCCCCCATTACAATCACTTCATTATGTTTTGCTACTTTGTCTATTTGTCCTAATAGCAGATTCTCATTCTCCTCTGTTATATTGGGTGGCTTATAGCAGACCCCCAGTAATATTTTATTATTATTTTTAGTTCCCTCTATCTCTACCCACATGGACTCGACCCCCTCTTCTCCCTCTCCTATATCTTCCCTTAGTCTGGGTTTTAGACATGACTTTAAGTATAAGCAGACTCCTCCGCCTTTCCCCTGTTTCCGGTCCCTTCTAAATAAACTATAATCTAATAAATTTACCGCCCAGTCGTAGCTATCGTCTAGCCAAGTCTCTGTTATACCTACGATGTCATACCTCTCCTCCGATATAAGCGCCCGCAGCTCATCCGCCTTATTGGTCAGGCTTCTTGCGTTGGTCAGCATGCAAGATAAAACTTTGGGGTTATTTAGCATCCTATTCTTCTCTAACGATCTAACTGTACTATCCCCACCCCCCTCTCCACCCTCATTATATTCACTTCTCCCCTTCCCCCTTGCTTGCCTCACATCCCACCTATTTCCTTAGTTCCCCCCCCCGTCTCTAGTTTAAAAACTCTTCCAACCTATTAGCCATCTTCTTCCCCAGCACCGCTGCACCCTCCCCATTGAGGTGCAGCCCGTCCTCATTACAGAGATGCACATCACCAGATTTACTTAATTGGTAGTTGGCTCTCAAGCCTATGCAGCTTGGAGTAGGACAACATGTATAAAAAGTATCATGTGATCAAAATACTCATTTGCCTAATAATTCTACACACAGTGTAATGGCACTAGGCAGGGTTGCCCTCTCTCCCCTTCTTTATTTGTCCTAGTGATGGAATCATTTATCCAAGCAATCAGGCATCAGCCTGAGATTGAGGGGTTGAGGATCAACCATTTAGAGTTGAGGGCGGTTGCCTTCGCAGATGACCTCTTGCTCCTCCTATCCAACCCAAAAATTGCAGTCCCAAAGATTTTGGAGCTCTTCTCCTTATTTGGAGAACTCTCCAATTTCAAGATTAATCTGGACAAATCGGAGGCTCTGAATATATCGGCGTCCGGAAAGGATGTACAAATCCTGAAGGGCCTTGCCCCCTTTAAATGGCAACAACACAAACTTAAATATCTTGGGATATATATAACGGACGACGCCAGTACGGTTTTTCCAACAAAATTTCTCCCCATTGGTAGGACAAACTGAAACTCTCCTACGTTCCTATGATACTCCTCTCCTGTCCTGGCTCGGCAGGGTTAACGTGTTTAAGTCTTACGTTTTCCCCAAGATTTTCTATGTGATGAGCATGATCCCAATCCAACTTCCCGTTTCTTTTATACGCTCTCTCAACCAATTAATAGCCAAATTTGTTTGGAAATACAAAAAAGCCAGATTGCCTTTGAAACTCTTGATGCTCTCAAAATGCGAGGGAGGTGCGGGTCTACCTAACCTAGCTTTTTATCATCAAGCCATCCTTCTGGCAAATTGGCTAAAATTAATAAGATGGGCGGAGAAGGGTCATGACTCACACATTGAAATGCAATTCCTGGGAAAACATGTATTGAAATATTTATGGACAGACTGCTCCCTTCCAAGAGAGGGATTGGTAGACATTCTCCTAGCCACTCTACAAACCAGATGTGCACTGATTCCCATCCAAGCACCAACTTGTAATTTTCTAGATAAAATACCAATAGGAGTTGTCCCCTACCTCTTCTCTCCGGATTTTACAGATCCCTATGAACTGTAGTCCTCCCTACCACATAAACCCATTTCACATTTGCTACAGGGGAAAATTCCGTGTGTTAACGGTTGGCCGTTGGCGGCAGGGAAACGCCCTCTCAATTATCTACAACATCTACATATTGTCCACTATATGAACTTAACCAAAATATTATCTCAACCCCATATCAAATGGCTTTGGTTGGAGATTTTAACAAAAGTCAATCATCCTGTTCCGAAAATTGTATCTAAACTTTACTCTAATCTCACGAACATGGCAGACAATGCCCTACCGTTACTCTTACACTCCTGGGAGACTGAACTGAACACCCATCTTTCTCCACAAGATAAACAAATGATATGCTTCAATTCACATGGTTTTTCACGACGCGTGGTGTCCCAGGAAATGCCGTACAAATTGCTCTCGCGATGGTACTACACGCCGGATAAACTTTATCATTTGGGGCTAATTAGCTCCCCTCAATGCTGGAGGTATGAGGGATCGCGAGGCACTTTGTCCCATGTCTTCTGGTATTGCCCGGCCCTTTGACAATTTTGGTCTGAGGTTATGGGGGTTATGCGCTCTCTCAAACTAATTGAGACAGATTTGACGGCAGTAGAAGTGCTCTTGTCCCTTCCCACAAATAACTTCCACCCCAAAAAGCATGAGTTGGCCCCTCTGATGTTAGGGGCAGCAAAACAATTGATAGCCCTTAAATGGAAGCAGCAAACCCCACCGACACTGGATGAATGGAAATGTAAAATGAGAGACCTATTCAGGTTGGAGGAACTAACGAGTTGGGACTCTCTGACCCATGAGAAGTTTAGAAAGATCTGGGCACCGTGGATACAATATACGAGGTGCATCGCCTCTTAGTCTCTGGTGTCTGGGGGGCGCCACAGTGGTCGAGCAGCCAATCACTGTTGGGTGTTACATGTAGCAATGTTAATTCCCCATATATATTGCCAAATTTTGGAGGGGGATTTGGGGGCATGCTGCTCTGTGGGCGCCAATTTGAAGGGGGTTGGGTATTTCAGATCTCTCTTATGTATACTCAACATCGGTATACCTCAGGAATTGCTTAAATTTTAGGGATGCGCTAACGCATTACTGATACTCTCCTGTAATTGGGAATGTTTTGACCTTTTACAATTGGTATTATTTCTCTGTTTGTTAAGGGAAAATTGTTAAATACAGTATTTACTGTATCAAGATGGTGTAACGCAGTGATTATGTTTTCTTTACTAATGGAACTGATATGTGGCTCTGTGTTACATAGTATTTCTTCTTTGATTTTAAAATACAAAATAAAGAATTTGAAAAAAAGTAGCCACCTTTTGCTTTGATGACTGCTTTGCACACTCTTGGCATTCTCTTGATGAGCTTCAAGAGGTAGTCACCAGAAATGGTTTTCACTTCACAGGTGTGCCCTGTCAGGTTTAATAAGTGCTTATAAATGGGGTTGGGACTAGTGTTGAGCCACCCCCGTAGTGTTCGAGTTCGGTTCGTCGAACACCCGTGTGTTCGCCGAACTGTTCGTCGAACTGTTCGTCGAACACCTTCGAACACCGTTAAAACCAATGGCAGGCAAACAAAAACACATAGAAACACATAGAAAACACCTTCAAAGGTGTCCAAAAGCTGACAAACTGCTCAGAAGACACAACTAACACATGGAAAAGTGACAAGTACATATAGTCATGTGAAAAGAAAAGAGGTGGAGGAGTAAAAGGAGGGGGAGACACAGATATAGGCTTGTCATGCCCTTCTAAAATCCAAAAAGTGAGAAGCCGACACGTTCAGTCCGCTCCTGCCCGTGCCACCTCCGTGTCGCCGGGTTTGTGCCAGAGCCGCGGTGAACCCTGACGGCCAGCCCCCCTCTCCCAATACTGGTGCCTGTCCGCTGGTGGGTCGAGCGAGCCCCCCTGTGGTGGAGGCAGCTCTAAGCTTTTTAATTTAAATTGTCTCTCTAATTTGAATGAATACACTTTAAATCCATTTACAAGGATCTATTGGAGGGCAAGTCTCATGCCAGCAGCCGCGTAATTCCAGCTCCAGTAGCGTCCACTAAAGCTGCTGCAGTTAAAAAGCTTTTATAAGGATCGAGCTCGGCTGTCCACTGCAAGGCATCCTACTGCCAGTCCCAGCCCCTATGCCTTGGGGTGCCTCCTGATGCTCTTCACTGAGTATCCCGTGGTCCCGAAGCATTTCCTTTGAAAAAATTAAGTGTCCAAACTACAGGTAGTGTAGCTTGCTTAACAGCCGGGATAATCCGCTGACTAGCAGACACTGCTACTAGGCACAAAGTATTTCCTGGGCTAGATGCAGTTAAAAATTTGTAATTAGATACTCTCGTTGGATGCTGAGAAAGCATTCCATAGAGTCTCCTGGCACGCCATATATGATTCTCTTAAAAAGCTTGGGGTAGGGGTCTAGGGGACCCTTTTATAGCCCAAATCACGGCCCTGTATCACAATACGTCACCTAGGCTGAAGATAAATGGAACTGTAGCACCCTGAGGGCTCGGTTGCTACAGAGGTATTGCACCTCACCCAGAGGTGTGATATCTCACTCTCAGGTAAGGATGGAGTGTGGATCAGGACCCGACACCTGCATGCATTACACCACATTGCCGTGGGGCAGGGCGACCAATATGCCTCTGAGATGGGCACGACAGTCCCTGTCCCTGGCTGGAGTGGGGGGAGGGAACACTGAGGAAGAGGAACCCTGTAGTGCAGAAGCAGGGAGGAAGCAGTTCCTGGGTGCATTGAGAAGGGAGTATAAAAGGTGGGCACCATCTTAGTTCAGTGCAGAGAAGTCTGAGCAGAAGTGGCAGGGAGCAGGGGCTCTGCATGAGCTCTGCTCTGGAGGCGGGCCTAGTAACAGAGGCCCAGGCCTGGAAGAGGGAGAAGGAAGGAAGAGAAGCAGAGAAGGCTCCAGGAATGAGGAATGAAGGGATCCCAGGGGTGCGGACGGGCGAGTCACCACCGCACGCCCGAATCCACCTGCGTGGAGGGGTCAGGCCAAAGGGGGAGACCGGTCCCCGAAACTAGTGGAGGCAGGAAATGACCCTCAGCTAGAAACCGGAGGCTGTGATATTTTATGTGGCGCAGCCCCTCGCTACACCCGCTAGGAAGGCACCACATAGGGTCAGGGAAACTGGCGCCAAGTTTACCAAGAGGAGGCCCGAGGCAGCCGGACAGAAGGGTTGGTAAGAAAGGCCAGACAAAGGACACACAAAGGGGGTCCTGTGAAGCGCTCCAAAGTTATCTGGGAGTTGTCTGAGCCCCTCACCTGGTGAGCACAGTACGACGTGGGCAGCCGTTACCTGCAGACGTGGTCTGGATAATAAGAACTGTGAGTAAAGGCCCTGGACTGCATCACTGACTCCGTGTCGTTACTGCTGCTGCCCTGCACCATCACCCCCATCCTCCGCATACACTGCCCTGAGGCTATACTCCTCCCGTGGGGAGTTATGCTACGCTCTGCTGCACCCACAACACCAGCCTCAGCGGTCTGCCCTGCAGCGGCGGTTCACTCTGATCGCAATCCACGGGTGGCGTAGTCGGACATTTAAACATCAAAACCACATAAATAGTTCCGCCACTGGTTTGACCACCCTGAGCCACGGAACCGGGTCGCCGCCACGAAGACTACAACCACCAGCATCCGCCAAAAGGGGTCCGGCTCCGGGTGTCCCAAGGCCCAGGGGGTGCATCAGAACATTTTCATCACCTTTCACAATCACCAATGGGACAAGACAGGGATGTCCTCTGTCCCCTCTCTTATACATCCTAGTGACGGAGCACCTGCTCTCATCAATTCGCCATAACCCCAATATTAGGTGGATTGAGGTGGGAGGCACCGAGTACAAGTGCTCTCTATTTGCTGATGATGTCCTAGTATATATCACTCAATCACATATATCCATCCATGCTGTTATGGCTGAAATAGATCACTTTGTTACATGGTCAAATTTTAAAATCAATGCAGCGAAGTCTGAGGCCCTCGATGTCTCCCTCCCCAAATCCATATAGGATTCCATCCAGTCCAACTTTCCCTTTGCCTGGCCCTCACAGGGTATCAAATACTTAGGAATTCCTATTCATAGAGACCTCTCCCATCTATGTTATCTTAATTTTGGGCCCTTTATTGAACAACTCCATACAGACCACGGTTGGCAAGTTAGAACTGTAAGATTCACTACGTGAACCACTGGTGTTTTGTGGAAAAGCACATGTACACTGTGTTCCAAATTATTATGCAAAAAGTGTTTAGGAGTGATAAGGGAAGAATTTGTTTGTTTGTCAGTTAAACTCATTGATGGTGATGTGTGTCAGGGCTCTTTATATCACTGTAAGCAATTGCAGACACCTGTGCTAATTAGTTTGGCAGGTGTGTCCAATGAAAGGCAAGACTACTTAAGAAGGCTGTCTCACATTATTAAGCAGCCTACATTTTCTGCCAAAATGGGAAAGAAAAAGGATGTGTCGGCTGCTGAGAAGCAACAAATTGTGGAGTGTTTAGGTCAAGGCATGACTACAATCAACATTGTGCGATGATCAGGATGAAGTGTCTTGGCAATCAAGAAGTATGTAGCTGATTCACAGTACACACGTGTGCGTGCTGATAAGGGCAAATTGAGGACTCTTTCCTACAGGCAATTACGTCAGGTTAAAAGAGCAGCGGCAAAAAAGCCTTGTCATAGCAGCAGACAAGTTTTTGAAGCTGCTGGTGCCTCCAACGTCCCCCGAACAACAAGATGCAGGGTCCTTCAGAGGTTTGCAGCTGTGCATACGCCATCCTGTCGACCTCCTCCATCCACTTCACACAAGCAGAAACGGCTCCAGTGGGCCAAACATTACATGAAGACTGATTTCAAAACTGTTTTGTTCACGGATGAGTGCCGTGCAGCGCTCGATGGTCCAGATGGATGGAGTGGAGGATGGCTGGTTGATGGACACCCCATGCAAACACGGCTACAGCGCCAACAAGGAGGAGGTGGAGTAATGTTTTGGGCTGGAATCATGGGGAGAGAGATTGTCGGCCCCTTTAGGATCCCTGAAGGCGCTAAAGATGAACTCCATAATGTATGTGGATTTTCTCAAACAGCACTTCCTGCCATGGTTCAAGAAGAAGAACCGTGTATTTCACAGCAAGATCATTTTTTTGCATGATAATGCACCATCTCATGCTGCACATAAAACATCTGCATCTCTGGCTGATATGGGCATAAAAGGGGACAAACTTATGGTGTGACCCCCATGCTCCCCTGACCTCTACCCCATTCAGAACCTCTGGAGCATCATCAAAAGGAGTGTCTATGATGGCGGGAGGCAGTTCACATCTAAGCAATAGCTCTGGGAGGGTATTCTGTCCTCATGCAAAACAATTGAAGCAGAAACCATCCAAAACCTGACAAATTCAATGGACGAGAGAGTTCAGAAGCTCCTTTCGAACAAGGGGTCCTATGTGAAAATGTAACATCATCTAGAATAAAGTTTTGAGTTGAAAACTGTTTGATTTCAGTTTCTAATAACCTGCTAATGCTTATAATTTCAAAAATGACCATTTTTTTGGTCTTTATTAAAATGAAAAGGTTGATCGAAAAGTTTGGGGGATCTAAGAGTGTGGCAACCCAGTAGTCATGATTACTTCGAATTCTGACAATATGAGGGTCATGTTGCAGGTAGTGCAGCAAGAAGGCACTTATGTGTTTGCGCATCTCGGAGCCCCAAAATTATTTTCCGGGCTAGATGCAGCTAAAAATTATTATTAATTTTAAATCTGGTGGAGCTTAGTATAGATGGCCTAATAGGATCAGTGCTGCACACTGCTACAAAGCCCAAATTATTTTCCAGTCAAGATACAGATAAACATGATTAGTAATTTTAAATCTGGTGGAGCTTATTATAGATGGCCTAATAGAATCAGTGCTGCACACTGCTACAAAGCCCAAATTATTTTCCAGCCAAGATACAGATAAACATGATTAGTAATTTGAAAGCTTAAAATGGTTGGTAGGGTGATTTTAACCAATCATCAAGCTTTTACTCTCCCCAGGATGACACAGGGGTAGAAAAGTCATTTCGGATCCATGATTTGTTCATCTTTATGAACGTGAGTCTGTCTACATTATCAGTGGAGAGCCGCGTGCGCTTATCTGTCAGCACACCACCAGCAGCGCTGAACACACGTTCAGACAGAACGCTGGCTGCGGGGCATGACAAGATCTCCAAGGCGTAAGTGGCTAGCTCCGGCCATTTATCCAGATTGGAAGCCCAAAAAGAGCAAGGGTCCAGTGACACAGTCATGGCTTCAATGTTTACTTGGAGATACTCCTGTACCATCGTCTCTAGGCGTTGACTATGTGTCAGACTTCTTGTCTCCTGTGGCCTTGCAAAGGATGGGCTAAAAAGTGGTGAAATGATTCCGCAAAATTGATGTTACCAGCAGATACTGTGGTTCTGTTACGGTTTGAGTGCTGAACACTTGACGGTCCCACGGTTGGCAAGTTGGAACTGTGAGATTCACTACGTGCACCACTGGTGTTTTGTGGAAAAGCACATGTAAGATTCTGCAACAGTCTCTGCTGATACTCCTGCATGCGTGCATCCCTTTCTATGGCAGGAATAATTTCTGCAAATTTACTTTTGTACCGGGGATCTAACAGTGTGGCAACCCAGTAGTCAGGATTATTTCTAATTCTCACAATTCGAGGGTCATGTTGCAGGTAGTGCAGCAAGAAGACACTCATGTGTGTTGCGCATCCAGGAGCACCAAGTCCCTGTTGTGTTGGTGGCGAGGTAACAATCATGCTTCCTTCCTCTGTCCTCTCCCCCCAACCTCGCACAACAGAAATGTGATCAAGGTCTCCCTCATCTGATGAGTCTTCCATCAGTTCGTCCTCCACTTCTTCCTGGGCTCCTGCACCTTCCTCACTAGTTTGGCTGCTACGATGCGCCCTGGTAAAACCATCTCCCCCACCCTCACATGCCTGCCGCCTTGGTGCTGCCGACCGTCTGGACCTTGCAGATGTTAGCCCTTCCGCATACAACTCCTCCTCCTCTACTTCCTCCACCTCCTCTTGTGCCACCACCTGACTCCGAATTCTGTTTAACATGTGCTCCAGCATGTAAATCACCGGAATAGTCATGCTGATAATGGCATCGTCAGCACTAAACATCTTCGTCGCCATTTCAAAACTGTGCAGAAGGGTGCATAGGTCCCTGATCTGAGACCACTCCTCCAGCGTGATTTGCCCCACCTCTGGATCTCGTTGGCCCAGGCTATACGTCAGAACGTATTGCACCAGGGCTTGTCGGTGCTGCCACAGTCGCTGCAACATGTGCAGAGTTGAATTCCACCGGGTAGGCACATCGCATTTTAGCCGGTGAAGTGGCAGGCCCAACGACTTCTGTAGAGATGTAAGTCGCTGAGCTGCGGGATGCGAACGGCGGAAGTGAACACACAGCGACCGTGCCCTCTGCAGAAGGCCATCTAGTCTGGGATAGTGGGCTAAAAATTGCTGGACAACCAGGTTCAACACGTGAGCCATACAAGGCACGTGTGTGACATTGCCCCGGCGAAGGGCCGCACCCAGGTTTGCAGCATTGTCGCACACGTCCTTCCTTGGTTTCAGGTCCAGTGGAGACAACCATTCATGAAATTGGTTCTCCAGAGCTGACCACAACTCCTCAGCTGTGTGACTCACATTTCCCAGACATTTCAAAGTAAAAACTGCCTGATGACGTTGAGCCCTACTGCCAGCATAGTAAGGAGGTGTGCAGGATCCCTTCTGCGCAGTTAGAAAGCTTGTGGCATGACCAGACAGGCTTTGGGTGCAGGTGGAAGACCGAGAGGAGGTTGAGGAGGCAGAAGCAGTGGAGGAACTTTGACATAAAGAGGATTGACGCACAACTCGTGGGGACGGCAAGACTTGGACAGCAGCCCCTTGTCCTGCTGTCACCATAGTTACCCAGTGCCCAGTCAGCGACATGTAACGCCCCTGTCCATGCCTACTCGTCCAAGTGTCTGTGGTGAAATGCACCCTGTCACACACAGAGTTTCTCAAAGAAGCGGTGATGTTGTGTGTGACATGCTGGTGGGGCGCAGGCACACCTTTCTTTGAGAAGTAGTGCCGACTGGGCATCTGGTACTGGGGCACTGCGACGGACATAAGGTCTCGAAAATCCTCTGTGTCCACCAGGCGGAAAGGCAGCATTTCTGTAGCCAAGAGCTTGCAGATGGTGAAATTCAACCTCTTAGCTTTCTCATGGCTAGGAGGAAATGGTCTTTTACTTGTCCACATCTGAGGGACCGAGGGCTGGCTATTCTGCTTAGACGGGGTTGATAAGGGTGTCCCCGGCAAACTGCCGGTCTGTGAGGAAGATGCAGGCGGACATGTTAGGTTGCCTTGATCCAAAGGTGGTGCTATCGATGTCGGACAGCGCTCAACACCAGCTGGTGTTACCACCTCCAAAGAAAATGATGACCTGCCAATCACGCTGGCTGTTGCGGGTAAAGAGGTGGCAGGTCTGCGCCCCAAAACAGGTGTGACTGCTGTCCCCCCAGTCACAGAGGATGAAGAGGCCGCGGATGCACAAGATATGGCAGACGGTGGTTGGCCCGGCCGGCTAGGCCGCATTGTAGCACACTGAGCTTCCCACTGCAACTTATGCTTCATGTCCATGTGCTGGTTCATGCATGAAGTACTCAAACTATGTATTTTTTGGCCTCTACTTAGCTTTTGCTGACAAATGTTACAGATAACACGAGTTTGGTCATCTTTATCGATCTGAAAAAATGCCCAGGCTATGCAAGGCTTAGCACCCATGCGACCTGAAGAGCCACCACGACTTGTGGTGAGAGGCAGAGTTGTGTTTGAGGATGCAGTTGTTGACGTGCTTCCAGTACTACGTCTCTGTCCAGGAAGGCGCAACCTGACCTCGTCGTCACTAGCATCTTCCTCCACCTCCTCTGCTGACCTCATCTCTTGGCTGACTGTGAGTTGACA
The DNA here is from genome assembly GCF_046119375.1 of Phyllobates terribilis. Lineage (NCBI taxonomy): Eukaryota > Metazoa > Chordata > Amphibia > Anura > Dendrobatidae > Phyllobates > Phyllobates terribilis. The sequence goes on along the minus strand of NW_027362765.1, from coordinate 30,336,297 downwards.
ATAAGTGGGATCTCCAACCTCATCATCATCACCCTGTGCGTTATCACACCCGTCGTCCTCAGAGCCAACCTGTTCCTGCCCTGACAAAAAACTAAAGTTGTCGCTCCAATCAGGTATTTGAGTCTCATCATCGTCTTCCTCATTGTCTCCACCAACAGGAGTTACAGTTTGGGAATGAGGGTCTACATTATGGTCAGAACCTTCTGCGTCTGGTCCTGGATCCGACTCATAAAGATTCTGGGCATCAGTGCAGATCATTTCCTCGTCTGGATTCACAGAAGCGCTGGAGTCGACCTCTGATTCCCAGGCTATAGTATGAGTAAACAGCTCTGCAGACTCAACCATCTGTTCTACCTCATACTCAGACGGGCAGCTGGAGATTTGGGAGCTGTGAGGAAGCAAGTGCGATTGGGGTGACACCTTTGAGGACTGGAGTATTTGTGATGTTGAAGTTGATGTGGAGGAGAGCCCACTTAAAGGAGCACTTGATATCCGTTGAAGCACCTGCTTTTTTTGTGCCTCATCTGGAATTTGTAGCGATTGGCGTGGCCGTAAGAAAGGGATCTTATCACATTGTCCGCTAAAAGAAGTAGACATTTTAGTTTGGCTGGAAGATGGTCTTTCTTATGCAGATGTTACTGTTGCTTTAACACCTACCCCACGGATACAACCTTTTTTCCCCTTCCCAACACGCCTATTCCCCTTTCCATCAGCAGCAGGCCTTTTTCCACTCATTTTGGTGGTTAACTAATTCACAACTCTGGAGTTGTTTGCACAAAAAAACAATGGATGGGAACCGAGCAGAGCTGAGTGGCCAAACTGTGGTATTAGGCCAAAACTATTGGCTGGGTTAAATGCAGAAAAAAATTATATTCAATTTGCAACCTGATGGAGGTCAGTATAGATGGACTAATAGAACAAGTCCCACACACAGCTAGAAGCCCAAATATTTTTTCAGAGGTAGATGCAGAAAAAAATTGTATTCAGTTTGCAACCTGATGAAGGTCAGTATAGATGGACTAATAGAACAAGTCCTACACACAGCTAGAAGCCCAAATATTTTTTCAGAGGTAGATGCAGAAAAAAAATATATTCAGTTTGCAACCTGATGGAGGTCAGTATAGATGGACTAATAGAGAAAGACCCACACACTGCTAGAAGGCCAAATATTTTTTCAGAGCTAGATGCAGACAAAAAATTATTTTTAATTTGCAACCTGATGGAGGTCAGTATAGATGGACTAATAGAGAAAGTCCCACACACTGCTAGAAGGCCAAATATTTTTTCAGAGCTAGATGTAGAAAAAAATTATATTCAGTTTGCAACCTGATGGAGGTCAGTATAGATGGACTAATAGAACAAGTCCCACACACAGCTAGAAGGCCAAATATTTTTTCAGAGGTAGATGCAGATAAAAATTATTTTTAATTTGCAGCCTGATGGAGGTCAGTATAGATGGACTAATAGAGAAAGTCCCACACACTGCTAGAAGGCCAAATATTTTTTCAGAGCTAGATGCAGACAAAAAATTATTTTTAATTTGCAACCTGATGGAGGTCAGTATAGATGGACTAATAGAGAAAGTCCCACACACTGCTAGAAGGCCAAATATTTTTTCAGAGCTAGATGCAGATAAAAAATATTTTTAATTTGCAACCTGATGGAGGTCAGTATAGATGGACTAATAGAACAAGTCCCACACACTGCTAGAAGGCCAAATATTTTTTCAGAGCTAGATGCAGAAAAAAATTATATTCAGTTTGCAACCTGATGGAGGTCAGTATAGATGGACTAATAGAACAAGTCCCACACACAGCTAGAAGCCCAAATATTTTTTCAGAGGTAGATGCAGAAAAAAATTATATTCAGTTTGCAACCTGATGGAGGTCTGTATAGATGGATTAATAGAACAAGTCCCACACACAGCTAGAAGCCCAAATATTTTTTCAGAGGTAGATGCATAAAAAAATTATATTCAGTTTGCAACCTGATGGAGGTCTGTATAGATGGATTAATAGAACAAGTCCCACACACAGCTAGAAGCCCAATATTTTTTCAGAGGTAGATGCAGAAAAAAAATATATTCAGTTTGCAACCTGATGGAGGTCAGTATAGATGGACTAATAGAGAAAGTCTCACACACTGCTAAAAGGCCAAATATTTTTTCAGAGCTAGATGCAGATAAAAATTATTTTTAATTTGCAACCTGATGGAGGTCAGTATAGATGGACTAATAGAGAAAGTCCCACACACTGCTAGAAGGCCAAATATTTTTTCAAAGCTAGATGCAGAAAAAAATTATATTCAGTTTGCAACCTGATGGAGGTCAGTATAGATGGACTAATAGAACAAGTCCCACACACAGCTAGAAGCCCAAATATTTTTTCAGAGGTAGATGCAGATAAAAATTATTTTTAATTTGCAACCTGATGGAGGTCAGTATAGATGGACTAATAGAGAAAGTCCCACACACTGCTAGAAGGCCAAATATTTTTTCAGAGCTAGATGCAGACAAAAAATTATTTTGAATTTGCAGCGTGATGGAGGTCAGTATAGATGGACTAATAGAACAAGTCCCACACACTGCTAGAAGGCCAAATATTTTTTCAGAGCTAGATGCAGAAAAAAATTATATTCAGTTTGCAACCTGATGGAGGTCAGTATAGATGGACTAATAGAACAAGTCCCACACACTGCTAGAAGCCCAAATATTTTTTCAGAGCTAGATGCAGAAAAAAATTATATTCAATTTGCAACCTGATGGAGGTCAGTGTAGATGGACTAATAGAATGATGCTATGCCCAAAAGATTTTACTTCACTAGGTGCAGTAAAAAAATTGGTATTCTATACACAGGTGGTATATCTTGCAACACAGATAGGCTACTCCACTGACTAACACACTCTGCAATAGGCCAAAAAGGATTAGCTTTGCTAGATTCAGCCAAATGCTGTGAAAAAAACTTGCACAGCACTGGCACAGACCTGCCTGGCAAAAACTGATAGGAACTGATGTAACCTAGTCCTGAAAAGGACTGCAATTACAATTAGTCTTTACTCCCACAATCTATCTATTTAAGAGCACAGACCTGCCTGATAAAAGTCGTAGGAAATGCTGTAACCTAGTCCTTAAAAGGACTGCAATCACAACTATTCCCTACTCCCAAGCTATCTGTAGATTTGTGCGAAAATTGGCTTGAAATTAACAAGGTATAGCGCACACAGCAACAGCGGTGCCGTCTAACATGCAGCTGCAGCAGTGAGAAAATGGTGGCGACAGGGAAAATGGCTTGGTCTTATAGGGCAAGGACATGTGACATACACTGCCAATGACACATGCCCTTGATTGTGTGAAAAAAAGCACTTCGCTCCGTGTGTGCACTGCTGATAGGCTGACAGATTGCACCTCCCCACTGTAAATGCGGGAAAGAGAAAAAAAAATGGAGATCTTCATTATTCCTGCAGAGATCCATCCCCTGCCCCTCCCCCCACCCCGCTGTACACTCAAACTGCGTATTAACATTAATTTTCATCATTACTGAGAAAAAATCCAGTTATGATTTTGGTGCACGAACAGTTATCGAACATAACCTCGAACAGCCGAATTTTTCTCAAATCGTTCGTGTTCGCCGAACGGCTCGAACACCGCCCAAAACAGCTCGAATTTGAGATTGGCGAACAGTTCGAGTCGAACAACGCTCATCTCTAGTTGGGACCATCAGTTGTGTTGTGCAGAAGTCTGGTGGATATACAGCTGATAGTCCTACTGAATAGACTGTTAGAATTTGTATTATGGCAAGAAAAAAGCAGCTAAGTAAAGAAAAACGAGTGGCAATCATTACTTTAAGAAATGAAGATCAGTCAGTGTGAAAAATTGGGAAAACTTTGAAAGTGTCCCCAAGTGCAGTTGCAAAAACCATCAAGCGCTACAAAGAAACTGGCTCACATGAGGACAGCCCCAGGAAAGGAAGACTAAGAGTCACCTCTGCTTCTGAGGATAAGTTTATCCGAGTCACCAGCCTCAGAAATCGCAGGTTAACAGAAGCTCAGATTAGAGACTAGGTCAATGCCACACAGAGTTCTAGCAGCAGACACATCTCTTCAACAACTGTTAAGAGGAGACTTTGTGCAGCAGGCACAAACCACTGCTAAGGATAGGCAACAAGCAGAAGAGACTTGTTTGGGCTAAAGAACACAAGGAATGGACATTAGACCAGTGGAAATCTGTGCTTTGGTCTGATGAGTCCAAATTTGAGATCTTTGGTTCCAACCACCGTGTCTTTGTGCGACACAGAAAAGGTGAACGGATGGACTCTACATGCCTGGTTCCCACCATGAAGCATGGAGGAGGAAGTGTGATGGTGTGGGGGTGCTTTGCTGGTGACACTGTTGGGGATTTATTCAAAATTGAAGGCATACTGAACCAGCAAGGCTACCACAGCAACCTTGCAGCGGCATGCTATTCCATCCGGTTTGCGTTTAGTTGGACCATCATTTATTTTTCAACAGGACAATGACCCCAAACACACCACCAGGCTGTGTAAGGGCTATTTGACCAAGAAGGAGAGTGATGGGGCGCTAAGCCAGATGACCTGGCCTCCACAGTCACCAGACCTGAACCCAATCGAGATGGTTTGGGGTGAGCTGGACAGCAGAGTGAAGGAAAAAGGGCCAACAAGTGCTAAGCATCTCTGGGAACTCCTTCAAGATTGTTGTAAGACCATTTCCGTTGACTACCTCTTGAAGCTCATCAAGAGAATGCCAAGAGTGTGTAAAGCAGTCATCAAAGCAAAAGGTGGCTACTTTGAAGAACCTAGAATATAAGACATATTTTCAGTTGTTTCACACTTTTTTGTTAAGTATATAATTCCACATGTGTTAATTCATAGTTTTGATGCCTTCAGTGTGAATGTACAATTTTCATAGTCATGAAAATACAGAAAAATCTTTAAATGAGGTGTGTCCAAACGTTTGGTCTGTACTGTATATACAATATATGTATATATATATATATATATATATATATATATATATATATATATATATATATAATCAATATTACATAGTGTATTACATATTTACAATTTATTACAGTTTTTTGTGTTCTAAAGTTGTATTCCAATAAATATATATTATGTTCTATCTAAATATCTTGATTATTGTATCATAAAAATGATTAAATGTCTGATGTTCACTTTGTACTACAATAAATTTTTCACTTAAATATAAGAAATATATGTGGGAGTCGTGGAGTCGGTGTAAGGGAAATTGAGGAGTCGGAGTCGCAGGTTTGGCTTACCGACTCCACAGCCCTGGTTTAAATATAGAAAATATCCACTGAGAAAATCAGATATCATACAGACCTAAAAGTGAAGAAGATGAGGCGATGTAACATCATAAAGAATCCCATGTAATAATACAATTATTGGCGATAATAAGGGGAAACAAATGATTAGATATACCTTTTTTTTTAGATTATAAGAAGCACTTTTTCCCCCCAATTTTGGGGAAATTGGGGGTGTGTCTTTCTATCTGAATATACCTTACCGGCTGCGGTGGAGCGGGATCCCAGGGTTGTTGCTGGTGGAGGCAGGAGTGGGGTGATGCTGTTGGGCCCTAGGCTGGGAGGAGGGGGTGTTTGGTGGTCGTCCTGGGCCCCTGCAGCATCGCCCTACTCCTGCAGAAATGAGCCTGGGATCCCGATCCACTGCAGCTACCACCCTCGGTAAGAAATAAGATTCACAGACTATAAAACGTACCATTAATTTATTAAAAAAGCTTTTTTACTATTTTTCTCACCAAAATTTGGGGTGTGTCTTATAATCCGCAAAATACGGTAATTTGTATATGTTCTATTCTTTTGTCTGGTACAGAATGGAACATAAGTTGAATTGCTGAACAAGTCATCTCCTCCATGCTCCCAATCACTGGTTATGATGGCCATTACTTCGGCAACTAATCTGCAAAAGGTATCACAAGTTTGTTGGGACTGACCAGGAAATACAGAGACTGGTGGAGTAGTGTGGAATCATTAATGTGTTACTATCTTTACTACATTCTGTTTTCTTTTCCTGACATCTACTAATAAAACAAATACTTTAGACCACACATCAAACAGAAATGGTCATGAGAGCACAGCTATGTAGAAAGTAACAAAATCTTTATTAAGTAAAAGAAGTCTAGGTCCAAAAGATGAACATAGCAGATTAAATGGCGTCATCGACAGACCACTCCCAGAGGAAGGCAAGGCTGGCGCCATTCCAGTATGAGAGGACACTTATGGGTCGGTGTATGTCTCTACTTCCCAATACGGTTATTGCTATTGTTGTATATGTGACACCCCAAGCGCAGGGGCACCCAGTACACCAGGCATGGGTTGGATCCTTTCTTACTGTCACATGGGGTTTTGGTGGCCGTGCCCAGTAAAATAATGGGCACACGCCTATGGGTGTGCAGGGAATTAATGCTGCTTTTACTGTTCCCTCTCTTTGTGTGGTGGTAATGTTGGCGTTCCCCATGATGTAGGTGCAGAGGGTAACATGAGAGTCAGGAGGCAGATGTACTTTAAAAACAGATTAAACTTTTACTTGTCACACAGCTTCTTACTACCTGGGCTGCTGCAATGAGTGTTGATATACAGTGACACTTAGACCAATTCTTACATGAAATAATACTAAACTCCAATATTATGAGTAACAATACGCAAAATTATAATAATACCCATCTCCGGGGTATTACATGCTCCCCCTTCTTTTACATGCCTGTCCCCAGGAATGAGACATAGGCAGAAAAGATTAGAAGTGGTAACACGTATCAGCCCAGCGGTGCCATCCGGAACTAAAGTGAAAAACAGGAAGAACATTCAATATACATTTTACAAACATTTGGCATACACATTTACAATCTCCAATCCCTGTAAAAGGAAAATTAGTGCAAAACATTCTGTAAAACTTGTGTTATTAAAACAAAGCAAAAGTCCTTGTAAATTTTCTTCTTCAACCTGTAAGGCATAAATACACTTATAAACAGTAATTATCCATAGTCAGTCTCTATGGTAAAAACTTTTGGAGGTAGCTCATACATATGTAGACAAACACAGTTCTTTAGTAGGGATCCTCGGTCCTTCTGGGTAAGGACCCTGGAACAAGGCAACGGCAGTCCTTAAAACTGGGGACAGAAACACAGTTCGTTGCTTGTGATGCGCTGCTATCTCTAGGCTGTGTGGCCTGGTCTAATGAAGGCTTCGCCCCCTTCTTAAGCGCAGGCACTGGAACTAATGTTTTCGCTGTGGCGTCGGTGTGTGGGCCTGAATGCATACCTTCTCCTATGACGGGTAGCGGTGGAAGGATGGATGACTCCTCTGGATGAAGCAATGTTGCAGCGGGCGTCGCTGTGGACACTGTAGCCTCCGAGGGTAAATGGCAGCGACGATGCTCCAGTTAGTGCAGGCTCCTGAAGATAGCGCTGGTACGCTGGGTTTCTCCTCACTGCTGGGTATTCGCGGTCCCATGACCTCCAGTGCTGGTAAGGCAGTAGCTGTAGCTCCTGTTTTGCAGATGACATGTTCTGCCATTGTGAATGATGCAGGAAAGTGATGTCTTCACCACGCTTCTCCTCTCCTTGAATGCACATGTAGTCCCCTTCTCTGTTCCTCCCCTTAGGAGGCATGGTCAATGTTTCCATTGGTCCCTTGTCTAGCAGACAGGATTGGTCTCTGATAGGCTGTACTTTGTAATGCTTTTCCACAGTGGGCGTGGCTAGTTTTGCCTTTTTTTTTTAAAGTACACACCAATGATGAACCTTTTTTTTTTTAAAGTGCATCACAGTCCTCCATTTTGAAATGATTGTTCCGACATTTTACCTTTCTGAGGCAAACAACTTCCATTACTTTCTGAAGAAAAAAAACACGTTTTCACTAGCTTTCTGAAGCAAATTTCTCGCATTATCTTTCTTCAATAAACACAGCAGATTAACTTCTTAAGGCATAGGGGACGCGGAGATAGGATCCTGTTTGTGACGCCAAAAACTGTGATTTGACACCCCGAGCGCAGGGGCACCCAGTACACCTGGCATGGGTGGGATTGTTTCTTAATATCACATGGGGTTTTGGTGGCCATGCCCAGCCTACAGTAAAATAATGGGCACACGCTGCTTTTACTGTTCCCTCTCTTTGTGTGGTGGTTATGGTGGCGTTCCCCGTGATGTCGGTGTAGAGGGTAACAGGAGAGTCAGGAGGCAGATGTACTTTAAAAACAGATGAAAGTTTTACTTGTCACACAGCCATAAAAAGGATCACCACCAAAAAAGAATTACAGCCATAGGTGATACAATATAACATGTGCAGATGACAAAGTTCCTCAGACGAGCATTTAGTAACAGATGCAGGAAATGGCATATATGAGGCGTGATAAACAGCAAGTGTGAACAGAGCCTATCCTGTTATCCAAGCTGACACGATAGAGTCTTCTTCTATCCCACTGGAATGATTTTCCCCAGTACACCCCCCATATCCCTATTTCCTCTGACCTTCCTAATGTTGTACGATTCCTGTTTTCCCATCTCCATTATGGGGGACCACCCTCCAGGCCCGTACTCCACCTGTGTACACAGTGTGGTATTCCGGTAGGCTTAGGGTTCTGTGCAGACCAGGAAATTCCATCTGCCTCTTGGGTGCTGGTCCTCAGGCTATAGTACAGGTTTACTCTGGTCAGTCTATCTCCATTTTGCCCACTGGAAAGGGAAAATTAATCCCCTCACATGTTTTCTGGCTGGTCCACTGACTGGTCCCCAACTGTCCTCTGAGGTGCTCGCTGGAACTCTGACTGAAATAACGGTTGCAGCTACTGTATATTTAGATCACCCAGAAGCTCCACCCACCAAGCCATCCGCCTAGCAACTGCCTCAGTGAGGATCCTAGCTTCTTACTACCTGGGCTGCTGCAATGAGTGTTGATATACAGTGACACTTACACAAATTCTTACATGAAATAATACTAAACTCCAATATTATGAGTAACAATACGCAAAATTATAATAATACCCAACTCTGGGGTATTACATATATACAACTAAAAAAGAAATCCCCTAAAATATCAATATCTAGTAATCCATTTAAAAACAATCCCAAACAATAAGAGATATAGAAAAACACAGTATAGTGAGGAGATACAGTGACATGTAAAACTTTGGGCGCCCCTGGTCAAAATTACTGTTATTGTGAACAGTTAAGCAAGTTGAAGATGAAATGATCTCTAAAAGACATACAGTTAAAGATAACAAATTTCCTTTGTATTTTCGGCAAAAATATATATATCTATTTTCCTCTTTTACATTTTAAATATTACAAAAAGGAAAATGGGCCGATCTAAAAGTTTGGGCATCCTGCATGGTTAGTAGCTAGTTGCGCCCCCTTTTTCACAGCTTGTAAATGTTTTTTGTAGCCAGACAAGAGTCTTTCAAATCTTGTTTGAGGGATTTTAATCCATTCTTCCTTGGAAAATTGTTTCAGTTCTGTGAGATTCCTGGGTCGTCCTGCATGCACTGCTATTTTGAAGTCTAGCCACAGATTTTCAATGATGTTCAGATCAGGAGGCTGAGAGTGGCATTGTAAAATCTTCAGCATGCGCCTTTTGAAGTGGTCTATTGTGGATTTTGACATGTGTTTAGGATCATTATCCATTTGTAGAAGCCGTCCTCTTTTTAAAACTTAAGCTTTTATTTACAGATGGTGTTATGTTTGAATCAAGAATTTGTAGAAATTTCATTGAATCCTTTCTTTCCTCTACCCAAGAAATGTTCCCCAGTGCCATTGGCTGCAACACAACCCCAAAGCATGATTTATCCACCCCCATGCTTAATGGTTGGCGAGATATTCTTTTCCTGAAATTCTGTGCCCTTTTTTCTCCACACATACCTTTTATCATTGTGACCAGAGAGTTCTATTTTAACCTCATTAGTCCACAGGAATTGTTTTCAAAATCCATCAGGCTTGTTTAGAAGTTCTTTTGCTTACTTCTGATGCTGAATTTTATGGTGAGGATGCAGGAGACATTTTCTTCTGATGACTCACTGGGGTAGATGTGGGGGAGGGTGGTAGTCGGGAGCTGCAGGACAGTGAAGTCGCTAGTTGGGTGACAGTTAGAAGGGGTGGTAGAGGGAAGAGTTCCAGGGAGGCTAGTCCTGATCTGGCACACCCCAATAAGTTTGCAAAGTTGGCAGATGAGGGGAGTGACGGTACAGGGGTAGCACTACTGCATCAAGGCATGTCCCCTGAAAACCGGAGGAGTGTCAGCTCCAGTAAAGAGGGAAATAGGAGAGTAGGGCAGGCCAGGCAGGTGCTGGTAGTGGGGGACTCAATTATTAGGGGAACAGATAGGGCAATCTGTCACAAAGACAGGGATCGTCGGACAGTGTGCTGCCTACCTGACGCTCGAGTCCGGCACATCGCTGATCGGGTTGACAGATTACTGGGAGGGGCTGGTGAGGACCCAGCAGTCATGGTGCACATTGGCACAAATGACAAAGTTAGAGGTAGGTGGAAGGTCCTTAAAGATGATTTCAGGGAATTAGGCTGCAAGCTGAAAGCAAGGACCTCCAAGGTGGTATTCTCTGAAATACTACCGGTACCACGTGCCACGCCAGAGAGGCAATGGGAGATTAGGGAGATAAATAAGTGGCTCAAGAACTGGTGTAGGAAGGAGGGATTTGGGTTCCTGGAGAACTGGGGCGACTTCTCAGTTGGCTACAGACTCTACGCTAGGGACCGGCTGCACCTTAATGGGGAGGGTGCAGCTGTGCTGGGGGAGAAAATGGCTAGAAGGTTGGAGGAGTGTTTAGACTAGGGATTGGGGGGGAGGGTATTCATTTTATAGGTGGGGAAGATAGTGCAGATAGTGACCTGGGCACAAATAAAGAAATTGGGGGTGGGGTTAAAACAGTCAATAAAGTAAGAAGGAATAGAGGTACAGAGAGATACATAAAATGCATGCACACTAATGCCAGAAGCCTCACCAACAAAATGGAGGAATTAGAATTAATTTTGTTGGAAAATAATTATGACATGGTAGGGATATCTGAGACGTGGCTGGAAGAGAGCCATGACTGGGCAGTTAATTTACAGGGCTATAGTCTGTTCAGAAATGACCGTACAAACAAGCGAGGGGGGGGTGTGTTTATATGTAAAATCATCCTTAAAACCTGTCTTGCGGGAGGATATATGTGAATCTAATGAAAATGTAGAGTCCCTGTGGGTGGAGATAAGGGGAGGGGGGAAAAATAATAAATTACTGATAGGGGTTTGTTATAAGTCTCCAAAAATAATGGAAGTAGCGGAGAATATCCTCGTAAAGCAAATAGATGAAGCAGCGACTCAAGGAGAAGTCATTATTATGGGAGACTTCAACTACCCTGAAATACATTGGGGGACAGAAACATGTAGTTCAAGCAAAGGAAATAGGTTTTTAACTACTATGAGAGACAATTACCTTTCACAACTGGTTCAGGACCCAACAAGAAGGGGGGCACTGCTAGACCTAATATTAACCAATAGGCCAGACCGCATATCAAATATACGAGTTGGGGGTCACTTGGGTAATAGTGATCACAAAATAATACGTTTTCATGTAACCTTTAATAAGATGTGTAGTAGAGGGGTTACAAGGACACTAAACTTCAGGAAGGCAAATTTCCAACGGTTAAGAAATGATCTTAGTGCAATAAACTGGGACAATATCCTGAGACATAAAGCTACACAAAGCAAATGGGAGACATTTATTAACATCCTGACTAGGACCTGTGCACAATATATACCCCTTGGGAATAAACATGCTAGAAATAGGAGGAAACCACTATGGCTAAATAGAGCTGTAAGGGGCACAATAAGTGACAAAAAGAAAGCATTTAGAGAACTAAAGCAAGTAGGTAGTGATGAGGCATTAAATAAATATAGAAAATTATGTAAAAAACAAATCAAGGCAGCAAAGATTGAGGCAGAGAGAATCATTGCCAGAGAAAGTAAAAATAACCCCAAAATATTCTTTAACTACATAAATAGTAAAAAACTAAAAAATTATAGTGTTGGCCCCCTTAAAAATAGTCTGGGTGAAATGGTGGATGAGGATGAGGAAAAAGCCAATATGCTAAATGATTTTTTTTCAACCGTATTTGCAGATGACACTAAACTCTGCAGGGTAATCAATACAGAGGAGGACAATTTTATATTACAGGAGGATCTATGTAAACTAGAAGCTTTGGGCTGATAAATGGCAAATGAGCTTTAATGGGGATAAATGTAAGGTAATGCACTTGGGCAGAGGAAATAAAATGTATAATTATATGCTTAATTGTAAAACACTGGGCAAAACTGTAACTGAAAAAGACCTGGGTGTATTGGTGGATGACAAGCTCACGTTTAGTGGCCAGTGTCAGGCTGCTGCTGCAAAGGCAAATAAAACAATGGGATGCATTAAAAGAGGCATAGATGCTCATGAGGAGAACATAATTTTACCTCTATACAACTCATTAGTGCGACCACACTTAGAATACTGTGTACAGTTCTGGTCTCCCGTGTATAAGAAAGACATAGCTGAACTAGAGCGGGTACAGAGAAGAGCGACCAAGGTTATTAGAGGACTGGGGGCTCTGCAATACCAAGACAGGTTATTACACTTGGGGTTATTTACTGTGGAAAAAAGAAGGCTTAGGGGTGATCTTATTACTATGTACAAGTATATGAGGGGACAGTACAAAGACCTTTCTACTGATCTTTTTACTCTGAGGCCTGAGACGGGGACAAGGGGGCATCTTCTACGTCTGGAGGAAAGAAGGTTTAATCATAATCACAGACGGGGATTCTTTACTGTAAGAGCAGTGAGACTATGTAACTCTCTGCCGCATGATGTTGGAATGAGTGATTCACTGTTAAAATTTAAGAAGGGCATGGATGCCTTTCTTGAAAAGTATAATATTACAGGTTATAAATACTAGATTCCTTGATAGGGGGCGTTGATCCAGGGAACTAGTCTGATTGTCGTATGGAGTCGGGAAGGAATTTTTTTCCCCAATGTGGAGCTTAGTGTTTGCCACATGGTTTTTTTTTGCCTTCCTCTGGATCAACAAGTTAGGCTATGGGTTGAACTAGATGGACTTAGTCTTCCTTCAACCTTAAAAACTATGTTACTATGTTACTATGAGAGTTAGATGCGGCAAGAAAAAAGGTGGAGGAGTGATACTCTACATTAACAACAGATGGTGCAATCAGGGGCATGTAACTGTTAAGGAGAAACATTGCTGTCCAAATATTGAACTGTTAGCAGTGGGCCTCAGGCCTTACTATCTGCCTAGAGAATTCACTCTTGTTTTTGTAGTTGTGATGTATATACCACCATCTGCGAACCCAGAGGCTGCTGGGGATGTGTTGTCAGGGGTGATGGCCCGGCTTCAGACTAAACACCCAAACTCTCTAACTGTAATTTCTGGGGATTTCAATCGAGTAAAGATCTCATCTGCAATACCAAAGTTCTATCAATATGTCAAATGTCCTACACGGGACAACAACACACTGGATCTCCTCTTTGCTAATGTTAAGAATGCTTATTCATCGGCTGCATTACCCCCCCTGGGGAAATCTGACCACAACCTCATACTATTGTCTTCTGCTTACCAACCAGACATCCGCAAACAACCAGTGACAATTAAAAAGATAAGGAAGTGGTGTCCTGCAGCAGAGGAGGCATTACAAGACTGCTTTGATTGTACAGACTGGGAGGTGTTGTGTACCATGAAAGAGAATTGTGATGTTAATGAGATTACTGGCAGAGTTACTGATTACATCAACTTCTGTATGGACATTGTAGTACCTGTTCAAGAGATTCGGTGTTATGCAAACAATAAGCCATGGATTACAAAAGACTTGAAACATTTACTAAACATGAAAAAACTGGCTTTTAAAAGGAAGGACAAGGAGGCATTGAAAATTATACAGCGAGACCTAAAGGGGAAAATTAATATTGCCCGTGAGGCATTCAGAGTTAAATTAGAAAATCAATTTGCACAAAAAAGCTCCAGAGAGGTGTGGGCTGGAATGAAGCTAGTGACTGGGTTTAAGGCAAGGTCGGAGCTGGGGGGTGGTGGACTTAGAATGGCTAATGAAATGAATGAGTTCTTCAATAGATTCAGCAATAAAGGTGCGGTAGCAGCAGGGAAGGGGGAGGAGGCCGGGGAACAACTAGCTAAATTAACAGGGGGTGAAATAGATCATTTCTCGGTCTCCAAAAATGACGTGAGGGACCAGTTTAGTAAGCTGGCCATTGGCAAAGCAGCAGGGCCTGACGGTCTCAGTCCACGTGTCCTCAGAGTGTGTGCAAATGAGTTGTGTACTGTCTTCCAGCATCTCTTTAACCAGAGCTTACAATCAAAGAGAGTACCAGTGCTATGGAAGACTTCCTGCCTGGTGCCGGTTCCCAAGACTACCTTCCCGTCTTCCCCGGGGGACTATAGACCGGTGGCCTTAACATCGCATGCGATGAAGTCCTTGGAGAGAATAGTACTTGCTCACTTGTGTCCGAGGGTGATGGCGCATACTGATGCTCTTCAGTTTGCGTACCGGCAGGGACTGGGGGTGGACGATGCTGTAGCGTCTCTGCTACAAACAGTACATTCCTTTTTGGACAATGATGGAACCACAGTGCGTGCTTTGTTCTTTGATTTCTCTAGTGCGTTCAACACATTACAGCCACTCTTACTGCGTGGAAAGTTGATTAAAATGGCGGTGGATGAGGGACTTGTGAATTGGATAATTGACTACCTGTCGGATAGGCCACAGTTTGTTAGGTGGGGGACGGCTACATCAGATAGTGTACTGAGCAGTGTCGGAGCCCCGTAGGGAACAGTGCTGTCGCCATTCCTCTTTACATTGTACACAGCTGACTTTCAGTATAAATCAGACCGTTGTCACCTCCAGAAGTACTCGGATGACTCTGTGATAGTTGGCGGTATTGGGAAGGACCAGGATGAAGAGGAATATAGAAGGGTGGTTGCGGACTTTGTAGTATGGTGCCAGGCTAACTATCTCGAACTAAATGTTAAGAAAACCAGGGAGTTGGTGATGAGCTATGGAAGGTGCAAGAAGGTATGCCTACCTGTTACCATTGATGGTCAGGATGTGGAGATGGTGGACAGTTTCAAATATTTGGGGGTTTACCTGGATAGCAAGCTAGACTGGAAGTGCCACATGGAGAAGGTCTACAAGAAGGGGATGAGTAGATTGTACTTCCTAAGGAAGTTAAGGTCTTTTAATGTGTGTGTCAAAATGCTTGAGGTGTTCTACCAATCCATTGTGGCTAGTGCCACGTTTGCGGCACTAATTTGCTGGGGTAACAGTGTGCGTGTTGCTGACGCCAACAAGCTCAACAAACTTATTAAGAAGGCTAGCGCGACGGTGGGCCTACAGCTTGGGACTTTTGAAGAGGTGGTAGAGGATAGGATTAAGAAGAAGTGCAGAGCTATAATGGGCAACAACACACACCTGCTTTATGAACTGTTTGCGAAACAGAAGAGCACATTCAGCAATCGCCTAATACAACTAAGGTGTAAAAAGGAAAAATACAGGAGATCGTTTGTTCCAACAGCTATGGGGGTGTTTAACAAATGTCTGAAAAGCAATGTCTAAAGCATTCCAAATGTTATGTTATCATATGTGTCATGTTCGAGATCTGTGTTCTGCTGCTGTGATACCGCAATTTCCTCCGGGATAAATAAAGTATATCTTATCTTATCTTAAAACTATGACTCTTCCATGAAGGCTATATTTGTGCAGGTGTCTCTGAACAGTAGAACAATGTACCACAACTCCAGAGTCCGCAAAATCTATCTGAAGGCCTTTTGCAGTCAAGGGGGCATTCTGATTTGCCTCTCTAGCAATCTTACATACAGCTCACTGAATTTTTGCTTGGTCTTTCAGACCTTATTTGACCTCCATTGTTCCTGTTAACTGCCATTTCTTGAATACATTTCGAACTGAGGAAAGGGCAACTTGAAAACATTTTGCACTCTTCTTATAGCCTTATCCTGCTTTGTCGGAATCTACCATTTTCAGTTTCAGAGTGCTAGACAGCTGCTTAGAAGAACACAGGGCTACTGTTTTTTGGCACAAAGTTAAAGGAGGATGGGTTTTTATGAAGCAGGAAAATTTGCATCACCTGGCCTTTCCTAGCGATGATAGTCAACAAGCCATACGCCTAAAAGGCTATTTAAGGTCTGAAACCTTGGGTCAAAGTTATCTGAGCACATGAATCTCCAAGGGTGCTCAAACTTCTGCATTGGCCCATTTTCCTTTTTGTAATTTTTAAAATGTAAAAAATTACAATATTTTTTTTTGCCTAAAATACTAAATGGGTCATCTTAACTGTTCACAATAACAGTAATTTTGACCGGGGTGCCCAAACTTTTACATGCCACTGTATGTTGGCTAATATCTGTAGACAGAGGAAATAGATGCCCAGCAGATAATGTGTAAAGCTGAAGGCTTTTTTCACTCTATAAAGGGAGAATGTTGATGACATTGTGCATATGTCCTGGCTTCAGATAAAGTCAGGAAGTCTAAAACAGTGGCCAGTACTGGTGTATGCACAGTACAAGTCCATTGATGCTGAGCGCGCGCTCCCGCTGTCACAGCTACAGTCAGTTACCTGGAGGAGGCGCCCACACGGCGAAGCAAGGGAAAAGATATTGCTGCAGTTTACAAAAAATGCCACAGCGGGAGCCAATAAATGTCACAGCAGGTGCGTTATGAATTCCTATAAGGGTAAACACATAATGCAAGAGATTGATATGTTACTGCAGATATTTAAATATCTGCACTAAGAGCTAAAATAGATATAATCAGAATCAATATATATAGTTGGAATCTCTCTGCAAAAGCCCAAAATAGGCAGATTAGTATAATTTAAATACAGTGGGGAAAATAAGTATTTGATAGACTGCCGATTTTACAAGTTTTCTCACCTACAAAGAATGGAGAGGTCTGTAATTTTTCTCATAGGTACTGTGAGGCAGTGACCGGAATCGTATACGAGGGACGTTATATATCCCCCAGAATGTGTACAGAGACCTATTAAAACCATTGGAGTGCATTGCAGTCACAGACACAGCTGCGGCTGCAATGCAGGAATGAAGGTGAGCAATCACCTGGTTAGACTACCTGGCTAAGGCAGATTAAGTAAAACCCGGCAGGGCCTTCATTTCTTGGAGGAGGTCACAGCAGGCAGTAGGGCGGCCTCCTCCCTCCAACCCAGATTTTCCAGTGGCTCTTGCCACAGGTCCTTTAAAACTCCTTCACTAAGGTTTAGTGTTGTTCTATGTTGCAACCTGCTAGGAGCACAGCAGGTTAGCTCAGCAGGACTGTGTGTGGCTGAACCACTGCCTAGGAAGGCTCTGCACCTGTCAGGCTCTGAGCGGCCCGGCGTGGCCGTTGTCCCCGGCAACCGTTGTTTATGGACTCATGTCAACCCGGCTGCGAACCGGAGGACTTTCTGTTTACCCGTGAGTTGCTGAATAAAAGCTGTTTATGTTGGACTTGTTTTGGGTCACTGCCTCAGTTACTGCATGGTATGAACACCGCCGCCTTACATCTTGGTGGAGAATGCGGGCATAGTGACTGAGGCATACCCCACCGGCAGCTGCATGACCACAATTCGGCCTGCCACCTTCCAGTTCCTCCCCATGGACAAAATGGAGGAGCTGTTTAAGCAGCTGGTACTCACTCAGCGGCAACAGCAGGAGCAGTACCTGAGTCTCCAACGGCAACAGCAGGAGCAGCACCAGGATCTCCAACGGCAGCAGCAAAAAACAAATGAACTGATGATGCAACAAATTGCTGCCCTGCGGGAGACACCGACGGCATCTGCCCCGGAATGTCGAGACGCCCGGGACAAGGTTCGATCAGCGTTGAGGAAGATGGGACCGGAGGACGACGTGGAAACCTTCCTTACCATCTACGAACGCACAGCAGAGCAGGAAAACCTACCAGCTGACCAGTGGGCGGAAGTGGTGGCTCCGTTTTTGGTTGGCGATGCCCAGAAGGCCTGTTTCGACCTCAGTCAGGAGGACGCCCGGGACTACCAGAGGCTCAAAGGTGAGATCCTTGCCCGGCTGGGGGTCAATACATATGTGAGGGCTCAGCGTGTATTTTCGTGGGCCTATGTGGAGACTCGACTTGCCCGGTCTCAGGCTTATGACCTCCTGCAGCTGGTAAAGAGGTGGCTCGAACTTGAGACTTTGTCCCCAGCCCAGATAGTGGAGAGGGTGGTGGTTGACCGGCTGGTGAGGACTCTGCCAGTCGCTATCCAATGTTGGGTGGGGCAAGGGGACCCCGGCACCCTCGACCAGGTGGTCAGTTTGGTCGAGCGCTACTTGGCTACTCAGGACTTCATTCGAGACTCCGCCCCCTCTCGGCTGTCACGCCGATCCCTGCCAACCCAGGAGTCGGGAAAGGGGTCGCGTCCCTCTGCTGGGGACAGTCAGCACCGTGCCCGTGCTGAAGGGGAACCCCGGAGTGAGAGCGGCAGGAGACTGGTTCCCTCCCAAACTGCCATAAGACCTAACAGTACCTCCACCCTTAGGTGCTGGCGGTGTCAGGGGCCGGGACATGTGATTTCTAATTGTCCCCTGACTACGGAACCCATGGACTGCGGATATAGCCGCCAGGTCTCAATGTACGCCCAGACCGTCTGCACAGCGAGCGCCAAATCCCGGGACAGTGAACTCCAACTATGCCAGGTACTGGTTAATGGGTACCCCACGGAGGCCCTCCTGGACTCAGGGAGCCTCGTGACTCTGGTACATGGGTCGCTGGTGGCAGGAGACAACCCTAGTGGATGGCCAGTCGGGGTTGTGTGTATCCATGGGGACCTCCGAGAGTACCCAACTGCAGAGATAGTTTTGTCCACGCCATGTGGAGACATAAAACATGTGGTGGGAGTGGTAAAAACTCTTCCCTATGGGACTGTGTTGGGAAGAAACTTGCCCCTGTTTTGGACTCTGTGGAAAAACAAAATCCACTCTCCCCCGGTAAAATGTATTTCAGACGCTGTGCCCGATGAACCTGCCGTAGGGGTGTCCAACCTAGGGACAGAGTGTGACCCCGATAGGTTTCCCTTAGAGGTGTTGGCAGGAGAGGTCGAGGACACCCCATCGATCCCCGAGCTGAAAGTGTCCCGGGGCACGTTTGGGACAGCTCAGCTACGGGATCCCACCCTGACTCAGGCGCGGGAAAGGGTGTTAGAGATAAATGGCGTTGCTCAACAGCCTGGTGCAGATACTGTATTTCCACGCATGGTAATCAACGGTGAGTTACTCTACAGGACAGATAAGATCAGGGACGAGGTTGTAGAACAGTTAGTGGCACCTCAGTCGTACGGTCGAGAGATTCTGGAGATGGCACACTCACACCTGCTGGGTGGACACTTAGGGGTGAAAAAGACGCTAGACCATATCTTACAGCGGTTATTTTGGCCTGGGGTTTACGCGGAAGTCAAAAGGTATTGCAAATCCTGCCCCGAATGTCAGTTGACCTCACCCACTGCAAGTTTCCGTAGCCCATTGGTACCTCTGCCAGTGATAGAGGTGCCTTTTGAACGGATTGCAATGGATTTGGTTGGACCCATTGTAAAATCCGCCCGTGGACACCAACATATACTGGTAGTCGTCGACTATGCCACTCGGTACCCAGAAGCTATACCACTACGCCACACCTCGGCAAAACTGATTGCACGGGAGCTGTTTGCCATGTTCTGTCGCCTTGGACTCCCCAAGGAGATCCTGACGGATCAGGGGACCCCCTTTACGTCCAAAGTGACAAGGGAACTATGCAAATTGCTAAAAATTAAACAATTGCGCACCTCGGTGTACCACCCTCAAACCGACGGGCTAGTAGAACGGTTCAATAAAACCCTCAAGTCCATGTTAAAAAAGGTGGTTTCTAAGGATGGAAGGGATTGGGACATGTTGTTACCCTATTTGATGTTCGCCGTTCGTGAGGTACCCCAGGCTTCCACAGGGTTCTCTCCCTTTGAGTTATTGTACGGCAGACACCCTAGGGGTCTGTTGGACGTAGCCAAAGAGACATGGGAACAAGAGCCAACTCCACATAGGAGTATAATTGAATACGTGGCTAGTATGCAGGACCGGATCGCGGCGGTCATACCCATCGTGAAAGAGCATCTGTTAGATGCCCAGGCAGCTCAGAGGCGCACATATAATAAAAGAGCCAGAGTCAGAACTTTTAACAAGGGTGATTGATCGGGTGTTAGTACTGGTACCCACAGCCGAGAGTAAGTTCATGGCCAAGTGGCAAGGACCATATGAGATTCGAGAAAAAGTGGTGGAGGTAAATTACCGGGTGTATGAGCCCGGAAGGAGGAAACCTGAGCAGCTTTACCATGTAAACCTGTTAAAACCTTGGAAGATCGAGAGTGTTTAGTTACAGACGTCACCCCGGGCATATCACCAGAGAGTTCTCTAACTTTAGCAAGGGAAGCATCCGAGGGGGAGGTCAGGATAAATGGTGCTCTCACTAAACAGCAGCGACGGGAGGCTCGCTCGCTGGTGCAGCTCAATAATGACGTGTTCCCAGAGCTACCAGGTAGGACTACGGTTATCCAACATGACATTGTCACCGAACCTGGCGTAAGGGTACGAATAAGACCGTACCGTGTACCCGAGGCCCGGAGGCAAGCCATCACGGCTGAGGTAAAACAAATGCTTCAGCTAGGCGTCATAGAGGAATCACGGAGTGAGTGGGCTAGCCCCATCGTATTGATTCCAAAACCAGACGGATCATTACGCTTCTGTAACGATTTCCGGAAATTGAATGAAGTGTCAAAGTTTGACCTTTATCCAATGCCCAGGGTGGACGAGCTGATTGAGAGACTGGGGCAGGCCCAGTACTTTACCGCGCTCGATCTCACCAAGGGTTACTGGCAGGTACCCCTCACAGATTCGGCGAAGGAAAAGACCGCCTTCATAACTCCAGAGGTTCTATACCACTATGTGGTCATACCTTTTGGGTTACATGGGGCCCCGGCTACATTCCAGAGGTTGATGGACATAGTGCTTAAGCTCCATCAGGAGTACGCGTCCGCCTATTTAGATGACATTATCATCTTTAGCACTGACTGGCATACGCACCTATCCCAGGTACAAGCGGTTCTAGATTCTCTCAGAGCTGCGGGGTTAACGGCAAATCCAAAAAAATGTGCGATAGGGCTAGAGGAAGCCCGATACTTGGGGTATGTGATAGGCCGAGGAGCTATTAAGCCCCAAATCAATAAAGTTGAGGCCATAAAAAACTGGCCTAAACCGTCAAGTACAAAGCAGGTGAGGGCATTCCTTGGCATCCTTGGGTATTACCGCCGGTTTATACCTAATTTTGCTGGGCGAACGGCAGCCCTGACTGATCTCTTGAAAGGAAAAAAATCGGTAATGGTTCAGTGGAACCCTAAGGCAGAGGAAGCTTTTCAGTCCATGAAGTTGGCCCTGTGTAGACAACCGGTCCTCATCAGCCCCAACTTCAAGGAAACCTTCATTGTACAGACAGATGCCTCGGAGGTAGGCCTAGGAGCGGTATTGTCACAAAAAGTGAATGGTGAAGAGCACCCGGTCACCTACTTGAGAAGAAAACTTGTCCCGGCAGAGAAAAACTATAGCGTGGTAGAGAAGGAGTGTTTGGCTATTAAGTGGGCCTTGGAATCACTACGCTATTATTTACTCGGGCGTCAGTTCCGCTTGGTGACGGACCACTCACCCTTGGTATGGATGAGAAATGCCAAGGAGAGGAATGCGCGAGTCACCAGGTGGTTCTTGTCACTGCAAAATTTCAGTTTCTCGGTAGAACATCGCCCTGGGAAGTCGCAGGGAAATGCGGATGCCCTGTCCCGGGCACCCTGTATGGTGGCAAAAGTTCAACCCCACAAGTTTGAACAGAGGGGGGGGATATGTGAGGCAGTGACCGGAATCGTATACGAGGGACGATATATATCCCCCAGAATGTGTACAGAGACCTATTAAATCCATTGGAGTGCATTGCAGTCACAGACACAGCTGCGGCTGCAATGCAGGAATGAAGGTGAGCAATCACCTGGTCAGACTACCTGGCTAAGGCAGATTAAGTAAAACCCGGCAGGGCCTTCATTTCTTGGAGGAGGTCACATGAGGCAGTGGGGCGGCCTCCTCCCTCCAACCGGGATTTTCCAGTGGCTCTTGCCACAGGTCCTTTAAAACTGCTTCACTAAGGTTTAGTGTTGTTCTATGTTGCAACCTGCTAGGAGCACAGCAGGTTAGCTCAGCAGGACTGTGTGTGGCTGAACCACTGCCTAGGAAGGCTCTGCACCTGTCAGGCTCTGAGCGGCCCGGCGCGGCCGTTGTCCCCGGCAACCGTTGTTTATGGACTTATGTCAACCCGGCTGCGAACCGGAGGACTTTCTGTTTACCCGTGAGTTGCTGAATAAAAGCTGTTTATGTTGGACTTGTTTTGGGTCACTGCCTCAGTTACTGCATGGTGTGAACACCGCCGCCTTACAGTACACTTCAACTGTGAGAGACAGAATGTAAAAATAAAAAAAGAACAGAAAATCACATTGTATGATTTTTAAATACATGAATTGCATTTTATTGCTTGAAATACAACATTGTAGACCTGTACAAGGCTGGGATGGGCTACAGAACAATAGGCAAGCAGCTTGGTGAGAAGACAACTACTGTTGGCACAATTATTAGAAAATGAAAGAAACACAAGATGGCTGTCAATCTTCCTTGGTCTAGGACTCCATGCAAAATCTCGCCTCGTGGGGTAAAGATGATTTGGAGAAAGGTCAGGAATCAGCCCAGAATTGGTTTCAAACATTACCATTAACATTAGAAACACACTACACCGTCATGGATTAAAGTCCTGCAGGGCACAAAGTTCCCCCTGCTCATGCCAGCACATGTCCAGGCCCTTTTGAAGTTCTGGGTGATCCAGAGGAGGCACTGGAGAAGGTCAGATGAGACCAATATAGAACTTTTTGGTATCAACTCCACTCGGCATGTTTGGAGGAAGAAGAATGAGTGCAACCTCAAGAACACCGTCCCAACCGTGAAGCATGGTGGGAGAAAAATTATACTTTGGGGGTGCTTTTCAGCAAAGGGGACAGGGCGACTGCACCGTATTGAAAGGAGGAAGGATGGGGTCATGTATTGCGAGATTTTGGCCAACAACCTCCTTCCCTCAGTAAGAGCATTGAAGATGGGTCATAGCTGGGTCTTCCAGCATTACAATGACCCGAAACACACAGCCAGGGCAACTAAGGAGTGGCTCCGTAAGAAGCATTTCAAGGTCCTCGAGTGGCCTAGTCAGTCTCCAGACCTGAACCCAATAGAAAATCTTTGGAAGCAGCTGAAACTCAAAGTTGCCCAGCGACAGCCCCGAAACATGACAGATCTGGAGAAGATCTGTATAGACTAGTAGGCCAAAATCCCTGCTGTAGTGTGTGCAAACTTGGTCAAGAACTAACGGAAAAGTCAGACCACTGTAATTGCAATCAAAGGTTTATGTACCAAATATTAAGTTCTATTTTTCTATTGTATCAAATACTCATTTCATGCAATAAAATGCTAATTAATTATGTAAAAATCATACAATGTGATGTTCTGGACTTTTTTTTTAAGATTCTGTCTCTCACAGGTGAAGTGTCCTACGATACAAATTACAGACCTCTCCATTCTTTGAAGGTGGGAAAACTTGCAAAATTGGCAATGTATCAAATACTTATTTTCCCAAACTGTACATATTCAGTCAATGCAATAATGGAAGCATGAGTGTGTGGAATAAAAAAAACTGGGGTTCACAGAACAGTAGATATCACCATGCGTACACCATGATAAGAGGTGTCGAGCAATACAAAACTTGATTCTCTTGTACGGTACCAGTAGTGGTGTAACCGGCTTACAGTAGAAATTCCCATATAAATATCATAAATAAAACAACCAAGGTCATCTGTTCATTCAATCCCGTGGGGACCAGCGACTCCAAACGGAAAATTCATTGGCATTCTTTTTGGAGGATTCGTTTATTCCTTCTCCTTTTCTGACATTTTGACTGACAACCTCTAAAATACAGAAGGATATAGCTTTATTGTCACCCTGATGATACTGTCACGGGTGTGTCAGAGGTGACAGTCGCCCTGCAGTTGGTTGCAGGAGATCTCTACGTTTGGCATTACAGACATCTTCTTAGAGGCTGGCTGTCTCTAGGACCCAGAGGCTACCTCTCTCTGGCTAATTAGCTCCCTGGCCTGGGTGTATAAATACCTGGTGTGTCTGATGTGCTGGTGATATTCATTACTACTTGAGAGGCTTTAGCAAGAGAAGTACTTCGTCCTCTCTGAAGCTTGAGGCCGTGTGCGCATTTGTTTGGAGTAGTCAAAAGCTAAGCAATTTCCCCTTTTGTCTACCCTTGTTGTCTATAGTTTAGTAGAGATCGACTAGTGCTCATCTCTTCCTTCCCTAGTCTTAGCCATACGCCAGGGAAAGTCAGGGCGAGGTACGCGTGTGGCGATTGGTGAAGAGCCAATATAGGGATGGTAGTTGACACAGGGTGACACTAGACCAGACTAGGAGGTCTCCACTCCCCCTTTTCCCTAGTGTCTGGGCTCCCTTTCCCTCTGTGTTGCACTAAGTCTTTCCCACACCTTGCATAACAGATACTCTCTAATTTGTCTACCAATGGAGTATCCCTTTTATGTCCGATGTCTCAGAGGTGTTCACTGATGCGTCTTCTAAATTTCCTTTTAGTTTTTTTCCCTGAAAGTCTAAATATAGTGACATTCTTAGTAAAGTTTTGATTTAGGGTCTAGATAAAAGACTAATCTCAAAGAATGAATTTGAATTCATGGCACCTAATTGTCACCATTCTCACTTTTTATGCTCTCCATAAAGTTCACAAAGAGTTAGACCACTTAGAGGACGACCTATAGTGTTGGAGTAGATTCCATTAGTCAGTACAAAGGGATCTAAATAGACAAGATAATCTGCCCATTTTTCATTTTGATGTCTTCATACGTCAGGGATACAGCTGATCTCTTGGTGACTATATAACAGTATTCCCCATTTTATGTGGGAAAAACAAAAAGGGAATTTATAAGACTCATCAGTGAACACCTCTGGGACATCAGATATAGAAGGGATACAGAAGTTGAGGCATTTATAAAAGCTGACAGGAGTTATTAGACGTCAAAGTCTACATGTACAGTGTTTTATGTTTTGTTTTTTTTCCTATTTCCTATTAAATGAAAACATTAGAAAAAAATAAAATTGGAACCAACAACGCTTGGAAAAACCAGGCAAAAATCATGAGACACATGATGCACCGTTTATGTCAGATGTTTAAAAAAAAATATTTAATTTTGCACATCATATATGTATGTTGCAGATATTTTATGGGCACAGCTGTAATGCTAATCCTTCTACATTAATTATTTGTCAAAAGTACCCATGGTATCTAACAGGGCCGGACTGGGACTAAAATTCAGCCCTGGCATTTGAAAATACACAGGCCCACTGGTCACGTGGTGAATTTAATGTTACGGCCGTCACCGCTCTTCAGAGACGCTGGGTCTCGCTGGGTCTGGGTTAGTAGTGGGGTTGTCAGATTGACACCTCTCCATTACACCAGGGCTTGATGCCAGCTGACATCAACCACAAAAACCATTACCCTGATTGCCAACACACCAGGGCAATCAGGAAGAGCCGGGCAATGCGCCAGATTTGGAGCATCTCATGTGATGCGCCACTTCTGGGGCAACTGTGGTCTGTTTTTATTAGGCCTTCCCAGCATGATAATGTAAGCCCGCAGCTGTCTGCTTTACCTTTGCTGGTTATCAAAAATATGGGGGACCCCCCATGTTTTTTTCATTTAATCATTTATTTATTTATTTGGCTTAATAGAAAGCACTAAAAGCTATTTATATATTAATCATCTACTGCAGCATCACAGAGAAAAACATATTTTGGCTTCTTCTGTCCTGCAGCCAATGACTGACAGGAAGAAAATTGTTAGTCAAAGGGAGCAGATGGGGAGAAGCCGCCGGGGACCCGACTGTCCGACTTGTCTCCCTTAAGGCTCGGTCCTGGTGACTTCTAAAGCATGTTTTTCCTTGAAACGCCGCAGCATTTCAAGGAAAAACATATCTGGCTGAAATCATGCAGCCTGTATCTGATACATGCTGCCTGTGGATCGGGTAGCCTGTATAAGCAGACAGGTTTCATTTAAGACCCCATAGCTGCTACTTATGTCAAGTGGTCGTTATCCTTTTAAGGAGAACTATAACTCCCAGCATTTCCTGCAGCTCCTATGGCATGTTGGGAGTTATAGTTCACCACAGGAGTGGTACAGTACATTGCTTTTATTTATTCTTATTTTTATTTTACTAGAACTAGTCATGCTTGCCTTGCGTTGCCTCCTCTCTCATTACAACTGAACTCCAATTATCTGTGGCATGTGTGTTTTCTGGCCCTCGTTAACGTTTCCTGGCCCTGCCGCCAAGCTAGACAAGGAGAGAGTGGCCAGGCTTCCATAGAGATCACATGCTGCAGTGACGAGATGAAGAGGCAGGGCCGGGGAGCTGCGCGCTGTGCCCTGCCTCTTCACACGTCTCTGCATCATGTGATCTGGATGGAAGCCCGGCCACTCTCTCCTTGTCTAGCACAGCCATGGTGGCAGTGATTTCAGGTCGCGAACAGCCTGACAAGGGCCACAGCGGCCCTTGGCAGCGCGTACAAGTGAGAGCGCATGCACACAGGGCCGTCAGTGAGACTTTTAAAGGGCCAGCGGGCCACTTTGTAGTACTGAGCCACCGACCAACCGGGCATCTGCCCGCCTTGGCACATTGCCAATCCGGGCTTGGTATCTAATAAGGTTAACAGAGTTACAGGTCTTTCTTGTACCGCTCATTTCCCCTCCTCATCCGCTCAATTGTGGAGGGTTGCTGGGTTTCTATGCTACCTAAATGCCTAATAATGGGTCTGCAATGTACAAAAAGTCTATTAGGCCGGTCTAGAGGCAGCGTACAATAAGTTACCTTTCAAGGTTCCCATACACATTAGACTAAAGCTGGCAGAAATCGTTGATTTCAGCTGGAATTGGCCTCCAGCCATATGATGTCAGTGGAGAGAAGGATCTGACATGCTGAATTTCAGCAGCTGATCAGTTTGTGTGTGGGAGAGTTGGGAGAAATAGACATCAGCTGAATGATTGTCCGGTCAACAGTTATCTCGTGTATGGGGCCATTAGTATTAGGCTATGTGCCCACAATGCAGAAATGCTCCGGATATTTTCCTGAGCGTTTCTGCATCTCTCTGGCAGAAAAAACGCATGCGGATTGTACATGCGAATTGTACATGTGTTTTTCCTGCCAGGGACATGCGGATGTGAAGCGTTCTTCACTTGCATTTCCGCATGCGGGTTGACAAGCGCTTTCCAAGCGATTTTAGCATCACTTGGAAAGTGCTTCTCAACTTGGTCACACTATATAAATCCATGCAAACTGCATCGTGGGCACATAGCCTTACACTGACAGGCAGGGATAATACACCGCACTACAGTAGTACAGGGCATCACCGCAGAAATCAGAGGCTTGTATGTTGTATGATCGCACTAATGAGAGTTGTAGAAAAAGCTTAAAAAGTTTTTAAGAGAAAAATAAATATCACAGTTTTAGCAAGAGAGAAAGAGAACATTCTCCATTCTTGATGAGAGAGAAGACATCTTCTATATATCTGAGGTAACTGAAAGACAACATCTATTATTGTATTAGAGGCAGAAAGACAGAGGCAGAGAGCCTCCTCCAATGTATTATGTACTGTGTGTGGGGGGATGGCGGTACTGTGGGGGCATTATACTGTGTGGGGGCCAAGAAAGCGGCACTGTACTATTTGAGTAATATGTGTTTCATTACTTCCTGTTTCCATAGTTGGGTGGTATGTATCTATCGGAGGAAAAGGAACAAAAAAAAGTTATGATTCTTAAAAAGTGGCAACAGATAATCAACAAAATAGTCTCAGCGCTGAAGGGGTTAATGCCCCCTGCGCCCAGTAATGGGGGATCTCCACATACCTCCACCTGCAGAGCCGCCACCACATATATGGCTGTTCTGTGCGCACAGGACCTGTGATGAGGTCACAGGAGGGGAGGAGTCAGGGGTCACATGATCAGGGGCCGTGTGTGTACGAGGTGTACGGAGAGGAGCCGCGTGTGTACGAGGTGTACGGAGAGGAGCCGCGTGTGTACGAGGCGTACAGAGCGGAGCCGCGCGTGTAAAATGTGGACAGAGCAGAGCCGTGTGTGTAAAATGTGGACAGAGCAGAGCCGTGTGTGTATGAGGTGTACAGAGCGGAGCCGTGTGTGTACAATGTGTACACGTTATGCTTGTGTAGCAACTCACTTGGGATAATAGGTAATATCCTAAAAACTGCAACTGACCCTTCCGGTTCCTGTATAGACTAGAGATCCTGACCCAGCACTCCCTAGTGATTTCTGAATGAGCTCAGATAGCCCTAACCACAGAGTAGAAGATGACAGAATATCTGAGCACCATATGAAAACTATCACCAGCAGGAAATGCCAGCAGAGGGTAATATAAAGCAGCACCTGAAAGGTGATGGGGCAGACTAATAAGTAACTGAAAACACCTGTTATCCTAAAGAGACTGGAGAAAAGATAACAGCAAAAAAAACACCCTGGAAAAAATGTGTCTGCAGTGGCTTGGAGGACAGAGAAGCCAACAACCAAACACAGACTCAAGGGTTCAAACCCAGGCGCCTGACCGTATGGAGCACAACCGTGTGTGTACGACATGTATGGAACTGAGCCGCGTGTACACACTATGTATAAAGTGGAGAAGGGTTGTCAAGTTGACTTTTTATTTTTTTCTGGACAGCTTATCAAAAAAATAACAGATAGACAATATTTTTTACGGACGCATTAGAAAACAATAATAAATCATTATGATTATAAGTGATCCATGTCTACAGCCCATAAATCTGATCTAAGACATCACCTGCGGTCACTGTAAATTGATGATAATTACAGTCAAAATAATCTGTATAAATTTCATCAGTACAAAAACAAACATGTCTGCCTTTTTTTTTTTATGGACACGGCAAGAAAGTACTGTTTTTACTGACTGTCCAGGAATTTCTGGATGGTTAGCAGCCCTGTAGCGGTGTTATCTGTGTGCATGCTGCGTACAGAGCGGGATCGTGTGTGCAGGAGGTGCACGGAGCGGGGCCATCTGTGTATGATGAGTGTCACAAAATGATTTGATGTGTGAGGGTGGCCACTACAGAACCACCTGTCTAAAATGAGTACACCCTCTAATGTACATCTCCTACTTACGATAATCATTCCAGACTGCCCCTACAAAGGTTTGGCTCAGGAGTTGACACTAATGGCTCATGTATAGGACAATATTTTTGGGCTATCTGTTAAAAAACTCAGACTGATGTTATTCCATGGGGCAGAGCAGATGAATGATGATTTTTTTTTACTGACCAAATCTGTGTGTGAAAAAAATTGCAACATACACGATTTTACTCCGGAAATCGGCTGAGACTCACCCATTCAAGACTATGGGTGCGTGAAAAAAATCAAATGCCGCACTGAGCCACAGTATAGCATCCTGTTGTTACTGATACATTGCAATTCTGTAACACAGGAAACTGTAAATGGTTTTGTAAATGATTAATAGCTGGTAAGTAGAAAAACGGATTGTATACGGACTGCACACGGATGATGAGAGAGGAAAAAATCATCCCACTTTTCTGGATGAAAATCGGACGTTGTTTTATTCTGTCGTGTGGCCCCGGCCTTACAGGAGCCTGCAGTGCTGCCCTCACTTCTCACATTCACACTTACCACACGGATCATTAAAGAACAAGACAGAATTTATTAATTGTAGCTTGATGAGGAAAACAGTCTCAAGGATTAATTACTACAGAGAAAAAAGATACATTTTGAAAAATTACATTTTTCAAACTTTTAATTTTCACGCCGTTATAACAGATAGTCATACAACACAAAATAGGTCAGAAATAACATTAACCATATGTCTAATTTACATCAGCATCACTTTTGAAACACCCTTATAATTTTTAAGGATTTTACAAGAATTAAATTTTAACAGCAAATTTTCATTTTTGTTTTTAACAAAATTCACAAAATGTATTATTTTTACAGACTTTTCACTTTTGAAGTGACGTTGATGAGCTCATATATCAGGAAACCCCCAAAAGTGATACCCATGTTAAAAAACTGCACCGCTCGTAGTATGTAAAAATGCATTCTGTAAGCTTTTTAACCCTTCAGATTGTTCACAGGCATTAATGCAAAGTGAAATGATAAACTATAGGCCAATCCATGATTTGCAATTTTTTGAAGACACTTTTCATTCTTTTGTTATGTTATTCCCTGAACATTTCTCCGCCAAACTCTTCAGAATGGCACAAGCAAGTCAAGAATTTGGAGTAAAATGGAATAGAACATTGGAATGTGAAAATAGAAATTAAAGTTTTTTTCACATCAATATGTTGTTTTAGTCACAAATTTTTAATTTTCACAAGAGTAGCCGATATTGAAAACCTCCCTCGCTTACTGGGGGTATCCACTACAAGACCACCTATTCTGTCTAAGGAGATTACAACCCCAATGTACATCTCAGACTGAGGAATAACTGCACACACTGCCCTCACTAAGGTTTGGTTCAGGAGCAAACACTCTTCTCCCTCCAACTCCATTTTCTCTGTAAGTGGTTAATGTCCCCTGCGCCCAGTAATGGGGAATCTCCACTTACCTCCACCTGCAGAGCCGCACCCTAGTTATATGGTAGCGTCTAAATCGTAGTTAGTTGTTTTTCTGAGGGAATGACATAGCCGGAAGGGATGGGGCCTCCTAAGTCCAGGGGTCAGATCTGATACCAGAGCGCAGCGTTGTGCTGCGGCTGCCAGTGATGAGACTGTGTACACATGACTCTGAATGGACTGAGGTGTGGCATACTGGAGCTTAGTGCAGATAGAAATCATGACTTAATTATTTTACATATAGAACTTAGTGTAAGTGTCTAAGATTGTATTTTGGGGGCATAAAAAGTGCATCATGTGACTACTTGGGGTTGCATGTCGTTCTGAAGCTGCATGCATGGGGCTGCTTGTTGTGGGCTTGGACAGAGAAGGGGGTCATGTTGCGGGGCTTTCACAAGTAAGGGCATGATGTTGGGGGGCTTTCACAGTGAAAGGGACCATGCTGGGGTGCTTGCATAGGGGAGGGGGGCATGCTGCTTTCACAGGGGGAGCATGTTGCAGGGCTTTCACAGGGAAGGGGGGCATGTTGCTTGTCATGGGGCTTTCACAGGGAAGGGGAGCATGTTGGGGGCTTGCACAGGGTAGGGGTCATGTTGCAGGGATTTCACAGGGAAGGGTGGAATGTTGGGGGGGCTTTCATAGGGATGGGGGTTATGTTGCTTGTTGCGGGGCTTGCACAGGGAAGAGGGTCAAGTTTGGGGGGCTTTCACAGGGAAGGGGATCATGTTGCGGAGCTTTCACAGGGAAGGGGGCATGTTGGAGGGCTTGCAAGGTAAGGGGATCATGTTGGGGGGCTTTCACAGGGAAGGGGGATCATGTTGCTTGTTGGGGGGCTTGCACAGGGAAGGGGGGCATGGCGAAGGGCTTTCCCAGTGAAGGGGGCATGTTCAGAGGGCTTTCACAGGGATGGGTGTCATGTTGATTGTTGCAGGGCTTTCATAGGGAAGGGGGTCATGTTGCGGAGCTTTCACAGGGAAGAAGGGCATGTTGGGGCAGCTTTCACAGGGTAGAGGGGCATGTTGGGGGGCTTTCTCAGGGAAAGAGATCATGTTGGGGGCTTGCACAGGGAAGGGGGTAATGTTACATGTTGGGGGGCTTGCGCAGGGAAGGGGGTCATGTTGAGGGGCTTGCATAGGGAAATGGGCGCTGCAACTTTTATTGGCATGGCTTTCACAGCAAAAAGGGTTTGTTACTTAAGTGGGGCTGCATGGGGAAGGTGATGATGATGAGGGGCTGTGCGGAGAAGGGGGGGTGACGATGAAGGGCTGATGAGGGGCTGTGCGGGAAAGGGGATTATAATGTGGAGCTGTGTGGAGGAGGGGGGGATGATGAGGGGCTTTGCGGAGAAGGGGGGATGATAAGGGGCTGAGCGGATAAGAGGGGATTATGAGGGGCTGTGCAGAGAAGGGGGGATTATGAGGAGGGGCTGTGCGGAGAAGGGGGGATGATATGGAGCTGTGCGGGAAAGGGGTTCAGAAGGGGCTGTGTGGGGAAGGGGGGACAATGCTGCATGCTGGATGGCTGCAATGGAAAGTGGGTGATGTAACTTGCTTGTGGCTGTCAGGAAGAGTGTAAGGTCACTCTCGTGAGGATGCATTCAAGGTGGCGTCGTGGGGCTGCGCGGTGAAGGGAGTGATGCAACTCACATGGGACTGCATAGTGAAGGGGGTAATGTCACTTGCATAGGACTGCATGCTGAGTGCCTGTATGGAAAAGGGGGCGATGTTACTCACGTGAGGATGCATGCTGGGGGGTGGTGCAGGAAAGGGAGTGATGTCACTCGTGGTGGCTGTGCGAGGATGTTTGAGATGTTACTTTCATGGGGCTGCATGCTGGGAATCTGTGTGGTGAATGGCGACAATGTCACTCGTGTTGGACTGTGTGCAGGGCAGCTGCTCGGGTTAGTTTCTGATGTTATTTGCCTGTGGCTGCATGTAGGGTGGAGCTATGTAGGGAAGGGGTTGTTTTCACATGCATGGGGCTGCATGTGGCGGAGTTGGTCTGCACAGGGAAGAGGGTGATGTCAGTCACATGGGGCTGCATGTTGGTGGGTCTGTGGGGGGAGAGGTTGTCACTCACGTGGATTTTATTTTCATAGGTACTTATCTCTAACGTGGATTAGTTCTATGTATTGATTTTGTTATATTGTTCATTTTTATAGACTTGTGTGTATAAATATATTTATATTTTTTCCTTTTTGTTATAATTATTTATATGTGTGAATTATCACAATGTCCAAACAAATAAGATAATGGTACTTCAGATAAATATGTCAAGACTTATTTATAGGTGTTTTAATAAAAGTGTTTGAGAACTATGGGTTGAATTTTCATTTCTATATTTCTAAAGCTCGGGGTGTGTTCGTGTAATGCCAGTGACGCACTACATAGATCACATACAGGTGGTGAGCTAGTATTATCACTTCACTAAGGCAGGAAGAAAAGTAAAGGAGAATGTAGTTCGTGATGCCAGGGTGCACTGTGTTCACTTCTGTTTCCTGGTGTGATGTTATGTTGTGCACCCGATAGTCCAGAAAACAGACAGACCTATAGGCTATTAGTAAACATTACTTCTAGCAAACAAATACAGGTAAATCCAGACAGATGATTTAGCAGAGTTTCTATTTCAATGCCCTGTTACTTTCCAGTATTATAATGCAGATACATAAATGGTGCAGTGATTCCTGAGTCCTAGCTTCTGCTTATCTGTACAGTCCTTATCACATAGCTGAGTGCAGCTGCGACTTTGGTCTCATACCCCAGAGATCTGAGTTTCTATACCTGCTCCTCAGCTCATCACAGGCAAGACCAGACACCACTGCATGTCTCCTCCTCTCTCAGCACACAGCACTAAGCTCAGGACTTTGTCATATGGTCTAACCATGTGACCTTATTGCCATATATGGAAAGCAGGTCTAATTCATTAACTCTTAGTAATATAATAGCAGAACACAATTAGTACATCACTCTATACATATATAAAACATTCTGTACTTTATCTGCAGAGAGAATATGAACATTGTGCAGACATAATGAGGTAGCTGCTGGCTCTGCTACATCTTAAAGGGGAATACACATACAACTTTGGGGCACTACATATTCACCCACTTTAAAAATATGCATGTTCTCATGCATCTGGATCGTCTTACTATGTTTTAGGACAACCTATAAGGAGAACCACACATAAAATGCAAACAGTCTCTGTATAAATACTGCAACCTGTAAGGAATATAACATCATTCAAAAGTCTTTGAAGGCACGTAGCTTGAACGTTGCATAAAATCAAGGAAATGAGGAACATGGAGCTGTAGTATAACAGTCTCTTGTAGTGGGCTATTTTCTCATTTAATAATCCCAATTAAAGTACACAGAGTAAAACATTAACTCAGTCATTCAAGGTATCTTGCTGGCACACAACCTTTGGTCACTCTCTCAGACCTTCTCAATGAGTCACTTGTGATACCTGATGAGAGCTCATCCTCAAGGGATTCAGAGTGAATACACTCAGTGGGAGGTGACTGAGAGTCAACAAGTTCATACTGTGGGCAGACAGGTTGTGGGATGGACCACTGCAAACAGGGACCAAATGGACATCCAAGAGGAAATATATTACCTTCTGGAACTGTTGCTGACCTTTTGTCAGGTGATACCTGATCTGGAACGACATTCTCTGCAGGATTCTTCCTGGAATCAGCTCTGAATTCATCTGGGGGATGGTTGACAATGTCATCTCCGTTGTCATCTCTGGAGGGATCTTGGATGTCATCTGTCAGGCAAAGCTTCAGCTTGGTACAGTGGACTAACTTGGTTGTCTCTTCATTCTCTCTAGAGATATTGTAGATTTCTACTCCAGGCAGAGGGACAGCTCAAACTATAGTCTTCGCTGATGCTCTGTGACCCAATCAGTTTGTGGTAGAGGGTTGACTGTTTCTGGAACTTGCACTTTCAAGGCAACATCTGCTGGTAGTCTTCCTTGTCTACCAAACATCAGGTAATAAGGTGTGTACCCAGTGGAACAATGGACATTGTTGTTGTATAGGTAGACCAATTCTGGCAGTAGGTTTGGCCAATCAGTTCTCTGCTGAGCAGGTATTGCACGTAGCATGTCAATTAGAGTCTGGTTCATTAGCTCACACAAACCATTACACTGTGTATGATATGCAGTCACTCTCACTTTCTTACAGCCATAGAGTGTACACAGTTCTTGGAACAGTCCAGATTCAAATGCAGCACCTCTATCAGTTAGGATCTTTTCTAGATATCCATAAGGTTGTACGAAAGTCTTCCAGAAGATTTGGGCTGTCGTTTTCGCTGTAAGGTCTTTTACTGGCACTGCCACAGCAAATTTGGTATAGTGGTCGATGATAGTCAAGGCGTAGGAGGCTCCAGTTAGGAGGCTGTAATTTCACATGATCCAATGGAACCAACTCCAATGACTTGTGAGTGACAATTGGATGCAAAGGTGCTTTGGGATCAGCGCTTTCTCCACGTCTCAAGGTACAAGCTTTACATTCACAACCATTTTTCTATGTCATTTCTCATTCCGACCCAATAGAATCTCTTTCGGATGTTAGCCTCAGTTTTGTGGCAACCAAAATGTCCAGATTGCTTATGGTAGGCTTATAAGACAATGCTGGCATCTTGCCTTGGCACGACGATCTGGATTACTCGCTCATGGGTAGCTGGATCAATGGTTCTTCGAACCTGCAGACCTTTTTCAGTG
This sequence comes from Phyllobates terribilis, assembly GCF_046119375.1. Classification (NCBI taxonomy): domain Eukaryota; kingdom Metazoa; phylum Chordata; class Amphibia; order Anura; family Dendrobatidae; genus Phyllobates; species Phyllobates terribilis. Next base: position 30,300,693 of record NW_027362765.1, on the reverse strand, counting down.
AATAGCCATTTCCACTGATTCAAAAGTCTGTTCAACTCAAGGTCCCTGGAGTTGTAGCTGCCTTGGCGTCTACAGAGTCCATTCCTTGTACTGAGGATTTCTTTTAGAGTGTTCAGCACTCTACTCTCTTCCTGGATTTGGATCCATTGGACTCGGTCAGTTTGCAACTGTTGCTCTTGCTGATGGGATAAAGGCGAAAGGTTACGTCTTAACATATGAGCACCTGGCTTTACATGCAGTTGGTGGAAAACTGGCATCTCCACTTTTTCCCAATCATCACCTTCAGGCTCTGTACAAGTAGGGAGCCAGGACAACGCGTCAGCATTTGCATTAGATTTTCTTGCTCTGTATTTGATAATGAATTGGTAATTTGCCAGTCGTGATGCCCATCTCTGTTCTAGGGCTCCCAGTCGGGCTGTGTTCAGGTGTGCCAACGGATTGTTGTCTGTGAAGGCTATGAAAGGAGTAGCCGCCAAGTAGTCTCTGAACTTCTCTGTCACTGCCCATACCAATGCGAGGAACTCAAATTTGAAGGAACTATAGTTCTCTGGATTTCGCTCTGTTGGTCCGAGGGAACGGCTCGCATAGGCAATTACCTTCTCTTTACCATCTTGAACTTGTGCAAGGACAGCACCTAATCCTTTCTTACTTGCATCGGTATAAAGGTGAAAAGGACAATTGTAGTCAGTGTAGGCCAGGATAGAAGCTTCTGTCAACATTTTCTTCAGTTGATTGAAAGAAACATCTAGCTCTTCAGTCCAATTGATTAATTGACTCTTTCTTGTCTGATGTGCAGACTGATCTCTCAAAAGTTCTTGCAGGGGTGCAGCAATCTGGGTGAAATTTTTAATGAAGCGGCGATAGTATCCTGCAAATCCTAAGAAACTTCTGACTTCTCGGACAGTAGTAGGGACAGGCCACTTCTGGACAACAGCGATCTTTTCAGGATCTGGAACAACTCCTTCAGAACTCACTATGTGGCCTAGATACTGCACTTTTGGTTTCAATAGGTGGCACTTAGAGGGCTTGACTTTTAGACCATAGCGAGTGAGAGTCTTGAAGACATCTGACAGGTGCTCAAGGTGTTCTTCATATGTTCTGGAAAACACGAACCCATGGTCTAGGTAAATGAGGACAGTCTCAAAGTTCTTGTGACCTAGACAGTATTCCATTAGCCTTTGGAAAGTTCCTGGGGCATTGCACAGTCCAAATGGCATAAAATTGAACTCAAACAAACCCATAAGCGTCGTGAAGGCTGTTTTCTCTCGGTCTTCTGGGGCTACAGGTACTTGCCAATACCCACTGGTCAAGTCCAATGTTGAGAAGAATGCAGCAGGCTGTAAAGCTATGAAGGACTCTTCAATACATGGCATATGGTAGGCATCTCTGTGTGTGATACCATTCAGCTTTCTATAGTCCACACAGAAACGGATGTTCTCGTCCTTCTTTCTCACAAGGACAAGTGGTGCTGCCCAGGGACTATGACTGTCTCTGATAACATCTGTGCTTGTCCTGGATTAACTTTTTCACTGGCTGGTACATTGTTGGAGGAATGGGCTGGTGTCTTTGCCGAATAGGTGGGTGCGAACTAGTGGGGATGGTGTGCTGGATGACTTCCACTTTCCCAAAGTCCATGGGTTTTTTACTGAAGGCGTGATGTTGTTCTTTCACGACCTTTAGAACTCCACTCCTCCTTTCGTCTGGGGTGTTCTGGTCTCCCACATGGATCTCTTTCCACCATGGGATTTCAGGGGTTTTCACGGGAAGAACCTCGGTCTGGGCACTTTGTTGGCAGTTCAGCGTCTCTTGACTTAGGATATGCTGGACGGACACTCTTGACAGCTTGGCAACAGTGCAGTATTTTCTCAACTTCACCCGTTGATCACTAAGATTCAGCAAATGAATAGGGACTCTTCCGCCAGTAACTGTAGCTAGACTTTGGGCAGTCAGAATGGAGACTTCACCATTCAGCGGGTTCGATTCCACCAGGACATCATAGTCTTGACCTCGCGGACCTATTCGTGCTTTACATGAAACCACTGTCTCAGCACCTGCAGGCAAAAAATAGGATGTCTACTCACCACCCCGGCCATACCGATAGTTCCATTAGGACCAGCAAACTTTTGATGCCCATGCAGTACGCGGATGGTCCTCTGGATCACCTCTGTTTCTGTGGGTGGGGCCAGAGTCAGTTCATGCTCTAGGGCATCCAGCATCTCTTGCAGGCAGTTTTGCAGAGCGTTCATACCCAGGACAACAGGGGGAAATCCATCATCCTGGACTTCAACAACGATTAGGCCCTGTCTTGAAAGCTCCGCTTGGCCAATTTTTATTGTGGGTTCCCAATAACCTTGCTTCTGGAAGGTGCAGTAACTGGTCAGGTTTCCAGTGGACACTTGTGAGCCTGTGTTGAGCAAAGCTGATATAGGAATTCCGTTGATTTCAATGGAGATTACTGGACACCTGCCAATATATTTAGGGGCCCATTTTGGACAGTCTGGACCTAGGCGTTCTCCTCCCAAAGGTTGGTCCTCCCCCACGGGGCATTCCAGTTTTAACTTTTGGCACTCCCGTTCAATGTGGCCACTTCTCCGGCACTTCCTGCAGATAGGCCTCCCTCGAAAGTCAAACTGATCCGTAGGCCTTCTGCCTAGGTTGTCATAGCTGCTTTCTCTGCATTCATATCGCCCGCTGTCTTTGTGAAACCAGGAGTTTTCAGGTTGCCGGTACTGCTGCTGCTTTAAATCTTTTAGCTCCCCACACACAACTGTCAGTCCCTTGGCGAGTTCTACCACTTGTTCACACAGGTCACCTGCAGCATCATGAGTTTGAACTTGAACACAATTGGTAACAGTTTCTTTGAGGCCAGTTGGTGGCGCTATTTCAGTTTTAGGGAAAGCACTCATTTGATTCTTAGGCTGGTCACATGGGCTACTGCAAGCGGGAACTTGGCTGGAATCTACTTCTAGTCCCAGGACTCTAATGGCCATCTCCTTGAAATCTAAGAATGAGCTGTTTGGGTTCTGCAGGGACAGTATTCTCAGTTGAGTTTTGATAAACTCTGTTCTTGCCGCCTCTACAAACTGGTTCCTTAGGGGGATATCAGCATTCTTCACTTCATGAGGGTCCACCTGAAGTATGGCATGCACTGCTTCTTGCAGGCTAAGAGCAAAGTCTCTGAGTGACTCATCAAGCTGCTGTTTTCTGCCAAAGAATCGCATTTTTAATTCTGGGACAGTTCTGGTATCAAAAGTGTCACTCAGTCTCTCAAAGATTAGTTCCACAGTTCTTTTCTCGGTATGGGGCCAGGATTTCACCTCCCTTAATGCTGCTCCACTCAATTGCCCAATTAGTATCTCCACCTGCTGCTCTGTGGACACTGGATAAAGCCTAAACATAGCTTGCATCTTTTCTCTAAAGTCTCTTAGTTCATGGGCATCCCCTTTATAGCTTGGGAGCCACAGTGCTCCAAAATAATATGGCATAGTTATAGGCATTGTGTGGGCCATGCTGTAAGCTCCACTGTTGCTGGACAGATCACACTCTTTATCCACAGACATATTTTACAGTCTTATATTCAGATGCTGGTACAGTTTGCTTACCCTCTTCCAGGGGTGCTGTGCCTTTAACTATGATCTGGTTCTATATTACTGCAGGGTTCACTGATGCTGCACTGTAATCCTGTGTATGAGGCTGGACTTTCCCTTATTAAGTGTGCTGTGCTGCAGTTGGCTGAAGCACGATTAAGAAGGCGGGACGTCACTCTGATGCTGTGCTTTTTCTCATGGCGGCCATTAGCACATGTATAGTTCATTAAGCTCTGCAATCACAATGGCTGGGGTTTCTTGCGCACCTTTCATTTAGTAGGATCCTGTTCATGCACGCCAAAAGATTGATTGTAATGCCAGTGACGCACTACATAGGTCACACACAGGTGGTGTGCGGGTATTATCACTTCACTAAGGCAGGAAGAAAAGTAAAAGAGAATGTAGCTTGTAATGCCAGGGTGCACTGTGTTAACTCCTGTTTCCTGGTGGGATGATATATTGTGCATCCGATAGTCCAGAAAACAGACGGATAGGCTATTTCTAAACATTACTTTTTGGAAACTAATACAGGTAAATCAAGACAGATGATTCAGCAGTTTCTATTTTAATGCAGCAAGCACAGATACTTTCCAGTATGATAATGTCGGTTCACAAACGGTGCAGTGACTCCTGGGTCCTAGCTTCAACTTATCTGTACAGTCCTTATCACATAGCTGATTGCAGCTCCGACTGTGGTCTCCCATACACCAGATATCTGGGCTTCCATACCTGCTCCTCAGCTCATCACAGGCAAGACCAGACACCACACAATGTCTCCTCCTCTCTCCTTCTCCCCTAGCACACACTGAACTAAGCTCAGGACCTTGGTCAAGTGGTCTAACCATGTGACCTTATTGCCATATATGGAAAGCAGGGCTAATTCATTAACTCTTAGTAATTTAATAAGTACATCACTCTCTGTATACATAAACCATCCTGTATATTATCTGCAAAGGAAATATGAACATTGTGCAGACATAATGGATAACTGCTGGCTCTGCTACATCTTAAAGGGGCATACACATACAACTTTGGGGCACTACATTCACACATTGCAATTTGTTGGGGAAACAATCTGTAGCTAAGTCCTCACAAGTAGACCGGCACCAAATCGTTCAGATCTCACTGGCAATAATTCTTTCCTATCCTGAGCAGCATTTAAAGAGGTTGTCCACAACTATTAACAATTTCCCCATAGATTTAAATTGTGGCAACAAGTCTTTTTGTAGGTCTTTTTTATTTTAGAGAAGAAGTACACTACATGACACAAACTACAATACATTACAGGATATAAAACATAAGAACAAAACTACAGAACAAGACAACAAAACCCAACACAAATCACAGAAATAGAAGCAAAATAAATCAGAAATGGGAGAAGATTCGACCTACTGAGAAGGAAAAAAAAAAATTTGAAAATTAAAGAAACAACCATAATAAATAACCATCACCACAGAAATCTATAAATATATACACATAAATCCGTATACTTTTTTTTTACATAAACAATAATAAATATTATAAAATCATATAAAACCACCGGCCCAGCTTCATTCATACTACTATATACAAACCCACACAATGTTCACACTATCCTATATACACTTAAAAAACACACTGTCCTATGTACAATATTATATACAATAAAACCTCTATAAACACAATACACTAAACCTAAATATATTATACAATGTAACACATAACGTATATACAACCTGAAATGAAACTTACCTACTGGTCCCACTGCCTTACCTTACAGTTACACACCCTTACTGCACCTCATTCACACCACAGCAAACCAAAATATGACAAAATATACAAAAGTAACATGGACATTTATATATATATAGTACAGACCAAAGTTTGGACACACCTTCTCATTTAAAGATTTTTCTGTATTTTCATGACTATGAAAATTGTACATTCACACTGAAGGCATCAAAACTATGAATTAACACATGTGGAATAATATACTTAACAAAAAAGTGTGAAACAACTGAAAATATGTCTTATATTCTAGGTTCTTCAAAGGAGCCACCTTTTGCTTTGATGACTGCTTTGCACACTCTTGGCATTCTCTTGATGAGCTTCAAGAGATAGTCACTAGAGATGAGCGGTGTTCTACTCGAACTGTTCGCCAATCTCAAATTCGAGCTGTTTTGGGCGGTGTTTGAGCCGTTCGGCGAACACGAACGATTTGAGAAAAATTCGGCTGTTCGAGGTTATGTTCGATAACTGTTCGTGCACCAAAATCATAACTGGATTTTTTCTCAGTAATGATGAAAATTAATGTTAATACGCAGTTTGAGTGTACAGCGGGGTGGGGGGAGGGGCAGGGGATGGATCTCTGCAGGAACAATGAAGATCTCCATTTTTTTTTCTCTTTCCCGCATTTGCAGTGGGGAGGTGCAATCTGTCAGCCTATCAGCAGCGCACACACGGAGCGAAGTGCTTTTTTTCACACAAGCAAGGGCATGTGTCATTGGCAGTGTATGTCACATGTCCTTGCCCTATAAGACCAATCCATTTTCCCCGTCGCCACCATTTTCTCACTGCTGCAGCTGCGTGTTAGACGGCACCGCTGTTGCTGTGTGCGCTATACCTTGTTAATTTCAAGCCAATTTTCGCACAAATCTACAGATAGCTTGGGAGTAGGGAATAGTTGTGATTGCAGTCCTTTTAAGGACTAGGTTACAGCATTTCCTACGACTTTTATCAGGCAGGTCTGTGCTCTTAAATAGATAGATTGTGGGAGTAAAGACTAATTGTAATTGCAGTCCTTTTCAGGACTAAGTTACATCAGTTCCTATCAGTTTTTGCCAGGCAGGTCTGTGCCAGTGCTGTGCAAGTTTTTTTCACAGCATTTGGCTGAATCTAGCAAAGCTAATCCTTTTTGGCCTATTGCAGAGTGTGTTAGTCAGTGGAGTAGCCTATCTGTGTTGCAAGATATACCACCTGTGTATAGAATACCAATTTTTTTACTGCACCTAGTGAAGTAAAATCTTTTGGGCATAGCATCATTCTATTAGTCCATCTATACTGACCTCCATCAGGTTGCAAATTGAATATAATTTTTTCTGCATCTAGCTCTGAAAAAATATTTGGGCTTCTAGCAGTGTGTGGGACTTGTTCTATTAGTCCATCTATACTGACCTCCATCAGGTTGCAAACTGAATATAATTTTTTTCTGCATCTAGCTCTGAAAAAATATTTGGCCTTCTAGCAGTGTGTGGGACTTTCTCTATTAGTCCATCTATACTGACCTCCATCAGGTTGCAAATTAAAAATAATTTTTTTTCTGCATCTACCTCTGAAAAAATATTGGGCTTCTAGCTGTGTGTGGGACTTGTTCTATTAATCCATCTATACAGACCTCCATCAGGTTGCAAACTGAATATGATTTTTTTCTACATCTACCTCTGAAAAAATATTTGGGCTTCTAGCTGTGTGTGGGACTTGTTCTATTAGTCCATCTATACTGACCTCCATCAGGTTGCAAACTGAATATAATTTTTTTCTGCATCTAGCTCTGAAAAAATATTTGGCCTTCTAGTAGTGTGTGGGACTTTCTCTATTAGTCCATCTATACTGACCTCCATCAGGTTGCAAATTAAAAATAATTTTTATCTGCATCTACCTCTGAAAAAATATTTGGGCTTCTAGCTGTGTGTGGGACTTGTTGTATTAGTCCATCTATACTGACCTCCATCAGGTTGCAAACTGAATATAATTTTTTTCTGCATCTAGCTCTGAAAAAATATTTGGCCTTCTAGCAGTGTGTGGGACTTGTTCTATTAGTCCATCTATACTGACCTCCATCAGGTTGCAAATTAAAAATAATTTTTATCTGCATCTAGCTCTGAAAAAAATATTTGGCCTTCTAGCAGTGTGTGGGACTTTCTCTATTAGTCCATCTATACTGACCTCCATCAGGTTGCAAATTAAAAATATTTTTTTTTCTGCATCTACCTCTGAAAAAATATTGGGCTTCTAGCTGTGTGTGGGACTTGTTCTATTAATCCATCTATACAGACCTCCATCAGGTTGCAAACTGAATATAATTTTTTTCTGCATGTAGCTCTGAAAAAATATTTGGCCTTCTAGTAGTGTGTGGGACTTTCTCTATTAGTCCATCTATACTGACCTCCATCAGGTTGCAAATTAAAAATAATTTTTATCTGCATCTAGCTCTGAAAAAATATTTGGCCTTCTAGCAGTGTGTGGGACTTTCTCTATTAGTCCATCTATACTGACCTCCATCAGGTTGCAAATTAAAAATAATTTTTATCTGCATCTACCTCTGAAAAAATATTTGGGCTTCTAGCTGTGTGTTGGACTTGTTCTATTAGTCCATCTATACTGACCTCCATCAGGTTGCAAACTGAATATAATTTTTTTCTGCATCTAGCTCTGAAAAAATATTTGGCCTTCTAGCAGTGTGTGGGACTTTCTCTATTAGTCCATCTATACTGACCTCCATCAGGTTGCAAATTAAAAATAATTTTTATCTGCATCTAGCTCTGAAAAAAATATTTGGCCTTCTAGCAGTGTGTGGGACTTTCTCTATTAGTCCATCTATACTGACCTCCATCAGGTTGCAAATTAAAAATAATTTTTATCTGCATCTAGCTCTGAAAAAATATTTGGCCTTCTAGCAGTGTGTGGGACTTTCTCTATTAGTCCATCTATACTGACCTCCATCAGGTTGCAAATTAAAAATAATTTTTATCTGCATCTACCTCTGAAAAAAATATTTGGGCTTCTAGCTGTGTGTGGGACTTGTTCTATTAGTCCATCTATACTGACCTCCATCAGGTTGCAAACTGAATATAATTTTTTTCTGCATCTAGCTCTGAAAAAATATTTGGCCTTCTAGCAGTGTGTGGGACTTTCTCTATTAGTCCATCTATACTGACCTCCATCAGGTTGCAAATTAAAAATAATTTTTTTTCTGCATCTACCTCTGAAAAAATATTGGGCTTCTAGCTGTGTGTGGGACTTGTTCTATTAATCCATCTATACAGACCTCCATCAGGTTGCAAACTGAATATAATTTTTTTCTGCATCTACCTCTGAAAAAATATTTGGGCTTCTAGCTGTGTGTGGGACTTGTTCTATTAGTCCATCTATACTGACCTCCATCAGGTTGCAAACTGAATATAATTTTTTTCTGCATCTAGCTCTGAAAAAATATTTGGCCTTCTAGCAGTGTGTGGGACTTGTTCTATTAGTCCACCTATACTGACCTCCATCAGGTTGCAAATTCAAAATAATTTTTTGTCTGCATCTAGCTCTGAAAAAATATTTGGCCTTCTAGCACTGTGTGGGACTTTCTCTATTAGTCCATCTATACTGACCTCCATCAGGTTGCAAACTGAATATATTTTTTTTCTGCATCTACCTCTGAAAAAATATTTGGGCTTCTAGCTGTGTGTGGGACTTGTTCTATTAGTCCATCTATACTGACCTCCATCAGGTTGCAAATCGAATATAATTTTTTTCTGCATCTAACCCAGCCAATAGTTTTGGTAATACCACAGTGTGGCCACTCAGCTCTGCTTGGTTCCCATCCATTGTTTTTTTGTGCAAACAACTCCAGAGTTGTGAATTAGTTAACCACCAAAATGAGTGGAAAAAGGCCTGCTGCTGGTGGAAAGGGGAATAGGCGTGTTGGGAAGGGGAAAAAAGGTTGTGTCCGTGGGGTAGGTGTTAAAGCAACAGTAACATCTGCAGAAGAAAGACCATCTTCCAGCCAAACTAAAATGTCTACTTCTTTTAGCGACTGTAGCGCCGGCGTCCCTGCCCTCTGCTAGGCAGGGACGCTGTTCCCCTCACCTCTCTGCTCCGTGCCCGGCGTCCTCCTCCCGCTCTGCTGGCAGCGCACGCTCCTTCCCGGCCACTGTGCTTAGCGCGCGCGCGCTCTCCCTCCCTCTTAAAGGGGCCGCGCGCGCCGTCCTAAGGAGTCCCCGGCCAATGGCCGGAGGACTTCACCATATATAAGGCACCTCCTCCAAAATGGAGGTGCCCGAGCAATGTTGTTGCACTGTTCACTACTCTGCTTCAGCCCTCAGGTCCCGTTGCCAGTTACCTGCCAGATACCTGCCAGATTCCTTCCAGCTTGCTGTCTTATTTCCTGCCTGATTATCTGCTACCTGCCTGCTAGTCTGAGGTCCGACGGTCTGCCTTACTACTCCTGTCAGTCTGTCTAAGGACCAGCCTGTCCGCTCACCTGGGAGCGCACTTCAGCCACCTGCCTGCTTGCCTGAGGTCCGACGGTCTGCCTGGAGGCTCCGCCGTCACGTGCTGTGACCACCTGCCTGTCCAGTGACTCCTGCCCGCTCACCTGGGAGCGCTCATCTGCTGCCTGTCTGCTAGCCTACCTAGAGGCTCTGCCGTCACGTGCTGTGACCACCCGTCTGTCCAGAGACTTCTGCCCGCTCACCTGGGAGCGCTCATCTGCCGCCTGTCTGTTGGTCTTCCTGGAGGTTCCGCCGTCACATGCTGTGACCACCCGTTCATCCAGAGACTCTCGCCTGCTCACCTGGGAGCTCACGTCTATCATCAGCCGCCACAGGTCGTACCAACCCTTTACCCAGAGACTGCCCCGGTCACTTGCCGTGACCATCTGCCCGTTCATCCAGAGACTGCCCCGGTCACTTGCCGTGACCATCTGCCCGTTCATTCAGAGACTGCCCCGGTCACTTGCCGTGACCATCTGCCCGTTCATTCAGAGACTGCCCCGGTCACTTGCCGTGACCATCTGCCCATTCATCCAGAGACTGCCCCGGTCACTTGCCGTGACCTCCAGCCCGTTCACTCAGAGACTGTCCCGGTCACCTGCTGTGACTTCCTGCCCGTCTTCCCTGGTCGCCACCCGCTCCCTTACAAGGACCGCCCCCTTGTATAGTAGCTCAGAGGTTCCGCCTCCCAGACCCGTTACAGTTTGCTCGGGCCATGGAACCCGGTGGCACCCAAGCTCCCTCGCTCTCGGACCTGTGTCATGAACTGTCCCGTCAAAGGTCCCAACAGGAGTCTATCCTGGGTCACCTGCGGAATGTCAATACTCGCCTGGACACTCTGACTGCTCCACCAGCAACCTCCGCCAGTGCCATGTCTCGCAATCCGGCAGCTCCGCTGCCCACTAATACCATGGTATCCTACCCCGGACCCCGGATTTCTGCACCTCCTCGCTTCGGAGGCGACTCCGCCCAGGCTCGGGGCTTCATAAATCAGTGCACCCTGCACTTTGAACTATTGTCCCACCAGTTTAACTCCGACCGAGCCAAAATTGCATTCATCATGTCCCATCTCACCGGGGAGGCCCTGGCCTGGCTAAATCCTCTATGGGAGAGAGGAGACCCCCTGGTGTCCAATTTGCCTGCTTTTCTCATGGCTTTCCGGAAAGTCTTCGACGAACCCGGACGGAAGACCTCATCCGCATCATCACTGCTACGCCTCCGTCAGGGAAGTCTCACCGTGGGCCAATATGCCATACGGTTCCGTACCCTTGCCTCGGAGCTGGCCTGGGATAACGACGCTCTGGTATCCGTCTTCTGGGAGGGTCTGTCCGGCCGTATTAAAGATGAACTTGCCGGTCGGGACATCCCTATCACTCTCGATGACCTAATAACTCTTGCCACCCGGATTGACCTACGGTTCCAGGAGCGTGCCAAAGAGGTCACCCGTGAGAGGAGGTTACCACGTCTAGCTCCTACTTTTCAGAAACCCGTCACTCCCTCCGTCTCTACCCAGGTACACTCTCCTGAGCCTATGCAGGTCGACCAGACCAAGATGGTCAAAACCCGTCAGGACTTACGCCGTGCCGAGGGGAGCTGCTTCTACTGTGGCAGTAAGGAGCACCGGATCCGTACCTGCCCGGAGAGGTCGGGAAACGCCTGTGTCTAGGTTCGCTCAGAGAGGTCGACCTAGACAAGAATAAATCCTCTCCATCTCTGCTGTTGTCAGTCTCAATCGTCTGCGGGGAGAACCGTTATTTCGAACTAGCCCAACTTGACTCTGGAGCAGCCGGGAATCTTATTTCACAGTCCCTGGTAGAGAAATACCGCATCCCCACCAAACCTCTGGCTGTACCCTTGTCTGTTGCTGCCGTGGATGGGGGTCTCTTACCACGCCCCATCCAACTCATCACCGAATCCATTACTCTGCAGGTGGGAATGCTGCATTCTGAGAGTATCTCCTTTCATGTTCTGCCTGGACTCTCCCACGCCCTCTTGCTAGGTCTACCTTGGCTCCAGAGACATGCACCCGTGCTTGACTGGCAGACCGGAGAAGTCCTTCGCTGGGGACAGGACTGCCATAAGACCTGTCTGGTTCCCGTCCATCCCGTCCGTCCTTCTCCTACCCCAGCTAATCTACCTGGACTTCCGATTCCTTATTGGTCTTATGCTGATGTCTTTAATAAAAAGGAAGCAGAGACACTACCCCCTCATAGACCATACGACTGCCCTATCGACCTGTTACCTGGTACTACTCCTCCCCGTGGGTGTATTTATCCATTATCCGCTGCTGAGACCCGGTCGATGTCCGAATATATTGAGGAGAATCTGGCCAGGGGATTCATCCGGAAATCTACCTCCCCGGCGGGAGCAGGCTTCTTTTTCGTCAAAAAGAAGGACGGCTCTCTCCGTCCCTGTATAGACTATAGAGGCCTTAACCAGATCACGGTGAAGAATAAGTACCCCCTTCCGCTCATTCCGGAGTTATTTGATCGTCTGAGGGGGGCTAGAATCTACACCAAACTGGACCTCCGTGGGGCGTACAACCTGGTTCGTATCCGTCAGGGGGATGAATGGAAGACGGCATTCAACACCCGGGACGGCCACTATGAATATCTGGTAATGCCCTTTGGTCTCTGTAACGCTCCTGCCGTCTTTCAAGAGTTGGTCAATGACATCTTCCGGGACCTTCTCTACTCCTGCGTAGTGGTGTACCTGGACGACATCTTGGTCTTCTCTCCGGATCTCCAGACTCACCGGAGGGACGTTCGTCAGGTCCTGCTCAGGCTCAGGCAGAATCACCTCTTCGCTAAACACGAGAAGTGCCTCTTTGAGCAGACCTCGCTTCCGTTTTTGGGCTACATTATTTCTCAGACCGGCCTACGAATGGATCCAGAGAAACTGTCTGCCATCGAGAAATGGCCTCGACCAGAGGGGTTGAAGGCCATTCAGCGATTCCTGGGCTTCGCTAACTACTACCGCCTCTTCATACCACACTTCTCTTCCCGGACTGCCCCAATTTCCGCGCTCACCCGTAAGGGTACTAATCCCAAAGAGTGGCCGCCCGAAGCAGAGGAGGCCTTTCTTTCCCTAAAACAGGCCTTCTCTTCCGCCCCGGTGCTGCATCGCCCGGACGGCAACAAGCAGTTCTTCCTGGAAGTTGACGCCTCCTCCTCTGGAGCCGGAGCGGTACTTACTCAAAAATCATCTTCCGGGAGAATGGTAACTTGTGGCTTCTTCTCCAAACTCTTCTCCTCTTCTGAGCGCAACTATTCCATAGGAGACCGAGAGTTATTGGCCATCAAGCTGGCGTTGGAGGAGTGGCGTTACCTACTCGAGGGGGCTCTTCACCCGGTAATAATTTACACTGACCACAAGAACTTGGCTTACCTCCAGCATGCCCAGAGACTTAACCCGCGCCAAGCCCGGTGGTCCTTGTTTTTTGCTCGCTTTGATTTTGTTCTTCATTTTCGCCCGGCTGACAAAAACGTCAAAGCAGACGCCTTGTCCCGATCCTTTCTGGTGTCCGATCTCGAGGAAGAACCTAAACATATCATCGATCCCGCCAGAGTAATGCAGATGGCTCCCGTGAGTTTAAATCGTCTCCCTCCCGGTAAGACGTTTGTTTCAGTACCTGATCGGAAGAAGATCCTACACTGGGGCCATTCGTCTAAACTAGCTGGCCACGCCGGTCAGAAAAAGACCCTCCAGCTTATTGCCCGGCACTACTGGTGGCCTACCCTGCACAAGGACGTAATAGACTTTGTTTCTGCCTGTGTGTCCTGCGCCCGCAAGAAAGTCCCGAGACACCTGCCAGCCGGTCGCCTCCTTCCGCTTCCTGTGCCTGCTGCCCCCTGGCAGCATATTGCTATGGACTTCATAACTGATCTCCCAGTCTCCGCCGGTTGTACGGTCATTTGGGTGGTCGCTGATCGCTTTTCCAAGATGGCTCACTTTATTCCCCTGCCAGCCCTCCCGTCTGCACCCGAGCTAGCTAAAGACTTTATTCGTCACATCTTTCGTCTTCATGGCCTGCCCCTCCACATCGTGTCGGATCGTGGGGTACAGTTCACCTCACGCTTCTGGAGAGCCACTTGTAAACTGCTAGACGTCACCCTGGACTTCTCTTCCGCTTACCACCCACAGTCCAATGGTCAAGTGGAGCGGATCAATCAGAACCTGACCAGTTACCTCCGGCACTTCGTTAATGCCCATCATTCAGACTGGGTGGATCTCCTACCATGGGCCGAGTTCTCTTATAACAATCACGAGAGCGAATCCTCCTCCAAATCCCCGTTTTTTGTAGTCTTCGGTCAGCATCCTCGGATTCCTTTTCCTGTCTCCACCTCTGTGGACAACCCGGCTGCGGAATCTCTCGTTAGCAAATTTTCCTCCATTTGGGAGAGTACCCGATCCGCACTCCTTCAGTCGTCCGAACGGATGAAAAGACACGCTGACAAAAAACGCCTGGATCCTCCACAATTTCGTCCTGGAGATAAAGTCTGGCTCTCATCTAAATATGTCCGGCTCAAGATACCTTCTTACAAGTTAGGGCCTCGGTTCATCGGTCCTCTGGAGGTCATCAGTAGTGTTGAGCCACCCCCGTAGTGTTCGGGTTCGGTTCGGTTCGTCGAACACCGGGATGTTCGAGGAACTGTTCGTCGAACTGTTCGTCGAACACCTTAGAACACCGTCGAACACCGTTAAAACCAATGGCAGGCAAACAAAAACACATAGAAACACATAGAAAACACCTGCAAAGGTGTCCAAAAGCTGACAAACTGCTCAGAAGACACTCTCTTTAAAAAAGCCGGCTGGCAAATTCAGCAGCGGCATACACCGGTACCCGACAATTTAGACAAGAAGGAATAGAGCATCACACATAGATTAGATAGATAGAAACATGTCAGTCACACATATAAGAAGCACAGTGACAGTGTTGGTTACTGCACTTGTCATTTAGTGTAAAGGATTTATTAAAAAAAATATTAGTGTTTTCATGCACCGTCTCTTTAAAAAAGCTGGCCGGCAATTCAGCATCTGTACCCGACAATTTAGAACAGAAAGAATAGAGCTTCACACATAGATTAGATAGATAGAAACATGTCAGTCACATATATAATAAGTACAGTGATAGTGTTGCTTACTGTACTTGTCATTTAGTGTAAAGGATTTATTTAAAAAAATAATAGTGTTTTCATGCACTGTCTCTTTAAAAAAGCCGGCCGGCAATTCAGCAGCGGTACCCGACAATTTAGAACAGAAAGATAGAGCATCACACATAGATTAGATAGATAGAAACATGTCAGTCACATATATATGAAGTACAGTGATAGTGTTGGTTACTGTACTTGTCATTTAGTATTAAAATAAAGGATTTATTATTAAAAAAATTGGCGTGGGGTTCCCCTTAATTTTAGGCTCTAGCGGAGGTTAAGCAGACGGCTGGGGCAGATGTTTGAAGCCTGGGAAGGGGGTAATACCCACGGAGCTTCCCAGGCTACTAATATCAGCCCCCAGCTGAATACATAGCCTTTACTAGCTATTAAAATGGGGGACCCCCCCAAAAAAATGACGTGGGGTCCCCCCTAATTTAATAGCTAGCAAAGGCTAGGCAGACAGCTGGGGGCTGATATTAATAGCCCAGGAAGGGAGCCATGAATATTGGCCCCCTCCCAGGCTAGAAACACCAGCCGTCAGCCGCCCCAGAAATGGCGCATTCATAGGATGCGCCAATTCTGGCACTTAGCCTCGCTCTTCCACGCTGCCCTGGTGCGGTGGCAGGGGGTAATAGGGTTGGGGTTGATGTCAGCTTATAATGCCAGCTGACATCAAGCCCAGGTTAGTAATGGAGAGGCGTCTATAAGACACCCCCATTACTAACCCCATAGTCAAAGTTAAAAAAAACACAAACACCCAGAATAAAGTCCTTTAATTGAAATAAAGACACAATCCTTTATTGTTCTAAATTAAACCATACTTACCATCACGCCCATTCCAGCTGAAGCCAACGATCTCCTGCAATAAAAGAAAAATAATAAAGCAACCTCATCCTTACCTTTCCATGGTTCCCACGACAGCTTCAGCTCTGCTACATCGAGATGACAGGCTGGACCGCAGCAGAACGCTGCCATCCAGCCTGTCATCCCGCAGACACTGAGAAGCGCAGGCTTGCTTGCGCTGCTCAGCGTCTCTCTGTGACGACATCCAGATGAGCCGAGTTCATGTCCAATGAACTCGACTCACCTCATGCACGTCACTGACAGCGTGGGAAAATTCTCACGCTGAAGCGCTGATTGCAGGAGAATTTTCCCACGCTGTCAGTGACGTGCAGGAGGTGAGCTGAGTTCATTGGACATGAGGTCACCTCATGCACATCACTGACAGCGTGGGAGAATTCTCCTGCACTTAGCACTTCAGCGTGAGAATTTTCCCACGCTGTCAGTGACGTGCATGAGGTGAGCCGAGTTCATTGGACATGACCTCGGCTCATCTGGATGCCGTCACAGCGAGACAGTGAGGAGCGCAAGCATGCCTGCGCTTCTCAGTGTCTGCGGGATGACAGACTGGATGGCAGCGTTCTGCTGCGGTCCAGCCAGTCATCTCGATGTAGCAGAGCTGAAGCTGTCGTGGGAACCATGGAAAGGTAAGGATGAGGTTGGTTTATTATTTTTCTTTTATTGCAGGAGATCGTTGGCTTCAGCTGGAATGGGTGTGATGGTAAGTATGGTTTAATTTAGAACAATAAAGAATTGTGTCTTTATTTCAATTAAAGGACTTTATTCTGGGTGTTGTGTTTTTTTTAAATACTTTACTAGAAATTCATGGCGGTCATGTCTAATACTGGCGTGACCCCATGAATTTTGGGCTTGGGGCCAGCTGATAATACCAAGCTGGCCCTAACCCCTTTATTACCCAGTGAGCCACCGCACCAGGGCCCTGGATGAGTTGGGTACAGCGCCAGAAGATGGCGCTTCTATGAACGCGCCATTTTCCGGGGTGGCTGCGGACTACAATTTGTAGCGGGGGGGGGCCCAGAAAGCTTGGGCCTCCCTGCGCTGCAGATTCCAGCCCCCAGCTGCCTAGTTGTACCTGGCTGGACACAAAAATAGGGCGAAGCCCCACGTACTTTTTTTTTAATTATTTCATGAAATTCATGAAATAATTAAGAAAAAAAGGCCTTCCCTATATTGTTGTGTCCGGCCAGGTACAAATAGGCAGCTGGTGGTTGGGGGCAGCCCGTTCCTGCCTGCTGTACCTGGCTGGATACAAATATAGTGCGAAGCCCCACTTCAATTTTTTTTAATTATTTCATGAAATTCATGAAATAATTAAGAAAAAAAGGGCTTCCCTATATTGTTGTGTCCGGCCAGGTACAAATAGGCAGCTGGTGGATGGGGGCAGCCCGTTCCTGCCTGCTGTACCTGGCTGGACACAAATATAGTGCGAAGCCCCACTTCAATTTTTTTTAATTATTTCATAAAATTCATGAAATAATTAAGAAAAAAAGGGCTTCCCTATATTGTTGTGTCCGGCCAGGTACAAATAGGCAGCTGGTGGATGGGGGCAGCCCGTTCCTGCCTGCTGTACCTGGCTGGACACAAATATAGTGCGAAGCCCCACTTCAATTTTTTTAAATTATTTCAGGAAATTCATGAAATAATTTAAAAAAAATTGACGTGGGGCTTCGCACTATATTTGTGTCCAGCCAGGTACAGCAGGCAGGAACGGGCTGCCCCCAACCACCAGCTGCCTATTTGTACCTGGCCGGACACAACAATATAGGGAAGCCCTTTTTTTCTTAATTATTTCATGAAATAATTTAAAGAAAATTGACGTGGGGCTTCGCCCTGTTTTTGTGTCCAGCCAGGTACAACTAGGCAGCTGGGGGCTGGAATCCGCAGCGCAGGGAGGCCCAAGCTTTCTGGGCCACCCCCGCTGCAAATTGCAGTCCGCAGCCACCCCGGAAAATGGCGCGTTCATAGAAGCGCCATCTTCTGGCGCTGTACCCAACTCATCCAGGGCCCTGATGCGGTGGCTCACTGGGTAATAAAGGGGTTAGGGCCAGCTTGGCATTATCAGCTGGCCCTAAGCCCGAAATTCATGGGGTCACGCCAATATTAGACATGACCACCATGAATTTCTAGTAAAGTATTTAAAAAAAACACAACACCCAGAAAAAAGTCCTTTAATTGAAATAAACACACAATTCTTTATTGTTCTAAATTAAACCATACTTACCATCACGCCCATTCCAGCTGAAGCCAACGATCTCCTGAAATAAAAGAAAAATAATAAAGCAACATCATCCTTACCTTTCCATGGTTCCCATGACAGCTTCAGCTCTGCTACATCGAGATGACAGGCTGGACCGCAGCAGAACGCTGCCATCCAGCCTGTCATCCCGCAGACACTGAGAAGCGCAGGCTTGCTTGCGCTCCACAGTGTCTCTCTGTGAGGGCATCCAGATGAGCCGAGTTCATGTCCAATGAACTCGGCTCACCTCATGCACGTCACTGACAGCGTGGGAAAATTCTCCTGCACTCAGCGCTTCAGCGTGGGAGAATTCTCACACTGAAGCGCTGAGTGCAGGAGAATTCTCCCACGCTGTCAGTGACGTGCAGGAGGTGAGCTGAGTTCATTGGACATGAGCTCACCTTATGCACGTCACTGACAGCGTGGGAAAATTCTCCTGCACTCAGCGCTTCAGCGTGGGAGAATTCTCACGCTGAAGCGCTGAGTGCAGGAGAATTCTCCCACGCTGTCAGTGACGTGCAGGAGGTGAGCTGAGTTCATTGGACATGAGCTCACCTTATGCACGTCACTGACAGCGTGGGAGAATTCTCTTGCACTCACCGCTTCAGCGTGAGAATTTTCCCACGCTGTCAGTGACGTGCATGAGGTGAGCCGAGTTCATTGGACATGAACTCGGCTCATCTGGATGTCGTCACAGAGAGACCCTGAGCAGCGCAAGCAAGCCTGCGCTTCTCAGTGTCTGCGGGATGAGAGGCTGGATGGCAGCGTTCTGCTGCGGTCCAGCCTGTCATCTCGATGTAGCAGAGCTGAAGCTGTCGTGGGAACCATGGAAAGGTAAGGATGAGGTTGCTTTATTATTTTTCTTTTATTGCAGGAGATCGTTGGCTTCAGCTGGAATGGGCGTGACGGTAAGTATGGTTTAATTTAGAACAATAAAGGATTGTGTCTTTATTTTAATTAAAGGACTTTATTCTGGGTGTTTGTGTTTTTTTTAACTTTGACTATGGGGTTAGTAATGGGGGTGTCTTATAGACGCCTCTCCATTACTAACCTGGGCTTGATGTCAGCTGGCATTATAAGCTGACATCAACCCCAACCCTATTACCCCCTGCCACCGCACCAGGGCAGCGTGGAAGAGCGAGGCTAAGTGCCAGAATTGGCGCATCCTATGAATGCGCCATTTCTGGGGCGGCTGACGGCTGGTGTTTCTAGCCTGGGAGGGGGCCAATATTCATGGCTCCCTTCCTGGGCTATTAATATCAGCCCCCAGCTGTCTGCCTAGCCTTTGCTAGCTATTAAATTAGGGGGGACCCCACGTCATTTTTTTGGGGGGTCCCCCATTTTAATAGCTAGTAAAGGCTATGTATTCAGCTGGGGGCTGATATTAGTAGCCTGGGAAGCTCCGTGGGTATTACCCCCTTCCCAGGCTTCAAACATCTGCCCCAGCCGTCTGCTTAACCTCCGCTAGAGCCTAAAATTAAGGGGAACCCCACGCCAATTTTTTTAATAATAAATCCTTTATTTTAATACTAAATGACAAGTACAGTAACCAACACTATCACTGTACTTCATATATATGTGACTGACATGTTTCTATCTATCTAATCTATGTGTGAAGCTCTATTCTGTCTGTTATAAATTGTCGGGTACCGCTGCTGAATTGCCGGCCGGCTTTTTTAAAGAGACGGTGCATGAAAACACTATTATTTTTTTAAATAAATCCTTTACGCTAAATGACAAGTACAGTAAGCAACACTGTCACTGTACTTCGTATATATGTGGCTGACATGTTTCTATCTATCTAATCTATGTGTGAAGCTCTATTCTGTCTGTTATAAATTGTCGGGTACCGCTGCTGAATTGCCGGCCGGCTTTTTTAAAGAGACGGTGCATGAAAACACTATTATTTTTTTTGATAAATCCTTTACGCTAAATGACAAGTACAGTAAGCAGCACTTTCACTGTACTTCGTATATATGTGGCTGACATGTTTATATCTATCTAATCTATGTGTGAAGCTCTATTCTTTCGGTTCTAAATTGTCGGGTACAGGTGTATGCCGCTGCTGAATTGCCGGCTTTTCATGTTTCACTGTTGGCACTGTTCCCATCGATTTGGGCAATCACTGTAATGCCACAACCACCATGGCTGTGGCATTACAGTGAGTGGCAGACAATCCCTGCATGATTGGTGCTCTAAATAGCGCCAGACATGCAGGACACGCTTTTGGTGCACGAACAGTTATCGAACATAACCTCGAACAGCCGAATTTTTTGCAAATCGTTCGGGTTCGTCGAACAACTCGAACACCGCCCAAAACAGCTCGAATTTGAGATTGGCGAACAGTTCTAGTCGAACACCGCTCATCTCTAGTCATCAGTCAGATCAACCCGGTGGCCTATAAATTGAAACTCCCGGCCAACTTACGGATCCCTAACTCCTTCCATGTATCTCTCCTCAAACCTGTGGTACTTAACTCTTTTTCCAAGTCTACAGGTACGCCTCCTGCTCCGGTTTCTGCTGAGGACGAGTTTGAGGTAGAGAACATTCTTGCCTCCAAAAGGGTAAGAGGAAAGACCTTTTTTCTAGTAGATTGGAAGGGGTTTGGTCCTGAGGAGAGAATGTGGGAGCCCCGGGAGAACATCCATGCCCCTCTTATCCTAGCTAAATTTCTGTCTGGCCTAAAAAAGGGGGGGCCTAAAGGGGGGGGGTACTGTAGCGCCGGCGTCCCTGCCCTCTGCTAGGCAGGGACGCTGTTCCCCTCACCTCTCTGCTCCGTGCCCGGCGTCCTCCTCCCGCTCTGCTGGCAGCGCGCGCTCCTTCCCGGCCACTGCGCTTAGGGCGCGCGCGCTCTCCCTCCCTCTTAAAGGGGCCGCGCGCGCCGTCCTAAGGAGTCCCCGGCCAATGACCGGAGGACTTCACCATATATAAGGCACCTCCTCCAAAATGGAGGTGCCCGAGCAATGTTGTTGCACTGTTCACTACTCTGCTTCAGCCCTCAGGTCCCGTTGCCAGTTACCTGCCAGATACCTGCCAGATTCCTGCCAGCTTGCTGTCTTATTTCCTGCCTGATTATCTGCTACCTGCCTGCTAGTCTGAGGTCCGACGGTCTGCCTTACTACTCCTGTCAGTCTGTCTAAGGACCAGCCTGTCCGCTCACCTGGGAGCGCACTTCAGCCACCTGCCTGCTTGCCTGAGGTCCGACGGTCTGCCTTCCAACTCCTGTCAGTCTGTCTATGGACCAGCTTGCCTGCTCACCTGGGAGCACACATCTGCTACCTGCCTGCTAGCCTACCTGGAGGCTCCGCCGTCACGTGCTGTGACCACCTGCCTGTCCAGTGACTCCTGCCCGCTCACCTGGGAGCGCTCATCTGCTGCCTGTCTGCTAGCCTACCTGGAGGCTCTGCCGTCACGTGCTGTGACCACCCGCCTGTCCAGAGACTTCTGCCCGCTCACCTGGGAGCATTCATCTGCCGCCTGTCTGTTGGTCTTCCTGGAGGCTCCGCCGTCACATGCTGTGACCACCCGTTCATCCAGAGACTCTCGCCTGCTCACCTGGGAGCTCACGTCTATCATCAGCCGCCACAGGTCGTACCAACCCTTTACCCAGAGACTGCCCCGGTCACTTGCCGTGACCATCTGCCCGTTCATCCAGAGACTGCCCCGGTCACTTGCCGTGACCATCTGCCCGTTCATTCAGAGACTGCCCCGGTCACTTGCCGTGACCATCTGCCCGTTCATTCAGAGACTGCCCCGGTCACTTGCCGTGACCATCTGCCCGTTCATCCAGAGACTGCCCCGGTCACTTGCCGTGACCTCCAGCCCGTTCACTCAGAGACTGTCCCGGTCACCTGCTGTGACTTCCTGCCCCTCTTCCCTGGTCGCCACCCGCTCCCTTACAAGGACCGCCCCCTTGTATAGTAGCTCAGAGGTTCCGCCTCCCAGACCCGTTACAGCGACAATGTGATAAGATCCCTTTCTTACGGCCACGCCAATCGCTACAAATTCCAGATGAGGCACAAAAACAGCAGGTGCTTCAACGGATATCAAGTGCTCCTTTAAGTGGGCTCTCCTCCACATCAAATTCAACATCACAAATACTCCAGTCCTCAAAGGTGTCACCCCAATCGCACTTGCTTCCTCACAGCTCCCTAATCTCCAGCTGCCCGTCTGAGTATGAGGTAGAACAGATGGTTGAGTCTGCAGAGCTGTTTACTCATACTATAGCCTGGGAATCAGAGGTCGACTCCAGCGCTTCTGTGAATCCAGACGAGGAAATGATCTGCATTGATGCCCAGAATCTTTATGAGTCGGATCCAGGACCAGACACAGAAGGTTCTGACCATAATGTAGACCCTCATTCCCAAACTGTAACTCCTGTTGGTGGAGACAATGAGGAAGACGATGATGAGACTCAAATACCTGATTGGAGCGACAACTTTAGTTTTTTGTCAGGGCAGGAACAGGTTGGCTCTGAGGACGACGGGTGTGATAACGCACAGGGTGATGATGATGAGGTTGGAGATCCCACTTACTGTCAACCCACAGTCAGCCAAGAGATGAGGTCAGCAGAGGAGGTGGAGGAAGATGCTAGTGACGACGAGGTCAGGTTGCGCCTTCCTGGACAGAGACGTAGTACTGGAAGCACGTCAACAACTGCATCCTCAAATACAACTCTGCCTCTCACCACAAGTCGTGGTGGCTCTTCAGGTCGCATGGGTGCTAAGCCTTGCATAGCCTGGGCATTTTTTCAGATCGATAAAGATGACCCAACTCGTGTTATCTGTAACATTTGTCGGCAAAAGCTAAGTAGAGGCCAAAAAATACATAGTTTGAGTACTTCATGCATGAACCGGCACATGGACATGAAGCATAAGTTGCAGTGGGAAGCTCAGTGTGCTACAATGCGGCCTAGCCGGCCGGGCCAACCACCGTCTGCCATATCTTGTGCATCCGCGGCCTCTTCATCCTCTGTGACTGGGGGGACAGCAGTCACACCTGTTTTGGGGCGCAGACCTGCTACCTCTTTACCCGCAACAGCCAGCGTGATTGGCAGGTCATCATTTTCTTTGGAGGTGGTAACACCAGCTGGTGTTGAGCGCTGTCCGACATCGATAGCACCACCTTTGGATCAAGGCAACCTAACATGTCCGCCTGCATCTTCCTCACAGACCGGCAGTTTGCCGGGGACACCCTTATCAACCCCGTCTAAGCACAATAGCCAGCCCTCGGTCCCTCAGATGTGGACAAGTAAAAGACCATTTCCTCCTAGCCATGAGAAAGCTAAGAGGTTGAATTTCACCATCTGCAAGCTCTTGGCTACAGAAATGCTGCCTTTCCGCCTGGTGGACACAGAGGATTTTCGAGACCTTATGTCCGTCGCAGTGCCCCAGTACCAGATGCCCAGTCGGCACTACTTCTCAAAGAAAGGTGTGCCTGCGCTCCACCAGCATGTCGCACACAACATCACCGCTTCTTTGAGAAACTCTGTGTGTGACAGGGTGCATTTCACCACAGACACTTGGACGAGTAGGCATGGACAGGGGCGTTACTTGTCGCTGACTGGGCACTGGGTAACTATGGTGACAGCAGGACAAGGGGCTGCTGTCCAAGTCTTGCCGTCCCCACGAGTTGTGCGTCAATCCTCTTTATGACAAAGTTCCTCCACTGCTTCTGCCTCCTCAACCTCCTCTCGGTCTTCCACCTGCACCCAAAGCCTGTCTGGTCATGCCACAAGCTTTCTAACTGCGCAGAAGGGATCCTGCACACCTCCTTACTATGCTGGCAGTAGGGCTCAACGTCATCAGGCGGTTTTTACTTTGAAATGTCTGGGAAATGTGAGTCACACAGCTGAGGAGTTGTGGTCAGCTCTGGAGAACCAATTTCATGAATGGTTGTCTCCACTGGACCTGAAACCAGGGAAGGCCGTGTGCGACAATGCTGCAAACCTGGGTGCGGCCCTTCGCCGGGGCAATGTCACACATGTGCCTTGTATGGCTCACGTGTTGAACCTGGTTGTCCAGCAATTTTTAGCCCACTATCCCAGACTAGATGGCCTTCTGCAGAGGGCACGGTCGCTGTGTGCTCACTTCCGCCATTCGCATCCCGCAGCTCAGCGACTTACATCTCTACAGAAGTCGTTGGGCCTGCCACTTCACCGGCTAAAATGCGATGTGCCTACCCGGTGGAATTCAACTCTGCACATGTTGCAGCGACTGTGGCAGCACCGACAAGCCCTGGTGCAATACGTTCTGACGTATAGCCTGGGCCAACGAGATCCAGAGGTGGGGCAAATCACGCTGGAGGAGTGGTCTCAGATCAGGGACCTATGCACCCTTCTGCACAGTTTTGAAATGGCGACGAAGATGTTTAGTGCTGACGATGCCATTATCAGCATGACTATTCCGGTGATTTACATGCTGGAGCACATGTTAAACAGAATTCGGAGTCAGGTGGTGGCACAAGAGGAGGTGGAGGAAGTAGAGGAGGAGGAGTTGTATGCGGAAGGGCTAACATCTGCAAGGTCCAGACGGTCGGCAGCACCAAGGCGGCAGGCATGTGAGGGTGGGGGAGATGGTTTTACCAGGGCGCATGGTAGCAGCCAAACTAGTGAGGAAGGTGCAGGAGCCCAGGAAGAAGTGGAGTACGAACTGATGGAAGACTCATCAGATGAGGGAGACCTTGATCACATTTCTGTTGTGCGAGGTTGGGGGGAGAGGACAGAGGAAGGAAGCATGATTGTTACCTCGCCACCAACACAACAGGGACTTGGTGCTCCTGGATGCGCAACACACATGAGTGCCTTCTTGCTGCACTACCTGCAACATGACCCTCGAATTGTGAGAATTAGAAATAATCCTGACTACTGGGTTGCCACACTGTTAGATCCCCGGTACAAAAGTAAATTTGCCGAAATTATTCCTGCCATAGAAAGGGATGCACGCATGCAGGAGTATCAGCAGAGACTGTTGCAGAATCTTACATGTGCTTTTCCACAAAACACCAGTGGTGCACGTAGTGAATCTCACAGTTCCAACTTGCCAACCGTGGGACCGTCAAGTGTTCAGCACTCAAACCGTAACAGAACCACAGTATCTGCTGGTAACATCAATTTTGCGGAATCATTTCACCACTTTTTTAGCCCATCCTTTGCAAGGCCACAGGAGACAAGAAGTCTGACACATAGTCAACGCCTAGAGACGATGGTACAGGAGTATCTCCAAGTAAACATTGAAGCCATGACTGTGTCACTGGACCCTTGCTCTTTTTGGGCTTCCAATCTGGATAAATGGCCGGAGCTAGCCACTTACGCCTTGGAGATCTTGTCATGCCCTGCAGCCAGCGTTCTGTCTGAACGTGTGTTCAGCGCTGCTGGTGGTGTGCTGACAGATAAGCGCACGCGGCTCTCCACTGATAATGTAGACAGACTCACGTTCATAAAGATGAACAAATCATGGATCCGAAACGACTTTTCTACCCCTGTGTCATCCTGGGGAGAGTAAAAGCTTGATGATTGGTTAAAATCACCCTACCAACCGTTTTAAGCTTTCAAATTACTAATCATGTTTATCTGTATCTTGGCTGGAAAATAATTTGGGCTTTGTAGCAGTGTGCAGCACTGATTCTATTAGGCCATCTATAATAAGCTCCACCAGATTTAAAATTACTAATCATGTTTATCTGTATCTTGGCTGGAAAATAATTTGGGCTTTGTAGCAGTGTGCAGCACTGATCCTATTAGGCCATCTATACTAAGCTCCACCAGATTTAAAATTAATAATAATTTTTAGCTGCATCTAGCCCGGAAAATAATTTTGGGGCTCCGAGATGCGCAAGACACATAAGTGCCTTCTTGCTGTACTACCTGCAACATGACCCTCATATTGTCAGAATTCGAAGTAATCATGACTACTGGGTTGCCACACTCTTAGATCCCCCAAACTTTTCGATCAACCTTTTCATTTTAATAAAGACCAAAAAAATGGTCATTTTTGAAATTATAAGCATTAGCAGGTTATTAGAAACTGAAATCAAACAGTTTTCAACTCAAAACTTTATTCTAGGTAATGTTACATTTTCACATAGGACCCCTTGTTCGAAAGGAGCTTCTGAACTCTCTCGTCCATTGAATTTGTCAGGTTTTGGATGGTTTCTGCTTCAATTGTTTTGCATGAGGACAGAATACCCTCCCAGAGCTGTTGCTTAGATGTGAACTGCCTCCCGCCATCATAGACACTCCTTTTGATGATGCTCCAGAGGTTCTGAATGGGGTAGAGGTCAGGGGAGCATGGGGGTCACACCATAAGTTTGTCCCCTTTTATGCCCATATCAGCCAGAGATGCAGATGTTTTATGTGCAGCATGAGATGGTGCATTATCATGCAAAAAAATGATCTTGCTGTGAAATACACGGTTCTTCTTCTTGAACCATGGCAGGAAGTGCTGTTTGAGAAAATCCACATACATTATGGAGTTCATCTTTAGCGCCTTCAGGGATCCTAAAGGGGCTGACAATCTCTCTCCCCATGATTCCAGCCCAAAACATTACTCCACCTCCTCCTTGTTGGCGCTGTAGCCGTGTTTGCGTGGGGTGTCCATCAACCAGCCATCCTCCACTCCATCCATCTGGACCATCGAGCGCTGCACGGCACTCATCCGTGAACAAAACAGTTTTGAAATCAGTCTTCATGTAATGTTTAGCCCACTGGAGCCGTTTCTGCTTGTGTGAAGTGGATAGAGGAGGTCGACAGGATGGCGTATGCACAGCTGCAAACCTCTGAAGGACCCTGCATCTTGTTGTTCGGGGGACGTTGGAGGCACCAGCAGCTTCAAAAACTTGTCTGCTGCTATGACAAGGCTTTTTTGCCGCTGCTCTTTTAACCTGACGTAATTGCCTGTAGGAAAGAGTCCTCAATTTGCCCTTATCAGCACGCACACGTGTGTACTGTGAATTAGCTACATACTTCTTGATTGCCAAGACACTTCATCCTGATCATCGCACAATGTTGATTGTAGTCATGCCTTGACCTAAACACTCCACAATTTGTTGCTTCTCAGCAGCCGACACATCCTTTTTCTTTCCCATTTTGGCAGAAAATGTAGGCTGCTTAATAATGTGAGACAGCCTTCTTAAGTAGTCTTGCCTTTCATTGGACACACCTGCCAAACTAATTAGCACAGGTGTCTGCAATTGCTTACAGTGATATAAAGAGCCCTGACACACATCACCATCAATGAGTTTAACTGACAAACAAATTCTTCCCTTATCACTCCTAAACACTTTTTGCATAATAATTTGGAACACAGTGTACATGTGCTTTTCCACAAAACACCAGTGGTTCACGTAGTGAATCTTACAGTTCTAACTTGCCAACCGTGGTCTGTATGGAGTTGTTCAATAAAGGGCCCAAAATTAAGATAACATAGATGGGAGAGGTCTCTATGAATAGGAATTCCTAAGTATTTGATACCCTGTGAGGGCCAGGCAAAGGGAAAGTTGGACTGGATGGAATCCTATATGGATTTGGGGAGGGAGACATCGAGGGCCTCAGACTTCGCTGCATTGATTTTAAAATTTGACCATGTAACAAAGTGATCTATTTGAGCCATAACAGCATGGATGGATATATGTGATTGAGTGATATATACTAGGACATCATCAGCAAATAGAGAGCACTTGTACTCGGTGCCTCCCACCTCAATCCACCTAATATTGGGGTTATGGCGAATTGATGAGAGCAGGTGCTCCGTCACTAGGATGTATAAGAGAGGGGACAGAGGACATCCCTGCCTTGTCCCATTGGTGATTGTGAAAGGTGATGAAAATGTTCTGATGCACCCCCTGGGCCTTGGGACACCCGGAGCCGGACCCTTTTTGGTGGATGCTGGTGGTTGTAGTCTTCGTGGCGGCGACCCGGTTCCGTGGCTCAGGGTGGTCAAAGCAGTGGTGGAACTATTTATGTGGTTTTGATGTTTAAATGTCCGACTACGCCACCCGTGGATTGCGGTCAGAGTGAACCGCTGCTGCAGGGCAGACCGCTGAGGCTGGTGTTGTGGGTGCAGCAGAGCGTAGCATAACTCCCCACGGGAGGAGTATAGCCTCAGGGCAGTGTATGCGGAGGATGGGGGTGATGGTGCAGGGCAGCAGCAGTAACGACACGGAGTCAGTGATGCAGTCCAGGGCCTTTACTCACTGTTCTTATTATCCAGACCACGTCTGCAGGTAATGGCTGCCCACGTCGTACTGTGCTCACCAGGTGAGGGGCTCAGACAACTCCCAGATAACTTTGGAGCGCTTCACAGGACCCCCTTTGTGTGTCCTTTGTCTGGCATTTCTTACCAACCCTTCTGTCCGGCTGCCTCGGGCCTCCTCTTGGTAAACTTGGCGCCAGTTTCCCTGACCCTATGTGGTGCCTTCCTAGCGGGTGTAGCCAGGGGCTGTGCCACATAAAATGTCACAGCCTCCGGTTTCTAGCTGAGGGTCGTTTCCTGCCTCCACTAGTTTCGGGGACCGGTCTCCCCCTTTGGCCTGACCCCTCCACGCAGGTGGATTCGGTCGTGCGGTGGCGACTCGCCCGTCCGCACCCCTGGAATCCCTTCATTCCTCGTTCCTGGAGCCTTCTCCGCTCCTCTTCCTTCCTTCTCCCTCTTCCAGGCCTGGGCCTCTGTTACTAGGCCCGCCTCCGGAGCAGAGCTCATGCAGAGCCCCTGCTCCCTGCCACTTCTGCTCAGACTTCTCTGCACTGAACTAAGATGGTGCCCACCTTTTATACTCCCTTCTCAATGCACCCAGGAACTGCTTCCTCCCTGCTCCTGCACTACAGGGTTCCTCTTCCTCAGTGTTCCCTTCCCCCACTCCAGCCAGGGACAGGGACTGTCGTGCCCATCTCAGAGGCATATTGGTCGCCCTGCCCCACGGCAATGTGGTGTAATGCATGCAGGTGTCGGGTCCTGATCCACACTCCATCCTTACCTGAGAGTGAGATATCACACCTCTGGGTGAGGTGCAATACCTCTGTAGCAACCGAGCCCTCAGGGTGCTACAGTTCCATTTATCTTCAGCCTAGGTGACGTATTGCGATACAGGGCCGTGATTTTGGCTATAAAAGGGTCCCCTAGACCCCTACCCCAAGGTTTTTAAGAGAATCATATATGGCGTGCCAGGAGACTCTATGGAATGCTTTCTCAGCATCCAACGAGAGTATCTAATTACAAATTTTTAACTGCATCTAGCCCAGGAAATACTTTGTGCCTAGTAGCAGTGTCTGCTAGTCAGCGGATTATCCCGGCTGTTAAGCAAGCTACACCACCTGTAGTTTGGACACTTAATTTTTTCAAAGGAAATGCTTCGGGACCACGGGATACTCAGTGAAGAGCATCAGGAGGCACCCCAAGGCATAGGGACTGGGACTGGCAGTAGGATGCCTTGCGGTGGACAGCCGAGCTCGATCCTTATAAAAGCTTTTTAACTGCAGCAGCTTTAGTGGACGCTACTGGAGCTGGAATTACGCGGCTGCTGGCATGAGACTTGCCCTCCAATAGATCCTTGTAAATGGATTTAAAGTGTATTCATTCAAATTAGAGAGACAATTTAAATTAAAAAGCTTAGAGCTGCCTCCACCACAGGGGGGCTCGCTCGACACACCAGCGGACAGGCACCAGTATTGGGAGAGGGGGGCTGGCCGTCAGGGTTCACCGCGGCTCTGGCACAAACCCGGCGACACGGAGGTGGCACGGGCAGGAGCGGACTGAACGTGTCGGCTTCTCACTTTTTGGATTTTAGAAGGGCATGACATGCCTATATCTGTGTCTCCCCCTCCTTTTGCTCCTCCACCTCTTTTCTTTTCGCATGACTATATGTACTTGTCACTTTTCCATGTGTTAGTTGTGTCTTCTGAGCAGTTTGTCAGCTTTTGGACACCTTTGAAGGTGTTTTCTATGTGTTTCTATGTGTTTTTGCTTGCCTGCCATTGGTTTTAACGGTGTTCGAAGGTGTTCGACGAACAGTTCGACGAACAGTTCGGCGAACACACGGGTGTTCGACGAACCAAACCGAACTCGAACACTACGGGGGTGGCTCAACACTAGTAGTCAGCGGAAATGGTTTTCACTTCACAGGTGTGCCCTGTCAGGTTTAATAAGTGGGATTTCTTGCCTTATAAATGGGGTTGGGACCATCAGTTGTGTTGTGCAGAAGTCAGGTGGATACACAGCTGATAGTCCTACTGAATAGACTGTTAGAATTTGTATTATGGCAAGAAAAAGCAGCTAAGTAAAGAAAAACGAGTGGCCATCATTACTTTAAGAAATGAAGGTCAATCAGTCTGAAAAATTGGGCAAACTTTGAAAGTGTCCCCAAGTGCAGTTGCAAAAACCATCAAGCGCTACAAAAAAACTGGCTCACATGAGGACCGCCCCAGGAAAGGAAGACCAAGAGTCACCTCTGCTTCTGAGGATATGTTTATCTGAGTCACCAGCCTCAGAAATCGCAGGTTAACAGCAGCTCAGATTAGAGACCAGGTCAATGCCACACAGAGTTCTAGCAGCAGACACATCTCTCCAACAACTGTTAAGAGGAGACTTTGTGCAGCAGGCCTTCATGGTAAAATAGCTGCTAGGAAACCACTGCTAAGGACAGGCAACAAGCAGAAGAGACTTGTTTGGGCTAAAGAACACAATGGACATTAGACCAGTGGAAATCTGTGCTTTGCATGGAGGAGGAGGTGTGATGGTGTGGGGGTGATTTACTGGTGACTCTGTTGGGGATTTATTCAAAATTGAAGGCATACTGAACCAGCATGGCTACCACAGCATCTTGCAGCGGCATGCTATTCCATCCGTTTTGAGTTTAGTTGGACCATTATTTATTTTTGAACAGGACAATGACCCCAAACACACCTCCAGGCTGTGTAAGGGCTATTTGACCAAGAAGGAGAGTGATGGGGTGCTACGCCAGATGACCTGGCCTCCACAGTCACCAGACCTGAACCCAATCGAGATGGTTTGGGGTGAGCTGGACCGCAGAGTGAAGGCAAAAGGGCCAACCAGTGCTAAGCATCTCTGGGAACTCCTTCAAGATTGTTGGAAGACCATTTCCGGTGACTACCTCTTGAAGCTCATCAAGAGAATGCCAAGAGTGTGCAAAGCAGTTGACTCGCCCCCTGGGCCGTGGGGAACTCGGATCCGGGCGATAGGGAACGATGGGAGTAGTAGTGGCAACCCGGTTCCATGGCTCAGGGTGGTCAGGCCAGTGGTAGTCCGTTATATTGATTATGTCCGACTACGCCACCCGTGGATTGCGGTTATTAGGAACCGCCGCTGCATGCAGACCGCTGGGGCTGATGAGGTGTGCAGCTATGGTAGTGTGACTCCCCACGGGAAGAGTGCGGCCCCAGGGCAGTATAGTGAATGGTGGGAGTGATGGTAGTGAGAGTCCCAGTGATGATAGTGCTGGAGGAGCAAGGAGCACACAGACAACAGGTTGTAGTCCAGGGTCTTTACTGAAACAGGTAAACTGACCCATAAACAGTCCCAGCTAGGAGGGGACCTGGATGTCTGAGAGCAACGGGGAAATTGGCCCTGGTCAGGGTGAGGGTGTAGGCCTACCGTGCTTTCTGCGCTCCTTCTGGCTATCTCCTCCTGATAGGGTAACAGCCCACGTTTCCGAGCTTTCCGTGTATTCTCGCCTGTATGGCCTGCGACGTGGGTTCCTTTCTGCTCCCAGCCTTGTACGGCTTTACTGGTCCCTTCGGTTGTGGCAGGGCCTCCAGGCTTCTTAGGCCAAGGAATGTACAGTCCCTTGCGGACTGGTTCTCTGCTGGGGGATGTAGAATCCTTCCAGCCTCAGACACCAAAGTCTGGTAGATTAAGTCTTTTCTCTGCCAAGACAGGCTCACTGCGCCTCTTGTCTCTGGCTTGTGGCTCTTCTCCTACTGCCACACTTCCTCTTAGGTGCAATCAACTTTCTGTCCCTGCTCCACTCTGGGACACGTCTCAAAGCTGAGACACGCAATCCAGTTCTCTCTAACCCTCCCCTCAGTACCAGCTTTTATAGGGGCAGCCTGCTCCCCCTACTGGCCTGAGACAGGAGGCATTGCATGCTAATGTTCCCCTAACCAGAGAACCTCCCCCTTGCTCTCAGACACAGCTTTATTACACTTGTGGCATCCAGGTAGGGTGACACATTCCCCCCTAGTGAAATTTAGTACTCCGGGACTAAACAGCAAACAAAGATAATATACATAACAATAAAACATGAATACACAAATGATGCACAGATTGAGTTCTTAAGGTCACAGTGTGGTCTGTGACCGGGTGTCCATATCACCAAAACAACGGGGAGCCTTAACCAGGTGGGGGTCTGTCCTACCCCAAGTCCTTCACAGTCTTAGTTCATTCCTGGGTTAGGCTCAGAATGCAGTCCACACAAGGTCCCGGTTATAAAAAGTCCATAACCTGTGAGTCCTTACGGTTGCTGCAAGAGACTGAAACACACTATTAATAAACATGCAGGTAACTTTGGCAAACATTTTAACATTTGGCAACAGGGTTATTTACAATCTTAGTGCACTCTATATTCTCCAGCGAGCGGGTATCTGTCCCTTTGTGCTCCTGGTTGACCTCCTTAACCCACTGTCTGGTGGTGGACCAACCTGGCTTTCCCCACTAGCGTTAGGGGTACAGTTACCAGCTGGGTGTACAGGTAAGGCAGGCAGCTGTCTGCGGGTTCTTTGGCTTACCGCAGGCATGGCAGGCTCACTGTCAGCGGAGGGTTGACTCTCCTGGGCTGCTGGAACAGGCTCTTCTGCCTCTGGAACCGCTTGCTCCTCTTCACCTTCCGGCTCTGGTGTTGGTTGTTGCTGTGCCGGTTGCAGGAAATGCAGGACGGGTACCACTATAGCATCATTTATGCGAGTCCAGGACTGAGGGAACTCTCCGAGGACGGTGCTGATCATTTCTTCCTTGTCCGCTGCGGGTTCAAGGTCACTCTGATCCTCTTCTGCACTACGGAGTTGCTCGGGGCACCTTTTGAGGTGGTCTCTGGAGACGACACTAGTGGTTTCTCCTCTGTCCTTGGTGATCACACACACCTTTGGGTTGTCGTGGTCAGACTGCAGTACGGTGTAGGGTTCCCCTTCCCACTGGTCGTCCAACTTATGTAGCCTTCTTTTTCGCTTTAGGACTTGCTCACCAGGTTCTAGGGGACTAGCAGGGGCGTGTTGATTGAAGAGTCTTTCTTGCTTCTCTCTCACCTGGGCCAGGCTCTTCTCCACACTCTCCTGTACCTTCTTGTACTGCAGTTGCCTTTCCGTATCCCAGTCCGCATCCGGGGAGGTGTCCTCAGGTATTAGGACTCCCATCTCCAGGTCTACGGGCAGCTTACCCGGTCTGGCTCGCATCAGGTATGCCGGGGTGCAGTTTGTAGCGTTCACCGGGA
Source organism: Phyllobates terribilis (assembly GCF_046119375.1). Lineage (NCBI taxonomy): Eukaryota > Metazoa > Chordata > Amphibia > Anura > Dendrobatidae > Phyllobates > Phyllobates terribilis. Next base: position 30,267,179 of record NW_027362765.1, on the reverse strand, counting down.
TATTGTTGTACATGTCTACCAGGTCCGGCAGTTTTTCTGGCCACAGGCTGCGTTTCTCCAGGGGCAACGTCTTCAGGAGATCAATGACTATATTGTTCATCTTCTCACACATCCCATTGGTTTCGGGGTGGTAAGGCGTTGTACGAATCTTCTTACAGCCATAGAGGTTGCAGAACTCCTGGAAGATTTCAGCTTCAAACGCTGGACCCTGGTCTGTCAGGACCTGTTCCGGATACCCGTGTGGACGGCAGAAGTATTGCTGGAAGGCTCGGGCCGCTGTTTGGGCTGTCAAGTCCTTTACCGGGACCACCACTAGAAAACGGGAATAGTGGTCCACGATTGTCAGGGCGTAGATGTATCCGGACCGGCTTGGAGCCAATTTGACGTGGTCCAGAGCTACCAGCTCAAGAGGCTGCGTGGTGATGATGGGCCTCAAGGGTGTCTTCTGGCTGGTGCGGTCCTTCCTCCTCAGGTGACAAGGGCCACAGTCTCTGCACCACTTTTCTACAGCTCCTCTCATGCCGACCCAAAAGAATCTTCCTCTTAGCAGGAACTCCAGTTTCTTCCAACCAAAGTGTCCCGCTCTTTCATGGTAAGCCCCCAGGACCATGGCTGCATCCCGTCTTGGGACCACGACTTGCCAGGTCAGCTCGTGCGTCCGGTGGTTGACAATCCTTCTGCACAACTTGCCTTCGTAGAGGAACAGCTTGCTCTTCTCCTTCCATAGCTGCTTGGCTTCCTCTGGGGCATCTGGATCTAGGCGGGCGTCTTCCCTGGTCAGCAGATCTTTCACCAGGCGGACTGCAGGGTCACTATCTTGGGTCTCGGCCCAGCTGTGGTGAGGTAGGGGATTCATCATCACAGTTGTTAGATCCTCCTCCTTCACGCGGTGAGAGTGTTGAGCGGCTCCATACCGGTGAAACGCGGGGAGTTCTACCTCCTCCAGCTCTTCTGGGTCTTCGTCACCTTCAGGTAAGTGAGGCATCCTTGATAGGGCGTCAGCGTTGGCATTGGTTTTGCCGGCCCGGTACTTGATCACGAAGTCATAGTTGGAGAGACGGGCCATCCACCGCTGTTTCAGGGCACCCAGTCTTGCATTGTCCAGGTGTGTCAACGGGTTGTTGTCCGTGTACACGGTGAACTTTGCGGAGGCCAGGTAATGCTTGAAGCGTTCCGTCACGGCCCACACCACCGCCAAGAATTCTAGCTTAAAGGAGCTGTAATTCTCCGGGTTCCTCTCGGTGGGCCTCAGCTTCCGGCTGGCGTATGCGATCACCCGTTCTCTGCCCTGTTGGTTTTGGGACAATACGGCTCCCAGTCCCACATTACTGGCATCTGTGTGGAGAATGAAAGGCTGGCCATAATCAGGGTAGGCCAAGATCTCGTCCCCTGTGAGGGCCAACTTTAGCTGGCGGAAGGACTCCTCTTCCGGTTTATCCCACTTGAAGGGCGGCATTTGGCTCCTGGACTTAGACTGTCCAATCAGGAGGTGCATAGGAGCTGCCATCTTGGTGAACCCGGGGATGAACCTTCGGTAGTAGCCTACCAACCCGAGAAACTGTCTCACCTCTTTGATGTTCGAGGGGCTTGGCCAGCTCTTGATTGCCGTGACCTTGTCAGGGTCGGGGGCCACTCCTTCCGCGCTTACCACGTGCCCTAGGTACTGGACCTTTGGTTTCAGCAGGTGGCACTTCGATGGTTTCACCTTCAGGCCATAGCCTGCCAGGGCTTCGAACACCTCGGCCAGGTGCTTTAGGTGGTCCTCGTAGGTCTTCGAATAGACGATCACGTCGTCCAGGTAAAGGAGGACCGTATCAAAGTTTCGGTGCCCTAGACAGCATTCCATCAGCCGCTGGAAGGTCCCTGGTGCGTTGCAGAGCCCGAAAGGCATACAGTTTAATTCGATCAGTCCCATCGGGGTGGTGAAGGCGGTCTTCTCCTTGTCAGCCTCTGCCACAGGAACCTGCCAGTACCCACTAGTAAGGTCCAAAGTAGAAAAGAAGTTAGCAGATTTTAGTGCGGCTAAAGACTCTTCTATTCTAGGCAGCGGATATGCGTCTTTGTGGGTGATACGGTTGATTTGTCTATAGTCCACGCACATTCTCATGGTGCCGTCTTTCTTTTTGACCAGAACCAAGGGGGCTGCCCAGGGGCTACAGCTGTCTCTAATGACCCCAGCTTCTTTCATCTCCCTTAGCATACCCTTGGCATTCTGATAATGTGCAGGGGGTACAGGTCTGTGCCTCTCTTTTATTGGTGGGTGGCTCCCTGTGGGGATGTGGTGTTCTATCCCCTTTACTCTGCCGAAGTCTAGCGGGTGCTTACTAAAGACTCTCTCGTACTCCTGTACCACCCGGTAGACTCCTTGTTTTTGGTGCAGGGGAGTGGAGTCAGCACCCACATGGAGTTTCTGGCACCAGTCCTCCTTTTGTTTCTGGGAGCCATTACCCTCCGCCTGTGGAGATGGAGGCAAGGGTTCCACGGCCCTGATAGCTTTGTGTTCGACGACAAACAGTTTGGCGAGTGTAGCGTACCTGGGTAAGTGTACTTCCCTCTCCCCAATGTTGAGGATGCGGACGGGCACCCTCCCATGACGGACATCAACCACCCCCCGGGCTGTCAAAATGGTGGGCCTGCTGTCTGAGTACACGGGTTCTACCATGGCTTGGTAGTCTCTACCTCTCAACCCGATTGCAGTCCGACACCAGATCATCATTTCACTTTTGGGAGGCATGGAAATGGGGAATGGATCACTGAGTCTTACGCTACCGATCTCACCACCAGACAGTTCTACCTGCTGCCGTCTCATCAGGGCTTTTATCTCCTTGTTGAGGACTCTCTGTTGGCTGGAACTAGCATTCACCGCCACCTGTTGTAGAATTACAATTACTTCTGAAAGACAATTTTCAATTATGTTAGTACCCACAGTTATTTTAGGGTGACTTTCATGACGGTCAATGTCCACAATAATCACTCCCTGTGCCGGCAGTTCAACTTTACCAATTTTAATGGTCATCTCCTTGAACCCCATCTGCGGCACGGGTAAGCCATTACTGGCGATGATGCTCAAGTTACTGTCTGGATACCGTGTGATATCAGCATCAGTCCAATACTGCTTAAAAAGTACATAAGGGATTGTGGTTACTTGCGACCCAGTATCCAGCAAGGCGCTCATTGGGATACCGTCCAGCACCACGGGTAAAACCGGGCGCCCCCCAACGTACTTATCACGCCAATTATAAGGGCCTGGTGATCTTATGCCTGGGGGTCGGCCCTCTGCCCCAGGTTGGACCCGTTTAAATTACAGTACCTGGAAATGTGTCGGGGCTGGTTGCATCGACGGCAAATGGGCTGTCCATCCTCTGCGTAGCGGTCTGTGGGCCTCCCTCGGAACGACGGGATCCTCCTCTGTCGACGCCACGGGACATCCTCCGGACTTGAAGCCAGCTTGATGGGTCTTGACGGGTCCACTTGCAACGCCTGGACGGTCCTGGTCAACGCCGCGACGCTCCTGGTCAGCTCCTGGACTTGGTGGTGCAGGCCTTTTGACGGGGCTTGGTTCAGGGCCTGTGCATCAGCCTCCACAGAGTCCATAGAGGAGGGCGCCACCTCCTGGTGGTAGGTGATAGCAGGGCGCCGGGGGTTTACAGCGCCACTGGTTGCAGGTTCACGGAGCACCCTTATGGCCCTGTCCTTAAATTGGGCAAAGGTCAGGTCGGGGTTCTGGAAGAACATGAGGCGCAGCTGGACCCTGTGGGCACTGGACAGCAGACCCTCTATGAATTGTTCTGTTAGCAGCTTATCGGTTTCCTGCACACTGCCAGGGTCAGTTTGTTGAATAGCCCTCAAGGCTTCCTGCAGATTTAGGGCATAGTCTCTGATGCTGTCCTGTGCCCGCTGCTTACATCCATAGAACCTCATTTTAATTTCAGCGGAGGTACGTGTATCAACGGTACCCCGCAGCCGGGCCAGAATACCCTTCACAGTCCCTTTCTCCTCAATGGGCCATGATTTTACCTCCCTTTGGGCTGCGCCAGTTAACTGCCCTGTCAATATGCTGACCTTCTGTTCCTCTGTCAGGGGGTAAACTTGGAACAAACTATACAGTCTTTCCTTGAAGTCAGTTAGGGCATGGGGCTCCCCTGAGTATTTGGGCAGCCAGGCCGCTCCAGGGATGTAGGGCAAGGAAAAGGGCATCACCGCTGCTGCAGCTGCGTTGGTGGTAGTGGGCGCCTCTGTGTCCGACATCTTCCTCCCCCCTAGTTAAGCGTGGCCTACCTTCCGACGATCCTCTTCTGTAGGCCGCGGCTCCGCTGCTGCTCTGGACGAGGACCTGGCGTCGCACTCCGATGACGTCAGCGTCGCTCTCTCTCCCTTCCAGGACCTTGCGCAGCGTCGGTGCGTGGGGCGGAGCTTCGGATCTCGCGCGGTTTTGACGTCCACGCCCCTCTTCTTCCCGCGCGGCGTTCTGAAAATGGCGTCCGATGGCGGGAAGACGGCAGAAGACGGCGGGAAACGGTCCAAGATGGCGTCTAATGGCGGGAAACTTCTCCACAGGTAAGTTTACAACAGTCTTTTTCAGGCACGCAGTACCCGGTGGTTGCGGGCACGAAATCCTGCCGACTACGCCAAAGCTGACTCGCCCCCTGGGCCGTGGGGCACTCGGATCCGGGCGATAGGGAACGATGGGAGTAGTAGTGGCAACCCGGTTCCGTGGCTCAGGGTGGTCAGGCCAGTGGTAGTCCGTTATATTGATTATGTCCAACTACGCCACCCGTGGATTGCGGTTATTAGGAACCGCCGCTGCATGCAGACCGCTGGGGCTGATGAGGTGTGCAGCTATGGTAGTGTGACTCCCCACGGGAAGAGTGCGGCCCCAGTGCAGTATAGTGAATGGTGGGAGTGATGGTTGTGAGAGTCCCAGTGATGATAGTGCTGGAGGAGCAAGGAGCACACAGACAACAGGTTGTAGTCCAGGGTCTTTACTGAAACAGGTAAACTGACCCATAAACAGTCCCAGCTAGGAGGGGACCTGGATGTCTGAGAGCAACGGGGAAATTGGCCCTGGTCAGGGTGAGGGTGTAGGCCTACCGTGCTTTCTGCGCTCCTTCTGGCTATCTCCTCCTGATAGGGTAACAGCCCACGTTTCCGAGCTTTCCGTGTATTCTCGCCTGTATGGCCTGCGACGTGGGTTCCTTTCTGCTCCCAGCCTTGTACGGTTTTACTGGTCCCTTCGGTTGTGGCAGGGCCTCCAGGCTTCTTAGGCCAAGGAATGTACAGTCCCTTGCGGACTGGTTCTCTGCTGGGGGATGTAGAATCCTTCCAGCCTCAGACACCAAAGTCTGGTAGATTAAGTCTTTTCTCTGCCAAGACAGGCTCACTGCGCCTCTTGTCTCTGGCTTGTGGCTCTTCTCCTACTGCCACACTTCCTCTTAGGTGCAATCAACTTTCTGTCCCTGCTCCACTCTGGGACACGTCTCAAAGCTGAGACAGGCAATCCAGTTCTCTCTAACCCTGCCCTCAGTACCAGCTTTTATAGGGGCAGCCTGCTCCCCCTACTGGCCTGAGACAGGAGGCATTGCATGCTAATGTTCCCCTAACCAGAGAACCTCCTCCTTGCTCTCAGACACAGCTTTATTACACTTGAGGCATCCAGGTAGGGTGACACACAGTCATCAAAGCAAAATGTGGCTACTTTGAAGAGCCTAGAATATAAGACATATTTTCAGTTGTTTTACACTTTTTTGTTATGTATATAATTCCACATGTGTTAATTCATAGTTTTGATGCCTTCAGTGTGAATGTACAATTTTCACAGTCATGAAAATACAGAAAGATCTTTAAATGAGAAGGTGTGTCCAAACTTTTGGTCTGTACTATATATATATATTTTAATTTTTAATATTTTTTTGTATTTTTTTCCTATACATAGCACACACCTACACTAACTATCCCGCCACCCCTGATCCAGCTCTGGTCACAATTCAGGATGCTCCAAGCTAGGATCAAGCCCTAAGTTTTTCCCCATGGTGGGGCCTGGACCAGACCAGATCAGTCTTCTTATCACCGCTGATGAAAACCCCCCCAAAACCCAGCGCCATTCTAGTGAAGACACATTTGCAGAGTGTATTCAACAAAATGGCGCTGGAGTTTGCACCTGCGCGTCCCGCGCTGTCCGGCAAAATTTTGTTGAAGCGCAAATGTGTCTTCACCAAAATGGCGCTGGATATCATGCTATGCGTATGCGCCGATCCCAACGCCGCACTCCTCCCCCGGCTTAAACAGAGGCGCCGCGGCAACACTCTTCCCGGTCAGGTATGTACTTATGGTGCCGGAGCTCTCAGTATGCTTTCAGTGTCTACACATACTGTGATCTCCGGCGCCATATACTCCTCTTACCTGTAACGGCTCCGTGCGTTCTTCTGTCTGGAGCCAGACTGTGCGTCACGTTATATTATAGATTAATCCCACAATAGTCTAATTATACTTCCTGCCCATTTACCTAAACAATCACATACATTAATAACAGCCCACCTGCCTATCACTACACTATCCCTAATGGAGGAAACTGGGTTACAAGTAGTGATACTTAGTAGTGACGCGCCCCCTGGGCCATATTCTTTAGGGGGAATATCCGGAGCCGGATCAGATGGGAGTTGTAGTCTTCCGAGTGGCTGTGACCCGGTCCGTGCCCAGGGTGTCAAACTGAGTTGTATGTGGCAGTCCTACAGATGTTGCTAAGTTCTTAATGTCGACTACGCCACCCGTTGTGTTGCGGTCACTGTGGCCGCCGCTGCAGCAGGGTCCGCTGAGGCTGATGGTGTAGGTGCAGCTTTGATGATATAACCCCCAACGGGTGGGGTATAGCCTCAGGGGGATCAGGTGCAGAGGATGGGGGTTGTGGTGATGCAGTGTAGACGGCAATCAGAGACAGAGTCGGGTTATGCAGTTTAGGATGTTTACTCACTGCTGATGTTCTGGTCACTCCAGCTTCGAGTGACCTCCCGAGCCGTGCTGCGTCCACCAGGTTCTGGATCCAGCCAACCCCCAAATAAGTCCGGAGCGTGACCCTGAGCTCTCCTTCTGTCCGTTCTCTGGCCGTCCCCACTATTGATCCACCCAGGTCCAGCTCCCTCGGGCCTTCTGTTGGGAGACCCTTGGCCTCGGGTTCCCTGACCCTCCACGTGGTATGCCTTCGTGGTGGATGTGGTGGGTGACCGTGACAAACGCTGCCCACGGTCTCCGGTCTCTGGCTGGGGTGTGTTTTTGCCCCCACCAGCTTGGGTTCCGGTACCCTGTGCCGACTCTTCACCCGGGGATTTAAGTTGGGTTCTTGGAGTCCTTTTCTGCTGTTTCCCCCTCTGGGTCTCTCTCTCTCTTCTCCTCTCTCACTCTGGGTCTTTCTTCTCCTCTGCTCGCTGACTTCCTCTCTGCAACTGACCCTGTTCTTAGTTGGTGCCCACCTTATATACACCCTCTATGTGTGAGCTCAGGTGACCAGCACCCAATGAGCTCCTATCTTTACCCAGGCTGCTCCCCCTATCTGCCCCTACACTACTTGGGATGTACCACCCCCCTCCCACTCCAGCCAGGAACAGACTCGGTCGTACCTGCACATTTCTAAGTGGGAGTACCGTCGGTCTGCTCCTCGGAAATGGGATGTATGTAGTGCATGCAGCCTACCGAGCTCAGTTCCACACTCCTTCCTTACTCGGGAGTGGAATATCACACCTCTGGGTTGAGGTGCAATACCCCTGTAGCAGCCGAATCCTCAGGGTGCTACAGTAGTGTTGAGCGAGTATGTTCTGTCCGAGTACGCTCAGGCCGAGCTCCGAGTATTTATAGCTGCTCGGTGATATGGTTGAATCGCTCCTGTGTGCATGATTTGCAACTGTTTGACAGCTTTATTACATGTGAGGAATGTGTAAGAAATAGACATTCCTCACATGTAATAAAGCTGTCAAACAGTTGCAAATCATGCACAGGGGAGCGATTCAAACATATCACCGAGCAGCTGTAAATACTCGGAGCTCGGCCCGAGCATACTCGGCGAAAGGGTTAATAGAACATACTCGATCAACACTAATACTTAGCCATTTGAACATGCCTTGGCTGCAGGTCTACTGCTGAAACAGGAGAGGGAGAAAGGGGACTCAGAGGGTTAACAGTGGGGCTGCTGTAGTGCTTAAGGAGCAGAGGAGGATGGGACAGATAAGGCTGGGGCTGACTGCCAGCTGCTGATAGATACTGTAGAGGGCTGCTGCTCACACAGGCTGCAGTCAGAGGGCAGAGAGGTATGGAGAACAAAGGAGCTGCTGGAGGTAGGGAGAGCACCTGGGCTAAGGAGAGCAGTCGCAATGAGCAGGGGCTGCGGGAGGCAAACCATACACACGGAGCAGTGGTGAGGGGTTGCTGCTGGAGCAAGAGGTCACGTGGGGCTGGAATGGGAGACAGGAAGGGCAGACATGTGGGGCAGGAAGAGGAGAGGGAACATAAATGGCAGGGGGCAGCTAAAGAAGAGACTGAGCACTTCCCTCGATATTTAAATCCGGCGGGGTGCACTCCCATTTGGCCACGCCCCTTCCTGCACGTGTGTATGCAGGGTGCGAGTACCTGGCACGTCAGCGCTCCGGGCACATCAGCGCTCCGGGCACACGTATCCCAGCAGGCGCCTGTGCGCTCCCTGTCGGAAGGCCACTTTGAAGTACAGAGCGCCGGCTGGTACTCAGATCCCTGCAGGCAGTGGCTGCTCCAGGACAAAGGTTCTATTTGATCCTTTTGTCCTAGCAGTGTGGTGACTATCTACTGACATGGTAATTAACCATGTCAGCCTATAGCCACAGACAAGAGAGGGACATCTGTCCATCTTCTTTTGCTATGCCCAGACTTTTCTTGTTCTGGGTATATCTCAACAATGGGGACATTATTAATGGGGATTTGTGTGTGGGGGAACATGGGGAATATGAGACAGAGGGGATAGTAAATAGGACACCATGGGACAAGATATATATATATATATATTACTGTCTGTGGGGGATATGGATGCCATCACTCTTGTGTTGGAGGCTGTGTGTGGAGGGTGTGATGACCATCAAACCATATGTGGGGGGGCTGGGAGATCCACCATACTGTCTGTGTGGGTTCATTAACATATGTTAGGGAGCTGTGGGGACATTATACTGTGTGTGGGAGGGATGTGGTGGCATTGTACTTTGTAGGAGGGCTGTGGGGACATCATACTGTGTGTAGCAGTTTATCAAGGTACAATGGCTGAATAACGGGAACAAATGATTTATGAATTTTTTTTTTATGTTTTTTTTTCTATCTCCGCCCTCCCTCTATTTTGATTGACAGCTCTGGCTTTATAGAACCAGAGAAGGGCGGAGATAGATGGAAAACAAGTAGGTGGGAAGATGCAGTTAAATGTTTGGCAGTACCAAGGATGCATTGAGCGCCTGTGCTTGGTTTGAACAGTCATTCTGTACTGATAGAGCCCCTTTAAGGCCCTAAAATATATTAGATGGCTGTCGACCAAACGGCTTTAGGGCTGATGGCTATCTCTCCTGACTATCACATACACAGGAGCAATTCATCAAACGTTCTTGTGCTGTCTAGCAGCAGATGTCTGGCTCCTCTAGCGGCGGCTCATCTTTAGAGAGAACAAGAGGATCAACCATTGGAATTCCAACATGCCGGATCCTTCCCTTCCCTCACACAAAGTATGGAAGAAAAGTTGAGATGCCCCATCAGCTTGTTGGCTGAACCTGTCGACTTTAGCCTTATGTGCATGAAAGCCTTAGTGTAAGGCTACAGCCCCACTATCAGTATGCGGTCAGTATTTTTTCTCAGGAGTGGGAGCCAAAACCAGGTGAGGAACAATCAGAGAAAAGGTATAATAGAAACAAGTCACCAATTCTGCATTTATCACCCAATCCTCATTTTGGCTCCCACTCCTATGACCAAATACTGATATTGGGGCCGTGGCCTAACCTGTAGAATAGACATTACTGTGTGTCCAGAAATCATGAAGCTCTGTGCAGCAACTCTGATCTCATCTTCTCTATAGTGAGACAGCTAGAATGGAGTTGCTGTACAGAGGACGTCCTTATAGACAGTGCTGTGCACAGAAATCATGAACCTCTGTACCGCAACTCCAATCTAGTCATCTCTGTAGTGAGAGACAGATAAAATGGAGTTGTACAGAAGACATCCTTATAGACAGTACAGTGTGCCCAGAAATCATGAACCTCTGTGATGCAACTCCAATCGCATTATCTTTATAGTGAGACAGCTAGAATGGAGTTGCTGTACAGAGGATGTCCTTATAGACAGTACTGTGTGCCCAGAAATCATGAACCTCCGTGCAGCAACTCCGATCTCATCATCTCTATAGTGAGACAGCTAGAATGGAGTTGTTGTACAGAAGACATCCTTATAGACAGAAATCATGAGCCTCAGTGCAGCAACTCTGATCTAGTCATCTCTGTAGTGGGACAACGAGGATGGAGTTGCTGTACAGAGGATGTCCTTACTGTGTGCCCAAAAATCATGAAGCTCTGTACAGCAACTCCGATCTAGTCATCTCTGTAGTGAGACAGCTAGAATGGAGTTGCTACAGGGAACTATTTCTTGGCAGACAGTTACACAAGATTACAGCCCCAATTCATGAAGAACAGAATTTTGTATGCCAGGCTTAGAGGAGTTATATCCAGAACTATATGAAAAAAAACAAAAAATGTGCCTAAACACTAACAGGCAGGTAGTTGCTACTTACCTGCCTGTTGTACCCGGCGCCGTTCTTCCCCGCCACAGAGCGGTTACAGACCGCTGCTGCCAGGAAATCAGCTGCCTCTGCTGACGCAACGGGGCGTGCCTTCCAAAGTCATTCTGATTGACCATCGGCTCCCTGGGTTAGGCAGCGGGAATCCGGCTGTCAATCAGAATGACGTCAGAAGTCCAACACTGTCAACAGAACACAGTGGAAAAGAAGCCTCCGCTCTGTCTAAGTGATTTCAGCAGAGGCAGCTGAATCCCCGGCAAGAGCAGTCTGTGCCCGCTTTGTGCTGAGGAAGAACGGAGCCGGGCACAACAGGCAGGTAAGTAGCAATTACCTTCCTTTTCATAAAGTTCCGGCTATTCCCTTTAATGAACAGTGAGAGGGAGAAAACTCGGCCACTTTGGGCATTTTTTTTTTAATTAATAAAATGATTTTTTTAATATCGCTTTTGGTAATATAAAATAATTACACATAGCTCTGATTGTTCAGTTTTGATAGAATTCAAATTTTCCTGTATGTACACAAGTCTCAGCCATCATAGTTTACATCACAAAAGTGGCATAAATTACAACAGAAACGCTCTCCAGTGACCCCGGACATTTATATACTAATATATATATATATATATATATAGTAGGGTTGCTAATGGTCGTGTAGTCGATGGGAGGTATGTATCACAGGGATGACTGGTCTCTGTGATGTAGCCTGGAGTGTTTCTCTAGTGCACATAAGCACTAAGACGATCATTTGGTGCACCTGGGAGCCAGGTTACGGGTTGCTAGGTGAGAATGGGCGGCTCCAGCAACCCACATACCTCACCTCTGGGTGTGGTTAACAGCCTATAAAATGGAGACTGTTGTTTGGCACATGGTCTGTGTGTCTGGAGGGGGAAGGCCTCCCATGTATGTTTTGTCTCTAGACACTGGATGCTACACCAGCCTGTGTAACCACAGCGCTGGCTTACCAGAAACTTTGCTAAAAGGACTGTTTTCTTTGTGTTTTTGCCTGAATTAAAGGCTGTTTGTTTGCATTTTGCTTTTGACTGATTTATAAAGCCAATAAACTGTGATGGACATTAAAAGGAACATGCCTCGTATGTTGCCTCTCATCGCAGCTGAGTGAGTACAAACCCTACAATTGGTGCTAGAAATGCGGGCAGGATTCCAGGAAAATATGTACCCGCCACAGAGATCGGTGGATGTCCTGGGTAAAGTCCACCAGTCAGCCAGAGATGTTCGGCAGCATGGAGGAGCTTCTCAAACACCTGCTGCAAAGCCAACAGCAGCAACATCAACAGCATTTGCAGAGCCAGCAGAGCCTGCAACAGCAGCACTGGGAGCAGCAACAGATGCAGCAACAGACTAATAAACTCCTCATGCAGCAGATTCAGCAGCAACAATGGCAGATGGAACTACTAGCGGTGGAAGTTCGCAGCAGAGAGGCCATCCCAACCCAAGTCCAGGTGATGATTCACACGTCAGGAAGACGGTAAGATGAGCATTACAGAAAATGACCCTGGGGGATGACATAGAGGCCTGACTGTGTTTGAAAGGGTTGCCGAGAAGAAGAAACTTCCGCCAGAGCAGTGGGCCGAGGTGCTGGCTCCATACTTGACAGGGGAGCCCCAGAAGGCTTACTATGACTTGGCTCTGCAGGACGCCAAGGAGTATGGTAAACTCAAGACCGAGATTCTGGCACACTTGGGGGTGACAATGACTGTCAGGGCACAACGGGTCCACCGCTGGGCGTATTACTGAGACAAACCCCCTCGCTCCCAAATGTTTGACCTTTTGCACCTGTTTAGTATGAACATGAAAAATGGCTATTTTATATTTCAAATCCATATTGAAATAAAATAGGAACCAGACATGTCAGCATTTGTAGGTATCCTACCTCAGTAGACTAGGGGTCATTAGTCCAGACATACTAAAACATAGTTTTAGTTTAAGTTTGCTAACAGTCTGAGGTTTAATCTTTATTACTGAAGGGAATTAGCCTTTTATATACGCTGTGTTTGTCATCCGATGTAGTACCAGAGACAGACGATTGCACAATATTGTAAATAAGACTACAGGCATATGGCTTAAGATGGAGAAGCTTATTGTAGTACCAAAAATATAAGTGGCTATCTGAAACCCATTATGATGTATCCAACCTTTAATCAATATTCTGATTATATATTCTGTGTTAAGGTATACTTTATCTGTGAATGTATCTCACTGATACATAGCTTCTTAACACAATATGCTGTCTGGGAAGAAAACCTTGTTCTCATTTATAACCCGTTGTAGGATTTACTCTTATCATATGTAAACATTATGACAGAAGTACAATGGTCCGTGAACAGGTCTTGTCCGGTATTGCTTATCTGTGATAGCTGGCCACTGTCACAGGATTGGAATGTTGGACAACAACCTATGAACTTTCATGCTTACGTAATATTAGGTTGGGTAAGCATTTTTCTAAAATATAAAAGCTGTTGAAGAATTCAGTTATGGCAGAAGCATTGTGGACCTGTGAAGAGGACACTCTTTACAGTGTAGGACCTAGGACGCATTCTCTGCCCATCACTGAACTCTTCTCCAGCTGAAGTTTCCGGACAGATGATGTACATGCTACTAGGGAAATCTTTTTCTTCTTCTATCTAATAGTAAGTATGTAACCTTTATAAGTATTTAACCTTTGTAACCTTTAATCTACAAAAGTGTATGCAATATCATAATATCATACTATTCCTTTGATTCTGTATTTTATCTTTCAAATTAACTATTATAAATAAAATTGCGTTATATTACAAGTGGTTGCCTTCTTTAAAGCCGTTTCCGAACCTTATTGCTAAAAACTTGGCAATACAACCTGGTCCAAAAATGGCTGCAGCCGGAGTCCTCTACTCCTGTGCAGATGGTAGAGCGAGTAGTAATGGACCAGTTTGTGCATTCCCTGCCAAGGCAAATACAGACCTGGGCTGCCCAGGGTGATCCCTGGTCGAGAGATACCAGGGCGTCGAGGGTTCCTTGAGAAGGCAGTCCACTCCATACTGGGGGTCCCAACAGGGGGCAGAGGCCCAAAAGGGGGTGGGGTGCCCAAGGTCCAAAGGGACGGGGGAGATGGTGCCCAAGGTCCCTACGGGTGATGTCATTTGCTGGAGGTGCCACGGCCCAGGCCACATAGTCCCCTGACCCCCGAGCAGATGGACTGCAGCATAAGACGCCGCTGTTCATATTATGCGTATCCGGCCTGCAGTGTGAACTGTCCACCCAGGGAGGGGCCGCAAGCGTGTCCCGTGATAGTGAATGAGTGGCAGGTAACGGCACTGCTAGACTCCTGGAGTCTGGTGACCCTTGTGAGGGCCACTCTTCCTCTCCAACTGATCCTGGGAAAAAAAAGTCGCCGTACGGTGCATTCATGGCAATGCTAAGGACTATTCAATGGCCAGAGTGGACATTGAAACGGCCCATGGTACTGAGTCCCACGAGGTCAGCGTCGTCCAGGACTTGTTGCACCCCATTATTATAGGCCAGGACTTTTGTTTATTTTGGAATCTGTGGGAGAAGGGCTCCGGGTTCGCTGGCTCGGATAAGAAACCAGCTAACCCTGGTAAGGTATCACCACACTCAGAGCCAGATGGGTTTTCCTTTTGTGTTCTTTTGGGGGATGAGGAGGTTGTGTCCCCTGAGTCTGACATTCCTGAGTTAGGGGTGACCAGCGAGAATTTTGGGTCTGCCCAACATAGGGACCTAACTCTAAAGGAAGCCTTTAATAATGTCGCTGTCATAAATGGGGTTGCACAGTTGCCGGGGGCTGACACAAGGTTTCCCTATTTTATGATGAGTGGGGACTTGTTGTACTGGGTCACAAAAGTGAGGGAGGTTCTTGTGGAGCAGTTAATAGTGGCGGGGCCCTATAGATGGAAGGTGTTGGACATGGCCCATTCACATGTCTTGGGGGGACATCTGGGAGTGGAAAAAATGCAGAAACGGATCGTGCAAAGGTACTATTGGCCCGGGAAATATTGAAGTTTTGCAGGTCTTGCCTTATGTGCCAGTTAACCGCCCCCACCTCTCACTTTCAAAGTCCCCTTGTGCCATTGCCCATTATTGGAGTGCCATTTGAGAGAATTGCTATGGACTTGGTCGGTCCCCTGGTTAAATGTGCTCTTGGGCATCAATATACACTGCTCAAAAAAATAAAGGGAACACTTAAACAACAGAATATAACTCCAAGTAAACTTCTGTGAAATCAAACTGGCCACTTAGGAAGCAACACTGATTGCCAATCAATTTCACATGCTGTTGTGCAAATGGAATAGACAATAGATGGAAATTATTGGCAATTATTAAGACACCCTCAATAAAGGAGTGGTTCTGCAGGTGGGGACCACAGACCACATCTCATTACCAATGCTTTCTGGCTGATGTTTTGGTCACTTTTGAATGTTGGTTGTGCTTTCACACTCGTGGTAGCATGAGACGGACTCTACAACCCACAGAAGTTGCTCAGGTAGTGCAGCTCATCCAGGATGGCACATCAATGCAATCTGTGGCAAGAAGGTTTGCTGTGTCTGTCAGCGTAGTGTCCAGAGGCTGAAGGCGCTACCAGGAGACAGGCCAGTACACCAGGAGACGTGGAGGGGGCCGTAGGAGGGCAACAACCCAGCAGCAGGACCGCTACCTCCGCTTTTGTGCAAGGAGGAACAGGAGGAGCACTGCCAGAGCCCTGCAAAATGACCTCCAGCAGGCCACAAATGTGCATGTGTCTGCACAAACGGTTAGAAACCGACTCCATGAGGGTGGTATGAGGGCCCGACGTCCACAGATGGGGGTTGTGCTCACAACCCAACACCGTGCATTTGTCACAGAACACCAGGATTGGCAAAGTCACCACTGGCGCCGTGTGCTCTTCACAGATGAAAGCAGGTTCACACTGAGCACATGTGACAGAGTCTGGAGACGCCATAGAGAGCAATCTGCTGCCTGCAACATCTTTCAGCATGACCGGTTTGGCAGTGGGTCAGTAATGGTGTGGGGTGGCATTTCTTTGGAGGGCCGCACAGCCCTCCATGTGCTTGGCAGAGGTAGCCTGACTGCCATTAGGTACTGAGGTGAGATCCTCAGACCCCTTGTGAGACCATATGCTGGTGCGGTTGGAACTGGGTTCCTCCTAATGCAGGACAATGCCAGACCTCATGTGGCTGGAGTGTGTCAGCAGTTTCTGCAAGATGAAGGCATTAAATCTATGGACTGGCCCGCCTGTTCCCCAGACCTGAATCCGATTGAGCATATCTGGGACATCATGTCTCGCTCCATCCACCAACGTCACGTTGCACCACAGACTGTCCAGGAGTTGGCGGATGCTTTAGTCCAGGTCTGGGAGGAGATCCCACAGGAGACCATTCACAACCCCATCAGGAGCATGCACAGGCATTGTAGGGAGGTCATACAGGCACGTGGAGGCCACACACAATACTAAGCTTCATTTTGACTTGTTTTAAGGACATTACATCAAAGTTGGATTAGCCTGTAGTGTGTTTTTCCACTTTAATTTTGGGGTGACTCCAAATCCAGGCCTCCATTGGTTAATAAATTTGATTTCCATTGATGATTTTTGTGTGATTTTGTTGTCAGCACATTCAACTGTGTACAGAACAAAGTATTCAATGAGAATATTTCATTTATTCAGATCTAGGATGTGTTATTTGAGTGTTCCCTTTATTTTTTGAGCAGTGTACATATAAAACATAATTACTATTCAAGAAAACAAACCACCTGTAAATCACCCACACTTGCAGTAACTCCATTATAGCAGCTTCTGTAGTGAGCCGTCTAGATCGGAGTTGATTTTTGGAGGCTCGTTTTAGCAACTCCACTCTAGACGGCTCACTAGTGAATAGAATGGAGGTGATTTTTTCAGGGTCTCGCCATAGCCTCCACTCTAGATGGCTCAGTACTGTGGGGACTAGTATGGAGTTGCTGGAGTGAGATTGTCAAAAAATCAGCTCCATTCTATTCACTAGTGAGCCGTCTAGAGTGGAGTTGCTAAAACGAGCCTCAAAAAATCACCTCCAAACTAAGATTGGGAGGAGATTTGCGGAGGGTTCTGAGTGACAGAGCAGCCGACAGAATCATCAGAATTTACATCACAAAAGTGGCGTAAATTATAACAGCAGTGTTCTCCAGTGACCCTGGACATTCCTGTAATAATTGATGTCACTTCTGTGTTGTACATTATGGTAACAGTCGGGGAGTTCCGCCCACTTTCACAATGTCGGTGCTGCGGACAGGACTGAGTCACATTTTGGTAAAACTGAATAATCAACGATGAGTGTAATTTTTTTATATTACAAAAAGAAAAACTAAAAATGCAAGTTATATTAACCCCTTTCCGACGTGTTACGTAATAGTACGCACCACGTCGGCACCCCCTGTTCAGCGCGGGCTAGGGTGCTGAGCCCGCACTGAACCGGGTGCATGTCAGCTGATTTATACAGCTGACATGTGCCCGCAACAACCGCGGGTGGAATCACGTGGCTGTTAACTAGTTAAATGCATTTAACAGCGCCACGCTGGAAGCACGTCACTTATCCCGCCCATCGGTGACCCCGTCATGTGATCGCGGGACACCGATGCGTGGGCATGACAACCTGGGGTCTCCAGCAGACCCCAGTGGTTGTCATGTAAAGATTGCTATGAGAGCCACCTAGTGGTCGGCGCTCATAGCACAGGAGCATTTCTGTTACATAGAAGTTATCTGCTAATCACCTCCATGTAGCAGAGGCGATCACACAGTTGCTGCTTTAGTCTCCTATGGAGACTATTGAAGCATGCAGTAAGTGTAAAAAAAATGTTTTTTAAAAATATTAAAAAATATATAAAAGTTTAAATCACCCCCCTTTTGCCCCATTCAAAATAAAATAATAAAAAATAAACCCCGCATACACATATTTGGTATTGCCGCGTTCATAATCGCCCGATCTATCAATATAAAAAAATAATTAATCCGAACGGTAAACGGCGTAACGAGAAAAAAAATCCAAATGCCAGAATTACTTTTGTTTGGTTGCCGAAACACTGCAATAAAATGCAATAACGGGAGCTACCCCAAAATGGTATCAATAAAAACGTCAGCTTAGTGAGCAAAAAATAAGCCCTCACCCGGCCCCAGATCCCGAAAAATGGAGACGCTACGGGTCTCGGAAAACGGCGCCATTTTTTTTTTTTGAGCAAACTTTGGAATTTTTTTTCACCACTTAAATTAAAAAGAACCTATACATGTTTGGTGTCTACAAACTCGTAATGGCCTGGAGAATAATAATGTCAGGTCAGTTTTAGCATTCAGTGAACATGGTAAAAACAAAAAACAACTGTGGAATTGCATTTTTTTTGCAATTTCACACTTGGAATTTTTTTCCAGTACACGATATGATAAAACTAGTGATGGCGATCAAAAGTACAACTTGTCCCGCAAAAAATAAGCCCTCACACGGCCATATTGACCGAAAAATAAAAACGCTATGGCTCTGGGAAGAAGGGGAGCAAAAAACGAAAACAGAAAATGCTCCGGTCATGAAGGGGTTAATCAGGATTAAAAAGAATTTTGCCCAAATACATAAAATATATAAGAGTGTAAAAAAAAAATCATATATGACCTGTGGTGTTTGCTCCATTAAAAACATGAGCAATTCCATAAAAAAAGCATAAAAAAGCCAGAAGAGGCGACTACACAGCAGAGTCTATGAGGATCCTGGAAACCGCCATCTCGTGGTGTCAAAACTGAACTGAACTGGATTTTTGAGGCCCTCACTCCAGCAACTCCGATGTCCTCGCCTCAGCACTGAAGCGACTACAGTGGAGGCTAATGAGGAGCACAAAATACCACCTTAGATATTTACATATATTGCTGTTCTGTGTGCACAGGACCTGTGATGAGGTCACAGGAGGGGAGGAGTCAGGGGTCACATGATCAGGGGCCTCAGTGGATGCAGGACTCTGCTGTGCTGGTTGTCATGGTGCTGGATGAGGTGAAGGTTATGTGTGGGGTCAGGAGGGGTTTACAGTGTGGATGTAGCAGAGCCGCGTGTGTACGAGGTGTACGGAGCAGAGCCGCGCGTGTACGAGGTGTACGGAGCAGAGCCGTGTGTGTACGAGGTGTACGGAGCAGAGCCGTGTGTGTACGAGGTGTACGGAGCAGAGCCGCGTGTGTACGAGGTGTACGGAGAGGAGCCGCGTGTGTACGAGGTGTACGGAGCAGAGCCGCGCGTGTACGAGGTGTACGGAGAGGAGCCGCGTGTGTACGAGGTGTACGGAGAGGAGCCGGGTGTGTACGAGGTGTACGGAGCAGAGCCGCGTGTGTACGAGGTGTACGGAGAGGAGCCGCGTGTGTACGAGGTGTACGGAGCGGAGCCGGGTGTGTACGAGGTGTACGGAGCAGAGCCGCGTGTGTACGAGGTGTACGGAGCGGAGCCGCGTGTGTACGAGGTGTACGGAGCGGAGCCGTGTGTACGGAGCGGAGCGTGTACGAGGCGTACGGAGCGGAGCCGCGTGTGTACGAGGTGTACGGAGCCGAGCCGCGCTTTAGATGATTTAGATGAAGCAATTGAGGGTAAACTGATTAAATTTGCTGATGACACAAAGCTAGGAGGGATAGCTAACACTAGAGAATAGAGAGAGAGGATTCAAAAAGACCTAAATAAACTGGAGCTGTGGGCTGCAACTAACAGAATGGTTTTTAACAGGGAAAAATGCAAAGTACTATATCTGGGCAATAAAAATGAAAAAAGCATATACAAATGGGAGGAATAGAGCTAAGCAACAGTACATGTGAAAAAGACTTAGGTATACTAATAGATCATAGACTGAACATGAGTCAACAGTGTGATGCAGCAGCAAAAAA
Organism: Phyllobates terribilis; assembly: GCF_046119375.1. Classification (NCBI taxonomy): domain Eukaryota; kingdom Metazoa; phylum Chordata; class Amphibia; order Anura; family Dendrobatidae; genus Phyllobates; species Phyllobates terribilis. The sequence goes on along the minus strand of NW_027362765.1, from coordinate 30,247,513 downwards.
GGCAAATACAATTCTGGGATGTATTAACAGAAGCATGCAGTCCAGATCACGTGAAGTCATTATCGCACTTTACTCGTCTTTGGTCAGACCTCATCTGGAATACTGCGTCCAGTTTTGGGCACCACATTTTAAAAAAGACATCGACAAACTGGAGCAAGTTCAGAGAAGAGCGACCAGAATGGTGACCGGTCTGCAAACCATGTCCTATGAGGAACGGTTACAGGATTCGGGAATGTTTAGCTGCAAAAAAGAAGACTGAGAGGAGACTTAATAGCTGTCTACAAATATCTCAAGAGCTGTCACATTGTAGAAGGATCATCTTTATTCTCATTTGCACAAGGAAAGACTAGAAGCAATGGGATGAAACTGAATGGGAAGAGACACAGATTAGATATTAGAAAAAAACTTTTTGACAGTTAGGGTGATCAATGAGTGGAACAGGCTGCCACGAGAGGTGGTGAGTTCCCCTTCAATGGACGTCTTCAAACAGATGCTGGACAGATATCTGTCTGAGATGATTTAGTGAATCCTGCTTTGAGCAGGGGGTTGGACCAGAAAACCCAGGAGGTCTCCTCCAACTCTACCATTCTATGATTCTATGTACGAGGTGTACGGAGCGGAGCCGCGCGTGTACGAGGTGTACGGAGCGGAGCCGCGCGTGTACGGAGTGGAGCCATGTGTGTACGAGGTGTACGGAGCGGAGCCGCGCGTGTACGAGGTGTATGGAGCAGAGCCGTGTGTGTACGAGGTGTACGGAGCAGAGCCACGCGTGTACGAGGTGTACGGAGCAGAGCCGTGTGTGTACGAGGTGTACGGAGCGGAGCTGCGTGTGTACGAGACCAGGGGCGTACATAGGAATCATGGGGCCCCATAGCAAAAGTTCTAATTGGGCCCCCCCCCCCCAAAAAAAAGTAAATAATTGTCGGGGTCACAGAAGAGCAGATCTCACAACTTTCCAGCCTTTACATAGTAATTTTCCTCCTGCTGAAGTCCTAGATTCCCATTTCATTGCCCCATAAAGTGTGATGCCAACAAAAGTGTCCCCAAACACAGTATGATACCCCCATGGTGAATTCCTCCACATTCACAGTATAATGACCCTATTGTACCCCACCTCGACTCCCAAGGCAAAGTATGGTGACCCCAAGACAGTATGATCCCCCAACTGTGACCCCCACACAGCCCTCCATGCAGTATAATGGGCCTACATACAGTATAATGGCCCCACACTTCACCATAGAGTATAATGCACTCGCCATGATCCTCCATACAGTATAATGCACTCGCTATGATCCTCCATACAGAATAATGCACTCACCATGGTCCTCCACTCAGTATAATGCACTCACCATGGTCCTCCACTCAGTATAATGCACTCGCCATGGTCCTCCAGACTGTATGACACTCGCCATGGTCCTTCACACAGTATAATGCACTCGCCATGGTCCTCCACACAGTATAAGACACTCGCCATGGTCCTCCACACAGTATAAGACACTCGCCATGGTCCTCCACACAGTATAAGACACTCGCCATGGTCCTCCACACAGTATAATGCACTCGCCATGATCCTCCACAGAGTATAATGCACTCGCCATGGTCCTTCACGCAGTATAATGCACTCGCCATGGTCCTCCACGCAGTATAATGAACTCCCCATGGTCCTCCACGCAGTATAATGCTCTCCCCATGGTCCTCCACGCAGTATAATGCACTCACCATGGTCCTCCACACAGTATAATGCACTCGCCATGGTCCTTCACACGGTATAAGACACTCATCATGGTCCTCCACACTGTATAAGACACTCGTCATGGTCCTCAACACTGTATAAGACACTCGCCATGGTCCTCCACACAGTATAATGCACTCGTCATGGTCCTCCATACAGTATAATGCACTCGCCATGGTCCTCCACGCAGTATAATGCACTCGCCATGGTCCTCCACGCAGTATAATGCACTCGCCATGGTCGTCTTTACAGTATAATGCTCTCTCCATGGCCCTGTATGCAGTATAATGCATTCGCCATGGTCCTCCACACAGTATAATGAACTCCCCGTGGTCCTCCACACAGTATAATGCACTCCCCATGGTCCTCCACGCAGTATAATGCACTCGCCATGGTCCTCCACACAGTATAATGCACTCACGAAGGTCCTTCACACGGTATAAGACACTCATCGTGGTCCTCCACACTGTATAAGACACTCGTCATGGTCCTCAACACTGTATAAGACACTCGCCATGGTCCTCCACACAGTATAATGCTCTCGCCATGGTCCTCCATACAGTATAATGCACTCGCCATGGTCCTCCACGCAGTATAATGCACTCGCCATGGTCGTCTTTACAGTATAATGCTCTCTCCATGGTCCTGTATGCAGTATAATGCATTCACCATGGTCCTACACGCAGTATAATGCACTCCCAATGGTCCTCAACACAGTATAATGCACCCCATGGTCCTGTACACAGTATAATGCAGCCCCCCATAGGGTAAAATGCAGCTTCCCCCCACCATAGGGTAAAATGCAGCCCCCAGTCCTCCAGTTTTATCAGTACTCACTGATTTATAAATAAATACATACTTACCGCTCCTCGTTCCCCGCTGCTTCAGTCTCTGCAGCGCGTCTCTGTCATCACCTCAGCAGCTGCCAGCTCCACTGTCTGACAGAGCGAAGAGCATCATCACGCCGCTGCGTCAGACGCAGAGGAGGAATGATGGGAGTTAGAGTATCACATGACGTTCCCTCCTCCATCATTGCTATCAACCAGGGCCGACTCCAGGTTTACGTGGGCCCCGGGCAAAAGAGTCTCAGTGGGCCCTTTAATACATACCAACATTCATGATGTACAGATACAGCAGAGAAATATAGGTATAGTACACAGGGCCCAGGCTGTCCCCTCATCCTTCATATATGCAGACATGCACACACACACACAGTATGCAGACATGCACACAGACACAACACGCAGACACGCACACACACACAGTACGCAGACATGCACACACACAGTATGCAGATACGCACAGTACACAGACACGCGCGCACACACAGTACGCAGACATGCGCACACACAGTACGCAGACATGCGCGCACACAGTACACAGACATGCACACACACAGTACGCAGACACGCACACACAGTACGCAGACACACACACAGTACGCAGACATGCACACACACAGTACACAGACACGCGCACACACACAGTACGCAGACATACACACACAGTATGCAAACATGCACACACACAGTAAGCAGACATGCACACACACAATACGCAGACATGCGCACACACAGTACGCAGACATGCACACACACAGTATGCAGACATGCACGTACACACAGTACACAGACACGCGCACACACACAGTACGCAGACATGCACACACACAATACGCAGACATGCGCACACACAGTACGCAGACATGCACACGCACAGTACGCAGACATGCACGTACACACAGTACGCAGACATGCACACACAGTATGCAGACATGCACGCACTTGGTACGCAGACATACACGCACATGGTAAGCAGAAATGCACGCACACGGTAAGCAGACATGCACGCACACGGTAAGCAGACATGCACGCACACGGTAAGCAGACATGCATGCACATGGTAAGCAGACATGCACATGGTACACAGATATACACATACACAAACAGATACACAGATAAGTACACATACAGACATACGTACATATTTGAACACATTCTTAAAAATACATAAAACAGACATAAATATATATATATACACAGTCATACACATTGACATACACACAAGACACATTACACTGTGTTCCAAATTATTATGCAAATAATATTTTCTCAGATTTTCCCAAATTACCTATTTGAATTGCAGTCATTGTAATTTTCCAGTCAAATAACTATTAGAGTACAATTGAAAGGTTTTTGTACAAACTGCCTATGATAACAGTATATTTAAAAAAAAATAAAAAACTCAAACTGCACTCAAAATGCATGTTCCAAATTATTATGCACAGCAGAGTTTTCAACCTTTTCATTTTAATAAAGAACAAAAAATGGTCATTTTTGAAATGATAAGCATTAGCAGGTTATTACAAACTGAAATCAAACAGTTTTCAACTCAAAACTTTATTCTAGGTGATGTAACATTTTCACATAGGACCCCTTGTTCGAAAGCAGCTTCTGAACTCTCTCGTCCATTGAATTTGTCAGGTTTTGGATGGTTTCTGCTTCAATTGTTTTGCATGAGGACAGAATACCCTCCCAGAGCTGTTGCTTAGATGTGAACTGCCTCCCGCCATCATAGACACTCCTTTTGATGATGCTTCAGAGGTTCTCAATGGGGTTGAGGTCAGGGGAGTATGGGTGCCACACCATAAGTTTGTCCCCTTTTATGCCCACAGCAGCCAGAGATGCAGATGTGTTATGTGCAGCATGAGACGGGGCATTATCATGCATGAAATGATCTCGATGGTCCAGATGGATGGAGTGGAGGATGGCTGGTTGATGGCTGGTAGGCCAAGCTAAGAGGTTAGCATCAGTGGTCCAGTCAATAGAGTAGAGGGGGAACCCGACCATATAAGTGGGAAGATGTCCTTGAGAAGGACGAGGAGATCTTTCGGCGAAGGGCCAAGAGAGAGGCCCTGCAGCGCTGGGCTAGAGAAGCCCCTAAAGGATTCTTACCCCCTCCCAAGGTCGGTGTCCTGCAGGAGGACGAATCCAAGAAACAGCAGTGGGGAGACATCGTAAGTGAAGAGGAGGAAGACTTCACGAGCTGCAGCAGAGCCAACTCTCCCAGTGAGGCGCCTGATGCTGATTCAGCAATCAAACACCCAGGAGGGGCTGAGGCAGTTGAGCAGGGAACTGCCGGAAAATTTCAGGCTGGCGCTAGTAACGTGGTTCACAATTTCACAGTTACCAGCTATGGCCCTACCCAGGTTGGCTGCGGCAGTGCCACGTCCTCGGATGAGGATCCTGGGCCCAGCAGGTACCCTGATCAGCCTTGGAGGTGGAAGAATCCACCTTCATCTACAGCATGGGCCGCCTTTATGAAGGAGCGGAAGGAGGCCCGGAAGAAGTGAGCTAGTTGGCTAAAAGGTCCGTTGACCTGCTTCTTCCTCTACTAGGATCCACCAGTTGTGGTCCTGTTTTCAGGACTGTTTCCCAATGGGAGTGGAATGCCCCATGATGAGTTAAGTTGAGAAGAAAAAAAAAATGGAGGACTGTTCCCCTACCTCCCAGGCTGGGAAGGCCTTAAGCAGCACTGAAGTTGTACTTTATTTTTGTTGCACTTGTTGCGCCTTTTTCTGCTGGAAATTGAAACACTGAGGCACACTGTGAGGATGGCTGTCCTCTAAACCTAAGAGACTTGCGGTCTAGCGGGAAGAACCGGTGACCCCCGCTAGGGCCAAGAAGAAACTGACTCACGGGGTGCTCCCTGTGACCGTGTGCCTCAGAATGCAGCCTTCAAAGGAGATTGAGGGCTATTGGTGTGTGACCTGTCTTAAAAATATGTTTTTCCAGGGTCCTTACCAAGAAGGACCGGTACTTTTGAGAAGGTTGAGAGTTGATAATGGACTGTCCTGAATAGCAGTTCCGGGGTCCTTAACCGAGAAGGGCCGGTCTCCCACCCAAGAAGAAGACTTCAGGACCAGTCTTGTACTAAAATGTTTTAGTAATATAGTAATGTGCTATGATGTCATAATTACTGATCAGTATTGACTGTTTAGTGTGGTCGGGGACGACCAACATTAAAGTGTGGGGGAATGTAATAGTGAGGAAGGACGTAGCCTTCCTTTTGGCACTGAAGCAGTTAAAGGGAGTGTTCCCGTAGTTAAACCTCTCAGAACTGTTGGTAGGCCAAGCTAAGAGGTTAGCATCAGTGGTCCAGTCAGTAGAGTAGAGGGGGAACTTAGTGCCCTGACCAAGCCTTGAGTGTTATAGAGCTTGGTCCTGGCATAATGCCTTGTGGGCTTCTGTACCTGTAATCAGCCACAAGATGCCACTGTCCTGGGTGCAGATGTTAGGTTGAGTCTGCTAGCAGTGTTACAGACAGTGATGGGGTTAATGCTGTGTGATGACAGTCCACAGAAGGTGGGCACATTAGGAAAATCTCTGCTTTGTTTCCAGAAGCAGGAAGTGATGAGCAGTAAGATATAGGACAGTGAACTCTACGGGCAGCCTGACTATATGGTGGCTGCTAGGGTAGACGGGAGCTCCATACCCTCAGACAGTGGGATCAGCAGTGTAAAAGTATCCCTACGCAAGAGTCCTGTTAGCTGGCCGGAGAAACTCAACAGAGGTATTGAGGACCCGGGGCACTTCTAGTCTGCAGGAAGCAGAGGAAGATAAATAGGACTCCAGGCTAAGATGTGGGGGAGATATTGGATCCAGAACACTGCTGGTATTGCAGAAGAGTCTCTTGGGCTAGAGATTAGAGTCACAGAGATGCTTCACTTAAAGAGGGAACCAGGGCTGAAGATGTTGCCAGCGCCTGTGAGGGAGATAATAACCTGTCGGGCCTTATCCATTATATCTGCGAGTAAATACTGTACATATTCCTCTTCCCCAAGTAAAGTCCAAGTTCTGGTTAAGAACCTCGTGTCCTCTGAATTCATTGCTGCCCTGGTCCCAGAAGATAAATGCCTGGAGACAGCCGCGATCGGATGGTTTGAAGTAAGTGGAGAGCCCCACATACACAGCCACACATCAGAGGGAGAACACGAATTGTCTGTAGGGTGCCAGAGCGAGAGGGGGCTACAACTTGCCCACGACTACTTCGCTGGGGCACCTTACATGTACGAGGCGTACGAAGCGGAGCCGCGCGTGTACGAGGTGTACAGAGCACACCTGTGTTTGTACGCAGTATATGGAGCAGAGCCGGGCATGTACGAGGTGTACAGAGCGGACCTGCGTCTGTACGTGGTGTACGGAGCGGAGCCGCGTGTATATTATTGTTTCCCCCTTGGCACACCCAGTTTCCCCCTTACAGCCCCTTTCTCTGCCCTGAGCTCAGTCCCGGGGGTCCGGCGCTCTCTCGCTTACAGATTTGGGGAATGTTGGTAGAAGTCTCTCCCCGTCTCTTACTTACACGGACTCTTGGTCACGGTTACAGCATTATTTGCTCCGCACTACGAGCACAATTTCCCCGCGCCGCCTTTTCTACACAGTTTTATGTGTGGAATGTAACGTGGGATTTTCTCTGCTTGGAGACAAATAGACAACACACAGGAGGGAATTATTACCAGTCACCGGATGTCTACGATATGACGGCATTAGATTTTTGAACGTCCTCTTTATATTTTTATGACATAAAATACTTCTAAAGTTTAGCAGGAAATTTTAAGAATGGATCTGTCTTTTTTTGTGATCTGTTAATTTATGAAGTGTATTTTAGGGGCTGAACTATTATCCTGCAATAAATGCTTCTCTTCTGGAAGTTTTCATCATCACATTTAGTACGATTGGTAAAGGGGTTGTCAGGAGCCTCTCCATTTCAGAAGTGAGCAGCTCCAATAACATTACGACCCCACACACATGCATGATCGGCAGGTGTAAAGATGTGCAGTTGTGGATTTTAATAATCACCTAGGCAGGTTATCGATGTAATTAGTTTTATTCCTTCCGACCACGGTGAACAGCTATTCCAGGTAAATGTCCAACAGGCAATTCTCTTAGTCCTCGAGTTTCCAACCTGGGATCAGTAGTTCCACTGCCCTCTACCAGGTGATACCCACTGTCCCCCAACTTTTGGTTGGCCCACAGCTTTATCTCCCGCCGGTATATTGGCAGTCACAGCATATGCTCCTTTGGATGATGGATATCATGACCGCAGCCCGTGATACCACCCCGCTTTCAGTCCGACTAGCAATGAATCTTCTCTTTCTCCTGCACAGGGTTCAGCCCCCTGAATCGGCAGAAGAGTTCACCCCTCTCTCCCCCAGCTAATTGTGCCTTAGTGGAGATATTTTCTCAGGTGGAACCCATCCCCTGGGTTTGCATGTGAGACTACCTGTGGTGACGGAGAGAACAATGGCCCAAGGTCTCGGAGATATGGTCACTGAATGGAATAGATACCTGAGGTTGAACTGATGAGCAAACAAATCACTAACAGAATACAGCAAGCAAATTTCTAACAAGACACAAAATTAAGATTGACGAAAAGGGGTGCTCAGTGCTGGAAAAGTATTTAGAAAGTGGCCAGGTCCTCACAGCATGTATTGTATAGAGGGGTCCGATGTTAGTTGGCAAATTTTGACAGAGCAAAGAAGAAGTAAAAAAGTAAAAAAATATACTGAGGCCAAAGGTCCGAAATGCTTAGCGATACCTGCTGATCTTATACACATAATGAGGGATTATAAATACTTTTTGGAGTAAAGTTATTACATTTGTATAGTCATAATCAGCAGGTTTGGTTGGAGACACCAAGGTTTTTTATTAGGGAAAGTAGAAGAACTGACACTGGACACACACGATAAAACTGCAGTCGGACGTTTATTGTTTCTTGCAAATAAATTGATAATATTTAGATGGATTCAGACGAACCCTCCGACAAAAAGTGATTAACAAAGTAATTACTACAGGACTGTATGAGAAAGGGATTTATTCTACAAGAAACACAAGAACCAAAAATGAGAGAATCCGGGCCCCGTGGCTGGATACTCCAGATCTGGCCTCCAGCGTGTTAAGTACGCGCCGGGGTCTTTGTCCCTGGAGCTTCTCTACTCGGTATAATGAGACTCACTGATCTTGTTCATATAAAGAGTGTCTGCTCTATATGTCCTTGTTCAGAGAACTATGGAGATAGCGCTATTCTTCTGTTTAAAATATGTGATGTTGCTGTAGCCCTAATATTTCTGTACAGAGGTCTCTGTAGAGGTAATCTACACCAGCTGTTTGGATTGGAAGAAGGGAAAGGAGGATTGGAGACATTTGATTGTACTTTACCTTTAAAAAAAAAAAACTGATTGAAAAAAATAGTGGTCCATTTTCCAACCATTTTGTGAGAGTTCTCAAATATTACAATTTGGATACAAAGCCAAAAGAATTTAAAATTATAGAAAATGTGTTCAAGACCTTGTGTGGAGATAAAGAGCAGAGGCTGAAGAGGCTTCGTCTACAAAAGACAGAGGATTGGTAACTCCGAATTTCCTTGTCTGTTTCATGGTCTCTGGAGCTTGGAAGCTTCTGAATCAGAAGGTTTGGATAAATGGGCGACTCATCAGGTTCCATACCTTGTTTTAAAGGGAATCAGTTCCCAATGATGGTTACAAAACTACTATACTTAGTACGGAAAGGGATTTAATAAATGGATCACATCAGATGTTCCTACAAAGAAGGAATGGATCGTAAATGTAACTAGTAATGTGTAATATGAGCATGTTTATTATTGTAGTGTAGAGAAGTTACAGACTTTGTTCAGACATGGAGATTGTGCGCTGAAAGTAACTAATGAATGGTAGATCGCTGAGATTGGGAAAAAGAAGAGGGAGATGGACATTTTAGAATTTTTTCTTTTTTTAAGGGTGGGGGGTAAGGGTTGCTTTATTTGACAACTATACAGCGGTGTGAAAAAGTGTTTCCCCCCTTCCTGATTTCTTATTATTTTGCATGTTTTTACACTTAAATGTTTCAGATCACAAAACAAATTTAAAATATTAGTTAAAGATAACTCAAGTAAACACAAAATGCAGTTTTAAATGAAGGTCTTTATTATTAAGGGAAAAATAAATCCAAATCTACAGAGCCATGTGGGAAAAAGTGATTGCCCCCCACTTAATTTATGTTTTAACTATTGTTTATCACATCTTTGAGAAGCCAAGTTCAATTTCCCTAGCCTCACACAGGCCTGATTACTGCCACAGCTTTTCTCAATCAAGAAATCACTTAAATAGGACCTGCCTGACAAACTGAAGTAGACCAAAAGATCCTCAAAAGATAGACATCATGCTGCAATACAAAAAATTTAGGAACAAATGAGAAACAAACTGTTTGAGATCTATCAGTCTGGATAAGGCTATAAAGCCATTTCTAAAGTATAGGACTCCAGCGAACCACAGCGAGACCCATTATCCACAAATAGTCAAAACATTCCACAGTGGTTAACATTTCCAGGAGTGACCGGCCAACCAAAATTACCCCAAGAGCACAGCAACGACTCATCCAAGAGCTCACAAAACGCCCCACAACAACATCCAAAGAACCGCAGGCCTCACTTGCCTCAGTTAAGGTCAGTGTTCATGAGTCCACTATAAGAAAGAGACTGGGCAAAAATGGCATTCATGGCAGAGTTCCAAGACGAAAACCACTGTTGAGCAAAAGGAACATAAAGGCTCATCTCAGTATTGCAAGAAAACATCTTGATGATTGCCAAAACTTTTGGGAGAATACTCTGTGGACAGATGAGACAAAAGTTGACCTTTTTGGAAGGTGTATATCCCATTACATCTGGCGTAGAAGTAACTCAGCATTTCAGAAAAGGAACATCATACCAACAGTAAAATATTGTGGCGGTAGTGTGATGAACTGAGGCTGTTTTGCTGCTTCAGGACCTGTGAGACTTCCTGTGATAAATGAAACCATGAATTCTGCTGTCTAACAAAAAAATCCTGAAGGAGAATGTCCGGCCATTTGTTTGTGACCTCAAGCTGAAGCTCACTTGGGATATGCAGCAGAACAATGATTCAAAACACACCAACAAGTCCACCTCTGAATGGCTTTAGAAAAAGGTGGTTCAGGCTCGGAAACCCTACAAATGTGGCAGAATTATAACAATCTTTCAAAGATGAGCCAAAATTCCTCCAGATCGTTGTAAAAGACTGCCAACTGTAAAAGGTTGCCAGTTATCACACATGCTTGATTGCAGCTGTTGCTACTAAGGGTGGCACAACCAGATATTAGGATTAGGGGGCAATCACTTTTTTACACGGGGCCCTGTAGGTTTGGATTTCTTTTTCCCTAAATATTAGAGACCTTCATTTAAAAACTGCATTTTGTGTTTACTTCTGTTATCGTTGTCTACTATTTAAATTTGTTTTGTGATCTGAAACATTGAAGTGTGACAAACATGAAAAAGAGTAAGAAATGAGGAAGGGAGCAAACACTTTTTCACACCACTGTAAATGTATAAAAATAAGTGTGGGATTTTTGATGTTTAAGAAAATAGCATTTTTGTTAAAACATTTCCCACATTCTTAATATGAACATTGCTTCCCCCTTGTGTGAGTTCGTTCTATTGTGCTTATCAATACTTGATTTATCTGCCCAATATTTCCCACATTCTGAACATGACTTCTACCCTGTGTGAGTTCGCTGGTGTCTAACAAGGTGTGATTTCTGTACAAAGCATTTTCCACATTCTGAACATGAAAAAGGCTTCTCTCCTGTGTGAGTTCTCTGGTGATTAACCAGAATCCATTTCTGTTTAAAACATTTCCCACATTCTGAACATGAATATGACATTTCCCCTGTGTGAGTTCTCTGATGTGTAACAAAGTGTGATTTTGATGCAAAACATTTTCCACATTCTGCACATGAATAAGGCAGCTCCCCTGTGTGAGTTCTCTGGTGACTAACAAGGTGTGACTTCTGTACAAAACATTTTCCACATTCTGAACATGAAAAAGGCTTCTCTCCTGTGTGAGTTCTCTGGTGAATAACAAGAATCCATTTCTGTTTAAAACATTTCCCACATTCTGAACATAAATATGACATTTCCCCTGTGTGAGTTCTCTGATGTGTAACAAAGTGTGATTTCCATGCAAAACATTTCCCACATTCTGAACATGAAAAAGGCTTCTCCCCTGTGTGAGTTCTCTGGTGACTAACAAGAACTGATTTCCTTGCAAAACATTTTCCACATTCTGAACATGCATATGGCTTTTCTCCAGTGTGAGTTCTCTCGTGACTAACAAGATCAGATTTCTGGTTAAAACATTTCCCACATTCTGAACATGAATGTGGCTTCTCCCCAGTATGAATTCTCTCATGCCTAACAAGATCTGATTTCTGGTTAAAATATCTCCCACATTTGGAACAAGAAAATCTCTTCTCTTTGTGACTTTTTTGTTGTTTTACAAAAGATGTTTCGAGGGGACAACTATTCCCATATTCAGAAGGTTTAATCGGCTTCTTTGCTTTAAGTGCAGTTAGTTTTTTATTGCCTCTTTTGTGACTTTCATTTTTTTTATTAGTCTGTAATAAATCAGAAGATAGGACCTGTTTCATAGGATCAGATGATAGATCTTTGCTGTGAAGGGATGATGGTATATCTGGAGTAATAGCATTCACTTCAATTGTATCCTGTGTGATCTCAAGGTCATCTGATTTAAAAATTGAAGATGTCAGTTGTTCCTCTGATTTTCTGGTACAGTCATCTGCCAAAAATAAAAATTATTACTTTTAAATAACATATCCTTGAAATTTATATTTTTTTCTACTCAAAATGTCAGTAGAAATGGTAAGTTATGGAGAAAAATTGAATTATTCACTAAGACAATGACAGATCACAGGCTAACAACCTTACCTTTTATTTGTGCCTCAGGCTAAATGTAAAGGGTGGGGTAGACTCATTAAACTAGCAAACAAACAGAAAACACCCCCTTAAAAATTAACTTTTGTTAAATTATTTATAAAAGTATCAACTTAATGCTACCAAAAGAAGCAAACCCATTAAAATAGGTATCAGTATAATGGTGTGAGGGTAATGGGGTAAATATGGAAACACAGGCAGACTATCCCTAGGTTTCCCTATCAAACTTATACCCTACCCGTCAGCGGGCGGTTAACACCCTAACGATATGTGTTGGTGCCCCTGCTCCACATCGGCTATCCCTCATTAACCCTATAATCCCCTATACACCCATACATATGTAAAAAATTGTATAAAGTGGATATAGAATCCAGACTGTGGTAAAGGTTGAACCATGCTAAGTCATTTTTAGAAAAAAAAAGCAGTATATACATTGTCTCTCAACCCAGATCAAATAGACTCAGGCATGAGATAGTGCAGCCTGTAACCAGCACGTCCAGAAGTCCAAATTTGTGGCAATACAAGTGCCAGCTGTCCCAACGCATTTCTCCCCCTCCTGATGTAGGGTTCATCAGGGGACCATATTTAGGAGAGAGTTTTAATAGGTCTGGGAGCAGGAGAGAGACATCAATGCATCTCAATCCAAAGACAGTGTCCATGCCAGTGTATGTAAAGGGAACTCCATTCAAATACCTCGTGATGCACGCCAATAGGATGAGAACAGTGAGGCCTGGAACGCATGGATGGGTGTACAAATGGATGCTGATCGCTCATAATATCTTAATGGCCACCGGATAATGTGGAACGCAAAAGCGCTCAATAACGCATCATTTCCGGTGCACACATCAACGTGACACGCAACAAGTGCTCAACAAGGTGTCACTTATGGTGTGCAAATTGATGTGGAATGCAGAACGCGCTCCACAGGGCGTGATCACCGCTTCGTCAACGGGCCACTTCCGCTGCGCGAATTGATATGGAACGCAAAGTGTGTTCCAAAGAGCATAATTACCACTGCGTCAACATATAGAGGACACTTCCTATGCCCAAGAGCGCATCCATTATGAGGTGATAGGTGAGGTGGAACGCAAATGCGCTCCAACGCCCCTTATCATAAAACAGGCATGCGATATAAGATAATTCCTTCCCATCTTTTCACAAAACATCAGAAAGGAGCTACCATGATGCCCACATTTACTAACTAGTTAATAAACGTCATAACTAGGAGTACCCTCTTCAATTTAACAAACAAAAACATAGCATGTGAACATGTACAGGTGCATCTCACTAAATTATAATATCATCAAAAAGTTAATTTATTTCAGTTCTCAATACAAAAAGTGAAACTCATATTATATAGAGTCATTACACACAGAGTGATCTATTTCAAGTGTTTATTTCTGTTAATGTTGATGATTATGGCTTACAGCCAATGAAAACACAAAAGTCATTATCTCAGTAAATTAGAATACTTTATAACAGCTTGAAAAATGTTTTTTTTTAAATCCGAAATGTTGGCCTACTGAAATGTCTGTTCAGTAAATGCATCAATGCGGCGTGGCATGGAGACGATCAGCCTGTGGCACTGCTGAGGTGTTATGGAAGCCCAGGGTGCTTTGATAGCAGCCTTCAGCTCATCTGCATTGTTGGGTCTTGTGTCTCTCATCTTCCTCTTGACAATACCGCATAGATTCTCTATGGGGTTAAGGTCAGGCGAGTTTGCGGGCCAATCAAGCACAGTGATACTGTTGTTTGTAAACCAGGTATTGGTACTTTTGGCAGTGTAGACAGGTGCCAAGTCCTGATGGAGAATGAAATTTCCATCTCCAAAAAGCTTGTCGGCAGACTGAAGCATGAAGTGCTCTAAAATTTCCTGTTAGACGGCTGCGTTGACTTTGGTCTTGATAAAACACAGTGGACCTACACCAGCAGATGATATGGCTCCCCAAACCATCACTGATTGTGGAAACTTCACACTAGACCTTGAGCAGCTTGGAATGTGTGCCTCTCCACTCTTCCTCCAGACTCTGGGACCTTAATTTCCAAATGTCATGCAAAATTTACTTTACATGTACTCAGTGTGTCAATGACTGCCTTCTGGACATCTGTCAAGTCAGCAGTCTTCCCCATGTTTGTGGAGCCTACTGAAACAGACTAAGAGACCTGTTTAAGTGTGTAGGAAGCCTTTGCAGGCATTTTTTGTTAAAGGGGTTGTCCACTACTTTCACATTTCCATAGGATAGGGCATCAATGTATGATTGGCTGGGGTCCCGCATGTGGCACCCTCTCCGATCAGCTGTTATTGGTGCCGGCGGCGGCAACCGCCAGCCGGAAGTCCTTACCTGCGGTGCTTGGCCATCAAGTTGTAGTGGCCGGCGCTCGTTACTGCACATCCGCCTCCCATTCAATTTAATGAGAGGCGGATGTGCAGTACCCCATGACGGCCACTACAGATGGACGGCCAAGCACCGCAGGTAAGGACTTCCGGCCGGCGGCCGCTAACGATGACACCAATAACGGCTGATCAGCGGGGGTGCCGCATGCGGGACCCCGGCCAATCATACATTGATGCCCTATCCTATGGATGGGGCATCAATGTGAAAATTGTGGACAACTTCTTTAATTATTCAAATTTACTGAGATAATGGCTTTTGTGTTTTCATTGGCTGTAAGCCATAATCATCAACATTAATAGTAATAAACACTTGAAATAGATCACTCTGTTTGTAATGACTCTATATAATATATGTGTTTCACTTTTTGTATTAAAGAACTGAAATAAATTAACTTTTTGATGATATTCTAATTTAGTGAGATGCACCTGTATATAGCTGTATTATATAAATACCCATTAAGTTACATATACTACACTGGCAGACGTAATGAACAATAAGATACAGAAAAACTCATGCCCGTAGATACATGACCATACACTATTTATAAAAGGAGAGCATCCCTAACAGACCTTCAGGGAATAAAGATATTAATTCCCAGGGGTAGGGATAAATACAGTGGTCAGAAACTGACCGAAACAAGGCCGATATTGATTAACTGCCGTATTTAGATGACCCCAGCGGTTTTACAATAAGCAAATGTTCTGTTCTTATAGGATCTCTTGGTGACCGCACTGAAGAATGAATCAGATGGTGTGACTTACTGGCAGAAGCTGCAGTGGCCACACCCGAATGTGCCCACGGATTTCCTGTCAAGCCATATGCTCTCCTTGGCGGGGGGTGGAGGAGGGTATAGTGGCTATGTACGGGATGTATCTGCATGTATCTACATGCATGAGTTTTTCTGTATCTTATTGTTCGTTACGTCTGCCAGTGTACTATATGTAACTTTATGTGTAATCATATAATACGGCTATATACATGTTCTCATGCTATATTTTTGTTTGTTAAATTTAAGAAGGTACTCCTAGTTATGACGTTTATTAACTATTTAGTAAATGTAGGCATCATGGTAGCTTCATTCTGTTGTTTTGCGAAAAGATGGGCAGGAATTATCTTATATCCCATGCCTGTTTAATGATAAGGGGTGTTGGAGCGTGTTCTGTCTACTCATGAGCAGCTAAGGGAATGTTCATAGAGTTATTCTAGTTGAGACCTGTAGAGGTCACCAGTTGTCTGTTTATGTTGTTTACATAGTTACATAGTTTATAAGGCCGAAAAAAGACAAGCGTCCGTCCATCCAGTTCAGCCTATTTCTTGTGCACTGCAGCTATTCCACAGCGTTGATCCAGGGGAAGGCAAAAAAACCCCATGTGGTATAGGCCAATTTACATCAATGAGGAAAAATTCACTTCCCGAGACCAATCTGGCAGTCAGATTAAATCCCTGGATTAATTAACTATCACTAAGCATAAGATATAATTTTATTGTTCTCAAGAAAGGCGTCCAGGCCTCTCTTGAACTCATTAAGTGAGTTGGACATCACCACTTCCTCTCCCAGAGAGTTCCAGAGTCTCACGGCTCTGACCGTAAAGAATCCCCTTCTATACTGGTGCAGGAACCTCCTTTCCTCCAGACGCATAGTGTGCCCCCTCGTCTTTGTCACCATCCTTGGTATAAACAGGTCATGGGAGAGATCTATGTACTGCCCCCTGATGTATTTATACATGTTTATGAGGTCTCCCCTAAGCTTTCTCTTTTCCAACGTAAATAGGCCTAATTTTGACAACCTCTCTGGGTATTCTAGTCCCTCCATTCCCTTTATTACCTTAGTTGCCCTCCTTTGTACCCTCTCTAGCTCCAATATGTCTTTCCTGAGCACCGGAGCCCAGAACTGTGCACAATATTCTAAGTGCGGCCTTACCAGCGCTTTATACAGAGGAAGAACAATGTTCTCATCATATGCCCCTATTCCTCTTCTGATGCATGCCATGACTCTATTTGCCTTCGCAGCTGCTGCCTGACACTGGGCACTCCAATTTAATTTGCTGTTAACCAAGACGCCCAGGTCCTTCTCCATGTCAGATTTCCCCAATGGTTTCCCATTTAATATGTTTGGGTGACTGCTGTTTTTCTTTCCCATGTGCATGACCTTACATTTATCGGCATTGAACCCCATTTGCCATTTTTTGGCCCAACTCCCCAATTTATCTAAATCCTCCTGTAGCTGTGCCCTATCCTCATCTGTATTAACTACTTTACAAAGTTTAGTATCATCTGCAAATATTGCTATTTTACTATGCAACCCTTCCACTAGATCATTAACAAATATATTAAATAATATAGGGCCCAAGACAGACCCTTGAGGCACCCCGCTAGTAACCCTGACACACCCTGAGCTTACTCCATTGATAACCACCCTCTGCTTTCTATCACTCAGCCAGCTATTTACCCACTTGCACACATTATCCCCCAAACCAAGCATTCTCATTTTATATACCAACCTTTTGTGTGGCACGGTATCAAACGCTTTGGAGGAGTCAAGGTATACAACATCCACTGACTCTCCCCGGTCCAGCTGTGAGCTCACCTCCTCGTAGAAGGCCATCAGGTTTGTTTGGCAGGAGCGATCCCTCATGAATCCATGTTGATATGGAGTTAGACAGTTATTATCATTAAGATATTCTACAATAGCATCTCTAAGAAATCCTTCAAACAATTTACCCACAACAGACGTTAAGCTTACTGGTCTATAGTTCCCAGGGTCACTTTTAGACCCCTTTTTGAATATTGGTACCACATTTGCTTGGCGACAGTCTAGTGGGACAGTCCCTGTCCATAAAGAGTGCTTGAATATAAGATACAGCGGTCTGTCTATCACATTACTTAATTCTTTTAGTACCCGGGGGTGTATGCCATCTGGGCCTGGTGACTTGTCTATTTTGATATTATTTAGGCGTTTCTGAACTTCCTCCTGGGTTAGGTGGGTGATATTTAGCGGAGGGTTTACTTTATCACTCTGCATTTCCTCCGATAAATTGTTTTCTTTTGTGAAAACAGTGGAGAAGAAGCTATTGAGTAGGTTTGCTTTACCCTCATCGCCCTCTATGACTTTACCCAGGTTATTTTTCAATGGGCCAACTCCATCAGTTTTAATCCTTTTACTGTTTATATAGTTGAAGACCAGTTTGGGATTCATTTTACTTTCCTTGGCAATTAGTCTCTCTGTCTCCTCTTTTGCTATTCTTATTTGTTTCTTACAGATTTTGTTTTTTTCCCTATAAGATATTAGCGCTTCCTCGATGCCTTCTTGTTTAAGTTTACCGAAAGCCCTTTTTTTGTTTTTCATTGCCCTCTTGACTTCCTTATTTAGCCACATTGGCTTCCTCCTATTCCTAGCCCTTTTATTCCTATAAGGTATGTACCTTCTACAGTGACTATGTAGGACTGTTTTGAAAAATTCCCATTTTCTATCCATGCTCCTATTACTGAAGATACTATCCCAGTCTATAAGGTGAAGGGCATCTCTTAGCTGATCAAACTTTGCCCTCCTGAAGTTCAGTGTTTTTGTGACTCCTTTGCTGGGCACCCTACGAAGCACATGTGGAATTGTATAATGTTGTGGTCACTATTTCCCAGGTGCCCCCCGACCTGCACCTCAGTTATTCTGTCTGGCCTGTTAGTTAATATTAAGTCTAAAAGGGCCGTCCCTCTAGTTGGTTCCTGCAGAAGTTGTGACAAATAATTGTCTTTGATAATTGACAGAAACCTGTTTCCTTTCTGAGATCTACAGCTTTCGGTTTCCCAGTCTATATCGGGGTAGTTGAAGTCCCCCATAATAATCACCTCGTTATTTTTTGCTACTTCGTCTATTTGTCTCATTAATAGACTTTCCGTGGCTTCTGCTATATTTGGTGGTTTATAACAGACTCCTATGATAATTTTATTATTGTTTTTTGCCCCATGTATCTCCACCCATAAGGACTTAACCTCCTCATTTCCCTCCCATACATCCTCCCGTATTGTAGGCTTTAGCCCCTCCTTACATATAGACAGACTCCACCCCCTTTCGGATTTCTTCGATCCCTTCTAAACAGACTGTAACCCTGTAAGTTAACTGCCCAGTCATAGCTTTCATCTAACCATGTCTCGGTTATTCCCACTATGTCATAGTTAACTGTAGATATTTCTGCTTCCAGTTCATCCATCTTGTTTGTCAGGCTTCTGGCATTTGCTAGCACGCAGTTTACACGATTTTGTTTTGTTCCAATCTTCTCCCTGTGGATTGTATTAGTAATTTTCTTACCTCCCTTCCAAGTATCTTGTCTTGGACCTTCTTTGTCGCACTTCATATCTTTCATTAGTATGTTCTCTGGTTTCATGTTCGTGTCCGGCGTTTTTCTTCCCATCCCCTCTTCTTCTAGTTTAATGCCCTCCTGATGAGTGTTGCGAGTCTCCTGGCGAATGTGTGTTTCCCGGGTTTGTTGAGGTGTAGTCCGTCTCTGGCAAGGAGTCAGTCATAGAGGTAATTCACACCGTGGTCCAGGAATCCAAATCCTTGTTGTCTGCACCATCTTCTCAGCCAGTTGTTCACATCAAGGATCCTGTTCCATCTCCTGACGCCATGCCCGTCTACTGGAAGGATAGAAGAAAAAACTACCTGCGCATCCAGTTCTTTTACTTTCTTCCCCAATGCTTCAAAGTCCTTGCAGATTGTCCGTAGGTCCTTCCTTGCCGTGTCATTGGTAGAGATGAGCGGTGTTCGACTCGAACTGTTCGCCAATCTCAAATTCGAGCTGTTTTGGGCGGTGTTCGAGCCGTTCGGCGAACACGAACGATTTGAAAAAAATTTGGCTGTTCGAGGTTATGTTCGATAACTGTTCGTGCACCAAAATCATACCTGGATTTTTTCTCAGTAATGCTGAAAATTAATGTTAATACGCAGTTTGAGTGAACAGCGGGGCGGGGGGAGGGGCAGGGGATGGATCTCTGCAGGAATAATGAAGATCTCCATTTTTTTTCTCTTTCCCGCATTTACAGTGGGGAGGTGCAGTCTGTCAGCCTATCAGCAGCGCACACACGGAGCGAACTGCTTTTTTTCACACAAGCAAGGGCATGTGTCATTGGCAGTGTATGTCACATGTCAATGCCCTATAAGACCCAGCCATTTTCCCTGTCGCCACCATTTTCTCACTGCTGCAGCTGCGTGTTAGACGGCACCGCTGTTGCTGTGTGCGCTATACTTTGTTAATTTCAAGCCAATTTTCGCACAAATCTACAGATAGCTTGGAAGTAGGGAAGAGTTGTGATTGCAGTCCTTTTAAGGACTAGGTTACATCATTTCCTAAGACTTTTATCAGGCCGGTCTGTGCTCTTAAATAGATAGGTTGTGGGAGTAAAGAATAATTGTAATTGCAATCCTTTTCAGGGCTAGGTTACATCAGTTCCTATCACTTTTTGCCAGGCAGGTCTGTACCAGTGCTGTGCAAGTTTTTTTCACAGCATTTGGCTAAATCTAGCAAAGCAAATCCTTTTTGGCCTATTGCAGAGTATGTTAGTCAGTGGAGTAGCCTATCTGTGTTGCAAGCTACACCACGTGTGTATAGAATACAATTTTTTTTACTGCACCTAGTGAAGTAAAACCTTTTGGGCATAGCATCATTCTATTAGTCCATCTATACTAACCTCCACCAGGTTGCAAATTCAATATAATATTTTTCTGCATCGAGCTCTGCAAAAATATTTAGGCTTCTAGCAGTGTGTGGGACTTGTTCTATTAGTCCATCTATACTAACCTCCATCAGGTTGGAAATTCAATCTAATTTTTTTCTGCATCTAGCTCTGAAAAAATATTTAGGCTTCTAGCAGTGTGTGGGACTTACTCTATTAATCCATCTATACTGACCTCCATCAGGTTGCAAATTCAATCTAATTTTTTTCTGCATCTAGCTCTGAAAATATTTAGGCTTCTAGCAGTGTGTGGGACTTGGTCTATTAGTCCATCTATACTGACCTCCATCAGGTTGCAAATTCAATCTAATTTTTTTCTGCATCTAGCTCTGAAAATATTTAAGCTTCTAGCAGTGTGTGGGACTTGGTCTATTAGTCCATCTATACTGACCTCCATCAGGTTGCAAATTCAATCTAATTGTTTTCTGCATCTAGCTCTGAAAAAATATTTCAGCTTGTAGCAGTGTGTGGAACTTGTTCTATTAGTCCATCTATACTGACCTCCATCAGGTTGCAAATTCAATCTAATTTTTTTCTGCATCTAGCTCTGAAAAAATATTTAGGCTTCTAGCAGTGTGTGGGACTTGGTCTATTAGTCCATCTATACTAACCTCCATCAGGTTGCAAATTAAAAATAATTTTTATCTGCATCTAGCTCTGAAAAAATATTTAGGCTTCTAGCAGTGTGTGGGACTTACTCTATTAATCCATCTATACTGACCTCCATCAGGTTGCAAATTCAATCTAATTTTTTTCTGCATCTAGCTCTGAAAATATTTAGGCTTCTAGCAGTGTGTGGGACTTGGTCTATTAGTCCATCTATACTGACCTCCATCAGGTTGCAAATTCAATATAATTTTTATCTGCATCTAACCCAGCCAAAACTTTTGGCCTAATACCACAGTTTGGCCACTCAGCTCTGCTCGGTTCCCATCCATTGTTTTTTTGTGCAAACAACTCCAAAGTTGTGAATTAGTTAACCACCAAAATGAGTGGAAAAAGGCCTGCTGCTGGTGGAAAGGGGAATAAGCGTGTTGGGAAGGGGAAAAAAGGTTGTGTCCGTGGGGTAGGTGTTAAAGCAACAGTAACATCGGCAGAAGAAAGACCATCTTCCAGCCAAACTAAAATGTCTATTTCTTTTAGCGGACAATGTGATAAGATCCCTTTCTTATGGCCACGCCAATCGCTACAAATTCCAGATGAGGCACAAAAACAGCAGGTGCTTCAACGGATATCAAGTGCTCCTTTAAGTGGGCTCTCCTCCACCTCAACTTCAACATCACAAATACTCCAGTCCTCAGAGGTGTCACCCCAATCGCACTTGTTTCCTCACAGCTCCCAAGTCTCCATCTGCCCGTCTGAGTATGGGGTAGAACAGATGGTTGAGTCTGCAGAGCTGTTTACTCATACTATAGCCTGGGAATCAGAAGTCGGCTCCAGAGCTTCTGTGAATCCAGATGAGGAAATGATCTGCACTCATGCCCAGAATCTTTATGAGTCGGATCCAGGACCAGAAGCGGAAGGTTCTGACCATAATGTAGACCCTCATTCCCAAACTGTAACTCCTGTTGGTGGAGACAATGTGGAAGACGATGATGAGACTCAAATACCTGATTGGAGCGACAACTTTAGTTTTTTGTCAGGGCAGGAACAGGTTGGCTCTGAGGACGATGGGTGTGATAACACACAGGGTGATGATGATGAGGTTGGAGATCCCACTTACTGTCAACCCACAGTCAGCCAAGAGATGAGGTCAGCAGAGGAGGTGGAGGAGGACGCTAGAGATGATGAGGTCAGGTTGCGTCTTCCTGGACAGAGACGTAGTACTGGAAGCACGTCAACAACTGCATCCTCAAACACAACTCTGCCTCTGACCACAAGTCGTGGTGGCTCTTCAGGTCGCATGGGTGCTAAGCCTTGCATAGCCTGGGCATTTTTTCAGATCGATAAAGATGACCCAACTCGTGTTATCTGTAAAATTTGTCAGCAAAAGCTAAGTAGAGGCCAAAAAATACATAGTTTGAGTACTTCATGCATGAACCGGCACATGGACATGAAGCATAAGTTGCAGTGGGAAGCTCACTGTGCTACAATGCGGCCTAGCTGGCCGGGCCAACCACCGTCTGCCCCATCTTGTGCATCCGCGGCCTCTTCATCCTCTGTGACTGGGGGGACAGCAGTCACACCTGTTTTGGGAGGCAGACCTGCCACCTCTTTACCCGCAACAGCCAGCGTGATTGGCAGGTCATCATTTTCTTTGGAGGTGGTAACACCAGCTGGTGTTGAGCGCTGTCCGACATCGATAGCACCACCTTTGGATCAAGGCAACCTAACATGTCCGCCTGCATCTTCCTCACAGACCGGCAGTTTGCCGGGGACACCCTTCTCAACCCCGTCTAAGCACAACAGCCAGCCCTCGGTCCCTCAGATGTGGACAAGTAAAAGACCATTTCCTCCTAGCCATGAGAAAGCTAAGAGGTTGAATTTCACCATCTGCAAGCTCTTGGCTACAGAAATGCTTCCTTTCCACCTGGTGGACGCAGAGGATTTTCGAGACCTTATGTCCGTCGCAGTGCCCCAGTACCAGATGCCCAGTCGGCACTACTTCTCAAAGAAAAGTGTGCCTGCGCTGCAACAGCATGTCGCACACAACATCACCGCTTCTTTGAGAAACTCTGTGTGTGACAGGGTGCATTTCACCACAGACACTTGGACGAGTAGGCATAGACAGGGGCGTTACATGTCGCTGACTGGGCACTGGGTAACTATGGTGACAGCAGGACAAGGGGCTGCTGTCCAAGTCTTGCCGTCCCCACGAGTTGTGCGTCAATCCTCTTTATCTCAAAGTTCCTCCACTGCTTCTGCCTCCTTAACCTCCTCTCGGTCCTCCACCTGCACCTAAAGCCTGTCTGGTCATGCCACAAGCTTTCTAACTGTGCAGAAGGGATCCTGCACACCTCCTTACTATGCTGGCAGCAGGGCTCAACGTCATCAGGCAGTTTTTACTTTGAAATGTCTGGGAAATGTGAGTCACACAACTGAGGAGTTGTGGTCAGCTCTGGAGAACTAGTTTCATGAATGGTTGTCTGCACTGGACCTAAAACCAGGGAAGGCCGTGTGCGACAATGCTGCAAACCTGGGTGCGGCCCTTCGCCGGGGCAATGTCACACACGTGCCTTGTATGGCTCACGTGTTGAACCTGGTTGTCCAGCAATTTTTAGCCCACTATCCCAGACTAGATGGCCTTCTGCAGAGGGCACGGTCGCTGTGTGCTCACTTCCGCCGTTCGCATCCCGCAGCTCAGCAACTTACATCTCTACAGAAGTCGTTGGGCCTGCCACTTCACCGGCTAAAATGCGATGTGCTTACCCGGTGGAATTCAACTCTGCACATGTTGCAGCGACTGTGGCAGCACCGACAAGCCCTGGTGCAGTACGTTCTGACGTATAGCCTGGGCCAACAAGATCCAGAGGTGGGGCAAATCACGCTGGAGGAGTGGTCTCAGATCAGGGACCTATGCACCCTTCTGCGCAGTTTTGAAATCGCGACGAAGATGTTTAGTGCTGACGATGCCATTATCAGCATGACTATTCCGATGATTTACATGCTGGAGCACATGTTAAACAGAATTCGGAGTCAGGTGGTGGCACAAGAGGAGGTGGAGGAAGTAGAGGAGGAGGAGTTGTATGCGGAAGGGCTAACATCTGCAAGGTCCAGACGGTCGGCAGCACCAAGGTGGCAGGCATGTGAGGGTGGGGGAGATGGTTTTACCAGGGCGCATGGTAGCAGCCAAACTAGTGAGGAAGGTGCAGGAGGCCAGGAAGAAGTGGAGGACGAACTGATAGAAGACTCATCAGATGAGGGAGACCTTGATCACATTTCTGTTGTGCGAGGTTGGGGGGAGAGGACAGAGGAAGGAAGCATGATTGTTACCTCGCCACCAACACAACAGGGACTTGGTGCTCCTGGATGCGCAAGACACATGAGTGCCTTCCTTCTGCACTACCTGCAATATGACCCTCGAATTGTGAGAATTAGAAATAATCCTGACTACTGGGTTGCCACACTGTTAGATCCCTGGTACAAAAGAAAATTTGCAGAAATTATTCCTGCCATAGAAAGGGATGCACGCATACAGGAGTATCAGCAGAGACTGTTGCAGAATCTTACATGTGCTTCTCCACAAAACACCAGTGGTGCACGTAGTGAATCTCACAGTTCCAACTTGCCAACCATGGGACCGTCGAGTGTTCAGCACTCAAACCTTAACAGAAACACAGTATCTGCTGGTAACATAAATTTTGCGGAATCATTTCACCACTTTTTTAGCCCATCCTTTGCAAGGCCACAGGAGACAAGAAGTCTGACACATAGTCAACGCCTAGAGACGATGGTACAGGAGTATCTCCAAGTAAACATTGAAGCCATGACTGTGTCACTAGACCCTTGCTCTTTTTGGGCTTCCAATCTGGATAAATGGCCGGAGCTCGCCACTTACGCCTTGGAGATCTTGTCATGCCCCGCAGCCAGGGTTCTGTCTGAACGTGTGTTCAGCGCTGCTGGTGGTGTGCTGACAGATAAGCGCACGCGACTCTCCACTGATAATGTAGACAGACTCACGTTCATAAAGATGAACAAATCATGGATCCGAAATGACTTTTCTACCCCTGTGTCATCCTGGGGAGAGTAAAAGCTTGATGATTTGTTAAAATTACATCACCAACTGTTTTAAGCTTTCAAATGACTAATCATGTTTATCTGTATCTTGGCTGGAAAATAATTTGGGCTTTGTAGCAGTGTGCAGTACTGATTCTATTAGGCCATCTATACTAAGCTCCACCAGATTTAAAATGACTAATCATGTTTATCTGTATCTTGGCTGGAAAATAATTTGGGCTTTGTAGCAGTGTGCAGTACTGATTCTATTAGGCCATCTATACTAAGCTCCACCAGATTTAAAATTACTAATCATGTTTATCTGTATCTTGGCTGGAAAATAATTTGTGCTTTGTAGCAGTGTGCAGTACTGATTCTATTAGGCCATCTATACTAAGCTCCACCAGATTTAAAATTACTAATCATGTTTATCTGTATCTTGGCTGGAAAATAATTTGGGCTTTGTAGCAGTTTACAGTACTGATTCTATTAGGCCATCTATACTAAGCTCCACCAGATTTAAAATTACAATCATGTTTATCTGTATCTTGGCTTTAAAATAATTTGGGCTTTGTAGCAGTGTACAGTACTGATTCTATTAGGCCATCTATACTAAGCTCCACCAGATTTAAAATTACTAATCATGTTTATCTGTATCTTGGCTGGAAAATAATTTGGGCTTTGTAGCAGTGTGCAGTACTGATTCTATTAGGCCATCTATACTAAGCTCCACCAGCTTTCAAATTAATAATAATTTTTAGCTGCATCTAGCCCGGAAAATAATTTTGGATCTCCTAGATGCGCAAGAGACATGAGTGCCTTCTTGCTGCACTACATCCAACATGACCCTCAGATTGTCAGAATTCGAAGTAATCCTGACTACTGGGTTCCCACACTCTTAGATCCCCCACACTCTTCGATCAACCTTTTCATTTTAATAAAGAACAAAAAAATGGTCATTTTTGAAATTATAAGCATTAGCAGGTTATTAGAAACTGAAATCAAACAATTTTCAACTCAAAACTTTATTCTACGTGATGTTACATTTGCACATAGGACTCCTTGTTCGAAAGGAGCTTCTGAACTGCCTCGTCCATTGAATTTGTCAGGTTTTGGATGGTTTCTGCTTCAATTGTTTTGCATGAGGACAGAATACCCTCCCAGAGCTGTTGCTTAGATGTGAACTGCCTCCCGCCATCATAGACACTCCTTTTGATGATGCTCCAGAAGTTCTCAATGGGGTTGAGGTCAGGGGAGCATGGGGATCACACCATAAGTTTGTCCCCTTTTATGCCCATATCAGCCAGAGATGCAGATGTGTTATGTGCAGCATGAGACGGTGCATTATCATGCATGAAAATGATCTTGCTGCGGAATACACGGTTCTTCTTCTTGAACCATGGCAGGAAGTGCTGTTTGAGAAACTCCACATACATTATGGAGTTCATCTTTACCCCTTCAGGGATCCTAAAGGGGCCGACAATCTCTCTCCCCATGATTCCAGCCCAAAACATTACTCCACCTCCTCCTTGTTGGCGCCGTAGCCGTGTTTGCGTGGGATGTCCATCAACCAGCCATCCTCCACTCCATCCATCTGGACCATCGAGCGTTGCACGGCACTCATCGGTGAACAAAACAGTTTTGAAGTCAGTCTTCATGTATTGTTTGGCCCACTGGAGCCGTTTCTGCTTGTGTACAGTGGATAAAGGAGGTCGACAGGATGGCTTACGCACAGCTGCAAACCTCTGAAGGACCCTGCATCTTGTTGTTCGGGGGATGTTGGAGGCACCAGCAGCTTCAAAAACTTGTCTGCTGCTATGACAAGGCTTTTTTGCCGCTGCTCTTTTAACCTGACGTAATTGCCTGTAGGAAAGAGTCCTCAATTTTCCCTTATCAGCACGCACACGTGTGTACTGTGAATCAGCTACATACTTCTTGATTGTGCGATGATCAGGATGAAGTGTCTTGGCAATGTTGATTGTAGTCATGCCTTGACCTAAACACTCCACAATTTGTTGCTTCTCAGCAGCCGACACATCCTTTTTCTTTCCCATTTTGGCAGAAAATGTAGGCTGCTTAATAATGTGGGACAGCTTTCTTAAGTAGTCTTGCCTTTCATTGGACACACCTGCCAAAGTAATTAGCACAGGTGTCTGCAATTGCTTACAGTGATATAAAGAGCCCTGACACACATCACCATCAATGAGTTTAACTGACAAACAAACAAATTCTTCCCTTATCACTCCTAAACACTTTTTGCATAATAATTTGGAACACAGTGTACATGTGCTTTTCCACAAAACACCAGTGGTTCACGTAGTGAATCTTACAGTTCTAACTTGCCAACCGTGGTTTGTATGGAGTTGTTCAATAAAGGGCCCAAAATGAAGATAACATAGACGGGAGAGGTCTCTATGAATAGGAATTCCTAAGTATTTGATACCCTGTGAGGGCCAGGCAAAGGGAAAGTTGGACTGGATGGAATCCTGTATGGATTTGGGGAGGGAGACATCGAGGGCCTCAGACTTCGCTGCATTGATTTTAAAATTTGACCATGTAACAAAATGATCTATTTCAGCCATAACAGCAGGGATGGATATATGTGATTGAGTGATATATACTAGGACATCATCAGCAAATGCGGAGCACTTGTACTCGGTGCCTCCCACCTCAATCCACCTAATATTGGGGTTATGGCGAATTGATGAGAGCAGGTGCTCCATCACTAGGATGTATAAGAGAGGGGACAGAGGACATCCCTGCCTTGTCCCATTGGTGATTATGAAAGGTGATGAAAATGTTCTGACGCGCCCCCTGGGCCTTGGGACACCCGGAGCCGGACCCTTTTTGGTGGATGCTGGTGGTTGTAGTCTCCATGGCGGCGACCCGGTTCCGTGGCTCAGGGTGGTCAAACCAGTGGCGGAACTATTTATGTGGTTTTGATGTTTAAATGTCCAACTACGCCACCCGTGGATTGCGGTCAGAGTGAACCACTGAGGCTGGTGTTGTGGGTGCAGCAGAGCGTAGTATAACTCCCCACGGGAGGAGTATATCCTCAGGGCAGTGTATGCGGAGGATTGGGGTGATGGTGCAGGGCAGCAGCAGTAACGACACAGAGTCAGTGATGCAGTTCAGGGCCTTTACTCACAGTTCTTAATATCCAGACCACTTCTGCAGGTAACGGCTGCCCACGTCTTACTGTGCTCACCAGGTGAGGGGCTCAGACAACTCCCAGATAACTTTGGAGCGCTTCACAGGACCCCCTTTGTGTGTCCTTTGTCTGGCCTTTCTTACCAACGCTTCTCACCAGCTGCCTCGGGCCTCCTCTTGGTAAACTTGGCGCCAGTTTCCCTGACCCTATGTGGTGTCTTCCTAGCGGGTGTAGCGAGGGGCTGCGCCACATAAAATGTCACAGCCTCCGGTTTCTAGCTGAGGGTCGTTTCCCGCCTCCACTAGTTTCGGGGACTGGTCTCCCCCTTTGGCCTGACCCCTCCACGCAGGTGGATTCGGGCGTGCGGTGGCGACTCACCCGTCCGCACCCCTGGGATCCCTTCGTTCCTCATTCCTGGAGCCTTCTCCGCTCCTCTTCTCCCTCTTCCAGGCCTGGGCCTCTGTTACTAGGCCCGCCTCCGGAGCAGAGCTCATGCAGAGCCCCTGCTCCCTGCCACTTCTGCTCAGACTTCTCTGCACTGAACTAAGATGGTGCCCACCTTTTATACTCCCTTCTCAATGCACCCAGGAACTGCTTCCTCCCTGCTCCTGCACTACAGGTTTCCCCTTCCTCGGTGTTCCCTCCCCCCACTCCAGCCAGGGACAGGGACTGTCGTGCCCATCTCAGGGGCATATTGGTCGCCCTGCCCCATGGCAATGTGGTGTAATGCATGCAGGTGTCGGGGTCCTGATCCACACTCCATCCTTACCTGAGAGTGAGATATCACACCTCTGGGTGAGGTGCAATACCTCTGTAGCAACCGAGCTCTCGGGGTGCTACAGTTCCATTTATCTTCAGCCTAGGTGACGTATTGCGATACAGGCCCGTGATTTTGGCTATAAAAGGGTCCCCTAGACCCCTACCCCAAGCTTTTTAAGAGAATAATATATGGCGTGCCAGGAGACTCTATGGAATGCTTTCTCAGCATCCAACGAGAGTATCTAATTACAAATTTTTAACTGCATCTAGCCCAGGAAATACTTTGTGCCTAGTAGCAGTGTCTGCTAGTCAGCGGATTATCCCAGCTGTTAAGCAAGCTACACCACCTGTAGTTTGGACACTTAATTTTTTCAAAGGAAATGCTTCGGAATCCCGGGATACTCAGTGAAGAGCATCAGGAGGCACCCCAAGGCATAGGGGCTGGGACTGGCGGTAGGAAGCCTTGCGGTGGACCGCCGAGCTCGATCCTTATAAAAGCTTTTTAACTGCAGCAGCTTTAGTGGACGCTACTGGAGCTGGAATTACGCGGCTGCTGGCATGAGACTTGCCCTCCAATAGATCCTTGTGAAAGGATTTAAAGTGTATTCATTCAAATTAGAGAGACAATTTAAATTAAAAAGCTTAGACCTGCCTCCACCACAGGGGGGCTCGGTCGACCCACCAGCGGACAGGCACCAGTATTGGGAGAGGGGGGCTGGCCGTCAGGGTTCACCGCAGGTCTGGCACAAAGCCGGCGACACGGAGGTCGCACGGGCAGGAACGGACTGGCCGTGTCGGCTTCGCACTTTTTTGGTTTTAGAAGGGCATGACATGTGTGTCACCCTGGCCGGGATGCCACAAATATAATAAAGCTGTGTCTGAGAGCAAGGGGGAGGTCTTCTAGTCAAGGACCATTAGCATTCAGCACCTCCTGTCCCAGGCCAGTAGGGGGAGCAGGCTGCTCCTATAAAAGCTGGAGCTGGGGGCAGGGTTAGAGAGAACTGAACAACCTGTCTCTGGATAGAGAGGTGTCCCAGAGCAGGGAGAGACAGTTGTGTTGCAGCCTAAGAGAGCGTGTGGCAGTAGGAGAGCCACGAGCCAGGGACAAGAGGCGAAGTAAGTCTGTCCTGGCAGATAAAGAGCCAAATCTACCAGACTGTCTGAGGCTGTGAGGATTCCACGTCCTACAGCAGATAACCAGTCCGCAGGGGACTGTATGTTCCTTGGCCTATGAAGCCCGGAGGCTCTGCCACAGCAGAAGGGACCCGCAAAGCCGTACCAGGCCGGGAGTGGAGAGGAACCCAAGTTGCAAGCCATACGGGCGAGAGGACATGGTGAGCTCAGAAACGTGGGCTGTACATTACCAGAAGGGAAATAGCCAGAAGGAGCACAGAGAGCACGGTAGGCCTACACCCTCACCCTGACCAGGGTCAGCTTCCCACTTGTTCTCAGACATCCAGGCCCCCTCCTAGCCGGGCCTGTTTCTGGGTCATTTTACCTGTTCTAATAAAACCCTGAACTGTTTAAGAGGCCTCCGTCTCCTGGCTGTCGCAGTCAGAATCATCTCCTCCATCATCCGTCATACACTGCATACACTGCCCTGGGGCCCTACTCTTCCCGTGGGGAGTTGTACTATTCGGAGCTGCACATTTACATCTGCCCCAGAGGTCTGCACTGCAGCAGCGGTTAGCACTGACCGCAATCCACGGGTGGCGTAGTCGGACATCACTTAAAACTTATAAAGGACTGCCACTGGTCTGACCACCCTGAGCCACGTACCGGGTTGCCACTACTACCCCCATCGTCTCCCTATTGCCCGGTTCCGAGTGCCCCACAGCTCAGAGGGCGAGTCACATGCCTATATCTGTGTCTCCCCCTCCTTTTACTCCTCCACCTCTTTTCTTTTCGCATGACTATATGTACTTGTCATTTTTCCATGTGTTAGTTGTGTCTTCTGAGCAGTTTGTCAGGTTTTGGACACCTTTGAAGGTGTTTTCTATGTGTTTCTATGTGTTTTTGTTTGCCTACCATTGGTTTTAACGGTGTTCGAAGGTGTTCGACGAACAGTTCGACGAACAGTTCGGCGAACATACGGGTGTTCGACGAACCGAACCGAACTCGAACACTACGGGGGTGGCTCAACACTAGTCATTGGTGCCAACATGTATCAGAAGAAATGGGTGGACATCCTTGGAACTGATGATCTTCGGTATCCTATCGGTAACATCCTTGATCTTCGCCCCGGGGAGGCAGCATACTTCTCTTGCGGTTATGTCCGGTCTGCAGATAGCTGCTTCTGTTCCTCTCAGCAGTGAGTCTCCCACCACCACCACTCTTCTTCCCTTCTTGGCTGTCCTTTTTCTTGTCGCTTCTGTGTGTTTCTGGGTGCTCTTTTCTTCTTTGCCTCATCCTTAGGTGTGCCATCTTCATCCTCCACAAGTCCTTGGAATCTGTTTCTCAGTTGTGTGTTTGGTGGTGTCTCCATGGTCTTCTTGCTTCTTTTGGTCACTTGCCTCCACTTGTCTGCCTCTGGAGGTTCTCTGACGCTTCCTTCACTTTCCGTGACCAGTAGTGACGCTTCTGTTCTGTCCAGGAAGTCTTCATTTTCCTTGATGAGTTTTAATGTCGCAATTCTTTCTTCCAGTCCCCGCACCTTTTCTTCTAAAAGAACCAGTAGTCTACACTTCTGGCAGGTGAAGTTGGTTTCATCTTCTGGTCGATCTGTGAACATGTAGCACATGTTGCAGCTCACCATGTAGGTTGTCACATCTGCCATGCTGCTCCTTCTCCCTGCTGACTTGATGTCAGTCTTCTTTCTTGTGATACCCTAGGATAAACAAATTAAACAAACAAGTTTGGCGATGCTTTCCAAGCAGCTGGTCCCGGCTGTACCCAACGATCTTCTAGCTGAGGGAGACTCTTCACTTTTCCCAGAAGGCACCTGGAATATGCAAATTGTCCTCTTCAAGCTTCAATCCCTGGTTTGGGGATGCTTTCCTAGCAGCTGGTCCCGGCTGTAGCCAACGATCTTCTAGCTGAGGGAAACTCTTCGCTTTTCCCAGAAGGCACCTGGAATATGCAAATTGTCATCTTCAAGCTTCAATCCCTGGTTTGGCGATGCTTTAGAAGCTGCACATCATCTAGTAATACTCTTATAGTCACAAGAGTCTGTCCCCTTTAAGAGTAATGTGTGCAGAGGGACCGCCCCCCCCTCCTTCCTCAGGGAGAAAGAGTTCCTGAAATCAGTTTTCCTGGGCTTTCAGGGAAGCAGATAAGATGTGTGTCTGGCTCTTTACTTTTTACAACTTTCCTCTTGTCAGATGATTCCGGTAAGAGCAATACAGTCACATGTTTGGTGTGAAATACTGTAAAGTGAAGTGTATTGTGTTCTGAGATACACCATTCAGTTAATGCCTCTTGCACTGTACTCAGGTTGATGCATTCTGTATAGAATAGAGCCTGTGGCAGTGATCTACCTCAGTTACTCATGTTTACTGTAACCTGTATTATCACTATGTTAGTGCTAGTTTCTTTAATGTACCCAGTACTGACTGTCATCATTCTGTATTGTGTTATAGTTTTTACCACACTATCAAGTTCATACCATCACCATTAAATCAAGATTACAGAACGCTACAGTCTATTTAATTGAGTATGAATGAGGGTTAAGCTGTATGCTAAATCCCCCACAGCATCATACATGGAGGAAGGCAGAACAGAGCGCATTTTTGTTCCACCTCACTTATCACCTCATAATGGATTGGGCATTGAAAGCATCCTCTATTGACGCAGTGGTAATTATGCCCCTTGGAACGCACTTTGCGTTCCATATCAATTCGCGTGGCGGAAGTGGCCCGTTGATGCAGCGGTGACCACGCTCTGTGGAGCGCATTCTGCGTTCCACATCAACTTGCGTACCAGAAGTGACACCTTGTTGAGTGCTTGTTGTGTGTCACGTTGATGGGCGCACTGGAAATGATGAGTTATTGAGTGCTTTTCCGTTCCACATTATCCGGTAGCCATTGAGATATTATAAGCGATCAGCATCCATTTGCACACCCGCCCATGCATTCCAGGCCTCACTGTTCTCATCCTGTTGGCGCGCATCCCAGGGTATTTGAATGGAGTTCCCTTTACACACACTGGCATGGACACTGTCTTTGTATAGAGATGTCTCTCTCCTGCTCCCAGACCTATTCAGACTCTCTTTTAAATATGGTCCCCTAATGATCCCCACATCAGGAGGGGGGGGGGGGAAGCGTTGGGACAGCTGGCACTTGTAGTGCCACGAATTTGGACTTCTGGACATGCTGGTTACAGGCTGCACTATCTAATGCCTGAGTCTATTTGATCTGGGTTGATTACTAACGATGAGTCCATGGGCCACAGATAAGTCTTTCTTTTCTTCATATAACACAGTTGAAACCAGAATTTTGCATACACTATGTAAAAAGACACATATGCATGTTTTTCTCAATATCTGACATGAAATCAGAATAAACCTTTCCCGTTTTAGGTCAATTAGGATTACCATAATTTTTAATATTTACCAAATGCCAGAATAATGAGAGAGAGAAAATGTTTTAAGGCATTTTTATTACTTACTGCAAAGTCAAAAGATTACATACATTTCATTAATATTTGGTACCATTGCCCTTAAACTGAATGACTTGAGTCAAACGTTTGGGATATCCTTCCACAGGCTTCTCACAATAGTTGGTCGGAATTTGGGCACATTCCTCCTGACAAAACTGATGTAACTGATCCAGGATTGTAGGTCGCCTTGCTCGCACCTGCCTTTTCAGCTTTGCCCATAAATGTTCAATAGGATTGAGATCAGAGCTTTGTGATGGTCACTCCAAAACATTGACTTTATTATTTTTAAGTCACTTTGTTACCATTTTGGCAGTATGCTTCGGGTCATAGTCCATTTGGAAGACCTATCTCCACCCAAGCTGTAACGTCCTGGCTGATGTCTTGAGATGTTGCTTCAGTATTGCCACAAAATCTTCTTTTCTCATGATGCCATCTATTTTGTGAAATGCACCAGTCCCTCCTGCAGCAAAACAACCCCACAACATGATGTTGCCACCCCTGTGTTTCACATTTGAGATGGTATTTTTAGGCTTCCAAGCTTCTCCCTTTTTCCTCCTAACGTAACGATGGTCATTATGCCCAAAAGGTCAGTTTTAGTTTCATCAGACCACAGGACAGGTCTCCAAAAATTAAGGTCTTTGTTCCTGTGTGCATTTGCAAACATTATTCTGGCTTTTTTATGTTTCTTTTGGAGTAATGACTTCTTCCTGGCAGAGTGGCTTTTCAGTCCATGTTGATACAGTACTCGTTTCACTGTGGATATTGACACAATCTTACCAGCTTCCTCCACCATCTTCACAAGGTTTTTTGCTTTTGTTCTTCTGTTCATTTGCACATGCTGGTCCAAAGCACGTTCACCTCTGGGACACAGAACCTGTCTCCTTCCTGAGCGGTATGATGGCTGGACATTCCCATTTTGTTTGTACTTGCGTATAATTGTTTGTACAGATGAACGAGGCACTTTCAGGTATCTTGAAATTGTACCCAAGGATGAGCCAGACTTGTGCAAGTCCACAATTCTCTTCCTGATATTTTGGCTGATTTCTTTAGACTTTTCCATGATGCTACACAAAGAAGCAATGTGTTTCAGGTGTGCATTAAAATACATCCACAGGTGTGTCTCTAATTAATTAACTCAGATGTTGCCAAAAAACATATCAGAAGCCTCCAAACACATGACATCATCATATAGGCAGTCCAGAATTGTTTAATGGCATAGTAATCTTAGTGTATGTAAACTTTAGACTTTGCAGTAATAAAAATGCCTTAAAACGTTCTCTCTCTCATTATTCTGGTATTTGGTAAATATTAAAAATTATGGTAATTCTAAATTACCTAAAATCAGAATAAACCTTTCCCGTTTTCTGTCAGATATTGAGAAAAACATGCATATGTGTATTTTTATATAGTGCATGTAAACTTCTGGTTTCAACTGTATTACTGACAGTTTGTGTTGTTTATTGTCTACCTTTTAAAGGCTGATATAGTCTTTGATACTTGGTGTACTGAATAGAGCTTCATATTTCTGTCTCTAAGTATACTGCTCGTCAGGTATATCCTGGATTCTTGTCTCCTTTTGTGGAAGGGTAGAGTGGTGTTTGTTCATCTTAACACAATCAGTACTACTATTGCACTTTATTTTTGAGTTCCCATGGTATGTGTTGACTACTCTTTTACATTGTTACACTGTATGGGAATTAACAGTTTGTGGTGAGAGGTGTGGAATATTTTCATCTCTCATCTGAAAATATGTGTAAATGAATTGATTGACGACACTGACATAATCCTCTAACTGTCTATATTTGAGTACCAACCACCACCTTACCAACCACCACCATAAATGCGAGACTGTGTATATACCGCTTTTTTCTAAAAATGACTTAGCATGGTTCAATCTGTACCACAGTCTGGATTCTATATCCACTTTATACAATTTTTATACATACAGTACAGACCAAAAGTTTGGACACACCTTCTCATTTAAAGATTTTTCTGTATTTTCATGACTATGAAAATTGTACATTCACACTGAAGGCATCAAAACTATGAATTAACACCTGTGGAATTATATACTTAACAAAAAAGTGTGAAACAACTGAAAATATGTCTTATATTCTAGGTTCTTCAAAGTAGCCACCTTTTGCTTTGATGACTGTTTTGCACACTCTTGGCATTCTCTTGATGAGCTTCAAGAGGTAGTCACCGGAAATGGTTTTCACTTAACAGGTGTGCCCTGTCAGGTTTAATAAGTGGGATTTCTTGCCTTATAAATGGGGTTGGGACCATCAGTTGTGTTGTGCAGAAGTCAGGTGGATACACAGCTGATAGCCCTACTGAATAGACTGTTAGAATTTGTATTATGGCAAGAAAAAAGCAGCTAAGTAAAGAAAAACGAGTGGCCATCATTACTTTAAGAAATGAAGGTCAGTCAGTCCGAAAAATTGGGCAAACTTTGAAAGTGTCCCCAAGTGCAGTTGCAAAAACAATCAAGCGCTACAAAGAAACTGGCTCACATGAGGACCGCCCCAGGAAAGGAAGACCAAGAGTCACCTCTGCTTCTGAGGATAAGTTTATTCGAGTCACCAGCCTCAGAAATTGCAGGTTAACAGCAGCTCAGATTAGAGACCAGGTCAATGTCAGAGTTCTAGCAGCAGACACATCTCTACAACAACTGTTAAGAGGAGACTTTGTGCAGCAGGCCTTCATGGTAAAATAGCTGCTAGGAAACCACTGGTAAGGACAGGCAACAAGCAGAAGAGACTTGTTTGGGCTAAAGAACACAAGGAATGGACATTAGACCAGTGGAAATCTGTGCTTTGGTCTGATGAGTCCAAATTTGAGATCTTTGGTTCCAACCACCGTGTCTTTGTGCGACGCAGAAAAGGTGAACGGATGGACTCTACATGCCTGGTTCCCACCGTGAAGCATGGAGGAGGAGATGTGATGGTGTGGGGGTGCTTTGCTGGTGACACTGTTGGGGATTTATTCAAAATTGAAGGCATACTGAACCAGCATGGCTACCACAGCATCTTGCAGCGGCATGCTATTCCATCCTGTTTGCGTTTAGTTGGACCATCATTTATTTTTCAACAGGAGAATGACCCCAAACACACCTCCAGGCTGTATAAGGACTATTTGACCAAGAGGGAGAGTGATGGGGTGCTACGCCAGATGACCTGGTCTCCACAGTCACCAGACCTGAACCCAATTGAGATGGTTTAGGGTGAGTTGGACCGCAGAGTGAAGGCAAAAGGGCCAACAAGTGCTAAGCATCTCTGGGAACTCCTTCAAGATTTTTGGAAGACCATTTCCGGTGACTACCTCTTGAAGCTCATCAAGAGAATGCCAAGAGTGTGCAAAGCAGCCATCAGCGCAAAAGGTGGCTACTTTGAAGAACCTAGAATATAAGACATATTTTCAGTTGTTTCACACTTTTTTTGTTAAGTATATAATTCCACATGTGTTAATTCATAGTTTTGATGCCTTCAGTGTGAATGTACAATTTTCATAGTCATGAAAATACAGAAAAATCTTTAAATGAGAAGGTGTGTCCAAAATTTTGGTCTGTACTGCATGTATGGGTGTATAGGGGATTATAGGGTTAATGAGGGATAGCCGACATGGAGCAGGGGCACCAACACGTATCGCTAGGGTGTTAACCGGCCGCTATCAGGTAGGGTATGTTTGATAGGGAAACCTAGGGACTGTCTGCCTTTGCTTCCATACTTACCCCATTACCCTCACCCCATTACACTGATACCTATTTTAATGGGTTTGCTTCTTTTGGTACCATTAAGTTGATACTTTTATAAATAATTTAATAAAAGTTAATTTTTAAGGGGTTGTTTTCTGTTTGTTTGCTAGTCAGATCACAGACTAATATAAGACCTCATCGCATGAACCAGTAGAGCGTGCTGTTCAACGGTTTGCTTTTTATGCCTCCCAAATACTGAAATAAAAAGCCACCAAAAAATGTTATGTAGGGCGAAAATGATACCAATAAAAACTTCTAATGATCCTTCATAAATCAATCCCCCACTCGGGTGTCAAAGTACTGACTACGCTTGTGTCTTCTGATTTTGTATATTCCTCTTCCCTCATGGTTCTATCTAAAATCTAGGCCTCCCAAAGTAATTTCAAAAGTGATTTGTTACCCCCCAAAAAATAGGTTTTGTAAATTTAATTGAAAATATAAAAACTTGTTGCTAAACTTGTAATACTTCTATCATCGGGAAAAAAATAGAATGTAGAAAAAATAAAAGGGGATGTTGGAAAATGTTGCCGACCTAAATTAGAAATACAGTAAAATGTTATTAACTATTTTGTCTGGTATCCAGGGCTGTGGAGTCGGAGTTGAAGTCGGTGTAAAATGGACCGACTCTGACTCCTAAGATATACAGTACAGACCAAAAGTTTAGACACACCTTCTCATTTAAAGATTTTTCTGTATTTTCATGACTTTGAAAATTGTACATTCACACTGAAGGCATCAAAACTATGAATTAACACATGTGTAATTATATACTTAACAAAAAAGTGTGAAACAACTGAAAATATGTCTTATATTCTAGGTTCTTCAAAGTAGCCACCTTTTGCTTTGATGACTGCTTTGCACACTCTTGGCATTCTCTTGATAAGCTTCAAGAGGTAGTCACCGGAAATGGTTTTCACTTCACAGGTGTGCCCTGTCAGGTTTAATAAGTGGGATTTCTTGCCTTATAAATGGGGTTGGGACCATCAGTTGTGTTGTGCAGAAGTCAGGTGGATACACAGCTGATAGCCCTACTGAATAGACTGTTAGAATTTGTATTATGGCAAGAAAAAAGCAGCTAAGTAAAGAAAAACGAGTGGCCATCATTACTTTAAGAAATGAAGGTCAGTCAGTCCGAAAAATTGGGCAAACTATGAATGTGTCCCCAAGTACAGTTGCAAAAACCATCAAGCGCTACAAAGAAACTGGCTCACATGAGGACCGCCCCAGGAAAGGAAGACCAAGAGTCATCTCTGCCTCTGAGGATAAGTTTATCCGAGTCACCAGCCTCAGAAATCGCAGGTTAACAGCAGCTCAGATTAGAGACCAGGTCAATGCCACACAGAGTTCTAGCAGCAGACACATCTCTACAACAACTGTTAAAAGGAGACTTTGTGCAGCAGGCCTTCACGGTAAAATAGCTGCTAGGAAACCACTGCTAAGGACAGGCAACAAGCAGAAGAGACTTGTTTGGTCTAAAGAACACAAGGAATGGACATTAGACCAGTGGAAATCTGTGCTTTGGTCTAATGAGTCCAAATTTGAGATCTTTGGTTCCAACCACCGTGTCTTTTTGCGATGCAGGAAAGGAGAACGGATGGACTCTACATGCCTGGTTCCCACCATGAAGCATGGAGGTGGAGGTGTGATGGTGCTTTGCTGGTGACACTGTTGGGGATTTATTCAAAATTGAAGGCATACTGAACCAGCATGGCTACCACAGCATCTTGCAGCGGCATGCTATTCCATTCAGTTTGCGTTTAGTTGGACCATCATTTATTTTTCAACAGGACAATGACCCCAAACACACCTCCAGGCTGTGTAAGGGCTATTTGACCAAGAAGGAGAGTGATGGGGTGCTACGCCAGATGACCTGTCCTCCACAGTCATCAGAACTGAACCCAATCGAGATGGTTTGGGGTGAGCTGGACCGCAGAGTGAAGGCAAAAGGGCCAACAAGTGCTAAGCATCTCTGGGAACTCCTTCAAGATTGTTGGAAGACCATTTCCGGTGACTACCTCTTGAAGCTCATCAAGTGAATGCCAAGAGTGTGCAAAGCAGTCATCAAAGCAAAAGGTGGCTACTTTGAAGAACCTAGAATATAAGACATATTTTCAGTTGTTTCACACTTTTTTGTTAAGTATATAATTCCACATGTGTTAATTCATAGTTTTGATGCCTTCAGTGTGAATGTACAATTTTCAAAGTCATGAAAATACAGAAAAATCTTTAAATGAGGTGTTTCCAAACTTTTGGTCTGTACTGTATAATAAATTGGGTACAGTAGTACAATGCAGGATGTGCTGTCATTTTTTTTCAGAAGAATTTGGGAAAGTTATGAAATGTCCTATAATTGTCTGTTCTATTCCTCATCCAAGGATCTCGGCTTTCAGTTGAGATGAATCTGTGCTGCACTATATGTACATGCTCAGTAGTGAGGCAGTACTGTGGAGTCGGAGTTGGAGTCTGAGTTGGGAGTCAGGAAAATTGAGTTGGAGGTTTGGCTTACCTACTCCACAGACCGGCAAGTATCATCTTATTAAACAGCATACAAATTAAAAGTTTCAAAATTACAAATCTTTCTAAATTATTTGGCAATTTTCAGGTATTTTCAAACATAAAGGCAAAATATATCAACCTAAAATTACCAGAAACAAAGTATAATGTATCACAGAAAAAAATATTTCAGAATCACTGGAATTAGAAGAAGCATCCAAAGTTATCACCACATAAAGTGACACATGTCAGATTTTAAAAATTGGGCGTGAATAGGAACAAAAAACTGGCTGCAGGAAGTGGTTAAATCAGTATTTTGGGCACAAGCTACTGTAGTCGAAAACTGTGACTATAGACAATAACACATCTACTGAAATGACCAAACTCAACAGTCTTCATTAGTAAAAAATTAGTAACTAGTGGGGAAACATCTCTGAGGTAATTAGAGTATGTGGTGTGGTGGCTCTTGGCAATCTAGACTATATTAGGGCCAACATTTTCTGTCAGATGACCCTTTTGAAGTAATATTTTATATTTAAAAAGAACATTTAAAAATAGAGCAGAGCTGAAGGTGTCTTAAATTTAGATCTCGGGCATTCGGCAGAGGCAAAGGAGACCTTTTTTTTAACCTTTTCAACCACACCCTGTTTTCACCTTCTTCACCAGGCCAATTTTTTCAATTCTGACCAG
This sequence comes from Phyllobates terribilis, assembly GCF_046119375.1. Taxonomy (NCBI): domain Eukaryota; kingdom Metazoa; phylum Chordata; class Amphibia; order Anura; family Dendrobatidae; genus Phyllobates; species Phyllobates terribilis. The sequence continues at coordinate 30,206,759 of NW_027362765.1, read as the reverse complement.
TGTCACTTAATGAGGCTATAACTCTGGAACACTTCAAAATATCCCAGTGATTCTGAGATTGTTCTTTTGGGAGACTTTGTTCTTCATGTTAGTGATAAATTTTGTTCAATATGATGTGTTTAATTTTTGAAAATATCAAGAATGTGATAATGTGAAAATGTAGCAATTTTCATACTTTGAATTTTTATGCCTTTACATCAAAGTATTGTATCATACCAAATAGTTAATAAATAACATTTACCACATTTCTACTTCCTATTACCATAATTTTTCAAACATTACTTTTTTGTTCGGAAGTTAGAAGGGTTAATAATTCATCAGCAATTTCTCATTTGTCCAAAAAAAAATACAAAACTTTTTTTTCTTATTTTTTTTTGGGGACCACATCCCATTTGAAGTGACTTTGAGTGGCCTATGTGACAGAAAATACCCAAAAGTTACACCATTTTACCATTTTAAAAACTGCACCCCTCAAAGTGCTCAAAACCACATTCAAGAACTTTATTAACCTCTTAGGGGCTTCACCAGAAAACGAAGTGTAAGAAAAAAAATGAACATTTTCCCTTTTCCCACAAAAATATTGCTTTAGCCCCATATTTAGCATTTTCAAAAGAGTAACAGGAGAAAATGCACCATACAATTTGCCGTGCAGTCTCTCCTGAGTACACTAATACCCCATATGTGGCGGAAAACTACTGTTTGGGCGTGTGGCAGTGCTCGGAAGGGAAGGAGCACCATTCAGCTTTTTGAAGTGCAAAATGGGCTGGAATTGAAAGCGGACGTCTTGTCGTCAGAGCCCCGAATATGCCTTAACAGTGGAAATCCTCCACACGTGACCCCATTTTGGAAACTACACCCCTCAAGGAATTTAGCGGCGAGTTGAGCACCTTGAACCCACAGGTGCTTCACAGAATTTTATAATGTTGAGCCGTGAAAATAAAAAAAATCTAATTTTTCCCCACAAAATTGTTGCTTAAAATTTTTAATTTCCACAAGGGTAACAAGAGAAAATGGACCATACAATATGAGTACACAGATACCCCATATGTGGTGGAAAACTACTGTTTGGGTGCATGGCAAGGCTCGGGAGGCAATGATAGTTAATTGACTTTTGAAGCACAAAATTAGCTGGAGTACATAGCGGAAGCCATGTCACATTTGCATTGCCTCTAACATGGAATCCTCCACATGTGACCCCATTTTGAAAACTACATCCCTCAAGGAATTTATCTAGAGGTGTGGTGAGCACCTTAAACCTGCAGGTGATTTACAGAATTTTATAACATTAAGCTGTGAAAATGAAAAAATACATTTTTCCAGCCAAAAATGTTGCTTTAGCCCCAAATATTTCCTTTTCACAAGTATAGCAGAAGAAATCTCACAACAGATTTTGGGTGCATTGTCTCCTGAATACGTCGATACCCCATATGTAATGGAAAACTACAGTTTGGGCACATAGCATGGCTCGGAAGGGAAGCAGCGCCAATTGAATTTTGGAGAGCAATTTTGGCTGGAATAAATTGAGGGTGCCATGTCACATTTGAAGAGTCCCTGATATGCCAAAACAGCAGAAACCCCCACAAGTGACCTGATTATGGAATTTACACTTCTTGAAGAATTTATCTAAGTGTGTAGTGAGCATTTTTAACCATTTTTTTGCAGAATTGTATAACATTGGCCTAAGTCACTGGAAAATAACATTTTTGACACTAAAATGTTGTTTTGTCCCCAATTTTTCAAGTTTCAAAAGGGATAGTAGGAGAAAATAGACAATACAATTTGTTACACAATTTCTCCTGAGTAAGCTAATACCCCATATTTGGTCAAAACTACTTTTGAGGAATAGTGCAAAGCTCAGAAGGGAAGAAGTGCCATATTGGAGTTCAGATTTTGCTGGAATGGTTTAAGGGGGCCATGTCACATTGGCAGAGCCCCTGAGGTGCCAGCAGGCCCAGCGTCAGCACCCGGCTCACCCGGGCAAGTGCCGGGGCCCTGAGCAGGCGGGGGGCCCACTCACAGTCGGGCTCCCTGGCGTACTATGGGATCCGTGAGTGGTGCGGTGCCGGTGCCCCCACCACTTGCTCAGGGCCCCAGGGCGGCACACTACTTACCTCTCCTCGTGTTTCCGCAGCAGATTCGGTCTCTTCCGCGTCCTCTGACTGTGACACCTCAGGTCAGAGGGTATGTTGACATCTTTACACTGCGCTCTCTCCTGAGCCGTCACAGCGCAGAGCGGGAAGACGCCGGCGCGGGTGAGGGGTCCGGGGCAGCGGCAGCAGGTGAGAAGTGAGGTGAGTATTTGATTTTTTTTTTTTATATGTATGGAGGCATGGGGCATTATATATTATATGGGGGGGAAACAAGTGACATCCTGCATGGAGCATTATATGGGGGGGGAGAGGGGACATCCTGCATGAGGCATTATATGGGGGGGAACAAGTGACATCCTGCATGGGGCATTATTTGGGGGTGGGGAAGTGACACCCTGCATGGGGCATTATATGGGGGGGAGAGGTGACACCCTGCATGGGGCATTATATGGGGGAGAGGTGACACCCTGCATGGTGCATTATATGGGGGGGAGTGACATCCTACATGGAGCATTATATGGGGGGGAGAGGTCACTCCCTGCATGGGGCATTATATGGGGGGGGAGACATCCTGCATATGGCATTATATGGGGGGGAGAGGTGACATCCTTCATGGGGCACTATATGGGGGGGAGGTGACATCATGCATGGGGCATTATATGGGAGGGTGACATCCTGCATGGGGCATTATATGGGGGGGGGAGGTGACATCATGCATGGGGCATTATATGGGAGGGTGACATCCTGCATGGGGCATTATATGGGGTGGGGTGACATCCAGCATGGGGCATTATATGGGGGGAAGTGACATCCTGCATGGGGCATTATATGGGAGGGAGGTGACATCCTGCATGGGGCATTATATGGGGGGGAGAGGTGACATCCTGCATGAGGCATTATATGGGGGGGTCAAGGGACATCCTGCATGGTACATTATATGGGGTAGGGTGACATCCTGCATGGATTATTATATGGGGGGGGGGAGTGACATCCTGCATGGGGCATTATATGGGGGGGAGGTGACATCCTGCATGGGGCATTATATGGGGGGGGAGAGGTGACATCCTGCATTGGGCATTATATGGGGGGGAAGTGACATCCTGTATGGGGCATTATATGGGGGCCAGTATCCTCTATGGAGCGTTATAAGGGGGCCAGTATCCTCTATGGAGCGTTATATGGGGGCCAGTATCCTCTATGGAGCATTATATGGGGACCAGTATCCTCTATGGAGCGTTATATGGGGACCAGTATCCTCTATGGAGCGTTATATGGGGACCAGTATCCTCTATGGAGCGTTATATGAGGACCAGTATTCTGCATAGAGCGTTATATGGGGTCCATTATTCTGTATGGAGCAATATATGGGGCCCATAATACTGTATGGAGGACTATGTGGTGCCCATAATACTGTACGGAGGACTATGTGGGGTCATTATTCTGTATGGAGCAATATATGGGGCCCATAATATTGTATGGAGGACTATACTGTCCGGTCTGCACTGTGCGCTGTGAGGATTCGCCGGTTTCTGAGCTCTTGTGGAATTTACAATAGATATCGCTCATGTAATGTAAGAAGTGAAATCTTCGGCATTGTACTATATATATATTTCTCTGCGGTATCTGTGCATCATGAATCGTGGTATGTGTTAAAGGGGCCCACTGAGACTCTTTAGCCCAGGGCTCACAAAAACCTGGAGGCGGCTCTGGGTGCCAGAACAGCAGAACTCCCATAAGTGACCCCATTTTACAAACTACAGCTCTACGTGAATTCATCTAGGGGTGCAGTGATCACATTGACACCACGGGTGTGTCACAGAATGTTATACCATTGGGTAGTGAAGAAAAATTAATTACATTTTTACAACCAACATTTTTTTTTAGCCCCAGATTTTACTTTTTCACAGGTGGAAATGAGTAAAAATGGCACCAAAATTTGTCACACAATTTTTGCTGAATGTGGAAATATCCCATATGTGGAAACTCGGGAGGGACAGAGCACTATTTGACTCTCAGTGAACAAATTATCATCGAATAGTAGAACTCCATATAGAGAGCCCCTAACTGCCAGAAGAGCAAAATTCCCCCTCAAGTCACCCCATTGTGGAAATTACACCCCTCTGGGAATTTATCTACAAGTGTAGTGACAATTTTAACTCCATGGGTGTTCTCCAGAAACAAGCAGCCGTGGAAAATTACAAATCTTCAATTGTAGTGTCTGTAAATTGCAGTGCCCTTACTAGTGTTGAGCCACCCCCGTAGTGTTCGAGTTCGGTTCGGTTCGTCGAACACCCGTGTGTTCGCCGAACTGTTCGTCGAACTGTTCGTCGAACACCTTCGAACACCGTTAAAACCAATGGCAGGCAAACAAAAACACATAGAAACACATAGAAAACACCTTCAAAGGTGTCCAAAAGCTGACAAACTGCTCAGAAGACACAACTAACACATGGAAAAGTGACAAGTACATATAGTCATGCGAAAAGAAAAGAGGTGGAGGAGTAAAAGGAGGGGGAGACACAGATATAGGCATGTCATGCCCTTCTAAAATCCAAAAAGTGAGAAGCCGAGACGGCCAGTCCGCTCCTGCCCGTGCCACCTCCGTGTCGCCGGGTTTGTGCCAGAGCCGCGGTGAACCCTGACGGCCAGCCCCCCTCTCCCAATACTGGTGCCTGTCTGCTGGTGGGTCGAGAGAGCCCCCCTGTGGTGGAGGCAGCTCTAAGCTTTTTAATTTAAATTGTCCCTCTAATTTGAATGAATACACTTTAAATCCATTTACAAGGATCTATTGGAGGGCAAGTCTCATGCCAGCAGCCGCGTAATTCCAGCTCCAGTAGCGTCCACTAAAGCTGCTGCAGTTAAAAAGCTTTTATAAGGATCGAGCTCGGCTGTCCACCGCAAGGCATCCTAGTGCCAGTCCCAGCCCCTATGCCTTGGGGTGCCTCCTGATGCTCTTCACTAAGTATCCCGTGGTCCCGAAGCATTTCCTTTGAAAAAATTAAGTGTCCAAACTACAGGTGGTGTAGCTTGCTTAACAGCCAGGATAATCCGCTGACTAGCAGACACTGCTACTAGGCACAAAGTATTTCCTGGGCTAGATGCAGTTAAAAATTTGTAAGTAGATACTCTCGTTGGATGCTGAGAAAGCATTCCATAGAGTCTCCTGGCACGCCATATATGATTCTCTTAAAAAGCTTGCGGTAGGGGTCTAGGGGACCCTTTTATAGCCAAAATCACGGCCCTGTATCACAATACGTCACCTAGGCTGAAGATAAATGGAACTGTAGCACCGAGGGCTCGGTTGCTACAGACGTATTGCACCTCACCCAGAGGTGTGATATCTCACTCTCAGATAAGGATGGAGTGTGGATCAGGACCCGACACCTGCATGCATTACACCACATTGCCGTGGGGCAGGGCGACCAATATGCCCCTGAGATGGGCACGACAGTCCCTGTCCCTGGCTGGAGTGGGGGGAGGGAACACTGAGGAAGGGGAACCCTGCAGTGCAGGAGCAGGGAGGAAGCAGTTCCTGGGTGCATTGAGAAGGGAGTATAAAAGGTGGGCACCATCTTAGTTCAGTGCAGAGAAGTCTGAGCAGAAGTGGCAGGGAGCAGGGGCTCTGCATGAGCTCTGCTCCGGAGGCGGGCCTAGTAACAGAGGCCCAGGCCTGCAAGAGGGAGAAGGAAGGAAGAGGAGCGGAGAAGGCTCCAGGAACGAGGAATGAAGGGATCCCAGGGGTGCGGACGGGCGAGTCGCCACCGCACGCCCGAATCCACCTGCGTGGAGGGGTCAGGCCAAAGGGGGAGACCGGTCCCCGAACTAGTGGAGGCAGGAAACGACCCTCAGCTAGAAACCGGAGGCTCTGACATTTTATGTGGCGCAGCCCCTTGCTCCACCCGCTAGGAAGGCACCACATAGGGTCAGGGAAACTGGCGCCAAGTTTACCAAGAGGAGGCCCGAGGCAGCCGGACAGAAGTGTTGGTAAGAAAGGCCAGACAAAGGACACACAAAGGGGGTCCTGTGAAGCGCTCCAAAGTTATCTGGGAGTTGTCTGAGCCCCTCACCTGGTGAGCACAGTACGACGTGGGCAGCCGTTACCTGCAGACGTGGTCTGGATAATAAGAACTGTGAGTAAAGGCCCTGAACTGCATCACTGACTCCGTGTCGTTACTGCTGCTGCCCTGCACCATCACCCCCATCCTCCGCATACACTGCCCTGAGGCTATACTCCTCCCGTGGGGAGTTATGCTACGCTCTGCTGCACCCACAACACCAGCCTTAGCGGTCTGCCCTGTAGCGGCGGTTCACTCTGACCGCAATCCACGGGTGGCGTAGTCGGACATTTAAACATCAAAACCACATAAATAGTTCCGCCACTGGTTTGACCGCCCTGAGCCACGGAACCGGATCGCCGCCACGAAGACTACAACCACCAGCATCCACCAAAAAGGGTCCGGCTCCGGGTGTCCCAAGGCCCAGGGGGTGCGTCAGAACATTTTCATCACCTTTCACAATCACCAATGGGACAAGGCAGGGATGTCCTCTGTCCCCTCTCTTATACATCCTAGTGACGGAGCACCTGCTCTCATCAATTCGCCATAACCCCAATATTAGGTGGATTGAGGTGGGAGGCACCGAGTACAAGTGCTCTCTATTTGCTGATGATGTCCTAGTATATATCACTCAATCACATATATCCATCCCTGCTGTTATGGCTGAAATAGATCACTTTGTTACATGGTAAAATTTTAAAATCAATGCAGCGAAGTCTGAGGCCCTCGATGTCTCCCTCCCTAAATCCATATAGGATTCCATCCAGTCCAACTTTCCCTTTGCCTGGCCCTCACAGGGTATCAAATACTTAGGAATTCCTATTCATAGAGACCTCTCCCATCTATGTTATCTTAATTTTGGGCCCTTTATTGAACAATTCCATACAGACCACGGTTGGCAAGTTAGAACTGTAAGATTCACTACGTGAACCACTGGTGTTTTGTGGAAAAGCACATGTACACCGCGTTCCAAATTATTATGCAAAAAGTGTTTAGGAGTGATAAGGGAAGAATTTGTTTGTTTGTCAGTTAAACTCATTGATGGTGATGTGTGTCAGGGCTCTTTATATCACTGTAAGCAATTGCAGACACCTGTGCTAATTAGTTTGGCAGGTGTGTCCAATGAAAGGCAAGACTACTTAAGAAGGCTCTCTCACATTATTAAGCAGCCTACATTTTCTGCCAAAATGGGAAAGAAAAAGGATGTGTCGGCTGCTGAGAAGCAACAAATTGTGGAGTGTTTAGGTCAAGGCATGACTACAATCAACATTGTGCGATGATCAGGATGAAGTGTCTTGGCAATCAAGAAGTATGTAGCTGATTCACAGTACACACGTGTGCGTGCTGATAAGGGCAAATTGAGGACTCTTTCCTACAGGCAATTACGTCAGGTTGAAACAGCAGCGGCAAAAAAGCCTTGTCATAGCAGCAGACAAGTTTTTGAAGCTGCTTGTGCCTCCAACGTCCCCCGAACAACAAGATGCAGGGTCCTTCAGAGGTTTGCAGCTGTGCATATGCCATCCTGTCGACCTCCTCTATCCACTTCACACAAGCAGAAACGGCTCCAGTGGGCCAAACATTACATGAAGACTGATTTCAAAACTGTTTTGTTCACGGATGAGTGCCGTGCAGCGCTCGATGGTCCAGATGAATGGAGTGGAGGATGGCTGGTTGATGGACACCCCACGCAAACACGGCTACAGCGCCAACAAGGAGGAGGTGGAGTAATGTTTTGGGCTGGAATCATGGGGAGAGAGATTGTCGGCCCCTTTAGGATCCCTGAAGGCGCTAAAGATGAACTCCATAATGTATGTGGATTTTCTCAAACAGCACTTCCTGCCATGGTTCAAGAAGAAGAACCGTGTATTTCACAGCAAGATCATTTTTCTGCATGATAATGCACTATCTCATGCTGCACATAAAACATCTGCATCTCTGGCTGATATGGGCATAAAAGGGGACAAACTTATGGTGTGACCCCCATGCTCCCCTGACCTCTACCCCATTCAGAACCTTTGGAGCATCATTAAAAGGAGTGTCTATGATGGCGGGAGGCAGTTCACATCTAAGCAACAGCTCTGGGAGGGTATTCTGTCCTCATGCAAAACAATTGAAGCAGAAACCATCCAAAACCTGACAAATTCAATGGACGAGAGAGTTCAGAAGCTCCTTTCGAACAAGGGGTCCTATGTGAAAATGTAACATCACCTAGAATAAAGTTTTGAGTTGAAAACTGTTTGATTTCAGTTTCTAACAACCTGCTAATGCTTATAATTTCAAAAATGACCATTTTTTTGGTCTTTATTAAAATGAAAAGGTTGATCGAAAAGTTTGGGGGATCTAAGAGTGTGGCAACCCAGTAGTCATGATTACTTCGAATTCTGACAATATGAGGGTCATGCTGCAGGTAGTGCAGCAAGAAGGCACTTATGTGTCTTGCGCATCTCGGAGCCCCAAAATTATTTTCCGGGCTAGATGCAGCTAAAAATTATTTTTAATTTTAAATCTGGTGAAGCTTATTATAGATGGCCTAATAGGATCAGTGCTGCACACTGCTACAAAGCCCAAATTATTTTCCAGTCAAGATACAGATAAACATGATTAGTAATTTGAAAGCTTAAAACGGTTGGTAGGGTGATTTTAACCAATCATCAAGCTTTTACTCTCCCCAGGATGACACAGGGGTAGAAAAGTTGTTTCGGATCCATGATTTGTTCATCTTTATGAACGTGAGTCTGTCTACATTATCAGTGGAGAGCCGCGTGCGCTTATCTGTCAGCACACCACCAGCAGCGCTGAACACACGTTCAGACAGAACGCTGGCTGCGGGGCATGACAAGATCTCCAAGGCGTAAGTGGCTAGCTCCGGCCATTTATCCAGATTGGAAGCCCAAAAAGAGCAAGGGTCCAGTGACACAGTCGTGGCTTCAATGTTTACTTGGAGATACTCCTGTACCATCGTCTCTAGGCGTTGACTATGTGTCAGACTTCTTGTCTCCTGTGGCCTTGCAAAGGATGGGCTAAAAAAGTGGTGAAATGATTCCGCAAAATTGATGTTACCAGCAGATACTGTGGTTCTGTTACGGTTTGAGTGCTGAACACTTGACGGTCCCACGGTTGGCAAGTTGGAACTGTGAGATTCACTACGTGCACCACTGGTATTTTGTGGAAAAGCACATGTAAGATTCTGCAACAGTCTCTGCTGATACTCCTGCATGCGTGCATCCCTTTCTATGGCAGGAATAATTTCTGCAAATTTACTTTTGTACCGGGGATCTAACAGTGTGGCAACCCAGTAGTCAGGATTATTTCTAATTCTCACAATTCGAGGGTCATGTTGCAGGTAGTGCAGCAAGAAGGCACTCATGTGTGTTGCGCATCCAGGAGCACCAAGTCCCTGTTGTGTTGGTGGCGAGGTAGCAATCATGCTTCCTTCCTCTGTCCTCTCCCCCCAACCTCGCACAACAGAAATGTGATCAAGGTCTCCCTCATCTGATGAGTCTTCCATCAGTTCGTCCTCCACTTCTTCCTGGGCTCCTGCACCTTCCTCACTAGTTTGGCTGCTACCATGCGCCCTGGTAAAATCATCTCCCCCACCCTCACATGCCTGCCGCCTTGGTGCTGCCGACCGTCTGGACCTTGCAGATGTTAGCCCTTCCGCATACAACTCCTCCTCCTCTACTTCCTCCACCTCCTCTTGTGCCACCACCTGACTCCGAATTCTGTTTAACATGTGCTCCAGCATGTAAATCACCGGAATAGTCATGCTGATAATGGCATCGTCAGCACTAAACATCTTCGTCGCCATTTCAAAACTGTGCAGAAGGGTGCATAGGTCCCTGATCTGAGACCACTCCTCCAGCGTGATTTGCCCCACCTCTGAATCTCGTTGGCCCAGGCTATACGTCAGAACGTATTGCACCAGGGCTTGTCGGTGCTGCCACAGTCGCTGCAACATGTGCAGAGTTGAATTCCACCGGGTAGGCACATCGCATTTTAGCCGGTGAAGTGGCAGGCCCAACGACTTCTGTAGAGATGTAAGTCGCTGAGCTGCGGGATGCGAACGGCGGAAGTGAGCACACAGTGACCGTGCCCTCTGCAGAAGGCCATCTAGTCTGGGATAGTGGGCTAAAAATTGCTGGACAACCAGGTTCAACACGTGAGCCATACAAGGCACGTGTGTGACATTGCCCCGGCGAAGGGCCGCACCCAGGTTTGCAGCATTGTCGCACACGGCCTTCCCTGGTTTCAGGTCCAGTGGAGACAACCATTCATGAAATTGGTTCTCCAGAGCTGACCACAACTCCTCAGCTGTGTGACTCACATTTCCCAGACATTTCAATGTAAAAACCGCCTGATGACGTTGAGCCCTACTGCCAGCATAGTAAGGAGGTGTGCAGGATCCCTTCTGCGCAGTTAGAAAGCTTGTGGCATGACCAGACAGGCTTTGGGTGCAGGTGGAAGACCGAGAGGAGGTTGAGGAGGCAGAAGCAGTGGAGGAAAAATGACATAAAGAGGATTGACGCACAACTCGTGGGGACGGCAAGACTTGGACAGCAGCCCCTTGTCCTGCTGTTACCATAGTTACCCAGTGCCCAGTCAGCGACATGTAACGCCCCTGTCCATGCCTACTCGTCCAAGTGTCTGTGGTGAAATGCACCCTGTCACACACAGAGTTTCTCAAAGAAGCGGTGATGTTGTGTGCGACATGCTGGTGGAGCGCAGGCACACCTTTCTTTGAGAAGTAGTGCCGACTGGGCATCTGGTACTGGGGCACTGCGACGGACATAAGGTCTCGAAAATCCTCTGTGTCCACCAGGCGGAAAGGCAGCATTTCTGTAGCCAAGAGCTTGCAGATGGTGAAATTCAACCTCTTAGCTTTCTCATGGCTAGGAGGAAATGGTCTTTTACTTGTCCACATCTGAGGGACCGAGGGCTGGCTATTGTGCTTAGACGGGGTTGATAAGGGTGTCCCCGGCAAACTGCCGGTCTGTGAGGAAGATGCAGGCGGACATGTTAGGTTGCCTTGATCCAAAGGTGGTGCTATCGATGTCGGACAGCGCTCAAGACCAGCTGGTGTTACCACCTCCAAAGAAAATGATGACCTGCCAATCACGCTGGCTGTTGCGGGTAAAGAGGTGGCAGGTCTGCGCCCCAAAACAGGTGTGACTGCTGTCCCCCCAGTCACAGAGGATGAAGAGGCCGCGGATGCACAAGATATGGCAGACGGTGGTTGGCCCGGCCGGCTAGACCGCATTGTAGCACACTGAGCTTCCCACTGCAACTTATGCTTCATGTCCATGTGCCGGTTCATGCATGAAGTACTCAAACTATGTATTTTTTGGCCTCTACTTAGCTTTTGCTGACAAATGTTACAGATAACACGAGTTGGGTCATCTTTATCGATCTGAAAAAATGCCCAGGCTATGCAAGGCTTAGCACCCATGCGACCTGAAGAGCCACCACGACTTGTGGTGAGAGGCAGAGTTGTGTTTGAGGATGCAGTTGTTGACGTGCTTCCAGTACTACGTCTCTGTCCAGGAAGGCGCAACCTGACCTCGTCGTCACTAGCATTTTCCTCCACCTCCTCTGCTGACCTCATCTCTTGGCTGACTGTGGGTTGACAGTAAGTGGGATCTCCGACCTCATCATCATCACCCTGTGCGTTATCACACCCATCGTCCTCAGAGCCAACCTGTTCCTGCCCTGACAAAAAACTAAAGTTGTCGCTCCAATCAGGTATTTGAGTCTTATCATCGTCTTCCTCATTGTCTCCACCAACAGGAGTTACAGTTTGGGAATGAGGGTCTACATTATGGTCAGAACCTTCTGCGTCTGGTCCTGGATCCGACTCATAAAGATTCTGGGCATCAGTGCAGATCATTTCCTCGTCTGGATTCACAGAAGCGCTGGAGTCGACCTCTGATTCCCAGGCTATAGTATGAGTAAACAGCTCTGCAGACTCAACCATCTGTTCTACCTCATACTCAGACGGGCAGCTGGAGATTTGGGAGCTGTGAGGAAGCAAGTGCGATTTGGGTGACACCTTTGAGGACTGGAGTATTTGTGATGTTGAAGTTGATGTGGAGGAGAGCCCACTTAAAGGAGCACTTGATATCCGTTGAAGCACCTGCTGTTTTTGTGCCTCATCTGGAATTTGTAGCGATTGGCGTGGCCGTAAGAAAGGGATCTTATCACATTGTCCGCTAAAAGAAGTAGACATTTTAGTTTGGCTGGAAGATGGTCTTTCTTCTGCACCTACCCCACGGACACAACCTTTTTTCCCCTTCCCAACACGCCTATTCCCCTTTCCACCAGCAGCAGGCCTTTTTCCACTCATTTTGGTGGTTAACTAATTCACAACTCTGGAGTTGTTTGCACAAAAAAACAATGGATGGTAACCGAGCAGAGCTGAGTGGCCAAACTGTGGTATTAGGCCAAAACTATTGGCTGGGTTAGATGCAGAAAAAAATTATTTTTAATTTGCAACCTGATGGAGGTCAGTATAGATGGACTAATAGACCAAGTCCCACACACCGCTAGAAGCCCAAATATTTTTTCAGAGCTAGATGCAGAAATTTTTTTTATTCAATTTGCAACCTGATGGAGGTCAGTATAGATGGACTAATAGACCAAGTCCCACACACTGCTAGAAGCCCAAATATTTTTTCAGAGCTAGATGCAGAAAAAAATTATTTTTAATTTGCAACCTGATGGAGGTCAGTATAGATGGACTAATAGACCAAGTCCCACACACCGCTAGAAGCCCAAATATTTTTTCAGAGCTAGATGCAGAAAAAAATTATTTTTAATTTGCAACCTGATGGAGGTCAGTATAGATGGACTAATAGACCAAGTCCCACACACCGCTAGAAGCCCAAATATTTTTTCAGAGCTAGATGCAGAAAAAAATTATATTCAGTTTGCAACCTGCTGGAGGTCAGTATAGAAGGACTAATAGAACAAGTCCCACACACTGCTAGAAGCCCAAATATTTTTTCAGAGCTAAATGAAGAAAAAAATTATTTTTAATTTGCAACCTGATGGAGGTCAGTATAGATGGACTAATAGACCAAGTCCCACACACTGCTAGAAGCCCAAATATTTTTTCAGAGCTAGATGCAGAAAAAAATTATTTTTAATTTGCAACCTGATGGAGGTCAGTATAGATGGACTAATAGACCAAGTCCCACACACTGCTAGAAGCCCAAATATTTTTTCAGAGCTAGATGCAGAAAAAAATTATTTTTAATTTGCAACCTGATGGAGGTCAGTATAGATGGACTAATAGACCAAGTCCCACACACCGCTAGAAGCCCAAATATTTTTTCAGAGCTAGATGCAGAAAAAAATTATATTCAATTTGCAACCTGCTGGACGTCAGTATAGAAGGACTAATAGAACAAGTCCCACACACTGCTAGAAGCCCAAATATTTTTTCAGAGCTAAATGAAGAAAAAAATTATTTTTAATTTGCAACCTGATGGAGGTCAGTATAGATGGACTAATAGACCAAGTCCCACACACTGCTAGAAGCCCAAATATTTTTTCAGAGCTAGATGCAGAAAAAAATTATTTTTAATTTGCAACCTGATGGAGGTCAGTATAGATGGACTAATAGACCAAGTCCCACACACCGCTAGAAGCCCAAATATTTTTTCAGAGCTAGATGCAGAAAATTTTTTTATTCAATTTGCAACCTGATGGAGGTCAGTATAGATGGACTAATAGACCAAGTCCCACACACTGCTAGAAGCCCAAATATTTTTTCAGAGCTAGATGCAGAAAAAAATTATATTCAGTTTGCAACCTGATGGAGGTCAGTATAGATGGACTAATAGAATGATGCTATGCCCAAAAGATTTTACTTCACTAGGTGCAGTAAAAAAATTGGTATTCTATACACAGGTGGTATATCTTGCAACACAGATAGGCTACTCCACTGACTAACACACTCTGCAATAGGCCAAAAAGGATTAGCTTTGCTAGATTCAGCCAAATGCTGTGAAAAAAACTTGCACAGCACTGGCACAGACCTGCCTGGCAAAAACTGATAGGAACTGATGTAACCTAGTCCTGAAAAGGACTCCAATTACAATTAGTCTTTACTCCCACAATCTATCTATTTAAGAGCACAGACCTGCCTGATAAAAGTCGTAGGAAATGCTGTAACCTAGTCCTTAAAAGGACTGCAATCACAACTATTCCCTACTCCCAAGCTATCTGTATATTTTTGCGAAAATTGGCTTGAAATTAACAAGGTATAGTGCACACAGCAACAGCGGTGCCGTCTAACACGCAGCTGCAGCAGTGAGAAAATGGTGGCGACGGGGAAAATGGCTTGGTCTTATAGGGCAAGGACATGTGACATACACTGCCAATCACACATGCCCTTGCTTGTGTGAAAAAAAGCACTTCGCTCCGTGTGTGCGCTGCTGATAGGCTGACAGATTGCACCTCCCCACTGCAAATGCGGGAAAGAGAAAAAAAAATGGAGATCTTCATTGTTCCTGCAGAGATCCATCCCCTGCCCCTCCCCCCGCCCCGCTGTACACTCAAACTGCGTATTAACATTAATTTTCATCATTACTGAGAAAAAATCCAGTTATGATTTTGGTGCACGAACAGTTATCGAACATAACCTCGAACAGCCGAATTTTTCTCAAATTGTTCGTGTTCGCCGACCGGCTCAAACACCGCCCAAAACAGCTCGAATTTGAGATTGGCGAACAGTTCGAGTAGAACAACGCTCATCTCTAGCCCTTACATGGTGCCCAGCTCATGCTTCTGGAGACAGGCACCCTGTAAATTAAGCAGGCTCTCATCACTACAGAAATGCCAAAGGTGCTTAACAAAATTTTACAATTTTGATCTGTGAAAATGAAAAAATAGATGCCCACAAAATTTTGTTTTAGCCCCATTTTTTTTCATTTTCACAAGGATAGCAGGAGAAAATGGACCCCAAAATTTGTTGTGCAGTTTCTCCTAAGTACACTGATACACTATATGTGGTCGAAAACTACTTTTGAGGCACAGTGCAAAGCTCAGAAGGGAAGAAGCGCCATATTGGAGTTCAGATTTTGCTGGGGGCCATGTCACATTGGCAGAGCCCCTGAGGTGCCAGAACAGCAGAACTCCCCTTACGTGATTCCATTTTACAAGCTACACCTCTCAATGAATTCATCTAGGGGTGCAGTGATCATATTGACACCACAGGTGGGTCACAGAATGTTATACCATTTAGCAGTGAAAAAAAAAAATTTAACTTTTACCACCAAAATTTTATTTTAGCCCCAGATTTTACATTGTCACACAGGAAAATGGGTAAAAATGGCAACAAAATTTGTCGCACAATTTCTGCTGAACGTGGCAATACCCCATATGTGGCTGTACAGTGCTGTCTCGTCATATGGCTAAGCTCGGGAGGGATGGAGCGCTATTTGCCTCCTGAAGAACAGATTCTCCTAGAATAGTTTGCGGATTCCATATACAGATCCCCTAAGTGCTAGAAGAGCAGAATCCAACCTCAATTTTACCCTTTTGGGAACTTATCTACAGGTATAGTGACGATTTTGACTCCAGGGTGTTTTCCAGAAACAAGCAGCAATGGATGTTGCTGAGTAAAAAATACAAACTTCCATTGTAGTGTCCAGTACGTGGCTGTGCCCAGCTCATGCTTCTGGAGACATGCACCTGTAAATTAGGCGGGCTGACATCACTACAGAAATGCCAAACATGTGGATGCTAAATGTGGTTTAGGCACACTGGGGCTCAGGAGGGGGGCATTTCAATTTGGGAGCACAGAATTCGCTGGATTCCTTTTTCGGGGGCGAGGAGCAATAGCACTTTTCCAGAGTCTTTGTACTACTAGTAAAGTAGAAGCCCCCTATATTTCCATTAACAGATGACGGACCTGAGTGGGGGCTTCTTTTGTGGACTGAGTTGAAGCTTTTGTTGGGAATATTTTACATAACATTTTGGATCACATTAAGCCTTCGCTCTATGCTGAGCGCTAACTTTGAGGTTTCCATCTAAATCTTCGAATGACGGGATTCAAATGAAATCCCAAAGGGATCTATTCACTATGAGGCAGCAGAGTTACTCTGGACTCCATCTGGTCTCTGTTCAGTGGTGTTCTTTTCAGAAGTGCACAAAAATGTGGCTGATGGCATTTTTATGCACTCCTAAAAAGACGGACACCGCCGGATCACAGGTCAGACGGAGCCCACAGTGCCACTATCTGCCTCATAATAGGGAATCTTCCACCGGGGCTCCATCTGAATCCAGTATTTCAGAGAATAACACGGAAATCCCGGAGTAAGCACTCAGCGCAGAGTGCAGGATAAATGTGAGCAGAGCCTTACTGCGATCTTTGGGAGGCAGAATGAACAAATCAGCAACAGGTGAAGAATTGATTTTATTTATTTTTTATGCCGTTCCTTGTGCGGTACAAGTGATTAGGCGACTTTATTCTTCGGGTAGGGGCGATACCAGAGTTTTACTTTTTGTTATGTTTGTCAGTTATCATACACTGAAAGATCCTTTTTTCTTTTTCAAAAAAATTTTTTTCATTGCCATATATTAAGAACTATAATTTTTCTATATTTTGGCCGACAGAATCATGCGAGGGCTTGTTTCTTACGGGAGGAGTTGACGTTTTTATTGGTACCATTTTTGGGCACATAACATTTTTGATCACTTTCTATTCCAATTTTCGGGAAGCAGAATGAACAAAACCAAGCAACTCAGGAATAGTTTATTTTTTTGTTCTGTTCTCCGTGTAATAAAAGTGATAAGGCAGCTTTATTCTTCAGGGTTTTTTATTTCCTTATTCTTCATTTTTATGTTTTGGCGCTTTTACACAATAAAAACTATTTTATAGAAAAAAGAATTGTTCTTGCATCCCTGTATTCTGAGAGATATAACTTTTTTATTCCTCCACTGATGGAGCTGTATGGCAGCTTGTTTTTTAAGGTACAAAATGAGGTTTTCAGTGACACTTTTTATTTACATTCAACTTTTTGATAGCGTTTTCTTCCACTTTTTGTTCGGCAGTATAATGAAAACGTATATTTTTTGCCACATTTTTTATGGTGTTCCCCAAAGGGGTTAACCAGTGTCACAGTTTTACAGCTCGGTTCGTTCCAGCGATACCAAATATGTGTCCTTTTTTTACATAAATATACCTATTAGCATATGTTTTTATATATTTTTTTTTACTTTTTTACTTACAGTAGTCCCTCTATAGGACTTTAAATTGTATTACACCAGCATTCCAATGAATTTACCTGTCAGTATTACACTGACAGAAGGCTCCAAGATCATACTCTCTGCATAGTCTAACAGGCTTGCCTTAGGTCTCTTAGGTCATGACAACAATCAGGCCCTCACGATAACGTTGAGGGCACTGATTGGACAGGAGAAGGAGCCCCCTTCCTTTCCTAGCCTCCCAAAATCTGTTATTGATATCGATCGCGGCATTTAGTGAGTTAAACAGACGGGTGTTGTGGTGGCACCGCTCCTGGCAGTGACAACGGGGTCTCGGTTGTCACTTAAGCAGAGCTCCCAGTGTCCATTGCAGGGAACAGTTCTTGTGCACTGCACAATCACCATGACGCACCCATACATCAAAGATCGGGAACTCCTTTCCGACCATGATGTATAAGCTCATCAAATGTAGTGAAGGGGTTAAAGATTACCAGGGAATTAAAGATAAATATAAGTGAGGCAGGCCAATCCCACCACAATCAAACATGTCATACAGAATGAACTCGTAAAAAAAGGTGGCATCAAATAAAAAAACATGTTACAATTCCAATAAGAACGTGTGTAGGGGGGAGAACTACAACACTAAACCGGAGTTGCACTCATTCATGGTGGACCATTGGAGCTACTAGCAGCTATGACTAAAAAAGTAGAAAGTATTAATGCTCCCCATTACAGGAGCGATAGTGCAGTAATTTGAATTCCTTAGTATTGAAAACATAATGGAAATAATGACGTAGACTGATGCCATGAAACCAGGGCTCGAGCCATGCCAACACATCTCCTGCAGACGTGAATAAATGTATATTACAGCCATCAGTCACTCACAGATTAGAGATATATCATGGCACAAGTGTAATGTTTTTTGTATAGTTTATCGCAATCCTTTTTGAAGTTAGTCAGTTTTAAAAGAATTTAAAAGTCACGATAAAGGGAAACTCTGTTCTTATTGTAGTAAATTCACACTTGGCCCTCACTGCACATTTAATTTTGTCGATCATAAAAGTGAAGTTTGGCCAGAAAGACTGGACCTAGTCTTGTAGGGACCATATGAGCACATTCAGCACCACAGAAGAGAAGGTAAATCCATCCAGTAAGAGATCAGGGTTCTAGGAAGGTAACAGCATCATTACCCTCCACTTTCTCTTATGGGCCATGATAATTTTCTTCAAGCGATTTTCTAACTTGTCAGCACATTCTACACACGCTGTCATTTGGCTTTGTACTTTACAGATCAGAGCAGATAAGAGTCTTTCAATTTCAGGGGGTAGGTGGATCCTACAGGTTGTAAGCTCTTTAGAAGAAGGACTTTCAATGCCCACAGACATTTTAAAAGTTTCGGGTGGAGGAACATGTAAGGGATCTAATGGCAGAATGGTGATCACATGATTGTGATATGGCCGGACTACACCACCGATAAAGCAGAGAAAGCTGATGACTGAGAAGAATATGTGACTCTGAATTTAGTGGTTACTACTCACCCGGGTAGTCATATGTAGAAATCTCTTTACACCGCTCATCATCCCTCACATATGTCTCCGTAGTATTAATATGGATCAGATCTTTACCCTGAAACAAATATTGTACAAATCACAGACAGATGGAGAAGTCACATCTATGATCAGCTCTAATCCTGCCATCTCCACCGCTCTCATTACACAAGTATAAAACATAATAATGGTGGATAAAACAAGACTGAACACAAGACCTTCACAGTCGTCTACACATCATAGGGGAGATCCCATGACACCTTCTCTCCATCTACCTGATGATCCTGAGGAACATTGGGCTCTTTTAGTTTACAGTCCTGTGGAAGAAGAGGACGGGGACATCCCTCTGGTGTTGTCCTCTTACTGGGTAGAACTGGAGGAAACACATACAGGGACTGAATTAATTATTTACATACAAATAATTATAGGCCGTGTGTATTTAATCCTGTCTATTACCTGGTGATGTGAGGGGCTGGGGAACCTCCATCATGACGTCCTGGTACAGATCCTTGTGTACTTCTAAATACTCCCACTCCTCCATGGAGAAATAGACAGTGACATCCTGACACCTTATAGGAACCTGACACATACAATGATACTGTCATGCCCCCGATCCCTTCATATCATTACTGTATAATGTCCCAGTATTCCCAGCAGTGTCACCTCTCCAGTCAGCAGCTCAATCATCTTGTAGGTGAGTTCTAGGATCTTCTGGTCATTGATGTCCTCATGTATCAGGGGATGAGGTGGAGGCCCTGTGATTGGGCTCAGGGGTCTTCCCCATCCCTCAGACACAGGGGCCTGAGAGCGATCACTAGAGTTCTTCTTCACTACTGTGTAATCCTGGTTATGGAGAGACACATTAATAAATCTCACTACAGACATTTTCACATTCCTCACCTTTTCACTTCTGTCCGTGTTATTCCTATAGACAAGAATGATGTAATGTGACGTCATCAGAATGTCTCACCTCTCCAGTAAGCCGGAAGAGGATCTCTAGGGTGAGGTGTAATATCCTCTCCGCCATGTTGTTCTTGTCCATATCCATCATTAATGGATGAAACAGAAAAATTGTCTATATATAGAAGATTTCCACTGAGAAGATCCTGTATTGTAGGGACCTGAGTGTGAAGAAGATAAGCCAATATAACATCATAAAGAATCCCCTGTAATTATACAATTTTTAGAGATAATAAGGAGAAACATATGAGGAGAAATAATTTGTAGATTAAATTGAATTGCTGAACAAGTCGTCTCCTCCAGGCTCTCAATCATTAGTTATGATGGCCATTGCTTCAGCAACTAATTGGCCATAGGTAGCTCAAGTTTGTGGGACTGACACAAAAATACAGAGACTGTTGGAGGACTCAAGCAGTGGTGACACAGGAATAGAGTGTTACAGTCTTTTTTTTCATGACATCTACTAATAATCTACTACTTACATACTTTAGACCACACATAAAAAAGAAAGAAATGGTCATGAGCCCAGAGCCATGTAGAAAATCATCTTTATTATGTAAACGTCTAGATCCAAAAGATGAACACAGCAGTTTAAACTGCATCATCAATATCCCACCCCCAAGGAAGGCAGGACTGGCGCCATTCCAGCAGGAGAGGACACTTATGGGTCAGTGTATGTCTCTACTTCCCAATACTGTTATTGCTATTGTTGTATATACAGCTAACAAAGAAATCACCTAAAATATCAATATCTATTAATCTATTTAAAAACAACCCCAAACAATATATGTACGCATGTATGCCGGCAGCAGGATCTTCCAGGGCACATGCGCAGGTATTCCAGACACAAGAGGACAAGATCGCTATTTGCACTTGTGCTCTGGGCCTCAGATAATGTCAAGATGTCTTAAACAGCGCCCCGTACTGGTGCATGCGCAGTATGAGTCCATCGATGCTGAGTGCACGTCCCCGCTGTCACAGCAGCAGTAAGGTGCCTGGAGGAGGTGCCTGGAGGAGGCGCCTGCGCGGCGTAGCAAAGGATAAGAAATTACTGCAGTTTACAAAAAATGCCACAACGGGAACCAATAAATGTCACAGCAGGTGCGATATTAACACATATAAGGGAAAACATATAATGCATAAGATTCATATAAGTTACTGCAGATATTTACATATCTTATTAAGGGCTAAAATAGATATAATCAGAATCAATATATATAGTTGGAATCTCTCTTGTAAGGCAGCAGCTTTCATGCCAATGCGGAAATGAGGCAGAGACCCAAGAAAGTTCAACTTAAACATCTTTATTTTCAAACTCACAAAATAAATCCAGAACTTTATCCACCGGATCACAGCCGGAACATCCGTATCCACCCGTTGCCGTGGGAGACTGCACCACCGTAACACTCGTGGGTGCGTCAATGGCTTTGCTTACTCTGGTCTGTGTTCAGTCTCACACAGACCAGCATTGCACAGAGTCTCCTTCTTTGCTGCTTGCAAACCAAATACTGACACACCCAAACCTCAATTCAAGGTTTAAATGGTTTTCGTGGACTTGTGCCACTCAGTGGAGGGAGAGGTCCATCCCACTACCCATCCTATAGACCTCTCCAAAAATAAAAGCCCATATCAGGTTTTCCTAAACCTGACTTGGTCAAATAGCTTGACCAAGTCCACACTCACTTTTATTTATTTATTTTTATTTCCCTCACTGTCTTACCCTCTGCAAAAGCCCAAAATAGGCAAATTAGTGTAATGTAGAGGGAATGGTCAGCTCTCAGGTTGCACACACAAGGGTTCAATTCATTGGTTCAAAACAAACTTGCGGTTTATTAAATGTCCATAGACCATCCAGCTTAAACAAAAAGATCCTCTTCTGGGTACAAAAGGAATAACAGCACCAAAACCAAAAATAAACAGTCCATATATAGCACGGGGTCACACGTGTAAATATCAGACTTTCACTCAGCCTCTACCAGAGACTGAGCCACACAAGAAGGTCTTTTCACCTTGCATACACCACCCTAATGATACAGCTGGACTTTCTTATATCTGGCGTATCATGCCCTGGTTTAGGGATATGTGAGAAGCCAGTCCCACCCATTTCTTTGACTGCTCATAATCCCAGCTCTGGACACACCCTATTAACTCTTTCAGCACTATATGTGCTGGAGCCTGCTTTTTCAGGTTTACATCACTGAGGCTACCAACCTTGTTGATACATATCTCTCCTTGAGGATCTGTCCGACAACCATCTTACATACCCACCCTCTGCCCAAAACCGGGGTTGAGGAGGGGGCTTGGTACCTTCCGCCAAACAGTGGACCCTTGATTGAGCATCAGAGTTGCCATGTAGTTTCCCGGGCCTATGCTCTACTTGGAAGCTTAATTTCTGAAGTACTGGCAACCACTTGGTCACTCGGGCATTGTTCCACTTCTTTGCCTGCATCCAACTCCGCAGGGCATGGTTTGGCACTAGCCTAAGCTCTCTAACAGCGTCATTTAACTCGCTCTTACAGGAAGCACATCACAAACCCCACCCATCGGAGCCCCAGTCACATGATTGCGGGGCACCAATGGGTCGGCATGACAACCATGGGTCGGCAAAAGACCCATGTGGTTGTCATTGCAGATGTCCTACGAATGCCGCACTGTGACCGTTGGATTACAGGTGATTGGATGATCACAGCTTCAAGTCTCCTAAGGAGACTATTGAAACAAGTAAAAAGTAGAAAAAAGATGTTTTAAAAAAAATGAAAAATATATAAATGTTCAAATCACCCCTCTTTTGCCCCATTCAAAATAAAACAGTAAAAAAAATAAAAAATACACATTTGGTATCGCTGCATTCAGAAATGTCTGATCTATCGAAATATAAAAACAATTAATTCAATCAGTAAACAGCGTAATGAGAAAAAAAAATCCAAACGCCAGAATTACGTTTTTTTTTAGTCGCCGCAAAATTGCAATAAAATGCAGTAACAGGCGATCTAAACATTGTACAGTATCTACCCTAAAATGGTATCAATAAAAACGTCAGCTCAGCGGGCAAAAAAATAAGCCCCCACCCAGCACCAGATCTCAAAAAAATGGAGATGCTACGGGTCTTGGAAAATGGCTTTTTTTTTCCACTACTTAACCACTTCGCGCCAGAGCCTGTTTTTGCCTTTGTGACCGGGCCAATTTTTTCAATTCTGACCACTGTCACTTTATGAAGTAATTACTCTGGAACGCTTCAACGTATTCCCCTGATTCTGAGAATGTTTTTTCGTGACATATTGTACTTCATGATAGTGGTAAAATTTCTTCGATATAACTTGTGTTTATTTGTGAAAAAATCGGAAATTTGGCGAAAATTTTGAAAATTTTGCAATTTTCAAACTTTGAATTTTCATGCCCTTAAATCAGAGAGATATGTCACACAAAATAGTTAATAAATAACATTTCCCACATGTCTACTTTACATCAGCACAATTTTGGAACCAAAATTTTTTTTTGTTAGGGAGCTATAAGTAGAGATGAGCGGTGTTCGACTAGAACTGTTCGCCAATCTCAAATTCGAGCTGTTTTGGGCGGTGTTCGAGTTGTTCGATGAACCCGAACGATTTGCAAAAAATTCGGCTGTTCGAGGTTATGTTCGATAACTGTTCGTGCACCAAAAGCGTGTCCTGCATGTCTGGCGCTATTTAGAGCACCAATCATGCAGGGATTGTCTGCCACTCACTGTAATGCCACAGCCATGGTGGTTGTGGCATTACAGTGATTGCCCAAATCGATGGGAACAGTGCCAACAGTGAAACATGAAAAGCCGGCAATTCAGCAGCGGCATACACCTGTACCCGACAATTTAGAACCGAAAGAATAGAGCTTCACACATAGATTAGATAGATATAAACATGTCAGCCACATATATACGAAGTACAGTGAAAGTGCTGCTTACTGTACTTGTCATTTAGCGTAAAGGATTTATCAAAAAAAATAATAGTGTTTTCATGCACCGTCTCTTTAAAAAAGCCAGCCGGCAATTCAGCAGCGGTACCCGACAATTTAGAATAGAAAGAATAGAGAATCACACATAGGTTAGATAGATAGAAACATGTCAGTCACATATATATGAAGTACAGTGACAGTGCTGCTTACTGTACTTGTCATTTAGCGTAAAAGATTTATCAAAAAAAATAATAGTGTTTTCATGCACCGTCTCTTTAAAAAAGCCGGCCGGCAATTCAGCAGCGGTACCCGACAATTTATAACAGACAGAATAGAGCTTCACACATAGATTAGATAGATAGAAACATGTCAGTCACTAGTGTTGAGCCACCCCCGTAGTGTTCGAGTTCGGTTCGGTTCGTCGAACACCCGTGTGTTCGCCGAACTGTTCGTCGAACTGTTCGTCGAACACCTTCGAACACCGTTAAAACCAATGGCAGGCAAACAAAAACACATAGAAACACATAGAAAACACCTTCAAAGGTGTCCAAAAGCTGACAAACTGCTCAGAAGACATAACTAACACATGGAAAAGTGACAAGTACATATAGTCATGCGAAAATAAAAGAGGTGGAGGAGTAAAAGGAGGGGGAGACACAGATATAGGCATGTCATGCCCTTCTAAAATCCAAAAAGTGAGAAGCCGACACGGCCAGTCCGCTCCTGCCCGTGCCACCTCCGTGTCGCCGGATTTGTGCCAGTGCCGCGGTGAACCCTGACGGCCAGCCCCCCTCTCCCAATACTGGTGCCTGTCCGCTGGTGGGTCGAGCGAGCCCCCCTGTGGTGGAGGCAGCTCTAAGCTTTTTAATTTAAATTGTCTCTCTAATTTGAATGAATACACTTTAAATCCATTTACAAGGATCTATTGGAGGGCAAGTCTCATGCCAGCAGCCACGGTAGCAGGAAGTGGAGGAGGTGTGGCCTGTGTTCCTAGCTGAGTGAGAGCTGTGTGGAGGAGCTCCTGGGAAGCTCCAACTAGGACTTTTTTCTAAGCCCGACCCTTGCCTCTTCGTTTTCCCAGGACCGAGGCAGGGGTGTCGGGGGGTATCCCCGGGCTCCGGCCCTCCCGGTCTGGGCCGGGTGGGGTCGGAGGACTGAATATGGATCCATCGGAGGACTCTGTGAGGAGGTCTGGGAGGCTGTCCCAGCGTGAAACGGCTACGGTGAGCATGCCGGCATCGGCTAACAAGGTGACTGGCAAGCCCAAGGGAAGCAAGGGGAGTGCCCCATGGGCCGAGAGGGGCCCGGACGAGTCAGCGGAGGCTTTCTCCCAGCGGGTGGTGGAGATGTTGCGGTGCCACGAAAAGGGGAAGGTGGCACTGGCGAAACTCCTGCTGGACTTGCGGCAGGCCAAGGCGCTATATAATGCAGCAGCCCAGAGGAAGCGCCCGGCGATCGCCACGCAAATCCAGAGGGTCAAGGATAGGATCGCCGAGGTGGAGCAGAGGCAGGCAGAAATAGAGAGGGCTGCGGGTCCCTTTCTGGAGAAATTCTCTAATGATCGGCGGTTCTCGGGCCAGGAGGGGTTAACCACGCAGCAAGGAAGGGGGGCGTGTGAAGGGGGCCTGCCGGCCAGTGAAGGCACTCCCAGGACTACGCATGGCAGCCAGGAGCCTGGAAAGGAACGTTTGTCTGGAGCCCCGCCCCCTGTCCCACCCACCACAGCTCTGGGTGCTGCCCCGGGGGTTACCCCAGCCATGGAGGAGGAGAAGGTGGGGGGTGGAGGAAGTGGCGCGCTGTTAGTGCGAGCAGAGGATAGTGTGGGTGCGGGCACAAAGGCCGGGGGATCGCGGTCCGGGGCTCCGCCCCTTGCCCCACCCACCTCAGCGCTCGGCGTGGCCACCATGAGAGACACACGTAGAACTGCAGAGCCCAGCGGCACCCGGTCTGTCGGCCCGCCCCTAGCCCCGCCCACCTTGGCAATCGGCGTGGCCACCATGCGAGACACACGTGGAACTGCAGAGCCCAGCGGCACCCGGTCTGCCAGCCCGCCCCTAGCCCCGCCCACCTCGGCGCTCAGCGCGGCCACCATGAGAGGCACACGTGGAACTACCGAGCCCAGCGGGCCCCAGTCTGCCAACCCGCCCCAAGCCCCGCCCACCTCGACATTCGGCGTGGCCTCCATGAGAGAGACACGTGGAACTGCAGAGCCCAGCGGCACCCGGTCTACCAGTCCGCCCCTAGCCCCGCCCACCTCGGCACTCAGCGCGGCCACCATGAGAGGCACACATGGAACTACCGAGCCCAGCGGCCCCCAGTCTGCCAACCCGCCCCAAGCCCCGCCCACCTCAGCGCTCGGCGCAGCTACCATGAGAGCCGCGAGTGGAACTGCAGAGCCCAGCAGTTCCCGGTCTGCTGGTCCGCCTCTAGTCCTGCCCACCGCAGCTCTCTGCACTGCCTCTGTACAGTCTGTGGGCGGAGGGAAGGAGGGAGGCAGGAGGGACATGAAAGAAAAAGCAGCAAGCAATGCTTATAGTACCAGAAGGCTCAGCAAGCCTTGCGCCAGTGCCCCGCCCCTCGTCCTGCCCACCACAGCACCTGGAGTTACCCAGAAGAAACCTGCGGCTGGGAGGGAGGCAGCAGGGAAAACAGCAGGGAAGACAGAGACGGATCCAGGAACAGTGTCCCAGGAGGTGGCAGTAACCCCGGTCGAGCAGCCTGCCGGCGTTACTGGGGAGCCTCCTAAATCTTCCGGTCTGCGTCCTGAGCAGGTGGCGCTGCCTGCCTCCAGCACATCAGAGGAGGAGGACATGGAGGCGTCTTCGGGGTCCGGGGGGCTCATGGCGGCCATCCGGTTGCTGGAGTCCCCGGTGAACCTCCAGCATTTTTGTTTCGGGGACGAAGATCCGGGACCTGGAAAGAAGAAGGGGCGCAAGAAGAAGGCACAGGAGACGGTGAGTATGCGTTACGTGTTTAATGATGATACTGATGCTGCTGCTGTCTCCTGTGTAACCCCCACCGGTCAAGGGCGCCCGAATCATGAAGTTGGTCCTCGGCGCAGGTCCGGTGGGGAGAGTAAAGGCAAATGTAAGGCGAGTGGTGATGGTGTGGCGATCCCTACGGAGGACAGTAGGGATGGCAAAGGGTCATCGCTGGCAGTGGCGCCAGACATATTCAGTGTGGTGGAGTTCCCGTCTCTGTCTCCCATGGCCTCTGGGTCTCGGGCAGAGGAAGGTGGGGGTTGTGGCGGTGGAGCCGGAGCAGCTTTTTCAGAGATCTTGGCTGAGGTCCGGAGGATGGTGGGGGAGGAGAGAGACACTGCTTCCATATCTGGCCAGAGGGTTGAGGGGCCGCATGCTGGGGACAAGGCTGCCGGGGGTAAACCGGCTGGGGTGTCTGCACCTGTGAGGTTGGTAAAACCCGGCGCCCAAAATCCCGGCCCCTGTGATACCCAGCGCATGAATATTAGAGGGTCCAAGGTGGCAGAGGGGGAGAAGGGGAGTAAGGACAATGCTGCGGATGTGGTGAGTGTCCTGAGACCCCCCCCCAGTGATGCCAGGACCTTGGGTAAAGCGGTTAGTACCCCACCTGTTCTGGCTAGCATGGATGGGGTGCATGAGGTGGGGATGAATGGGGTACATGAAGGAGGTGAGGATGGAGGTGAGGATGCAGGTATGGAAGTGGTGAGTGGTACGGCTGGTGGTGATGGTAGTGGTGCAGGGGCGGTAGGTGAGGCTGTGAGGCAGAGTGTGAGTGTGAATGAGGGGCCAAGTGTGAGGCCAAGGAATTCCAGTTCGTTGGCGGCCTCGTTAGAGGGCGGTTCACATGTCCGCACCTTTGCGGCGGCCGCTGCCGCGGGTAGTGGAGGGTCCTTGTCAGGGGACACTGGGCAGGGTTACTTGCAATGGCGTCTCCTGGACGCCCTGAAGAGGGGAGAGCAGTCCATTACAGTGGAGGGTAGGGAGGTAGATTTATCGTTCTGGATAGACCGACATGGTCTGTCCGCCTTCCGAGAGTTAGGGGCAGAGAACGTTACGTGGTCTCTGCCGACAGCAGGGCAGGGTGGCGTCCGTAGGAATGTGGTCCGTCTCCGGTGGGAAGGCAATGAAACTTGCCCCTCTAGGGACAAGGTGGTGGAGCTTTTCCTGGGGATGGGCTTCAGGGCTGATGACATCTATGCCCTGATTCATCCCTATGGTGCCACCTTTTTCGACGTCAGCTTTGTGAGATCGGAGGGCCTAGAGCTCTTCTGGTCTCAGTATGAGCTGGCTCGGATTTGCCCTGAATGGCGAGGGTTTATAGTCCAGGCTATCTCTCGCCAAAACTCAGTGAAGAAAGTGACCGTGCTCACCAGTAACGAGTCACTTTCTGAGATGGACATCATGACCTGGCTGAGCAGGTATGGGGAGGTGGTCCAGATTCCCAAAAAGAATCTGGACAAGCATGGCATCTGGTCAGGGGCCTGGACCTTTATGGTAAAACTGAAGGTCTCGGGTTACTCGGTTACCCACATTCCCACTTCAACATTCTTGGGAAGGGACCGAATCCTGATCTTTTACCAGGGGCAGCCGAAGTTGTGCCACAGGTGCGGCAGCCCCTCTCACTTCAGCGCGGGGTGTAAGGTGGAGAAGTGCGCAATGTGTGGAGGGGTGGGTCATCTGGCCGCAACCTGTAGGGACATTCGGTGTAACCTGTGTGGTGTCTTGGGACACCCGTTTAGTCGCTGTCCGCGCTCCTATGCCAATGTTGGCCTGAATCCGGGAGGTGCTGGTAGGGAGGAGGCGAGGACCAGACCAGCCGGTGAAGGGACTAGCGGCAGCGTAGGAAGTAAGGGACCGGTGAGGAGCAGAACTCCCCCTGAGGCGGGAGGGAAAGAGCAGCGTCCGAGGAGAGTGGTGGAGAGGGACCAGGGGATTATGTCCCTGCCTCTGGTCCCTAGTTCGGGGGAGCTTGCAGCTGAGGTCCCGGACAGTGAGATAGACGAAGAGGTCAGGAGGATGGTCAGGGAGGATGGGGCCACCTCTCCCTTATCCTCATCCAGCGAAGGTGTGGATGAGGGGGGGAATGAAGAGTGGCAACAGCAAAAGAAAAGGGAGAAGAAAAGGGTGAGGAAGAAGGGTAACTCGAAGGAGAAGGCAACCCGGGGCCAGGTGCCAAAGGAAGGCTCTTCCTCCCTTCCTCCGGTGGAGCTCTCCAACCAGTACCAGGCCCTAAGCGAGTCTCCCTTGTCTTCAGATGGGGGGGAGGAGGGGGGTCTGGTGCTGGGGGTTGCGGACAAGGATGTAGGGGCTAAAGGGGGCGCCAGGCCCTCAACATCGGGGGTTGGGGAAACCGGGCCTCTGGTGGGGGGGGTCGACCCAGGGCCTCCTGACAAGGGCAAGGGTGCGCCTGAAACAGTTGTGCCCGTTAAAGTTGTGTGTGGAACAGCAGGTATGGATGTGTCGGTGTGCCTGAAACGTGCTATATCGTCCTCTGAGGAGGAAAATGGAGCACATGTAAAGGGTAAGGTGGGTGGGAAGAAGGTCGCTGTCCAACCTGATCACTCATGATGGCGGCACTCACCCCGTTGACGCTGGCGACCATTAATGTTGCCAGCATAAAGTCTGATGCGGCTAGGTTCACGGCCTTCCATTTTCTCGGCCAGCTTGATGCCGACATTTTGTTTTTGCAGGAGACCAGGTTGGTCGATCTCACGTCCCTTAAAAAAGCTAAGAGGGAGTGGGTACACGGGCCTTCCTATTGGTCTCTTGCGGCTGAGCCGTATAGCGGTGTGGCGGTCCTTTTCAAGACCGCAGATGTAGTATGCCGACGGGTTATTGAGTTGGAAATGGGGAGGTGCTTGATCTTGGATGTGTTCATAAGGGGACAAGAGCTTCGGCTCATAAACATCTATGGTCCCCAGACTAAGTGGGACCGCAAGTGTCTCTTTATGAGTATTAAACCCTTTTTGTTTTGTAGCCGACTGGTGGTCTTTGGAGGGGACTTCAACAATGTCTCGAGGCCCCAAGACAGAGGAGGTTCCAGAGACCGGTTGGCCTACGACAGCGTCGCCTTGAATAGCATAGTTAGTGAGGCTCGCCTAGTGGATGTCCACATCCGGAACACCACGGGCCACGCGGGTTACACTTATTTCAGAGGTAGTCAGACTAGGTCTAGAATAGACAGGTTTTATTTGAAGGAGGAGGCAGTCTCTTCACCTTTATCGGTGGTAGAGGTTGAATTCTCCGACCACTGCCTGATTATGTTTTCTCTGAATGTTACAGAGACTCCTCGGATGGGAAGAGGTTTTTGGAAGCTGAATTCGTCACTCCTGAAGGAAGCAGCTGTAAGACAGTCCTTTGAGGATTTCTTTCAAAGTCAGGTACCGCTACTGGGCCTTGGTAACACTAAGTCAGAGTGGTGGGAGATCTTCAAACATCGGGTGGCGAGATTCTTCCGCCAGCTTTCTAACCTCAGAAGCCTGAACAGGGATCTCCTGTATCGGGGCCTGAGGAGGAAACTCGAGGAACTTGTCTCGACTGGGGGTGGCCGTGAGGACATCACCAGGGTGAAAGCCTTACTCAAGAGATGTCAGTATGATAGGCACACATCTTTGGTTTTTGAGAGGGACTTCGGGAAGTATCGCTCACCCGACCCCTACAGAAACTGCAGGATGTCAGTGAGTAGTAAGATAGTGGCGGGTCTGAGGGACAGTACAGGATCCCTGACCAGGTCCAGGTCAGGGATCTTGGAGGTCGTCAGATCCTTTTACTCACATCTCTTGGGGAGGAGGGAGCTGGATCGAGATGAGACGTCGGCTTTCCTGGCTGAGGCCATTCCTGAATCAGGGGTAGACCCCTCGCTCGATGTCTTGGTGGATGAGATCAAAGAAGAGGAAGTTAGACTGGCGATTGACGGGCTCCAGCTCAAAAAATCACCAGGTCCGGACGGCTTAACGTCGGAGTTCTACAAGACCTTTAAGGACCTTTTGGTCCCCTTATTGACTCAGGTTTTTAATGAGTGTCTCTCCTCGGGCACTCTTCCGAGATCAATGAGGAGGTCAGCTTTGATCCTTCTTTCTAAGGGAAAGGATCCGTCGCACATTGAGAACTGGAGGCCCATAGCGCTTCTCAATGTGGACAGGAAGGTTTTGGCTAAAATACTCTTTAATAGGTTGGTGAAGTTTGCGCCACGGCTCCTTTCTGAGTCCCAGCACTGCTGTGTTCCTGGCCGTAGCACTTTTAGTGCTGTTCTCGGTGTCCGGGAGGCTGTGGAACAGGGTAGGGCTGGCCTCTGGAAGGGGTATCTGCTGTCCTTGGATCAGGCCAAAGCCTTTGACCGGGTTGATCACGAGTACCTGTGGTCCACTCTTCTGAGGTATGGTCTGCCAGGGAGGTTCGTGGACTGGCTGAAGACATTGTACAGAGGGGCGGAGAGTTTCCCACTTGTGAATGGTTGGATTGGACAGGCCTTTGCGGTGGGCTCCGGCGTTCGTCAGGGATGTCCTCTCAGTCCCCTGCTGTATGTGTTCGCGATTGATCCCTTCATAAGGAGGGTGGATCGTGGACCAATAGCGGGGGTGAGGATGGACCAGGCGGGCGAACGGGAGGCCGCCCTGAAGGTAGTGGCCTATGCTGATGATGTTTCTGTTTTTGTCTCCTCAAAAGAGGAGGTGCGGGCAGTGATGTCTGAGGTGGAGGGCTACTCCAGGGCCTCTGGTTCCATTGTCAATCGGAGCAAGTGTGGGAGTCTTTGGCTGGGGGGAGGAGATCCCAGGTTTGATCTCCCGGACACCCTCCCAGAGCCCCAAGAGTATGCCAAGATCCTAGGCGTTGAATTTGGCCAGGGTGATTACCCAACCAAAAACTGGGAAAGTAGACTTAAAACTGCCGCCCAGAGAGTGGACCAGTGGAAGGGTTGGTCTTTGACCCTGAGGGAAAGGGTGAGCTTGTGCAAAGGTTTCCTGCTCCCATTGTTAATGTATCTAGGCAGCATTTGCATTTTGCCAGAGCCTCTCTGGACGCGGGTCTATGGCCTGTTTTTCCAACTGTTATGGGGAAACAGGCTGAACCTAGTCAAGCGGGAGGTTACTTACCGTACGAGGAGACTAGGGGGGTTGAATATGGTCAACCCCGTGGTGTTCTTGGTTTGCACCTTTCTTAAGCTAAATATATCAAACCTCTGGAAAGAGAGGGCTCCTCTGTGGGTATTCTCCTGTAGGGGATGGTTGCAGTCCTTCTTCCAGGATTGGGAGACAGGAGGGCGTGTGAAGGATCTTCGCACACCGCACGGGCATCTCCCGGCTTATGTTACCCCGGTTTTGAAAGTAATACGCCGGTGGGGTTTGGGAGTGTGGGAGGTGAGGACTCTCACGAGGAAACTTCTCGAGGGGAGGATCTTATCGACCCATTTTCAAAAGCCACTGGCACTCAGGGACTGCCCAAGTCGGGATCTGGAGGTGGGGTTGCGTCTTTTAAATTCAAAACGGATCCCCGCGAAGTATTGGGACTTGACTTGGCGCTGCTTTCAGGGTAAGCTGTATGTGAGGGACAACTTGAAGTACAGGAACTCCGAGGATAGGAATTGTCCTCGTGAGAGTTGTGCTGACACGCTTGAGAGCATGGAGCACTTCCTGCTTCAGTGTCCCTTTAATGCAGAGGTATGCAACAGGGTGGGCGCTTCCATTGACTGGCCTAGGCTGGCGGGCCTCTCCTACGCTGAGTGGGCCTATGGAGCGTTCAGAGACCTTGGTGGACGGGACCAGTGCACTCTTTTTCTAGTTAGCCTAGTGGTTAGGTTTTTCACATGGAATGCACGGTGTTTAGTGTCGACGGGCAGTAAAATCCTCCCAGTGGGTGAGGTATGTAGCA
Organism: Phyllobates terribilis; assembly: GCF_046119375.1. Lineage (NCBI taxonomy): Eukaryota > Metazoa > Chordata > Amphibia > Anura > Dendrobatidae > Phyllobates > Phyllobates terribilis. The sequence goes on along the minus strand of NW_027362765.1, from coordinate 30,174,120 downwards.
ACATCCTTGGTGACCTGGTGAAGATGCGCTCCTTGGAGTATGAAAGGCTGGGTGCATCGGGGGCCTCCCGTCTCTGGAGGGGTTTCTCCTTCCAGGTGCCTTAGTTCTGGATTGCTCCAAGCCTCCTGGTGGTGGGCTAAGTTCTCACCGTAGCTTTTTGTTTTGAGAATGGTATCATGAAAAGGGTTTACAAGCACCGAACCGGTGCGGATGGTATTTTTGTTATTGTTCTTGTTGTTATTATTATTGTTGTCTTATTGTTCTTTTACTTTGGGGGTTAGTTAGGTGGGGTGGGGGTTTTGAGGGGGGTTAAGCATGAACTTGGACTGGCCCGGGCCCAAAACTGTCGGGGTTCGCCCTAAGTCCGGAAGGACTTTTTCGGAACTTAGAGGCCGGTTCGGGTTGGGGGTATAGTGAGAGTTGGGGTAGTGTATGTGTTATTATGTGTTACTCATGATTTAAGTGTTGTGTGTTATTTCATATGGTTTATGTGGTTTATATTTTGTTATATGTATTTTGCTTCTGCATCTCTGGTTTTTGTTACGGCAGAATCAGGTGTAAGTGTGGAGGAAGTTTGAGGTATGTTTGGATAGGCTGTGGTTGTATGGTGGTTGTCAGGCAGGTGGGGTCCCTTGTATATACATTGTTTATGTATCGGTTATATTGCTGGAAATTGTTTTCGTTACTTGTACTAGTTTGTGTTCTTACATTTATAATAAAATAGAGTTCCAGCTCCAGTAGCGTCCACTAAAGCTGCTGCAGTTAAAAAGCTTTTATAAGGATCGAGCTCGGCTGTCCACCGCAAGGCATCCTACTGCCAGTCCCAGCCCCTATGCCTTGGGGTGCCTCCTGATGCTCTTCACTAAGTATCCCATGGTCCCGAAGCATTTCCTTTGAAAAAATTAAGTGTCTAAACTACAGGTGGTGTAGCTTGCTTAACAGCCGGGATAATCCGCTGACTAGCAGACACTGCTACTAGGCACAAAGTATTTCCTGGGCTAGATGCAGTTAAAAATTTGTAATTAGATACTCTCGTTGGATGCTGAGAAAGCATTCCATAGAGTCTCCAGGCACGCCATATATGATTCTCTTAAAGAGCTTGGGGTAGGGGTCTAGGGGACCCTTTTATAGCCAAAATCACGGCCCTGTATCGCAATACGTCACCTAGGCTGAAGATAAATGGAACTGTAGCACCCTGAGGGCTCGGTTGCTACAGACGTATTGCACCTCACCCAGAGGTGTGATATCTCACTCTCAGGTAAGGATGGAGTGTGGATCAGGACCCGACACCTGCATGCATTACACCACATTGCCGTGGGGCAGGGCGACCAATATGCCCCTGAGATGGGCACGACCGTCCCTGTCCCTGGCTGGAGTGGGGGGAGGGAACACTGAGGAAGGGGAACCCTGTAGTGCAGGAGCAGGGAGGAAGCAGTTCCTGGGTGCATTGAGAAGGGAGTATAAAAGGTGGGCACCATCTTAGTTCAGTGCAGAGAAGTCTGAGCAGAAGTGGCAGGGAGCAGGGGCTCTGCATGAGCTCTGCTCCGGAGGCGGGCCTAGTAACAGAGGCCCAGGCCTGCAAGAGGGAGAAGGAAGGAAGAGGAGCGGAGAAGGCTCCAGGAACGAGGAATGAAGGGATCCCAGGGGTGCGGACGGGCGAGTCGCCACCGCACGCCCGAATCCACCTGCGTGGAGGGGTCAGGCCAAAGGGGGAGACCGGTCCCCGAACTAGTGGAGGCAGGAAACGACCCTCAGCTAGAAACCGGAGGCTCTGACATTTTATGTGGCGCAGCCCCTTGCTCCACCCGCTAGGAAGGCACCACATAGGGTCAGGGAAACTGGCGCCAAGTTTACCAAGAGGAGGCCCGAGGCAGCCGGACAGAAGTGTTGGTAAGAAAGGCCAGACAAAGGACACACAAAGGGGGTCCTGTGAAGCGCTCCAAAGTTATCTGGGAGTTGTCTGAGCCCCTCACCTGGTGAGCACAGTACGACGTGGGCAGCCGTTACCTGCAGACGTGGTCTGGATAATAAGAACTGTGAGTAAAGGCCCTGAACTGCATCACTGACTCCGTGTCGTTACTGCTGCTGCCCTGCACCATCACCCCCATCCTCCGCATACACTGCCCTGAGGCTATACTCCTCCCGTGGGGAGTTATGCTACGCTCTGCTGCACCCACAACACCAGCCTTAGCGGTCTGCCCTGTAGCGGCGGTTCACTCTGACCGCAATCCACGGGTGGCGTAGTCGGACATTTAAACATCAAAACCACATAAATAGTTCCGCCACTGGTTTGACCGCCCTGAGCCACGGAACCGGATCGCCGCCACGAAGACTACAACCACCAGCATCCACCAAAAAGGGTCCGGCTCCGGGTGTCCCAAGGCCCAGGGGGTGCGTCAGAACATTTTCATCACCTTTCACAATCACCAATGGGACAAGGCAGGGATGTCCTCTGTCCCCTCTCTTATACATCCTAGTGACGGAGCACCTGCTCTCATCAATTCGCCATAACCCCAATATTAGGTGGATTGAGGTGGGAGGCACCGAGTACAAGTGCTCTCTATTTGCTGATGATGTCCTAGTATATATCACTCAATCACATATATCCATCCCTGCTGTTATGGCTGAAATAGATCACTTTGTTACATGGTAAAATTTTAAAATCAATGCAGCGAAGTCTGAGGCCCTCGATGTCTCCCTCCCTAAATCCATATAGGATTCCATCCAGTCCAACTTTCCCTTTGCCTGGCCCTCACAGGGTATCAAATACTTAGGAATTCCTATTCATAGAGACCTCTCCCATCTATGTTATCTTAATTTTGGGCCATTTATTGAACAATTCCATACAGACCACGGTTGGCAAGTTAGAACTGTAAGATTCACTACGTGAACCACTGGTGTTTTGTGGAAAAGCACATGTACACCGCGTTCCAAATTATTATGCAAAAAGTGTTTAGGAGTGATAAGGGAAGAATTTGTTTGTTTGTCAGTTAAACTCATTGATGGTGATGTGTGTCAGGGCTCTTTATATCACTGTAAGCAATTGCAGACACCTGTGCTAATTAGTTTGGCAGGTGTGTCCAATGAAAGGCAAGACTACTTAAGAAGGCTCTCTCACATTATTAAGCAGCCTACATTTTCTGCCAAAATGGGAAAGAAAAAGGATGTGTCGGCTGCTGAGAAGCAACAAATTGTGGAGTGTTTAGGTCAAGGCATGACTACAATCAACATTGTGCGATGATCAGGATGAAGTGTCTTGGCAATCAAGAAGTATGTAGCTGATTCACAGTACACACGTGTGCGTGCTGATAAGGGCAAATTGAGGACTCTTTCCTACAGGCAATTACGTCAGGTTGAAAGAGCAGCGGCAAAAAAGCCTTGTCATAGCAGCAGACAAGTTTTTGAAGCTGCTTGTGCCTCCAACGTCCCCCGAACAACAAGATGCAGGGTCCTTCAGAGGTTTGCAGCTGTGCATACGCCATCCTGTCGACCTCCTCTATCCACTTCACACAAGCAGAAACGGCTCCAGTGGGCCAAACATTACATGAAGACTGATTTCAAAACTGTTTTGTTCACGGATGAGTGCCGTGCAGCGCTCGATGGTCCAGATGAATGGAGTGGAGGATGGCTGGTTGATGGACACCCCACGCAAACATGGCTACAGCGCCAACCAGGAGGAGGTGGAGTAATGTTTTGGGCTGGAATCATGGGGAGAGAGATTGTCGGCCCCTTTAGGATCCCTGAAGGCGCTAAAGATGAACTCCATAATGTATGTGGATTTTCTCAAACAGCACTTCCTGCCATGGTTTCATAAGAAGAACCGTGTATTTCACAGCAAGATCATTTTTCTGCATGATAATGCACCATCTCATGCTGCACATAAAACATCTGCATCTCTGGCTGATATGGGCATAAAAGGGGACAAACTTATGGTGTGACCCCCATGCTCCCCTGACCTCTACCCCATTCAGAACCTTTGGAGCATCATTAAAAGGAGTGTCTATGATGGCGGGAGGCAGTTCACATCTAAGCAACAGCTCTGGGAGGGTATTCTGTCCTCATGCAAAACAATTGAAGCAGAAACCATCCAAAACCTGACAAATTCAATGGACGAGAGAGTTCAGAAGCTCCTTTCGAACAAGGGGTCCTATGTGAAAATGTAACATCACCTAGAATAAAGTTTTGAGTTGAAAACTGTTTGATTTCAGTTTCTAACAACCTGCTAATGCTTATAATTTCAAAAATGACCATTTTTTTGGTCTTTATTAAAATGAAAAGGTTGATCGAAAAGTTTGGGGGATCTAAGAGTGTGGCAACCCAGTAGTCATGATTACTTCGAATTCTGACAATATGAGGGTCATGCTGCAGGTAGTGCAGCAAGAAGGCACTTATGTGTCTTGCGCATCTCGGAGCCCCAAAATTATTTTCCGGGCTAGATGCAGCTAAAAATTATTTTTAATTTTAAATCTGGTGAAGCTTATTATAGATGGCCTAATAGGATCAGTGCTGCACACTGCTACAAAGCCCAAATTATTTTCCAGTCAAGATACAGATAAACATGATTAGTAATTTGAAAGCTTAAAACGGTTGGTAGGGTGATTTTAACCAATCATCAAGCTTTTACTCTCCCCAGGATGACACAGGGGTAGAAAAGTCGTTTCGGATCCATGATTTGTTCATCTTTATGAACGTGAGTCTGTCTACATTATCAGTGGAGAGCCGCGTGCGCTTATCTGTCAGCACACCACCAGCAGCGCTGAACACACGTTCAGACAGAACGCTGGCTGCGGGGCATGACAAGATCTCCAAGGCGTAAGTGGCTAGCTCCGGCCATTTATCCAGATTAGAAGCCCAAAAAGAGCAAGGGTCCAGTGACACAGTCGTGGCTTCAATGTTTACTTGGAGATACTCCTGTACCATCGTCTCTAGGCGTTGACTATGTGCAGACTTCTTGTCTCCTGTGGCCTTGCAAAGGATGGGCTAAAAAAGTGGTGAAATGATTCCGCAAAATTGATGTTACCAGCAGATACTGTGGTTCTGTTACGGTTTGAGTGCTGAACACTTGACGGTCCCACGGTTGGCAAGTTGGAACTGTGAGATTCACTACGTGCACCACTGGTATTTTGTGGAAAAGCACATGTAAGATTCTGCAACAGTCTCTGCTGATACTCCTGCATGCGTGCATCCCTTTCTATGGCAGGAATAATTTCGGCAAATTTACTTTTGTACCGGGGATCTAACAGTGTGGCAACCCAGTAGTCAGGATTATTTCTAATTCTCACAATTCGAGGGTCATGTTGCAGGTAGTGCAGCAAGAAGGCACTCATGTGTGTTGCGCATCCAGGAGCACCAAGTCCCTGTTGTGTTGGTGGCGAGGTAACAATCATGCTTCCTTCCTCTGTCCTCTCCCCCCAACCTCGCACAACAGAAATGTGATCAAGGTCTCCCTCATCTGATGAGTCTTCCATCAGTTCGTCCTTCACTTCTTCCTGGGCTCCTGCACCTTCCTCACTAGTTTGGCTGCTACCATGCGCCCTGGTAAAATCATCTCCCCCACCCTCACATGCCTGCCGCCTTGGTGCTGCCGACCATCTGGACCTTGCAGATGTTAGCCCTTCCGCATACAACTCCTCCTCCTCTACTTCCTCCACCTCCTCTTGTGCCACCACCTGACTCCGAATTCTGTTTAACATGTGCTCCAGCATGTAAATCACCGGAATAGTCATGCTGATAATGGCATCGTCAGCACTAAACATCTTCGTCGCCATTTCAAAACTGTGCAGAAGGGTGCATAGGTCCCTGATCTGAGACCACTCCTCCAGCGTGATTTGCCCCACCTCTGAATCTCGTTGGCCCAGGCTATACGTCAGAACGTATTGCACCAGGGCTTGTCGGTGCTGCCACAGTCGCTGCAACATGTGCAGAGTTGAATTCCACCGGGTAGGCACATCGCATTTTAGCCGGTGAAGTGGCAGGCCCAACGACTTCTGTAGAGATGTAAGTCGCTGAGCTGCGGGATGCGAACGGCGGAAGTGAGCACACAGCGACTGTGCCCTCTGCAGAAGGCCATCTAGTCTGGGATAGTGGGCTAAAAATTGCTGGACAACCAGGTTCAACACGTGAGCCATACAAGGCACGTGTGTGACATTGCCCCGGCGAAGGGCCGCACCCAGGTTTGCAGCATTGTCGCACACGGCCTTCCCTGGTTTCAGGTCCAGTGGAGACAACCATTCATGAAATTGGTTCTCCAGAGCTGACCACAACTCCTCAGCTGTGTGACTCACATTTCCCAGACATTTCAATGTAAAAACCGCCTGATGACGTTGAGCCCTACTGCCAGCATAGTAAGGAGGTGTGCAGGATCCCTTCTGCGCAGTTAGAAAGCTTGTGGCATGACCAGACAGGCTTTGGGTGCAGGTGGAAGACCGAGAGGAGGTTGAGGAGGCAGAAGCAGTGGAGGAACTTTGACATAAAGAGGATTGACGCACAACTCGTGGGGACGGCAAGACTTGGACAGCAGCCCCTTGTCCTGCTGTCACCATAGTTACCCAGTGCCCAGTCAGCGACATGTAACGCCCCTGTCCATGCCTACTCGTCCAAGTGTCTGTGGTGAAATGCACCCTGTCACACACAGAGTTTCTCAAAGAAGCGGTGATGTTGTGTGCGACATGCTGGTGGAGCGCAGGCACACCTTTCTTTGAGAAGTAGTGCCGACTGGGCATCTGGTACTGGGGCACTGCGACGGACATAAGGTCTCGAAAATCCTCTGTGTCCACCAGGCGGAAAGGCAGCATTTCTGTAGCCAAGAGCTTGCAGATGGTGAAATTCAACCTCTTAGCTTTCTCATGGCTAGGAGGAAATGGTCTTTTACTTGTCCACATCTGAGGGACCGAGGGCTGGCTATTGTGCTTAGACGGGGTTGATAAGGGTGTCCCCGGCAAACTGCCGGTCTGTGAGGAAGATGCAGGCGGACATGTTAGGTTGCCTTGATCCAAAGGTGGTGCTATCGATGTCGGACAGCGCTCAAGACCAGCTGGTGTTACCACCTCCAAAGAAAATGATGACCTGCCAATCACGCTGGCTGTTGCGGGTAAAGAGGTGGCAGGTCTGCGCCCCAAAACAGGTGTGACTGCTGTCCCCCCAGTCACAGAGGATGAAGAGGCCGCGGATGCACAAGATATGGCAGACGGTGGTTGGCCCGGCCAGCTAGGCCGCATTGTAGCACACTGAGCTTCCCACTGCAACTTATGCTTCATGTCCATGTGCCGGTTCATGCATGAAGTACTCAAACTATGTATTTTTTGGCCTCTACTTAGCTTTTGCTGACAAATGTTACAGATAACACGAGTTGGGTCATCTTTATCGATCTGAAAAAATGCCCAGGCTATGCAAGGCTTAGCACCCATGCGACCTGAAGAGCCACCACGACTTGTGGTGAGAGGCAGAGTTGTGTTTGAGGATGCAGTTGTTGACGTGCTTCCAGTACTACGTCTCTGTCCAGGAAGGCGCAACCTGACCTCGTCGTCACTAGCATCTTCCTCCACCTCCTCTGCTGACCTCATCTCTTGGCTGACTGTGGGTTGACAGTAAGTGGGATCTCCGACCTCATCATCATCACCCTGTGCGTTATCACACCCGTCGTCCTCAGAGCCAACCTGTTCCTGCCCTGACAAAAAACTAAAGTTGTCGCTCCAATCAGGTATTTGAGTCTTATCATCGTCTTCCTCATTGTCTCCACCAACAGGAGTTACAGTTTGGGAATGAGGGTCTACATTATGGTCAGAACCTTCTGCGTCTGGTCCTGGATCCGACTCATAAAGATTCTGGGCATCAGTGCAGATCATTTCCTCGTCTGGATTCACAGAAGCGCTGGAGTCGACCTCTGATTCCCAGGCTATAGTATGAGTAAACAGCTCTGCAGACTCAACCATCTGTTCTACCTCATACTCAGACGGGCAGCTGGAGATTTGGGAGCTGTGAGGAAGCAAGTGCGATTTGGGTGACACCTTTGAGGACTGGAGTATTTGTGATGTTGAAGTTGATGTGGAGGAGAGCCCACTTAAAGGAGCACTTGATATCCGTTGAAGCACCTGCTGTTTTTGTGCCTCATCTGGAATTTGTAGCGATTGGCGTGGCCGTAAGAAAGGGATCTTATCACATTGTCCGCTAAAAGAAGTAGACATTTTAGTTTGGCTGGAAGATGGTCTTTCTTCTGCACCTACCCCACGGACACAACCTTTTTTCCCCTTCCCAACACGCCTATTCCCCTTTCCACCAGCAGCAGGCCTTTTTCCACTCATTTTGGTGGTTAACTAATTCACAACTCTGGAGTTGTTTGCACAAAAAAACAATGGATGGTAACCGAGCAGAGCTGAGTGGCCAAACTGTGGTATTAGGCCAAAACTATTGGCTGGGTTAGATGCAGAAAAAAATTATTTTTAATTTGCAACCTGATGGAGGTCAGTATAGATGGACTAATAGACCAAGTCCCACACACCGCTAGAAGCCCAAATATTTTTTCAGAGCTAGATGCAGAAAATTTTTTTATTCAATTTGCAACCTGATGGAGGTCAGTATAGATGGACTAATAGACCAAGTCCCACACACTGCTAGAAGCCCAAATATTTTTTCAGAGCTAGATGCAGAAAAAAATTATTTTTAATTTGCAACCTGATGGAGGTCAGTATAGATGGACTAATAGACCAAGTCCCACACACCGCTAGAAGCCCAAATATTTTTTCAGAGCTAGATGCAGAAAAAAATTATATTCAATTTGCAACCTGATGGAGGTCAGTATAGAAGGACTAATAGAACAAGTCCCACACACTGCTAGAAGCCCAAATATTTTTTCAGAGCTAAATGAAGAAAAAAATTATTTTTAATTTGCAACCTGATGGAGGTCAGTATAGATGGACTAATAGACCAAGTCCCACACACTGCTAGAAGCCCAAATATTTTTTCAGAGCTAGATGCAGAAAAAAATTATTTTTAATTTGCAACCTGATGGAGGTCAGTATAGATGGACTAATAGACCAAGTCCCACACACTGCTAGAAGCCCAAATATTTTTTCAGAGCTAGATGCAGAAAAAAATTATTTTTAATTTGCAACCTGATGGAGGTCAGTATAGATGGACTAATAGACCAAGTCCCACACACCGCTAGAAGCCCAAATATTTTTTCAGAGCTAGATGCAGAAAAAAATTATATTCAATTTGCAACCTGCTGGAGGTCAGTATAGAAGGACTAATAGACCAAGTCCCACACACTGCTAGAAGCCCAAATATTTTTTCAGAGCTAGATGCAGAAAAAAATTATTTTTAATTTGCAACCTGATGGAGGTCAGTATAGATGGACTAATAGACCAAGTCCCACACACTGCTAGAAGCCCAAATATTTTTTCAGAGCTAGATGCAGAAAAAAATTATATTCAATTTGCAACCTGCTGGAGGTCAGTATAGAAGGACTAATAGAACAAGTCCCACACACTGCTAGAAGCCCAAATATTTTTTCAGAGCTAAATGAAGAAAAAAATTATTTTTAATTTGCAACCTGATGGAGGTCAGTATAGATGGACTAATAGACCAAGTCCCACACACTGCTAGAAGCCCAAATATTTTTTCAGAGCTAGATGCAGAAAAAAATTATTTTTAATTTGCAACCTGATGGAGGTCAGTATAGATGGACTAATAGACCAAGTCCCACACACCGCTAGAAGCCCAAATATTTTTTCAGAGCTAGATGCAGAAATTTTTTTTATTCAATTTGCAACCTGATGGAGGTCAGTATAGATGGACTAATAGACCAAGTCCCACACACTGCTAGAAGCCCAAATATTTTTTCAGAGCTAGATGCAGAAAAAAATTATTTTTAATTTGCAACCTGATGGAGGTCAGTATAGATGGACTAATAGAACAAGTCCCACACGCTGCTAGAAGCCCAAATATTTTTTCAGAGATAAATGAAGAAAAAAATTATTTTTAATTTGCAACCTGATGGAGGTCAGTATAGATGGACTAATAGACCAAGTCCCACACACTGCTAGAAGCCCAAATATTTTTTCAGAGCTAAATGAAGAAAAAAATTATTTTTAATTTGCAACCTGATGGAGGTCAGTATAGATGGACTAATAGACCAAGTCCCACACACTGCTAGAAGCCCAAATATTTTTTCAGAGCTAGATGCAGAAAAAAATTATATTCAGTTTGCAACCTGATGGAGGTCAGTATAGATGGACTAATAGAATGATGCTATGCCCAAAAGATTTTACTTCACTAGGTGCAGTAAAAAAATTGGTATTCTATACACAGGTGGTATATCTTGCAACACAGATAGGCTACTCCACTGACTAACACACTCTGCAATAGGCCAAAAAGGATTAGCTTTGCTAGATTCAGCCAAATGCTGTGAAAAAAACTTGCACAGCACTGGCACAGACCTGCCTGGCAAAAACTGATAGGAACTGATGTAACCTAGTCCTGAAAAGGACTCCAATTACAATTAGTCTTTACTCCCACAATCTATCTATTTAAGAGCACAGACCTGCTTGATAAAAGTCGTAGGAAATGCTGTAACCTAGTCCTTAAAAGGACTGCAATCACAACTATTCCCTACTCCCAAGCTATCTGTATATTTGTGCGAAAATTGGCTTGAAATTAACAAGGTATAGCGCACACAGCAACAGCGGTGCCGTCTAACACGCAGCTGCAGCAGTGAGAAAATGGTGGCGACGGGGAAAATGGCTTGGTCTTATAGGGCAAGGACATGTGACATACACTGCCAATCACACATGCCCTTGCTTGTGTGAAAAAAAGCACTTCGCTCCGTGTGTGCGCTGCTGATAGGCTGACAGATTGCACCTCCCCACTGCAAATGCGGGAAAGAGAAAAAAAAATGGAGATCTTCATTGTTCCTGCAGAGATCCATCCCCTGCCCCTCCCCCCGCCCCGCTGTACACTCAAACTGCGTATTAACATTAATTTTCATCATTACTGAGAAAAAATCCAGTTATGATTTTGGTGCACGAACAGTTATCGAACATAACCTCGAACAGCCGAATTTTTCTCAAATTGTTCGTGTTCGCCGACCGGCTCGAACACCGCCCAAAACAGCTCGAATTTGAGATTGGCGAACAGGTCGAGTAGAACAACGCTCATCTCTATCAGTCACATATATATGAAGTACAGTGATAGTGTTGGTTACTGTACTTGTCATTTAGTATTAAAATAAAGGATTTATTATTAAAAAAATTGGCGTGGGGTTCCCCTTAATTTTAGGCTCTAGCGGAGGTTAAGCAGACGGCTGGGGCAGATGTTTGAAGCCTGGGAAGGGGGTAATACCCACGGAGCTTCCCAGGCTACTAATATCAGCCCCCAGCTGAATACATAGCCTTTACTAGCTATTAAAATGGGGGACCCCCCCAAAAAAAATGACGTGGGGTCCCCCCTAATTTAATAGCTAGCAAAGGCTAGGCAGACAGCTGGGGGCTGATATTAATAGCCCAGGAAGGGAGCCATGAATATTGGCCCCCTCCCAGGCTAGAAACACCAGCCGTCAGCCGCCCCAGAAATGGCGCATTCATAGGATGCGCCAATTCTGGCACTTAGCCTCGCTCTTCCACGCTGCCCTGGTGCGGTGGCAGGGGGTAATAGGGTTGGGGTTGATGTCAGCTTATAATGCCAGCTGACATCAAGCCCAGGTTAGTAATGGAGAGGCGTCTATAAGACACCCCCATTACTAACCCCATAGTCAAAGTTAAAAAAAACACAAACACCCAGAATAAAGTCCTTTAATTGAAATAAAGACACAATCCTTTATTGTTCTAAATTAAACTATACTTACCGTCACGCCCATTCCAGCTGAAGCCAACGATCTCCTGCAATAAAAGAAAAATAATAAAGCAACCTCATCCTTACCTTTCCATGGTTCCCACGACAGCTTCAGCTCTGCTACATCGAGATGACAGGCTGGACCGCAGCAGAACGCTGCCATCCAGCCTCTCATCCCGCAGACACTGAGAAGCGCAGGCTTGCTTGCGCTGCTCAGCGTCTCTCTGTGACGACATCCAGATGAGCCGAGTTCATGTCCAATGAACTCGGCTCACCTCATGCACGTCACTGACAGCGTGGGAAAATTCTCACGCTGAAGCGGTGAGTGCAGGAGAATTCTCCCACGCTGTCAGTGACGTGCATAAGGTGAGCTCATGTCCAATGAACTCAGCTCACCTCCTGCACGTCACTGACAGCGTGGGAGAATTCTCCTGCACTCAGCGCTTCAGTGTGAGAATTCTCCCACGCTGAAGCGCTGAGTGCAGGAGAATTTTCCCACGCTGTCAGTGACGTGCATGAGGTGAGCCGAGTTCATTGGACATTAACTCGGCTCATCTGGATGCCCTCACAGAGAGACACTGTGGAGCGCAAGCAAGCCTGCGCTTCTCAGTGTCTGCGGAATGACAGGCTGGATGGCAGCGTTCTGCTGCGGTCCAGCCTGTCATCTCGATGTAGCAGAGCTGAAGCTGTCATGGGAACCATGGAAAGGTAAGGATGATGTTGCTATATTATTTTTCTTTTATTTCAGGAGATCGTTGGCTTCAGCTGGAATGGGCGTGATGGTAAGTATGGTTTAATTTAGAACAATAAAGAATTGTGTGTTTATTTCAATTAAAGGACTTTTTTCTGGGTGTTGTGTTTTTTTTAAATACTTTACTAGAAATTCATGGTGGTCATGTCTAATATTGGCGTGACCCCATGAATTTCGGGCTTAGGGCCAGCTGATAATGCCAAGCTGGCCCTAACCCCTTTATTACCCAGTGAGCCACCGCATCAGGGCCCTGGATGAGTTGGGTACAGCGCCAGAAGATGGCGCTTCTATGAACGCGCCATTTTCCGGGGTGGCTGCGGACTGCAATTTGCAGCGGGGGTGGCCCAGAAAGCTTGGGCCTCCCTGCGCTGCGGATTCCAGCCCCCAGCTGCCTAGTTGTACCTGGCTGGACACAAAAACAGGGCGAAGCCCCACGTCAATTTTCTTTAAATTATTTCATGAAATAATTAAGAAAAAAAGGGCTTCCCTATATTGTTGTGTCCGGCCAGGTACAAATAGGCAGCTGGTGGTTGGGGGCAGCCCGTTCCTGCCTGCTGTACCTGGCTGGACACAAATATAGTGCGAAGCCCCACGTCAATTTTTTTTAAATTATTTCATGAATTTCCTGAAATAATTTAAAAAAATTGAAGTGGGGCTTCGCACTATATTTGTGTCCAGCCAGGTACAGCAGGCAGGAACGGGCTGCCCCCATCCACCAGCTGCCTATTTGTACCTGGCCGGACACAACAATATAGGGAAGCCCTTTTTTTCTTAATTATTTCATGAATTTCATGAAATAATTAAAAAAAATTGAAGTGGGGCTTCGCACTATATTTGTGTCCAGCCAGGTACAGCAGGCAGGAACGGGCTGCCCCCAACCACCAGCTGCCTATTTGTACCTGGCCGGACACAACAATATAGGGAAGGCCTTTTTTTCTTAATTATTTCATGAATTTCATGAAATAATTAAAAAAAAAAGTACGTGGGGCTTCGCCCTATTTTTGTGTCCAGCCAGGTACAACTAGGCAGCTGGGGGCTGGAATCTGCAGCGCAGGGAGGCCCAAGCTTTCTGGGCCCCCCCCCCGCTACAAATTGCAGTCCGCAGCCACCCCGGAAAATGGCGCGTTCATAGAAGCGCCATCTTCTGGCGCTGTACCCAACTCATCCAGGGCCCTGGTGCGGTGGCTCACTGGGTAATAAAGGGGTTAGGGCCAGCTTGGTATTATCAGCTGGCCCCAAGCCCAAAATTCATGGGGTCACGCCAGTATTAGACATGACCGCCATGAATTTCTAGTAAAGTATTTAAAAAAAACACAACACCCAGAATAAAGTCCTTTAATTGAAATAAAGATACAATTCTTTATTGTTCTAAATTAAACCATACTTACCATCACACCCATTCCAGCTGAAGCCAACGATCTCCTGCAATAAAAGAAAAATAATAAACCAACCTCATCCTTACCTTTCCATGGTTCCCACGACAGCTTCAGCTCTGCTACATCGAGATGACTGGCTGGACCGCAGCAGAACGCTGCCATCCAGTCTGTCATCCCGCAGACACTGAGAAGCGCAGGCATGCTTGCGCTCCTCACTGTCTCGCTGTGACGGCATCCAGATGAGCCGAGGTCATGTCCAATGAACTCGGCTCACCTCATGCACGTCACTGACAGCGTGGGAAAATTCTCACGCTGAAGTGCTGAGTGCAGGAGAATTCTCCCACGCTGTCAGTGATGTGCATGAGGTGAGCTCATGTCCAATGAACTCAGCTCACCTCCTGCACGTCACTGACAGCGTGGGAAAATTCTCCTGCAATCAGCGCTTCAGCGTGAGAATTTTCCCACGCTGTCAGTGACGTGCATGAGGTGAGCCGAGTTCATTGGACATGAACTCGGCTCATCTGGATGTCGTCACAGAGAGACGCTGAGCAGCGCAAGCAAGCCTGCGCTTCTCAGTGTCTGCGGGATGACAGGCTGGATGGCAGCGTTCTGCTGCGGTCCAGCCTGTCATCTCGATGTAGCAGAGCTGAAGCTGTCGTGGGAACCATGGAAAGGTAAGGATGAGGTTGCTTTATTATTTTTCTTTTATTGCAGGAGATCGTTGGCTTCAGCTGGAATGGGCGTGATGGTAAGTATGGTTTAATTTAGAACAATAAAGGATTGTGTCTTTATTTCAATTAAAGGACTTTATTCTGGGTGTTTGTGTTTTTTTTAACTTTGACTATGGGGTTAGTAATGGGGGTGTCTTATAGACGCCTCTCCATTACTAACCTGGGCTTGATGTCAGCTGGCATTATAAGCTGACATCAACCCCAACCCTATTACCCCCTGCCACCGCACCAGGGCAGCGTGGAAGAGAGAGGCTAAGTGCCAGAATTGGCGCATCCTATGAATGCGCCATTTCTGGGGCGGCTGACGGCTGGTGTTTCTAGCCTGGGAGGGGGCCAATATTCATGGCTCCCTTCCTGGGCTATTAATATCAGCCCCCAGCTGTCTGCCTAGCCTTTGCTAGCTATTAAATTAGGGGGGACCCCACGTCATTTTTTTTGGGGGGTCCCCCATTTTAATAGCTAGTAAAGGCTATGTATTCAGCTGGGGGCTGATATTAGTAGCCTGGGAAGCTCCGTGGGTATTACCCCCTTCCCAGGCTTCAAACATCTGCCCCAGCCGTCTGCTTAACCTCCGCTAGAGCCTAAAATTAAGGGGAACCCCACGCCAATTTTTTTAATAATAAATCCTTTATTTTAATACTAAATGACAAGTACAGTAACCAACACTATCACTGTACTTATTATATATGTGACTGACATGTTTCTATCTATCTAATCTATGTGTGAAGCTCTATTCTTTCTGTTCTAAATTGTCGGGTACAGATGCTGAATTGCCGGCCGGCTTTTTTAAAGAGACGGTGCATGAAAACACTAATATTTTTTTTAATAAATCCTTTACACTAAATGACAAGTGCAGTAACCAACACTGTCACTGTGCTTCTTATATGTGTGACTGACATGTTTCTATCTATCTAATCTATGTGTGATGCTCTATTCCTTCTTGTCTAAATTGTTGGGTACCGGTGTATGCCGCTGCTGAATTTGCCGGCCGGCTTTTTTAAAGAGAGTGTCTTCTGAGCAGTTTGTCAGCTTTTGGACACCTTTGCAGGTGTTTTCTATGTGTTTCTATGTGTTTTTGTTTGCCTGCCATTGGTTTTAACGGTGTTCGACGGTGTTCTAAGGTGTTCGACGAACAGTTCGACGAACAGTTCCTCGAACATCCCGGTGTTCGACGAACCGAACCTAACCCGAACACTACGGGGGTGGCTCAACACTAGCTATAAGGGTTAAAAGTTGACCAGCGATTTCTCATTTTTCCAACAAAATTTACAAAAACATTTTTTTAGGGACCACATCATATTTGAAGTCACTTTGAGGGGTCTTTATGATAGAAAATACCCAAAAGTGACACCATTCTAAAAACTGCACCCCTCAAGGTGCTCAAAACCACATTAAAGAACTTTATTAACCCTTCAGGTGCTTCACAGGAATTTTTGGAATGTGGAAGAAAAAAATTAACATTTAACTTTTTTCACAAAAATGTTACTTTAGACCCAATTTTTTTTATTTTCACAGGGGTAACATGAAAAAATGGACCCCAAATTTTTTTGTGCAATTTCTCTTGAGCGTGCTGATACCCCATATGTGAGGGAAAACCACTGTTTGGGCGCACGGCAGGGTTCGGAAGGGAAGGAGCGCCATTAGACTTTTTGAATGTAAAATTTGTCTGAATAATTAGCAGACGCTATGTTGCGTTTGGAGAGCTCCTGATGTGCCTAAACAGTGGAAACCCCCCACAAGTGACACCATTTTGGAAACTAGACCCCTTAGGGAACTTATCTAGATGTGTGGTGAGCACCTTGAACCCCAAGGTGCTTCACAGAAGTTTATAATATTGAGCTGTAAAAATAAAATTTTCACATTTTTCCCACAAAACCGTTTTTCATCCCTTAATTTTGCATTATCATAAGGGTAATAGGATAAATTGCACCATGAAATTTGTTATGCAATTTCTCCTGAACACGCTGATACCCCATATGTGGAGGCAAATTACTGTTTGGGCACATGGCAGGGTTTGAAAGGGAAGGAGCGCCATTTGACTTTTTGAATGTAAAATTTGTTTGAATAATTAGCGGACGCCATGTCACATTTGGGGAGCCCCTAATGTGCCTAAACAGTGGAAACCCCCCACAAGTGCCACCATTTTGGAAACTAGACCCCTTAGGGAACTTATCTAGATGTGTGGTGAGCACCTTGCACCCCCAGATGCTTTACAGAAGTTTATAATATTGAGCCGTAAAAATAAAATTTTCACATTTTTCCCTCAAAAATTGTTTTTCATTCCCTAATTTTGTATTATCATAAGGGTAACAGGATAAATTGCACCATGAAATTTGTTGTGCAATTTCTCCTGAACACGCCGATACCCCATATGTGGAGGCAAATTACTGTTTGGGCACATGGCAGGGTTTGAAAGGGAAGGAGCGCCATTTGACTTTTTGAATGTAAAATTTGTTTGAATAATTAGCGGACGCCATGTCACATTTGGGGAGCCCCTAATGTGCCTAAACAGTGGTAACTCCCCACAAGTGCCACCATTTTGGAAACTATACCCCTTAGGGAACTTATCTAGATGTGTGGTGAGCACCTTGCACCCCCAGCTGCTTCACAGAAGTTTATAATATTGAGCCGTAAAAATAAAATTTTCACATTTTTCCCATAAAAAATGTTTTTCATTCCCTAATTTTGAATTATCATAAGGGTAACAGGATAAATTGCACCATGAAATTTGTTGTACAATTTCTCCTGAGTACGCCGATACCCCATATGTGGGGGAAAACCACTGCTTTGGTGTACGGCAGGGTTCGGAAGAGAAAGAAGCGCTATGTTGACTGGGATAGGCAGCAGACACCATGTCACATTTGAAGAGTCGCTGACATGCCAAAACAGCAGAAACCCCCACAAGTGACCCCATTTTGTAAACTACACCTCTCAAGGAATTCATCTAGGGAACTAGTGAGCATTTTTTAATTTTTTAATTTATACCATTGGGCAGTGAAAAAAGCATAATTATATTTTTACCACAAAAAAATGTTTTACCCTCAGATTTTACATTTTCACACAGGGCAATGGGTAAAAATGGTGCCGAAATGTGTCACGCAATTTCTTCTAAAAGTGTTAATACCCCATATGTGGCTGTATTGTACCACTTAGCCATACGGTGAGATTTGAGGGGGAAGGAGTGCTATTTGACAATTGGAGAACAAATTATTGTAGAATAGGCATTTGGATTTGGGAGCACAAAATTTTCTGAATTTCTTTTGGGGGGCAAGGACCATTTTGCTTTTCCAGAGCCTTTCTGCTACCAGTAACTTGGAAGTCCCTTATATTTTTAACAGATGACAGACCTGAGTGGAGACTAGCTTTTTTTGAGGACTGAGTTGAAGCTTTTATTGGGAACATTTTACGTAACATTTATCCGGCGCTCTAGGCTGAGCACTTACATCGGGGTTTCCATCTAAATTTCCAAGTGATGTAATTCAGATGAAACCCCTGCAGGATCCATTCACTATAATGAGGCAGCAGAGTTACTCTGGACTCCGTCTGGCCTCTGTTTAGTGGTGTCCTTTTTTTCAGAAGTGCACAAAACTGTGGCCAACCGCACTTTTATGCACGCCTAAAACAAATGACACCGTGGGATCCCAGGCTAGACGGCGTCCACAGTGGCCTATATCTGCCTCATTACAGGGAATCTTCCATCATGGGTTCTGGCTGAATCACGTATTTCAGAGATTTTCACGGAAACTCTGGTGTAAGTGCTCAGCGCAGAGCACAGGATAAATGTGAGCAGAGCCTTACTGGGATCTTTGGGAGACATAATAAACAAATCAGTAGCAGGTGAATAATATTTGTTTTATTTATTTTTTATGCCGTTCCTAGTGTGATATAACTGATTAGATTACTTTATTCTTCGGGTCGGTGCGATTACAGAGATACCAGATTTATATCGGGTTTTTATGACTGACAGCTGTCACACACTAAAATACGCTTTTTTTGCAAAATCTAGTTTTTGCATCACCATATTTTGAGAGCTATAATTTTTCCATATTTCGGCCGATAGAGTCATGTGACGGCTTGTTTTTTGCGGGACGAGTTGACATTTTTATTGGAACCATTTTTGGGTACATGACATTTTTTGATCGCTTTCTATTCCGTTTTTTGGGAGGTAAAGTTAACAAAAACAAACACTTCAGGAATTGTTTTTTGAGTTTTTTTTTATGCCGTTCTGCGTGTGGTAAAAGTGATCAGGCAGCGTTATTCTTCGGGTCAGTACGTTTACAGCGATACTACACTTACTGTATTTTTTTATGTTTTGGCGCTTTTACACAATAAAACAATTTTATAGAAAAAAAAATATTTTTTTTGCATTGCTTTACTCTGAGCGCTATAACTTTTTTATTTTTCGGCTGATGGAGCTGTATGGCGGCTTTTTTTTGCGGAACAAGATGAAGTTTTCAGTGGTACCATTTTTATTTCTATTCTGCTTTTTGATCGCATTTATTTCCACTTTTTGTTTGGCGATATGATGAAAAAGCATATTTTTTTGCTCCGTTTTTTATTTATTTTTATTACGGTGTGCACAGAAGGAGTTAATTAGTGTGACAGTTTTATAGCTCGGGTTGTTTCGGACGCGGCGATACCAAATATGTGTACTTTTTTTGGTTTTGTAATAATATACGGATTTATTGGTTTAATATTTAATTTATTTATTTTTATTTATTTTGTGATTTTTTTTTTTAATAGTTTAAAAACTTTTTTTTTACTTTTTTTACATTTTTACTTAGTCCCTGTATGGGACATTAACTTTTATTTTTCTGATCACTGATCTCATGTAATTTAATAGAGATATATTACATTACATGAGATCTTCACTGACTGTTTCAGTCAGTTTCCTGTCTGGCATCAGCTACATACAGGCTGAAGCCAGACAGGAAGGACACCATATATGGCAGAGCTGGAGGCGGTCATGTGACCTCCAGCTGCCATAGCAACCCCAGGTCCTCAAACGAAACGGAGGTCTTCGGAGGTAAGTAAGACGACCCCCTCTCTTCCTGCTGTCTCCTATATGCCGCGATCACTATAGATTGCAGCATATAGAAGACAGCAAAGGGTTAACATCACTGGGACCTGATCTAATCAGGTCCCGATGATGTACCCTGTCAGAGCTAACGCTCTGCACCGGAATCGCAGTGCTTGCAGGACCCTGGGGGTCCTGAGCACTGCGAGACCACCCACCGTTTTTAAACGTCGGCGCTGCACAGAGCCCAGGCAGCGCGGACGTTTATCTACAGTGGGCGGTCGGGAACCGGTTAAATAAAAAGGACCTATACAAGTTTGGTATCTGCGTAATGAGCTGGATAATTATAATGGCCGATCAGTTTTAGCATTTAGTGAACATGGTAAAACAAACAATTGTGGACACCATACCCACAGTGAAACATGGTGTTGGCAGAAGGATGTCAAATTATGTATACAAAAAAATGTCACAAGGAGATCTGTCTGTCCCATGCAAATATAATCTGCCACCCTTGCTTCTCTAAGTGTAACTGGGTTTCTTCTGCTTAACATGTAACCTCTGATTCTGAGTGAATAATAATCAAGTAGCATCTAAGTGAATTACCGTATTTTTCGAACTATAAGACGCACCGGACCATAAGACGCACCTAGGTTTTAGAGGAGGAAAATAAAAAAATAAAAATTTAAGCAAAACATGTGGTAATGATGCACTTTTAAGGGGGAGGGGGTCTTCTGCTGACACTGGTATAGGGGTAATGTCCCCCAATTCTGACAATATCCCCCATCTTGGTATATATGCCCCCCCCCTTCCTTTTATACGTGGTCCCCATCCCCATCCTGGTATGCCTGGCATCCCTCCATCCTGGTATGCATGGCACCCCTCATCCTTAACCTGGTATGCATGCCACCCCTCATACCTATCCTGATATGCATGCACCCCTCATCCCTGTCCTAGTATGCATGGTACCCCTCATCCCTGTCCTGGTATGCATGGCACCCCTCATCCCTGTCCTGGTATGCATGGCACCCCTCATCCCTGTCCTGGTATGCATGGCACCCCTAATCCCTATCCTGGTATGCATGGCACCCCTAATCCCTGTCCTGGTATGCATGGCACCCCTCATCCCTGTCCTGGTATACATGGCACCCCTAATCCCTATCCTGGTATGCATGGCACCCCTCATCCCTGTCCTGGTATGCATGGCACCCCTCATCCCGGTCCTGGTATGCATGGCACCCCTCATCCCTGTCCTGGTATGCATGGCACCCCTAATCCCTATCCTGGTATGCATAGCACCCCTAATCCCTGTCCTCGTATGCTTGGCACCCCTAATCCGTCTCCTGGTATGCATGGCACCCCTAATCTCTGTCCTGGTATGCATGGCACCCCTAATCCCTATCCTGGTATGCATGGCACCCCTCATCCTTACCCTGGTATGTATGGCCCCCTCATCCTTATCCTAATATACATGGTCCCCCTAATCCCCATCATGCTGCAAAAATAAACACTCCTACTCACCTTTCTTCTCTTCTCCAGCGCTGAGTCCTGTCTGCCTGCACTGATCTCTCCATGTGAGCCGCGCATGGCATTACTGCCATGCGCGGCTCACAAGGAGAGATCAGCTGCCGGAAGTCACTGCTCCCCAGCCTACACTGTCCCCGCTGCTAAAGAAAATTAATATTCATGCTCCTTAATAGCGGCACACAGCGGAGCCGCGCTGCGGCAGCTGCTGCCGGCTATCTCCTGTGCCTGCTCATTAAACGGCATGAATATTCACCCCCTCCCCACGCCCATGGGCGTGGAGAGAGGTTGAATATTCATGCCCTTTAACAGCGGGCACAGGAGATAGCCGGCAGCAGCAGGAGCCGCAGCGTGGCTACACTGTGTGCCGCTATTAAGGAGCATGAATATTAATTTTCTTTAGCAGCGGGGACAGTGTAGGCTGCAGTAGGCGGCTGCTGCCTCCTGTGCCCCGCTCCTCCACCGATACCGCTCCCCCCACACCACACATAAATATACACCCACCAACATTCGGACTATAAGACGCACCCCCCATTTTCCTCCAAAATTTTGGAGGAAAAAAGTGCGTCTTATAGTCTGAAAAATACGGTACCTTTAAGTTTTGTTTCCTAATTTTAATGTTTATTAATGGTTATGTCATGAAAGCTAAAGACTATATGGCAGTAGTTGAGAAAAATTTTACTTTTTGAGTCCTGAAATTGAGATAATTAGATATTATAGGTGTTTTTTTAACCTGTGCCTGTCAAGCGACCTGCGCCTTAACTTGGGAGTGCCAGATGTGCTCCTGACAGAGGGTTAAAAAGGACAGGGGTTGCTTCAATGATGTGCTGAGACTTCTGCGCAGAATTGGACACATCAAAGTATTGAGACAGAGCATCTGCTTTGACATTTTTTCTCCATAAGACAGAAGTGTAATTTGAGGTGAAAATGAGTGAAGAAGAGCGCCCACCTGGCTTTACAAGTATTCAACTGCTGGGTGGACTGCAGGAAGGTCAGATCCTTATCGTTCGTGTAAATTATCAATGGAGAGCTGGCACCCTCCAGTAGATGTCGCCATTCCTTGAGCGCCATCTCAATGGCCAGAAGCTCACGATCCCCAATGGTATCATTCCTCATGGTTGGTAAAAACAGTTAGGAGAAAAAAAAAACAAGAGACAGACTTCCCGGATCGAGTTATTTGCAGGAGAACTGCCCCTGCACCGATAGACTAGGCATCTATCTCTGAGAGAAACTGTTTGCTGCGATCGGGCTGAAGAAGCACCGAAGCACTCGCAAAGGCCTCTTTCAAATGCTGGAAGGCTGACATGGCCGACTCAGGCCAGCCTCTGGCATTACCCGCTTTCTTGGTTAAGGCAGAGACAAGTGCCATAAGGGATGAAAAGTGCAGAATAAATTGTCAGTAGAAGTTGGTGAAACCCATGAAGCACTGGATGACACAAGGCCAGGAGTGAACGGCAGAAATCTTCGCTGGATCCGTCTCGAAAGCTTGGTTGGAAATAATGTAGCCGACGAAGGTCAAGGATATTTTTTCAAAGACACATTTGGACAACTTGGCAAACAAATTGTTCTCCTGGAGACGCTGCAGAACTTGATGGATGTGTGTCCTGTGGTTAGGTATATCAGGGAGAATATCAGCATATTGTCCAAATACACAACCAACCATGGAAACATAGAGGAGATCCAGGAAGATGTCATTAAAGAACTCTTGAAACACAGCAGGTGCATTACACAGACCAAAAGGCATGACAAGATGCCCGTAGTGGCAGTCATAGGTATTAAAGGCCATTTTCCATTTGTTGCTCTTATGGATACAAATCTAAGTTGTAAAAGCCTTGCTGATCCAATTTGATGAAGATCTTAGCTCAACGGATTTTTCCAAGGCAGGGAGTACTTGTTATTTATAGTTATTTTGTTAAGACCTGGATAGTCTATACAGGGGCGTAGGGAACAATCCTTCTCGGCCATAAAGTACAAGCCAGCTCCGCCAGGAGAAAAGGACTTACGGATGAATTTGAGTCGCCCAGGAGGATAGGGGGGAAAACTCGGTGCCCAGGCCTTGACCTTCTGTGGGATGTCACAGCGGTCGGCTCCCGGGCCCGTACCATGGGGTCACTATTTAAAAAGGGGTTTGTTACTTGAAGGGATGAATAACAGTTTTGTCTCGTGACACCACCTGTGGCATGCGGCCAAAAATGAGCAGGCCCTCTGGAGCAGATGTTAGGGCAGCTGGGTTGGTGCGGCTCTCCACAGGCAGAGCTCAGCTCCAGGGCAGTGCAGATGTAAATGGTGATGCTGGGCGTTGTAGTGCAGGAGCAATGGCGCAGCAGCGATAACTGACAGAGACAGTGGGGTGCAGTCGTCCGAGTTTACTCACAGTTGTTAAGTTCCTCAGGTTGCACTGTACAGGTGACAGCCTCCCACGTCGCGCTGCGTTCACCAGACAGGGGTTCAGCACTCCCTCAAGTATCTCAAGAGCACTTAACGGGACCCCTTTCTGTATGTTCCTTTCTTAGCCGACTTCCCGCGCTGGATCTCTCCCTCCTGCCCTGCCCCCCGCCAAACAAAGTCCCAATCTGGTACCTTGGGATCCCTCTGGGCAACTTGGAGTTCCCGGATCTTACTGGGTGAACTTTTCGGCGACTTTGATGCGGATGTGGCGACTGCACCTTGAAAGTGCAGAAGCCTCTGGTTTTCTAGCTGAGACATAAAGTAACTCAGCTAGTCCAGGGACCGGTTCCCTTCTTACGGCCTGATCCCTCCACCGCCTGCCAGATTCGGGAGTACGGGTGCCGTCCTGCACTCACCGTACCCCCTGGGATCCCTTCAGTTCCTGGTGCTTTTCTCCTGCTCCCACTCCTCTCTCAGTCTTGGGCATGACAGGCTAAGCCCGCCTCCCGAGCAGAGCCCCTGCAGAGCCTCGGCTCCTCTCGTCCTCTCACCCCCCCTACTTTAAAGATGGCTCCCCTTTATATACACCTCCTCTTCAAGTGCTCCCCTGGTCTGCGTCCTCCACCCACACCCACTACATGGTTCTCCCTCACTTTGGTTCCCCCCACTCCAGCCAGGGTTGGGGCCAGCAGAAAGCAGTGCATCTTGCCCTTCCAGCCGGTCTGGAGTAGTGTAGTGTTGGGTGCAGGTGTTAGGGTCCCGGGCAGCACTCCATCCTTACCTGAGAGAATGAGATGCCACACCTCTGGGTGAGGTGCAGTACCTCTGTGGCGACTGAACCCTCAGGGGCGCCACAAATCCCTTGACTAAATTCTCTTCAATGTACTCTGACATGGCCCGAATCTTAGATAGAGATAGGGGATACATCCGGGCCTGGAGTGGTTAAGTACCTGGTAGAAGGTCAACGAGAAAGTCATATAAGATTTGTGGGGTGGCAGGATCTCAGCCTTTTTTTTTTTCACAGAAGAAGTCCACCAAACCATGATAATGGATGGGTAGTGAAGCAAGGTTCGAAGGCACGGGTGGAGTCTTGGGTGTGACCTGAGCTAGGCAGTTGGAAGCACAATACGATCCTCAATGAAGAACCTGACTTGGGGACCAGTCAATAACTGGCGTGTGTAGACACAGCAAAGGAAGGGCTAGGAGAACAGAATTCCCAGATCTGGGTAGCACGCTGATGGAAATCTTTTCAGCATGCAGGACTCCAAACCACAGCGTGACTGGCAGAGTGATGAATCGAATAAGCTCTACCAGGAGCTATCCTTCAATGTAAGCAATAGATGGGGTGATCCAGTTTTTGTGTAGGGAGCTGAAGTCGATTGACCAGATCCAGATGAATGAAGTTACCTGAGAAGCCAGAATCCAGGTGGGCAACTGCAGAGATTAACCTCACCTGCCAGGAAAGGGTAACTTTGGTCAGTAGCTCTGATAAAGAACTCCATGAGCGTTCAAAACGCGTATTGCTGTATCTATTATGGATTGTAATAATTTTTAAGCTGCTTTGGAAATAAATTTAGAATTTTTTATGAAGCTGGATTTTTTCTTCAGTCATTTTCTCTACTTGCCAAGTGGTCCCTTGGAATCATTGCTTCGGGCACCATTAGCCCGGATAAGCTGGTACTACCTCTTTTTCTTATATAATTGGACCTCTTAAGGCTCCCATAAACATTGGACTGAAGTCGATGAAACCGCTGATTTCAGGGGCAATTGACCTCCAACCATATGATGTCAGAGGAGAGAAGGATCTGGCATGCTGAATTTCACCAGCTGATCTGTTTGCTCTCCGTGGAGATAATCATCTGCCAACAACTTGCTCATAGAGATCACAGGAAAGCTCGGCCGAGTAGAACAGTTGTGTGTGGGGAAACCGGAAGACATAAACATCAGCAGAATGACTGTTCGACCAACAGTAATCTCATGTGTATGGTGCCATTCGTATTACTCTGACAGGCAGGGATAATACACTGCACTACAGTAGTACAGTTCATCACTGGAGCAATCAGAGGCTTGTATGTTGTACTGTTGCACCAATTAGGATTGTGGAAAAAAGCTTTTAAGAGAAAATATCAAGAGTGAAAGAGAACATTCTTCATTCTTGATGAAGACATCTTCTATATATCTGAGGTAACTGAAAGACAACATCCATTATTTTATTTGAGGCTGAAAGAGGCAGAGAGCCTTCTCCATTATATCTGGGGCACAGAGAGGGGGAGTCCCGTGTTCCCCATCAACACATCCCAATATATCGCCATGACAGCCGGAGCCTAACAATGGAGTCCTAGAACGATGTCATTAAATTATCAAGAGAAAACAAACAAGATAAAATACAGCGACATTCACTAAAGAGATGAGACGTTCTACTTCTGGAATAATCTGTCCCCAGAATGTCTCCATTACAATGTACAGCTCATACCGCAGATAACAACCCCTCATACATCTATATGAGACTGGGGAACTGATCCAGGAGGTCGGTGCTGTGTCTGTATCAGGAATGGGGGAAGGGAGATTTATTAGGAGGTGGGTGGGTGGTGCCATATTGTGGGGGGAAACTAGTACTATCATAATTAGTGATGAGCGGAAGTGCTTGTTACTAGAGTTTGCATCGGGTGCTCGGGTATATACCGAGTATCGTGGGTGCTCAAGTGAAATGTTTGAGCCCTGCATGTTTTGCAGTCCTTGGACAGCCAAAAAAACATGCATGGATTGCCTGCCATACATGGGCAATACCCACATGTTTTTTTTTCTGCCTAGAGATCCTGACCCCATAGCCCTAGTGCTTTCTGCATGAGCAGAGATAGCTATAACTACAGAATACAAGATGGCAACTTGGATCTAAATTGCCTAAATGGTCATCGAGTTGCTTCACATACTGTACATCCTAAAGAACCGGAGGGCAGAGCAGCGTGTGAATTACCTACAAGAGGGAAAGTGTGCTGAAAAAGAAAAGATCCCAGAGTGAGTAGTATAAGGCTATGTGCCCACGTTGCATTTATGAAGCAGAAAATTTCTGTTGCATAAATGCAAGTCCTCTCCCGGAAAAACGCATGCGGAATTCCGCACGCGTTTATCGCGCATTTTTCGCGCGTTTATCACGCGTTTTCCACATGCGGAATTGCCTTGCATTTTTTATGCATTGGACAAAGGCAATTCCGCTTGCGGAAACGCAAAATTAAATGACATGCTGCGGATTTTTGAACGCGGCATAAACGCTGCGGAAAAATCCGCAGCATGTGCATAGAACTTGCGGAATCCCATTGGGGACCATGGGGTGCGGATATACATGCGTTTTTCAAGCGTTTACGCTGCGGAAATTCCGCAGCATATACGCTTGAAAAATGCTACGTGGGCACACAGCCTAAGGGTATGTGCACACGATGCAGAAATGCTCAGGATTTTTTCCTGACCATTTCTGCATCTCCCTGGCAGGAAAAAATGCATGTGGATTGCACATGCGGATTGTACATGCGGTTTCCTGCCAGGGACATGCGGAAATAAAGCGGTCTTCACTTTCATTTCCGCATGCGGGTTGACAAGCGTTTCCCAAGCGATTTTAGCATCACTTGGAAAGTGCTTGTCAACTTCACACTATATAAATCCATGCAAACGGCATGGATTTATATAGTGTGTGAATGTCAAAAAATAAATATATACTTTACCCTCTGATGGCCCCCGGTGTCCTGCTTCGCTCGGTCCCGGCTACCGGCAGTGAAGACTGAAGGATCTGCCGACGTCAGCGTCACGTGACCCGTCACATGACTCTGACGTCAGCGAAGGTCCTTCTTCATTCAACCGCGAAGTGCGGGGAACCAAGCAGGAGCGCTGCGCCTGCCGTCAGAAGGTAAGTATATATATATTTTTTATTTTATTCTTTTTTTTTTAATGGCACCTGGGTCTGGATGAGAGTCCTCTCATCCACACCCGGGTACCATCCGCACATTAGACCACATGAAAAGCGCATCAACATATACAGTGATGCGGATTCCATGCGGTCTAATGCCAGTCAATGGCGCCAAAAATGCAGCGTTTCCGCAAAATTAATTGACATGCTGCGGATATTTGAGCGCAGCGTTTACGCTGTGGAAAAATCCGCATCATGGGCACAGCACATGCGGATTTCAATTGGGGAACATTGCTGCCCTTCTACCATGCGTTTTTCATGCGTTTCCGCAACTGCAAAAAAGCCGCGGAAACGCATGAAAAACGCATCGTGTGAACTCAGCCTAAGGCTATGTGCCCACGATGCAGAAATGCTCAGGAATTTTTCCTGAGCGTTACTGCATCTCCCTGGCAGAAAAAACGCATGCAGATTGTACATGGTTTTCCTGCCAGGGACATGCGGAAATGAAGCGTTATTCACTGGCATTTCCGCATGCGGATTGACAAGCGCTTTCCAAGCGATTAGCATCACTTGGAAAGTGCTTGTGACAACTAGGTCACACTATATAAATCCATGCAAACGGCATGGATTTATATAGTGCGACCCGATAGAGTGGTTAAAAATAAAAAAATAAATGTATACTTACCCTCCGATGGCCCCCGGTGTTCTGCTCACTCCGTTCTCCCTTGCCGGCAGCGGTGGATTGAAAGACCTGCCGACGTCAGCGCCGCGTGACCCGTCACATGACTCTGACGTCAGCGCAGGTCCTTCATTCCATCGCGAAGTGCCGGGAAGCAAGGAGGAGCACAGCGCGTGCCGTCAGAAGGCAAGTATACATTTATTTTTTATTTTATTCTTTTTTTACAGATTTTTTAATGGTACCTGGGTGTGGAGGAGACTCTCCTCTCCTCTACACCCGGGTACCATCCGCACATTAGAACGCGCCAATTATGCAAGTACAGATGCAGTCTTGCGGAATTGGCGCGTTCTAATGCAAGTCAATGGTGGCGAAAACGCAGCACTTCCGCAAAATAATTGGTAGTACTGCGTTTTTTTCCGCAATGATAATCCGCAGCGGAACTTTCCGCAGCATGTGCACAGCACATGCGGATTATCATTGAGGAACATTGCAGCCCTTCTACCATGCGTTTTTAATGCGTTTCCGCAGCTGCAAAAACGCTGCAGAAACGCATTAAAAACGCATCGTGGGCACACAGCCTCAACCACAAAATATAGTATAAAAGTACTGATAGATAATATGCCACCTACTTCCTAGAAAGCAACAGAGGTGCAGAAAAAATTACGGAAACAGTAAATAGAAAACCCTTAGCTGGAATTTCCCTGACTTGCTTTAACAACAGAATGTCTGATACATCCATATGAAAACAATCACCAGCAGGAAATGCCAACAAGGAGGTTGGGGGGAGAATATAAAGCTGCACCTGAAAGGTGATAGGGCAGACTAATAAGTAACTGAAAACACTTGCCACCCTAAAGAGACTGGAGAAAGGGTTACAGCAACAAAACATGAGGGAAAAGGTGTGTCTGCAGTGGCTCGGCAGACAGAGAAGCCGACAACCAAACACAGACTCAAGGGTTTGAACCCAGGAGCATGACAGTATGGAACAGAGCGATGTGTGCTCAATATCTATATAGAGGAGCTGTGTGTGTATGGAACGGTGCCACATGTGCACAATATGTATATAGCTTAGCCGTGTGTGTACTGTATGTATAAAGCGGAGCAGGATTGCCAAGTTGACTTTTATTTTTTATCTGGACAGCTTATCAAAAAAATAACGGACAGACAATATTTTTTACGGACAACCAGAATAAACAATTATGATAAGTGATCCATGTCTACAGCCCATAATTCTGATATAAGACATCAGCTGCGGTCACTGTAAACTGATGATAATTATAGTCAAAATAATCTGTAAGTTTCTTCAGTATAAAAACAAACACGCCTGTCTTTTTTTTTATGGACGGGGGAAGAAAGTACTGTTTTTACTGACTGTCCAGAAATTTCTAGATAATCAGCAACCCTGTAGCTGTGCTAAGTGTGCATGCTGAGTACAGAGCGGGATCGTGTGTGCAGGAGGTGAACGGAGCTGGGCCACTATAAAACCACCTAATTAGTCTAAAATGAAGACACCTCCCATTGAACATCTCCTACTTACGAATAATCATCCCAGTCGTCCCACTAAGGTTTGGCTCTGGAGTTGACACTCTAAGGTCTCATGTACACGACCATATTTTTGGTACTAGTGCTATCCTGTAAAAAAAACTCGGACCAATGTTATTCAATGGGGCAGAGCAGATGAAAGATTTTTTCACTGACCAAATCTGTATGTGAAACAAATCACAGCATACACGATTTTACTCCGGAAATCGGATGAGACTCACCCATTCAAGTCTATGGGTGCATAAAAAAAAATCGAATCCCGCACTGAGCCACAGTATAGCATCCTGTTATTACCGATACATTGCAGTTCTGTACCATGGGAAACTGTAAATGGTTTTGTAAATGATTAATAGCTGCTGAGTAGAAAAACGGATTGTATATGGACTACACATTGATGACAAGGAATAAAAATCATCCCACGTTTCTGGAAGAAAATCGGGACTTTTTTTGCTCTGTCGTGTGGCCCCGGCCTTACGGGAGCCTTCAGTGACGCCCTCAGTTTTCACAATCACACTTAGCACACAGATCATTAAGAACAAGACAGAATTTATTAATTGTAGCTTGATGACACTAACCGTCACAAGGATTAATTACTACAGAGAAAAAAAAAGATAGTTTTTGAAAATTTTGCAATTTCATACCACACAAAATAGGTAAAAAATAACATTTGCCATACGTCTAGTTTATATCAGCATCAGTTTTTAAAAGCCCTTTTAATTTTTAAAGCTTTTACAAGGGTTAAATTTCAGCAGGAATTTTTCATTTATTTTTTAGAAAATTTACAAAATGTATTATTTTTACAGACCTTTTCACTTTTGAAGTGACTTTGAGGAACCCCCCAAAAAATACCAATTTTCAAACTGCACCCCACATGGTATGCAAACCTGCTTTTAGGACATTTTCTAACCCTTCACTTCACAGGCATTAATGCAAAGTGAAATGGAAAACTATGGGCCCAATTAATCATTTGCAATTTATTGAAGTCACATTTTTTTGTCTTGGGATATTCCCTGAATATTTCTGTTCAAAATTTATCAGAATTGCACAAGCAATTCAAGAATTTGGAGTAAAATAGTTTAGAATGTTGGGATATGAAAATAAAAAAAAGTTTTTTTCACATCAATATGCCCAAAACTTTTCATTTTCTCAAGAGTAGCAGGAGATATTGGAGACCACAATTTCTCCAGGAGCCAATACCCAATATGTGGCCAGAAACTATTGTTTGTGCACGCAGTATGGTTCAGAAGGGAGGTATCTCTATTTGCTTTTTGGTGTGCAAATTTGGCTGGAATAATTTCCAGGTGCCAGAACAGCAGAAAACCCCCAAAGTGACCCTGTTTCAGAAACAACATTCCTCTAGTAATTAATCTAGGAGTGTGGGGAGCATTTTGAACCCATAATTGCGTCTTAAATTTTTATAATGCTGGGTCGTGGAAATTAAAAATTAAGTTTTTCTTCTCACTAAAATAAGGCCCAAATTTTTCAATTTCACAAAGGGTAAAAATTGAACAATTTGTAAAAAAGTTTCTCCCAAAAGTTAAGGTCAGAAATTATTGTTTGTGCACATGGCAGGGTTCGAATGGGAAGATTCACTATTTTGCTTTAAAAGCAGTAATTTGGCAGTCCTAGATTGTGAGGGGCCAACTGAAAAGCTCCCGAAGTGTGTGATCAGCAGTCAACCCCCAAAGGTGACCCCATTCCAGAAACTATACCCGTCAGGGAATTCATCTAAGGGTGTAATGGCCATTTTTATCCTACAGCTATTTCACTGATGTCTTTCCCATTTGGCTGTGTGAGAATGATATATTCCATCTGTTACAGTAATAAGTAGTGTCACGTCCTCCCTTGCTTATCCTGGTGACTGGGGGGATCCACTACAAGACCACCTAGTCTGTCTAATGAGATTACACCCCAATGTACATCTCACACTCAGGAATAACTGCACACACTGCCCTCACTAAGGTTTGGTTCAGGAGCGACCACTCTTCTCCCTCCACCTCCATTTTATTTCAGGTTCCCTGAGATAGAGACGCCTCCATTTTCTGTGAAGTATAAGGAAAGATAAGAGACACCTCAATTTTACCTGAGGTACACCAAAAGAGAGAAAGCAAAGCCTCCATTTTATCTGTAAGGGGTTAATGCCCCCTGCCCCCAGTAATTGGTAATCTCCACATACCTCCACCTGCATAGCCGCCACCACATATATGGCTGTTCTGTGCGCACAGGACCTGTCATGAGGTCACAGTCATGTGATCAGTCACATGGAGGGGGAGGAGTCAGTGTGAACTGTGCAGCTCCTGTACACTGATATCCAGAGTGAAGAGGCTACATGGAAGTTTCTCCTCAGTCAGTCACGCTCGGATTTGAAGCTCGAATCCTTGCCCTGCATATTTGGCGCCTGTTACACAGCTATTAAACATGTAAAGATTGCCTGCCAGTCACTCTAATGCTGTAGCCATCTTGGTAGTGGCATTATTGTGATTGGTTGGCCATATGACATCATCGGGTGTTATAAAAGGACAGGCGCTGCCATGCTCAGCACACTGGCGCCATTGCACAGCTCAGGGACAGTTCTTATTGGAGGGAGAGAGTGCTTGTCCAAGGCTGTCTGTGCATAGTTTCATGAATTAGAGTCCTGTATTGTTGATAGCACTGGTGCTGATGTTGAACCATCACATTAACAGTCCTTGTAAGGGCTAATCTTGTCCTTTGCTGTTTGTACCAGATGCATTCTACATTTAGCCTAGGGAGGGACAGTTGCAGGAGCAGGGAAAGTGCCTCAACACTGTCTCTGGGCAGGGATTAGGGCTTTGCAGTCTGTTGCTAAATATATACTGTAACTGCAGCAGTTCACCTCATTCTTTTTTTTGGGGGGGGTGAAAAAATTTACTACATTGTTATCCATAGAGTATTACGTGCTTTGGGGTACATTTCGGTGGTATATAACACTACAAAAAAAGCGTTTACAATTTTTTTCTGGATTCAATTACTCATCCATAGAGTATTGCATGCTTTGTGGTAAATTTTGGTAATATATACACTACAAAAAAAAGCGTTGAAAAAAATTTCTGGATTCAATTACTCACTTATAGAGTATTACATGCTCTGTGGTTCATTTCGGTGGTATATAACACACCAAAAAAGGGTTGAAATTTTTTTCTGGATTCAATTACTCATTCAAACACTTTTACATGCTTTGTGTTTCATTACACTGGTATTACACTAAAAAAATACTTTAACTGCTGCAAGTGACCAATTTGTTTCTTTTGTTAAAAATAAACTTGGTTTCAAGAGACCTGGTAATTAGAAAATGCATAAGGTGTGCGGTACAAGATGGGCAAGTGGAAGTGCTGGTGATGGTGCACGCAGACGCTGAGGACATGGGACAGGTGCGACTACACCTGTTGCTGGAGCACAAGAAACACGCCCATCCACAACACATAGGTTCCTGTCCCACTTTGCAGGGAGGTAAGGTACACCACTTCTAAAGCCAGAGCAGTGCGAACAGGTGGTCGGTTGGATAGCAAATAATTCTTCCAGCATGCTTGGCAGCACCACCCAGTCTTCCACACGGTCCAGTCTCACTAGTCATCAGTCTGGATCACTTAAGGCTATGTGCCCACGATGCAGAAATGAAGCAGAAAATTTCTGCAGCATTTCTGCATCTCCCTGGCAGAAAAAACGCATGCAGATTGTGCATGCATTTTTCCTGCAGAATACATGCGGATCCACATGCGGATTCACATGCGTTTCCGCATGCAGATTGACAAGCGCTTTCCAGGCGATAGCATCACTTGGAAAGTGCTTGACAACTAGGTCACACTGTATAAATCCATGCAAACAGCATGGATTTATACAGTGTGAACCGTAAAAATAAAATAAAATAAAGCTATACTCACCCCCGATGCTCCGGCGTGGCTGCAGCGCTCGTTCCTGTCTGGTTCCCGGCTGCCGGCATATCGCGAGACACAGCGGTGAAGGGTCTGCGGTCACATGACTGTGACGTCACAGAAGGTCCTTCAGCGATGCCGGCATGCAGAGAAGCCTTCGGAAAGGTGAGTATAAACTTTATTTATTATTTTATTCTTTTTTTACAGGTACAATG
Organism: Phyllobates terribilis; assembly: GCF_046119375.1. NCBI lineage: Eukaryota > Metazoa > Chordata > Amphibia > Anura > Dendrobatidae > Phyllobates > Phyllobates terribilis. The sequence goes on along the minus strand of NW_027362765.1, from coordinate 30,140,286 downwards.
GTACCCAGGTCTGGATGAGAGTCTTCTCTCCTCCAGACTTGGGTACCATCCGCACATTGAAACGGATATAGAATCCGCTTGTCAAATGTACAGACGCGCATTCTATGCGTCTCACTGCAAGTCAATGGCGGCCATTCCGCTGCGCTTCCGCAAAATTAAATGACATGCTGCGGATTTTTGTGCGCAGCATGTGCATAGAACATGCGGAATCCCCTTGGGGACCATGGGGTGCGGATTACCTAGCGTTTCACAAGCGTTTACGCTGCGGAAATTCCGCAGCATAAACGCTTGAAAATCGCTACGTGGGCACCCAGCCTTATACTCACCCTGTGAGTCTCAGGAGACTAGTGATCGCACACTAGGACACTCCTAGAAGCACTTTACAACATAATTTCTTGATTGTGTCCTCTCAACCTGCATGCTCCAAGAGGGAGAGGAGGACATGCTATTTAGTGATGCACAAAACTTCGAGCAGCCACGGCCACAAGAAGATGAGACATCGTTGCCGCTAAATCTTGTTAAGTCATGAAGTCAGGAGGATCAGGGTGCGGCAGTGGAAGACGAGGTGGTGGATGTCGAACTCACCGACCCAACCTGGGAAGCTGACATACAGAGTGAGGCTGGCAGCACCGAAACAGGCAGGAAAATGCAGTGAGGTTGTTAGAACCCTCCTGTTAGTTTCTGCTATCTTGTGTTTTGCGGTCACGTGACCAGCTGCCTATATATTCCAGCTCCCCCCTTCTGGCTTTGCTGGACTGCAGTGTTTTCTAGACTGTCTTTCTAGCCAGGTGCTTTGGTGCCTATCTCTGTCAGTTCGCTTGGTCCTCTGGGACCTCTAGTACTTTTTGTCAGTTTTTCGTTTTGATCTGCAACAACTTCTGTTAGGAGGTGTCCCGTTTTTGTCCCAGTCCTTAGTTCTTTTAGGGACCCCTCCCTTTATTCTATAGGTCTCCGTTCAGACTAGCCGAGGACGAAGGCGGGTCTGTTCACAAGGAACAGGCAGCCCGCTACATCGTAGGGATTCAGCTTAGTCTTACTGTAGGGACAGCTTTCCCTATCTTTCCTTAGTTTATGTTGCAGATCATAACAGAGGTGACCAAAGGAAGAAGGCGGGCAACTGTTCTGCAGACCACCAACACTCGTGAATTTCTCTGTCAAAGAGTTAAGTGTTCCCCAGTCTGTGACTTTTTTAAAGAGAGTTCTGAGACAAAAAAATATGGTCATTTGCAACCTGTGCCATGCCAAGATCGGCAGGGGGCTGACCACTAAGAGCCTAAACACAACCAGCATGATCAGGCACATGTCATCTTAGCACCCGACTCTGAGCTGAATGCCTGGGTCCACAATTGGTGCCAGTGGGTGACACCACTGCCTCTTCCCCTGTGCTAGGTGCTTCAAAATCACCTGTCCATGACACTGGCGCATATGCCTCCCACCCTGCACCTGTCGTTGCACATTCTGACACACTATCATCAGGCACTTCCAAATCGATGTAGCATAGCATTCAGCTGTCCCTACCCTAGGCCTTAGAATGAAAGAGAAAGTTTCCAGCCACTCATCCACGGGCCCAAAAGCTAAACAAGCATGTTGACAAGGAGGATTTCTGCCGACGCATGGTAGCAGCCGTCCCTCAGTACACGGTTCCCAGCCGCCATAATTTCTCCTGGTGTGGCGTACCTGCCTTGTACCAGCATGTGTCCCCAGGAACATCACCTGTGCCCTTACCAACGCGGTTACTGGGATCGTCCACTTAACAACCGACATGTGGACAAGCGCTTGTGGCCAGGGACGCTACATTTTCCTGACGGCACACTGGCCACATTGTGGAGGCCGGGGCCAAGTACCACCCTGGCACAGCACATGTGCTGCCGATGATTGCTGGCCCTAATTCTATCAGGGTTTCCTCTACCTCACCAGTTCCTGCACGCCCTCCTGCTTATCCTCCATCTCCGATGTACTATCTTAGAGCATGTCGTCCTTATCAGCTGGAAGCTCTGCAGCACTGCCTCAGCGAAGTGGCAACAGGCACCGCTGAAGCTCATTTTTCCAGGAGGCAAACCGCACACCCCAGCAGAGTTATTGGAAGGAATAACAGATCATTCAGATCTGTGTCTCTCACCGCTGAACCTACAATCAGACATGGTTGTGTGTGATAATGGCCATAACCTGGTGGTGGCTGTGAAGCTTGGCAAGCTCACACACATACCATGATTGGCAGGGCCGGCTCCAGGTTTTTGTGGGTCCTGGGCGAAAGAGTCTCTGTGGGCCCCTTTAACACATACCACGATTCATGATGCAAAGATACCGCAAAGAAATATATATATAGTACAATGCCAAAGATTTCACTTCTTACATTACATGACCGATATCTATTGTAAATTCCACAATAGCTCAGAAACCGGCGAATCGCTCCATACAGAATACTGGCCCCCATAAAATGCAGCATACAGAATACTGGCCACCATATAACGCTCCATACAGGATACTGGCCCCCATATAATGCTCCATACAGGATACTGGCCCCATATAACGCTCAATGCAGAATACTGGCCCCCATATAACGCTCAATAGGGATACTTGTCCCCATATAACGCTCCATACAGGATACTGGTCCCCATATAACGCTCCATACAGTATACTGGTTCCCATATAACGATCCATACAGGATACTGGCCCCCATATAACGCTCCATCCAGGATAACGGCCCCCATATAACGCTCCATACAGAATACTGGCCCCCATATAACGCTACATGCAGGCTGTTCCCCCCACATAATGCCCCACACAAGCTGTTCCCCCCTTATAATGCCCCATGCAGGCTGTTCCCCCCATATAATGCCCCATGCAGGATGTCACTGCCCCTTATAATGCCCCATGCATTATGTTTACCCCCCCTTATAATGCCCCATGCAGGATGTAACCCTCCCTTATAATGCCCCATGCAGAATGTCACCCCCCCTTATAATGCCCCATGCATTATGCCACCCCTACTTATAATGCCCCATGCAGGCTGTTCCCCCCATATAATGCCCCATGCAGGATGTCACCCCCCTTATAATGCCCCATGCAGGATGTCACTTCCCCCCTTATAATGCCCCATACACGATGTCACTTCCCCTCCCTTATAATGCCCCATGCAGGATGTCACCCCCCCCTTATAATGCCCCACGCAGGATGTCACTTCCCCCCCTTATAATGTCCTATGCAGGATGTCACCCCCCCTCCCTTATAATGCCCCATGCAGGATGTCACACACACCCCCCTCCCTTATAATGAGCCCCCATTATATTTTTTAATGTATGCCTCCATACATTAAAAAAAAAAAATCAAATACTCACCTCACCAGCGTCTTCTTGCTCTACGCTGCCTGTGATGGCTCAGGAGAGAGCGCGGTGTAAAGACGTCACCGCGCCCTCTGACCTGAGACGTTACAGTGCAGCAGCCACAGAAGAGACTGGAGCTGCTGCGGAGACACGGGTAGGGGTAAGTATTGTTTCGCCAGCTGCCGGGTGTAACGGGTCTGGGAGGCGGAACCTCTGAGCTACTATACAAGGGGGCGGTCCTTGTAAGGGAGCGGGTGGCGACCAGGGAAGACGGGCAGGCAGTCACAGCAGGTGACCGGGACAGTCTCTGAGTGAACGGGCTGGAGGTCACGGCAAGTGACCGGGGCAGTCTCTGGATGAACGGGCAGGAGGTCACGGCAAGTGACCGGGGCAGTCTCTGGATGAACGGGCAGGAGGTCACGGCAAGTGACCGGGGCAGTCTCTGGATGAACGGGCAGGAGGTCACGGCAAGTGACCGGGGCAGTCTCTGGATGAACGGGCAGGAGGTCACGGCAAGTGACCGGGGCAGTCTCTGGGTAAAGGGTTGGTCACAGCATGTGACGGCGGAGCCTCCAGGAAGACCAACAGACAGACGGCAGATGAGCGCTCCCAGGTGAGCGGGCAGAAGTCACTGGACAGGCGGGTGGTCACAGCACGTGACGGCAGAGCCTCCAGGTAGGCTAGCAGACAGGCAGCAGATGAGCGCTCCCAGGTGAGCGGGCAGGAGTCACTGGACAGGCAGGTGGTCACTGCACGTGACGGCGGAGCCTCCAGGTAGGCTAGCAGGCAGGTAGCAGATGTGCGCTCCCAGGTGAGCGGGCAAGCTGGTCCATAGACAGACTGACAGGAGTTGGAAGGCAGACCGTCGGACCTCAGGCAAGCAGGCAGGTAGCTGATGTGCGCTCCCAGGTGAGCGGGCAAGCTGGTCCTTAGACAGACTGACAGGAGTTGTAAGGCAGACCGTCGGACCTCAGGCTAGCAGGCAGGTAGCAGAATATCAGGCAGGAATAAGACAGCAAGCTGGCAGGAATCTGGCAGGTATCTGGCAGGTAACTGGCAACGGGACCTGAGAGCTGAAGCAGAGTAGTGAACAGTGCAACAACATTGCTCGGGCACCTCCATTTTGGAGGAGGTGCCTTATATATGGTGAAGTCCTCCGGCCATTGGCCGGGGACTCCTTAGGACGGCGCGCGCGGCCCCTTTAAGAGGGAGGGAGAGCGCGCGCGCCCTAAGCACAGTGGCCGGGAAGGAGCGCGCGCTGCCAGCAGAGCGGGAGGAGGACGCCGGGCACGGAGCAGAGAGGTGAGGGGAACAGCGTCCCTGCCTAGCAGAGGGCAGGGACGCCGGCGCTACAGTACCCCCCCCTTTAGGCCCCCCCTTTTTTAGGCCAGACAGAAATTTAGCAAGGATGAGCGGGGCATGGATGTTCTCCCGGGGCTCCCACGTTCTCTCCTCAGGACCAAACCCCTTCCAATCTACTAGAAAAAAGGTCTTTCCTCTTACCCTTTTGGTGGCAAGAATGTTCTCTACCTCAAACTCGTCCTCAGCAGAAACCGGAGCAGGAGGCGTACCTGTAGACTTGGAAAAAGAGTTAAGTACCACAGGTTTGAGGAGAGATACATGGAAGGAGTTAGGGATCCGTAAGTTGGCCGGGAGTTTCAATTTATAGGCCACCGGGTTGATCTGACTGATGACCTCCAGAGGACCGATGAACCGAGGCCCTAACTTGTAAGAAGGTATCTTGAGTCGGACATATTTAGATGAGAGCCAGACTTTATCTCCAGGACGAAATTGTGGAGGATCCAGGCGTTTTTTGTCAGCGTGTCTTTTCATCCGTTCGGACGACTGAAGGAGTGCGGATCGGGTACTCTCCCAAATGGAGGAAAATTTGCTAACAAGAGATTCCGCAGCCGGGTTGTCCACAGAGGTGGAGACAGGAAAAGGAATCCGAGGATGCTGACCGAAGACTTCAAAAAATGGGGATTTGGAGGAGGATTCGCTCTCGTGATTGTTATAAGAGAACTCGGCCCATGGTAGGAGATCCACCCAGTCTGAATGATGGGCATTAACGAAGTGCCGGAGGTAACTGGTCAGGTTCTGATTGATCCGCTCCACTTGACCATTGGACTGTGGGTGGTAAGCGGAAGAGAAGTCCAGGGTGACGTCTAGCAGTTTACAAGTGGCTCTCCAGAAGCGTGAGGTGAACTGTACCCCACGATCCGACACGATGTGGAGGGGCAGGCCATGAAGACAAAAGATGTGACGAATAAAGTCTTTAGCTAGCTCGGGTGCAGACGGGAGGCCTGGCAGGGGAACGAAATGAGCCATCTTGGAGAAGCGGTCAGTGACCACCCAAATGACCGTACAACCGGCAGAGACTGGGAGGTCAGTTATAAAGTCCATTGCTATATGCTGCCAGGGGGCAGCAGGTACAGAAAGCGGAAGGAGGCGACCGGCTGGCAGATGTCTCGGAACCTTGTTGCGGGCGCAGGATACACAGGCAGAAACAAAGTCTATTACGTCCTTGTGCAGGGTAGGCCACCAGTAGTGCCGGGTAATAAGCTGGAGGGTCTTTTTCTGACCGGCGTGGCCAGCCAGTTTAGACGAGTGACCCCAGTGAAGGATCTTCTCCCGATCAGGTACTGATACGAACGTCTTTCCGGGAGGGAGACGATTTAGACTCACGGGAGCCACCTGCATTACTCTGGCGGGATCGATGATGTGTTTCGGATCTTCCTCGAGATCAGACACCAGAAAGGATCGAGACAAGGCGTCCGCCTTGACGTTTTTGTCAGCCGGGCGAAAATGAAGAACAAAATCAAAGCGAGCAAAAAACAAGGACCACCGGGCTTGGCGCGGGTTAAGTCTCTGGGCATGCTGGAGGTAAGCCAAGTTCTTGTGGTCAGTCTAAATTATTACCGGGTGAAGAGCCCCCTCGAGCAGGTAACGCCACTCCTCCAATGCCAGTTTGATGGCCAATAACTCTCGGTCTCCTATGGAATAATTGCGCTCTGAGGAGGAGAAGAGTTTAGAGAAGAAGCCGCAAGTTACCATCCTCCCGGAAGATGATTTTTGAGTAAGTACCGCTCCGGCTCCAGAGGAGGAGGCGTCAACTTCCAGGAAGAACTGCTTGTTGCCGTCCGGGCGATGCAGCACCGGGGCGGAAGAGAAGGCCTGTTTTAAGGAAAGAAAGGCCTCCTCTGCATCGGGCGGCCACTCTTTGGGATTAGTACCCTTACGGGTGAGCGCGGAAATTGGGGCAGTCCGGGAAGAGAAGTGCGGTATGAAGAGGCGGTAGTAGTTGGCGAAGCCCAGGAACCGCTGAATGGCCCTCAACCCCTCCGGTCGAGGCCATTTCTCGATGGCAGACAGTTTCTCTGGATCCATTCGTAGGCCGGTCTGAGAAATAATGTAGCCCAAAAACGGAAGCGAGGTCTGCTCAAAGAGGCACTTCTCGTATTTAGCGAAGAGGTGATTCTGCCTGAGCCTGAGCAGGACCTGACGAACGTCCCTCCGGTGAGTCTGGAGATCCGGAGAGAAGACCAAGATGTCGTCCAGGTACACCACTACGCAGGAGTAGAGAAGGTCCCGGAAGATGTCATTGACCAACTCTTGAAAGACGGCAGGAGCGTTACAGAGACCAAAGGGCATTACCAGATATTCATAGTGACCGTCCCGGGTGTTGAATGCCGTCTTCCATTCATCCCCCTGACGGATACGAACCAGGTTGTACGCCCCACGGAGGTCCAGTTTGGTGAAGATTCTAGCCCCCCTCAGACGATCAAATAACTCCGGAATGAGCGGAAGGGGGTACCTATTCTTCACCGTGATCTGGTTAAGGCCTCTATAGTCTATACAGGGACGGAGAGAGCCGTCCTTCTTTTTGACGAAAAAGAAGCCTGCTCCCGCCGGGGAGGTAGATTTCCAGATGAATCCCCTGGCCAGATTCTCCTCAATATATTCGGACATCGACCGGGTCTCAGCAGCGGATAATGGATAAATACGCCCACGGGGAGGAGTAGTACCGGGTAAAAGGTCGATAGAGCAGTCGTATGGTCTATGAGGGGGTAGTGTCTCTGCCTCCTTTTTATTAAAGACATCAGCATAAGACCAATAAGGAATCGGAAGTCCAGGTAGATTAGCTGGGGTAGGAGAAGGACGGACAGGATGGACGGGAACCAGACAGGTCTTATGGCAGTCCTGTCCCCAGCGAAGGACTTCTCCGGTCTGCCAGTCAAGCACGGGTGCATGTCTCTGGAGCCAAGGTAGACCTAGCAAGAGGGCGTGAGAGAGTCCAGGCAGAACATGAAAGGAGATACTCTCAGAATGCAGCATTCCCACCTGCAGAGTAATGGATTCGGTGATGAGTTCGATGGGGCGTGGTAAGAGACCCCCATCCACGGCAGCAACAGACAAGGGTACAGCCAGAGGTTTGGTGGGGATGCGGTATTTCTCTACCAGGGACTGTGAAGTAAGATTCCCGGCTGCTCCAGAGTCAAGTTGGGCTAGCTCGAAATAACGGTTCTCCCCGCAGACGATTGAGACTGACAGCAGCAGAGATGGAGAGGATTTATTCTTGTCTAGGTCGACCTCTCTGAGCGAACCTAGACACAGGCGTTTCCCGACCTCTCCGGGCAGGCACGGATCCGGTGCTCCTTACTGCCACAGTAGAAGCAGCTCCCCTCGGCACGGCGTATGTCCTGACGGGTTTTGACCATCTTGGTCTGGTCGACCTGCATAGGCTCAGTAGAGTGTACCTGGGGAGAGACGGATTTCTGAAAAGTAGGAGCTAGACGTGGAAACCTCCTCTCACGGGTGACCTCTTTGGCACGCTCCTGGAACCGTAGGTCAATCCGGGTGGCAAGAGTTATTAGGTCATCGAGAGTGGTAGGAATGTCCGGACCGGCAAGTTCATCTTTAATACGGCCGGACAGACCCTCCCAGAAGACGGATACCAGAGCGTCGTTATCCCAGGCCAGCTCCGAGGCAAGGGTACGGAAACGTATGGCATATTGGCCCACGGTGAGACTTCCCTGACGGAGGCGTAGCAGTGATGATGCGGATGAGGTCTTCCGTCCGGGTTCGTCGAAGACTTTCCAGAAAGCCGTGAGAAAGCCAGGCAAGTCGGACACCAGGGGGTCTCCTCTCTCCCATAGAGGATTTAGCCAGGCCAGGGCCTCCCCGGTGAGATGGGACATGATGAAGGCAATTTTGGCCCGGTCGGAGTTAAACTGGTGGGACAGGAGTTCAAAGTGCAGGGTCCACTGATTTATGAAGCCCCGGGCCTGTGCGGAGTCGCCTCCGAAGCGAGGAGGTGCAGAAAGCCGGGGTCCGGGGTAGGATACCATGGTATTAGTGGGCAGCGGAGCTGCCGGATTGCGAGTCATGGCACTGGCGGAGGTTGCTGGCGGAGCAGTCAGAGTGTCCAGGCGAGAATTGACATTCCGCAGGTGACCCAGGATGGACTCCTGTTGGGACCTCTGACGGGACAGTTCATGACACAGGTCCGAGAGCGAGGGAGCTTGGGTGCCACCGGGTTCCATGACCCGAGCAAACTGTAACGGGTCTGGGAGGCGGAACCTTTGAGCTACTATACAAGGGGGCGGTCCTTGTAAGGGAGCGGGTGGCGACCAGGGAAGACGGGCAGGCAGTCACAGCAGGTGACCGGGACAGTCTCTGAGTGAACGGGCTGGAGGTCACGGCAAGTGACCGGGGCAGTCTCTGGATGAACGGGCAGGAGGTCACGGCAAGTGACCGGGGCAGTCTCTGGATGAACGGGCAGGAGGTCACGGCAAGTGACCGGGGCAGTCTCTGGATGAACGGGCAGGAGGTCACGGCAAGTGACCGGGGCAGTCTCTGGATGAACGGGCAGGAGGTCACGGCAAGTGACCGGGGCAGTCTCTGGGTAAAGGGTTGGTCACAGCATGTGACGGCGGAGCCTCCAGGAAGACCAACAGACAGGCGGCAGATGAGCGCTCCCAGGTGAGCGGGCAGAAGTCACTGGACAGGCGGGTGGTCACAGCACGTGATGGCAGAGCCTCCAGGTAGGCTAGCAGACAGGCAGCAGATGAGCGCTCCCAGGTGAGCGGGCAGGAGTCACTGGACAGGCAGGTGGTCACTGCACGTGACGGCGGAGCCTCCAGGTAGGCTAGCAGGCAGGTAGCAGATGTGCGCTCCCAGGTGAGCGGGCAAGCTGGTCCATAGACAGACTGACAGGAGTTGGAAGGCAGACCGTCGGACCTCAGGCAAGCAGGCAGGTAGCTGATGTGCGCTCCCAGGTGAGCGGGCAAGCTGGTCCTTAGACAGACTGACAGGAGTTGTAAGGCAGACCGTCGGACCTCAGGCTAGCAGGCAGGTAGCAGAATATCAGGCAGGAATAAGACAGCAAGCTGGCAGGAATCTGGCAGGTAACTGGCAACGGGACCTGAGGGCTGAAGCAGAGTAGTGAACAGTGCAACAACATTGGAGGAGGTGCCTTATATATGGTGAAGTCCTCCGGCCATTGGCCGGGGACTCCTTAGGACGGCGCGCGCGGCCCCTTTAAGAGGGAGGGAGAGCGCGCGCACGCGCCCTAAGCACAGTGGCCGGGAAGGAGCGCGCGCTGCCAGCAGAGCGGGAGGAGGACGCCGGGCACGGAGCAGAGAGGTGAGGGGAACAGCGTCCCTGCCTAGCAGAGGGCAGGGACGCCGGCGCTACACCGGGGGCCCTGAGCAAGCGGGGGTGAGCGGGCACTGACACCGGCACCACACCGCTCATGGGTCCCATTGCGCGGCAGGGTGCCCGACGGTGAATGGGCCCCCCCGCCTGCTCAAGGCCCCGGCACTTGGCCGGGTGCTGACGCCGGCCGTGATGATTGGCCCACATGCTCAACTTGGCAGTTTAGCAGTTTATGAAAGCCTACCTAGATTTGCCATAGCTTCTGGTCAAGGTACGCCGCAACTTCGCCTATTTCCGCAAGTCAGCTACAGCTGTCGCCGCTTTGTTTGTGCTGCAGCAGCACATGTAAGTGCCAGCTCACTGACTGGTATGCAACATCGCTACACACTGGAACTCACACTGCAATTGCTGGCAAGGCTTTGTGAGCAGTAGAGGCCAGTTGTGGAATACCAGCACTAACACGCCTGTCTGTATTCTGGTCAGCCTACGCACATAACAACTGAATAGTCGGCATAGATGTCTGACATTTGTGTGGTTCTCCAAGACTTTGAGGACTCCACAAAGATGGTGAGTGGCGATGATGCCATAATCAGTGCAACAATCCAGTTTCTGTGCCAACTTAAACAGTTGCTGCTGACAATTAAACATGAAGCTTTACATGTGGACTAGGTGGAGATGGAGGAAGACATGAGACAGGGAGATTCTACCCAGCCCAGCATCATCTCATCTGCTCAGCGCAGATTGGGTAACAATGGAAGGTGGAGGCTAAGGAAGAAGAGGAGGAACAGGAGCTGGCTCATAGAGCAAAAGAGGATAATACCCACGCAAGCTTCGTCCCGTCTTGACTATGTCGATGGGCTGAGAAGTGGAATGAGGGGGAAGAGATAGAGAGTAGTTATGGTGGAGACAGGTAAGTGTTGGCTGTAGGGACCTTGGCACATATGGCAGACTTTACTCTTTTTGTGCAAGATGAATGTAACGTGAGGGTCACGGTAAAGGCAGCGGTACATAAAGTCTGTACAGCTGCATTTACCGTGGCCCTCACGTTACATTTATCTTGCACAAAAAAAAGAGTACTGGTTGTTCACCCTGCCAAACCCACGCTACAAGGAGAACTTAGCATCTTTTGTTCCTGAAGGGGAGAGGTGTTCTAAAATGGTCCTATACCAGAAGTCCATTGTGGAAAATGTTGAAAAAATTCCCATCAGACCGCTAGCAGCAGGAGGCAAACTTCCTTTCCCAACCAAGGAGGAGAGGTGAGGGAGACACACACCAGGTACAGCAGAGGCAGGGACACTGTCAAAGGCCTGGGTCAATTTCATGACACCCTCCCAGCATCCATGCCCTGATGTCCGGGTATTTTTGACAAGAAGTGAAAAGTTTTTAAACATGATCAAGCAATACCTGGCCGGCAAAACCAGTGTACTCCCCAATTCCTCTGTGACCTTCAACTATTGGGTCTCAAAGTTGGACACCTGGCATGAGCTGTCCCTCCATGCCTTGGAGGTGTTGTGCTGCCCTGCCATTAGCGTGTTGTCTGAGTGGGTTTTTAGTGTTGCCGGCGGGGTGGGGGGAGGAGGGGGGTCATAACAGACAGCTTTCGCCTGTCAACTGAAAGTACTTACAGGCTCACTCTGATAAAAATAAACAAAGCCTGAATTAGCCCCAACACCACCAGATGACACCAACACATAAAGTGTTTTTAATCTTCAACATTTGAATGAGGCCCACTAGTTGATGCCTTCAAGGGTCTATGGATGACCCTCCTTATTATTTTTTCACTGTGTGCAAAGCCTTTATGAGTGTAGAAGTGCCACAACTACACTTTCTTAATTTTTTTATGAGGCACTCCAGTTAGTGTCTTGAAGGGTGTATGAGTGATCCTGCTTGTAATTTTTGGCAGGCTTTGCACTGTGCACAAAGCCTTTAGAAGTACAACTACACTTTCTTAATGTTTGAATGAGGTACTACAGTTGCTGTCTTGAAGGGTGTATGGATGACCCTGCTTGTAATTTTTGGCAAGCTTTGCACTTAGTGAATAGCCTTTATAAATATAGGAGTACCACTATGTGACAATTTGAAAATAATGTATATTAGGTCATCCTTTATAATAATAATAACATTTTTTATTTCTATAAAGCCAACATATTCCGCAGCACTTTACATTTTATAGGGGACTTGTACACACAATAAAAGACATTACATAATAACAATAATCACATAAATGTACAGATACCAAGAGGAGTGAGGGCCCTGCTTGCAAGCTTACGATCTGTGAGGGAATAGGGAAGAAATGAAAGGTGGTAACAATTGCTTTAATTGTACTGTCCAGCCCTCAATATAATAAATAGGGTGTTCATGTAATGCTGCATGAACCGGTCGCCAACCAGTATGTGTACTGACACAGAGGTATATTAAGTGCACGTACAGTGTGTGAACAGATCATACGAGGGTCCTAATTTTGAAGAACATTTTGTATGGGCAAAACAGGGATAGTTAGATAAGTACTGTATGTTGAAGTGATAAGCTACTCTTTATGTCTAATACAGGGTCTATGTGAGTCACAGGAGTACCTAATTTTTGGCACTTCTTCCTTCCTTCATAAATTACACTGAATTTTCCAAAGTTTTAATAAAAAAAACAATTTTGATTAACTTAAATTATTTATTTTTTTAAATTCTTTTTAAATTTTGTTTCTGAACATTTTTTTCCTGTAAACTCCAAGTTCTCTTTGAATTTTGAATGTTTTATTGTCAGTCCTTTAAAGTGGAGTAAAAGTGTCACACCATTGTTCTTAGCAGCGATCTTGCAGTCAGAGATGCGTCCAGGAGTCTTCCCCATGCTGTTCTCCTTACATTCAGCACTTTTCCAATCCATTTGAACATTTTAACTGCTCTCCAGACCTCCTTGTAAGGTCTGCTGGAAAAATACCCGGATTTCCCATTGACTCCCATTATACTCATCACTCGAGCATCTGGTTGGAGTATTGTACCAATGGGTGCCGTTTCCGGCGGGTCAGATGCAGTCGAAAATATCAAAGTCTGGAGGAAGAGTTTGGCACGACCATCGGATAAAATAAAAAATCCTTTATTCAGAAATAAAAACAAGTAAACCCATGGTCAAAAAATGTAAAAACTGATGTGTTTCTGGCGTATCACACGCCCTTTGTCATAGTTACATGACGGCATTATATTTCTGAATGTCCTTTATTTTTTTAGGACATTAGAAGGATTATCAGATTAGCAGCAGATTTCCAGTATTGATCTTTCTTAGAAATCAACTCATTTCTGAAGTGGATTTGAGGGGCCCAAATGTATCCTGTATTAATGTTTCAGCTCTGGGAGTATTCATCATCTCATTGAGGAGGATTGTTATAGGGGGGGTCAGATGCTACTCAAAAAGTTGTCCGCTTCTCCGATGTCTCATACTGGTACCACCCCCCCCCACCCCTTTCTTTATAAATTAGCTCTGGAGGCAGATTCTCAGGGAGATCTATGTCCGGCCCATAGATCTTAACAGGTCATTTATATATTAGGAAAAGAGTGGATTTCTCTGGAATAAGACATCAGATTACAGATATCAATGTATTATTTTATTCATCTTTCGATGACCTCATACCCATATAAGCGGCTTAAGAGGGCTGATCCTACTGGCCGATTCTCTTTAATCTTTTTTTTTTCCTGAACATTAAAGATAAAAATCAATGCAAAACTTTGACATTTCAGTAATTATACTGAACTGGGGAATCATATGGACAGGTCACTTTATCATAACATTAGTGTTGTTACCAAAACAGTTTTCCCCCATCCTCTCCCTCCCCTGCAAATAAAAAATAAATAAAAGTATTTGTATTTATTCATGACTTGTTTTTATTGCACTTTGGGAAAGTGACGCCATTTTAATTGTCACCTCAGCAGGAATGATAGAATTGGCCGTGCTACCAGTCCTCGGTGACAATGTCTATGTGGCTGTATCACATTGCAGTCACCAAGTCATCTTTATTTATCTCACTCCTTTCGCAAACACCCAGAAAGGGACTGGAGACGTGACATCAGACATATGTGACCAGATCCCGCCCACATTTACAGCAGTCGTAATACGAGTTAACAGTAAACTAGGTTTTCATGGCAAATGTCAGCAGCTGCTCCCCCTAAAGTGGAAGCTTAAAATGTCAAAACTAGATAGGAATGAGCTTGTATTTTTTAAGCTACCAGAGTACTGGGGCCAGGTGGCACTATTAGGCCCATATGTAGGTGCCGAGCGGTGGTATGACTCTTCTGCGGTGTTGTGCAGTTTGGGGTGCCACGGTGCTCTTACCTGATTCCTGGCGCTCCAGACCCGTTCACAGGGTACATCAAGCAGATTTAGAGGTAGGTAGGAAGAAGGCAGACCAGACTTTGTATGAACAGTTCAAATGGTTTACTGCATCACAGATCAAGTAATCACAGCTTCTCCAGCATTTAGCTACAACACTGGTTTTCCATACAGGTGGCGGCTGAATGGCAGCAGGACTGATACTCTGATATGGTGAAAGGTTTGGCCTTGCTGTGATGGGCTCTAAAAAGCCTGTCTGGCCAGGTACTTAATTCTAGCAGCCCCTGTACACCATGCCTCAACTCTAGTCTGGCTTGACTATCTTCATCTGCCAACTCCCCCTAATCACCATAGTGACCAGACTATAGAGCATGTTGATCAGACGTCCTAGAATACAGTCCATTGCTGACCCTTATACCACCACCTTCTGGTATCCAGTGGTATTACAGAGCAATAACTTACATTTAATTTAACAGAATGACACCAGGCAATACATCAAAGCATGAATCATTCACAGGAGCCTATGAATGCAGAAATGTTTGTAATCGCCCCTTTTGGGTCATTACACTTGTGCACTGAATTTTTTAACTTAATAAAAAAAGTAATAAATAAATACTTTAAATTACTCAAATTAATTTACATTTATATTGGCTGATACATTCCTTTTAATTGTTTTCACCATGTATACTGTATGCGTATTTCACAGATCTGATTTGGAAACTAGGTCCCCGCAGACTAAAACTAGAAGTGATGCAGGACTGGCACTCCCAAGATGATGCAGGACTGGCACTCCCAAACCATGGCTCTATTAAACACATGTTAAACTCTGGCCCGTGGGTCAAATCTGGCCCGCAGGGGGATTATACTTGGCCCGTTGTGCCAGCACCATCACCCCCCATTATACTATATGGAGGACTAAGTGGGGCCATTATACTATATGGAGTATTATGTGGGGTCCATTATTCTGTATGGAGGACTATGTGGGGCCCATTATTCTGTATAGAGGACTATGGTGTATGGCGGATCCTTTCGTCGGGCAAGGGTGTGTACGGCTGTTCCAGAAGATGGAAGTCAGGAGTCAGCAGAGGCCTATGGCACACAAGTGAGTGCGCTGCACCCCACACCTAACAGGACACTGGCATGATTTTCCTGCAGGGTGCCAGAGCATGCAGGAGTTACAGCAGCTCGCCCACGACTACCTTGCTCGGGCACCGTGGCCTGACTTCCAGCGAGTTAGTACGAGATGGAGTTTTGTCCCTGGAGCTTCTCTACACGGTATAATGAGACTCACTGATCTTGTACATATAAAGAGCGTTTGAGTAAAACAGAAACTGTATGAATATGAGGACCTTGTCTGATCTATATGTCATTGTACAGAGAACTATGGAGATAGAGCTATTCTTCTGTATAAAATATGTGATGTTGCTGTAGCCCTAATATTTCTGTACAGCCGCTCCCTGTAGAAAAGGGATGTCAAACTCAAACACACAGAGCCAATTCCTAAACCATGAATCTGCTAAAACACTAGTGCACGCCCTCATCATCTCCCGCCTCGACTACTGCAACCTCCTGCTCTGTGGCCTCCCCTCTAACACTCTCGCACCCCTCCAATCTATCCTAAACTCTGCTGCTCGACTAATCAACCTGTCCCCCCCGCTATTCCCCGGCCTCTCCTCTCTGTCAATCTCTTCACTGTGTAGCGTCGGCGTCCCTGCCTCCTGCTAGGCAGGGACGCCGTTCCCCTCACCTCTCTGCTCCGTGCCCGGCGGCTTCCTCCCGCTCTGCTGGCAGCGCGCGCTGCTTCCCGGCCTCTGTGCTTAGGGCGCACGCGCGCTCCCCCTCTCTTAAAGGGGCCGCGCGCGCCGTCCTAAGGAGTCCCCGGCCAATGGCCGGAGGACCTCACCATATATAAGGCACCTCCTCCAAAATGAAAGTGCCCGAGCAATGTTGTTGCAAAGCCTTTCAACTCTGCATCAGCCCTCAGGTCCCGTTACCAGATACCTGCCAGTTACCTGCCAGATCTCTGCTTGATACCTACCTGATTCCTGTCTATCTGCTTGCATTCCGGTGGTCCGACAGTCTACCTTCCAACACCTGTCAGTCTGTCTATGGAACTGCCCGCCCGCTCACCTGGGAGCGCTCACCTGCTACCTGCCTGCTAGCCTACCTGGAGGCTCTGCTGTTACTTGCCGTGACCACCTGCCTGTCCAGAGACTCCTGCCCGCTCACCTGGGAGCGCTCAACTGCTACCTGCCTGCTAGCCTACCTGGAGGCTCTGGCGTCATTTGCCGCGACCACCTGCCTGTCCAGAGACGCTTGCCCGCTCACCTGGGAGCGCTCACCTGCTACCTGCCTGCTAGCTTACCTGGAGGCTCTGCCGTCACTTGACGTGACCACCTGCCTGTCCAGAGACTCTTGCCCGCTCACCTGGGAGCGCTCACCTGCTACCTGCCTGCTAGCCTATCTAGAGACTCTTTCCCTGCTGTCACTTGCCGTGACCACCTGCCTGTCTAGAGACTCTTATCCTGCTGTCACTTGCCGTGACCATCCGCCTGTCAAGAGACTGTCCCCGTCACTTGCCGTGACCTCCTGCCTTTCTACCCAGAGACTGTCCCTGTCACTTGCCGTGACTACCTGCCCTTCTACCCAGAGACTGTCCCTGTCACTTGCCGTGACTAACTGCCCGCCTTCCCTGGGAACCACCCGCTTCCTTGCAAGGACTGCCCCTTTGTATAGTTGCTCTGAGGTTCCACCTCCCAAACCCGTTACAGTTGGCTCGGGCCATGGAACCTGGTGGCACCCAAGCTCCCTCGCTCTCGGACCTATGTCATGAACTTTCCCGTCAGAGGTCCCAACAGGAGTCCATCCTGAGCCACCTGCGTAGTGTTAACTCCCGCCTGGACACACTGACTACCTCTTCGGGACTTGCTTCCAGTCGCACGACTCCTACCCTGGCAACGTCGCTGCCCATCAATTCCATGGCATCTCTTCCCGGTCCACGCCTCACCGCCCCGCCTCGTTTTGGCGGAGATCCCGGTCAGGCAAGGGGCTTCATTAACCTGTGCACTCTGAACTTCGAACTGTTGGCACACCAGTTTTCCACTGACAGAGCCAAAGTAGCCTTCATCATGTCCCATCTCACGGGGGAGGCGCTGGCTTGGCTAAATCCTCTATGGGAGAGAGGAGACCCCCTGGTGTCCAGCCTTTCTCACGGCTTTCCGGAAGGTCTTCGACGAACCAGGACGGAAGACCTCATCCGCCTCATCTCTGCTACGCCTCCGCCAAGGAAGTCTCACCGTGGACCAATATGCCATACTGTTCCGTACCCCTGCTTCGGAGCTTGCCTGGGATAACGACGCCCTGGTGTCCGTCTTCTGGGAGCGTCTGTCCGGCCGTATTAAAGATGAACTCGCTGGTCGGGACATTCCTACCTGTAACGGGTCTGGGAGGTGGAACCTCTGAGCAACTATACAAAGGGTCAGTCTTTGTAAGGAAGCGGGTGGCTCCCAGGGAAGGCGGGCAGGTAGTCACGGCAAGTGACAGGGACAGTCTCTGGGTAGAAGGGCAGGAAGTCACGGCAAGTGACGGGGAGAGTCTCTGGGTAGAAGGGCAGGAAGTCACGGCAAGTGACGGGGACAGTCTCTTGACAGGCGGGTGGTCACGGCAAGTGACAGCAGGGTAAGAGTCTCTAGACGGGCAGGTGGTCACGGCAAGTGACAGCAGGGAAAGAGTCTCTAGATAGGCTAGCAGGCAGGTAGCAGGTGAGCGCTCCCAGGTGAGCGGGCAAGAGTCTCTGGACTGGCAGGTGGTCACGGCAAGTGACGGCAGAGCCTCCAGGTAGGCTAGCAGGAAGGTAGCAGGTGAGCGCTCCCAGGTAAGCGAGTAAGAGTCTCTGGACAGGCAGGCAGGTATCTGGCAGGTACTTCCTGGTCCGCAGGCGGACTGATCCATAGACAGACTGGCAGGTGCTGGTAGGCAGACTGTCAGACCACAGGATAGCGAGCAGGTAAGCAGATATCAGGCAGGTATCAAGCAGGAATCTGGCAGGTGACTGTCAGGTAACTGGTAACGGGACCTGAGGGCTGAAGCAGAGTTGAAAGGCTTTGCAACAACATTGCTCGGGCACCTCTATTTTGGAGGAGGTGCCTTATATATGGTGGGGTCCTCCGGCCATTGGCCGGGGACTCCTTAGGACGGCGCGCGCGGCCCCTTTAAGAGAGGGGGAGCGCGCGCCCTAAGCACAGAGACCAGGAAGCAGCGCGCGCTGCCAGCAGAGCGGGAGGAAGCTGCCAGGCACGGAGCGGAGAGGTGAGGGGAACGGAGTTCCTGTCTGGCAGGAGGCAGGGACGCCGACGCTACAGTACCCCCCCCCTTTAGGCCCCCCCTTTTTTAGGCCAGAGAGAAATTTATCAAGGATGAGCGGGGCATGGATGTTCTCCCGGGGCTCCCACGTTCTCTCCTCAGGACCAAACCCCTTCCAATCCACTAGAAAAAAGGACTTTCCTCTTACCCTTTTGGTGGCCAGAATGTTCTCTACCTCAAACTCATTTTCAGCAGAAACCGGAGCAGGAGGCGTACCTGTAGACTTGGAAAAAGAGTTAAGTACCACGGGTTTGAGTAGAGATACATGGAAGGAGTTAGGAATCCGCAAGTTGGCTGGGAGTTTCAATTTATAGGCCACCGGGTTGATTTGTTTGATAACTTCCAGTGGGCCGATGAACGGAGGCCCTAACTTGTAGGAAGGAATCTTGAGCCGGACATACTTGGACGAGAGCCAGACCTTATCTCCAGGACGGAATTGTGGTGGATCCAGACGTCTTTTGTCAGCCTGTTTTTTCATCCGCTCGGATGACTGAAGAAGTGCGGATCTGGTACTCTCCCAAATTGAGGAAAATTCGCTAACGAGAGATTCCGCAGCCGGATTGTCCACCGAGGTGGAGAAGGGAAACGGGATCCGAGGATGCTGACCAAAGACTACAAAAAACGGGGATTTGGAGGAAGATTCGCTCTCGTGATTATTGTAAGAAAATTCGGCCCACGGTAAAAGATCCACCCAGTCGGAATGGTGAGCATTAACAAAGTGCCGGAGGTAACTGGTTAAAATTTGGTTGATCCGTACTACTTGGCCATTGGACTGTGGGTGATATGCAGAAGAAAAGTCCAAGGTGACCCCCAGCAGTTTACACATGGCTCGCCAAAAACGAGAGGTGAACTGAACCCCTCGGTCGGATACGATGTGGAGAGGAAGACCGTGTAGACGGAAGACATGATGGATAAAGTCTTTAGCTAACTCTGATGCAGACGGGAGACCCGGCAGGGGAATAAAGGGAGCCATTTTGGAAAAGCGGTCAGCGACCACCCATATGACCGTACAACCGGCAGAGACAGGAAGGTTCGTTATAAAGTCCATAGCTATATGCTGCCACGGGGCAGCAGGTAAAGGAAGAGGAAGGAGACGGCCAGCTGGCAGATGTCTCGGAACCTTGTTGCGGGCGCAGGACACACAGGCTGAAACAAAGTCTATTACGTCCTTGTGCAGGGTAGGCCACCAGTAATGCCGGGAAATAAGCTGGAGGGTCTTTTTCTGACCAGCGTGGCCAGCTAGCTTGGACGAGTGTCCCCAGTGTAGAACCTTCTCACGATCAGGAACAGTTACGAACGTCTTACCGGGTGGAAGACGATTTAGATTCACGGGGGCCACCTGCATTACTTTGGCGGGGTCGATGATGTGTTTAGGCTCCTCCTCAACATCAAAGACCAAAAAGGATCGGGATAAAGCATCAGCTTTGATGTTTTTGGCAGCCGGGCGAAAATGAAGAATAAAATTAAAGCGGGCGAAGAACAAGGACCACCGGACTTGGCGCGGGTTAAGTCTCTGGGCACTCTGGAGGTAAGCCAAGTTCTTGTGGTCCGTGTAAATTATTACCGGGTGAAGAGCCCCCTCGAGCAGGTAACGCCACTCCTCCAGTGCCAGCTTAATGGCAAACAATTCTCAGTCTCCTATAGAATAATTGCGCTCAGAAGAGGAGAAGAGTTTAGAGAAGAAGCCGCAGGTTACCATTCTTCCGGAAGACGACTTTTGGGTGAGTACCGCTCCGGCTCCGGAGGAGGAAGCGTCTACTTCTAGGAAGAATTGTTTGTTGCCGCCCGGACAATGCAGCACAGGGGCGGATGAAAAAGCTTGTTTCAAGGAAAGGAAGGCCTCCTCTGCTTCAGGCGGCCATTCTCTGGGATTAGCGCCCTTACGGGTGAGCGCCGAGATAAGGGCAGTCCGGGAAGAGAAGTGCGGAATGAAGAGGCGGTAGTAGTTGGCGAAGCCCAGGAACCGCTGAATAGCCTTCAACCCCTCTGGTCGGGGCCACTTCTGGATGGCAGACAGTTGCTCAGGGTCCATTTGTAGGCCGGTCTGAGAGATTATGTAGCCCAGAAACGGAAGCGAGGTCTGCTCAAAAAGGCACTTCTCATATTTAGCGTAGTGTTGGTTCTGCCTGAGCCTGAGCAGGACCTGACGAACGTCCCTCCGGTGAGTGAGAAGATCCGGAGAGAAGACCAAGATGTCGTCCAGGTATACCTCCACGCAGGAGTAGAGAAGGTCACGGAAGATGTCATTGACCAACTCTTGAAAGACGGCGGGAGCGTTACAGAGACCGAAGGGCATTACAAGGTATTCATAGTGGCCGTCCCGGGTGTTGAATGCCGTCTTCCATTCATCCCCCTGACGGATACGGACCAGATTATACGCCCCACGGAGGTCCAGCTTGGTGAAGATTCTAGCCCCCCTCAGACGGTCAAATAATTCAGGAATGAGCGGAAGGGGGTATTTATTCTTCACTGTGATCTGGTTAAGGCCTCTATAGTCTATACAGGGACGGAGTGAGCCGTCCTTCTTTTTGACGAAGAAGAAGCCTGCTCCTGCCGGGGAGGTAGATTTCCGGATAAATCCCCAGGCCAGATTCTCCTCAATATATTCAGAAATGGACCGGGTCTCAGCAGCGGACAAAGGGTAAATACGCCCACGGGGAGGAGTAGTGCCGGGCATCAGGTCAATTGGGCAGTCATATGGTCTATGAGGGGGTATTGTCTCTGCCTCTCTTTTATTAAAGACGTCCGCAAAAGACCAATAGGGAACCGGTAGGCCGGGTAGATTGGCTGGGGTAGGAGAAGGACGAGCAGGATGAACGGGAACTAAACAAGTCTTATGACAGTCCTGTCCCCAGCGAAGAACTTCTCTGGTCTGCCCATCAAGCACGGGTGCGTGTTTCTGGAGCAAAGGTAGGCCTAGCAAGAGGGCGTGAGAGAGTCCAGGCAGAACATGAAAGAAGATGCTCTCAGAGTGCAGCATTCCCACCTGCAAAGTTAAGTATTCGGTGATGAGTTGGATGGGATGAGGTAAGAGGCCCCCATCCACGGCGGCGACAGATAAGGGTACAGCCAGAGGTTTGGTGGGAATGCGGTATTTCTCTACCAGGGACTGAGAAATGAGATTTCCGGCAGCTCCAGAGTCAAGTTGAGCCAGTTCAAAATAACGGTTCTCCCCGCAGATGATAGAGACCGACAGTATTAGAGATGGAGAGGGTTTATTTCTGTCTAGGGCGACCTCTCTGAGAGACCCTAGACACAGGCGTTTCCCGACCTCTCTGGGCAGGAACGGATCCGGTGCTCCTTACTGCCACAGTAGAAGCAGCTCCCTTCGGCACGGCGCAATTCTTGACGGGTCTTGACCATCTTGGTCTGGTCGACCTGCATAGGCTCGGGTGAGTGCGCCGGGGGAGTAACGGAGGAAGTGACGGGTCTCTGGAAGGTAGGGGCAAGGCGTGGAAACCTTCTCTCACGGGTGGCCTCTTTGGTGCGCTCCTGGAACCGGATGTCAATCCAGGTGGCAAGTGTAATTAAGTCTTCGAGAGTGGTAGGAATGTCCCGACCGGCGAGTTCATCTTTAATACGGCCGGACAGACCCTCCCAGAAGACGGACACCAGAGCGTCGTTATCCTAGGCAAGCTCTGAAGCAAGGGTACGGAACCGTATAGCATATTGGCCCACGGTGAGACTTTCTTGGCGGAGGCGTAGCAGAGATGAGGCGGATGAGGTCCTCCATCCTGGTTCGTCGAAGACCTTCCGGAAAGTCGTGAATAAGGCTGGCAGGTTGGACACCATGGGGTCTCCTCTCTCCCATAGAGGATTTAACCAAGCCAGCGCCTCTCCCATGAGATGGGACATGATGAAGGCTACTTTGGCTCGGTCGGTGGAAAACTGGTGTGCCAACAGTTCGAAGTGCAGAGTACACAGGTTAATGAAGCCCTGTGCCTGTCCGGGATCTCCGCCAAAACGAGGTGGGGCGGTGAGGCGAGGACCGGGAAGAGTTGCCATGGAATTGATGGGCAGCGGCGCTGCCGGGGTAGGAGTCGTGCGACTGGAAGCAGGTCCCGAAGAGGTAGTCAGTGTGTCCAGGCGGGAGTTAACACCACGCAGGTGGCTCAGGATGGACTCCTGTTGGGACCTCTGACGGGAAAGTTCATGACATAGGTCCGAGAGCGAGGGAGCCTGGGTGCCACCGGGTTCCATGGCCCGAGCAAACTGTAATGGGTCTGGGAGGTGGAACCTCTGAGCAACTATACAAAGGGGCAGTCTTTGTAAGGAAGCGGGTGGCTCCCAGGGAAGGTGGGCAGGTAGTCACGGCAAGTGACAGGGACAGTCTCTGGGTAGAAGGGCAGGAAGTCACGGCAAGTGACGGGGACAGTCTCTGGGTAGAAGGGCAGGAAGTCACGGCAAGTGACGGGGACAGTCTCTTGACAGGCGGGTGGTCACGGCAAGTGACAGCAGGGTAAGAGTCTTTGGATGGGCAGGTGGTCACGGCAAATGACAGCAGGGTAAGGGTCTCTAGACGGGCAGGTGGTCACGGCAAGTGACAGCAGGGTAAGAGTCTCTAGACGGGCAGGTGGTCACGGCAAGTGACAGCAGGGAAAGAGTCTCTAGATAGGCTAGCAGGCAGGTAGCAGGTGAGCGCTCCCAGGTGAGCGGGCAAGAGTCTCTGGACAGGCAGGTGGTCACGGTAAGTGACGGCATAGCCTCCAGGTAGGCTAGCAGGCAGGTAGCAGGTGGGCGCTCCCAGGTGAGCGGGCAAGAGTCTCTGGACTGGCAGGTGGTCACGGCAAGTTACGGCAGAGCCTCCAGGTAGGCTAGCAGGCAGGTAGCAGGTGAGCGCTCCCAGGTGAGCGAGTAAGAGTCTCTGGACAGGCAAGCAGGTATCTGGCAGGTACTTCCTGGTCCGCAGGCGGACTGATCCATAGACAGACTGACAGGTGCTGGTAGGCAGACTGTCGGACCACAGGATAGCAAGCAGGTAAGCAGATATCAGGCAGGTATCAAGCAGGAATCTGGCAGGTAACTGGTAACGGGACCTGAGGGCTGAAGCCGAGTTGAAAGGCTTTGCAACAACATTGCTCGGGCACCTCCATTTTGGAGGAGGTGCCTTATATATGGTGAGGTCCTCCGGCCATTGGCCGGGGACTCCTTAGGACGGCGCACGCGGCCCCTTTAAGAGAGGGGGAGCGCGCGCGCGCCCTAAGCACAAAGACCGGGAAGCAGCGAGCGCTGCCAGCAGAGCGGGAGGAAGCCGCCGGGCACGGAGCGGAGACGTGAGGGGAACGGCGTCCCTGTCTGGCAGGAGGCAGGGATGCTGACGCTACACTACCACTCTCGACGACTTAATTACACTTGCCACCCGGATTGACATCCGGTTCCAGGAGCGCACCGAAGAGGCCACCCGTGAGAGGAGGTTTCCACGCCTTGCCCCTACCTTCCCGAGACCCGTCACTTCCTCCGTTACTCCCCCGGCGCACTCACCCGAGCCTATGCAGGTCGACCAGACCAAGATGGTCAAGACCCGTCAAGAATTACGCCGTGCCGAGGGGAGCTGCTTCTACAGTGGCAGTAAGGAGCACCGGATCCGTTCCTGCCCAGAGAGGTCGGGAAATGCCTGTGTCTAGGATCGCTCAGAGAGGTCGCCCTAGACAGAAATAAACCCTCTCCATCTCTAATGCTGTCGGTCTCTATCATCTGCGGGGAGAACCGTTATTTTGAACTGGCTCAACTTGACTCTGGAGCTGCCGGAAATCTCATTTCTCAGTCCCTGGTAGAGAAATACCGCATTCCCACCAAACCTCTGGCTGTACCCTTATCTGTCGCCGCCGTGGATGGGGGCCCCTTACCACATCCCATCCAACTCATCACCGAATCCATAACTCTGCAGGTGGGAATGCTGCACTCTGAGAGCATCTTCTTCCATGTTCTGCCTGGACTCTCTCACGCCCTCTTGCTAGGCCTACCTTGGCTCCAGAGACATGCACCCGTGCTTGATTGGCAGACCGGAGAAGTTCTTCGCTGGGGACAGGACTGCCATAAGACTTCTTTAGTTCCCGTTCATCCTGCTCGTCCTTCTCCTACCCCAGCCAATCTACCCGGCCTACCGATTCCCTATTGGTCTTTTGCGGACGTCTTTAATAAAAGAGAAGCAGAGACATTACCGCCTCATAGACCATACGACTGCCCAATCGACCTGATGTCCGGTGCTACTCCTCCCCGTGGGCGTATTTACCCTTTGTCCGCTGCTGAGAGCCGGTCCATGTCTGAATATATTGAGGAGAATCTGGCCCGGGGATTTATCTGGAAATCTACCTCCCCGGCGCGAGCAGGCTTCTTCTTCGTCAAAAAGAAGGACGGCTCACTCCGTCCCTGTATAGACTATAGAGGCCTTAACCAGATCACAGTGAAAAATAAATACCCCCTTCTGCTCATTCCTGAATTATTTGACCGTCTGAGGGGGGCTAGAATCTTCACCAAGCTGGACCTCCATGGGGCGTATAATCTGGTCCGTATCCGTCAGGGGGATGAATGGAAGACGGCATTCAACACCCGGGACGGCCACTATGAATACCTTGTAATGCCCTTCGGTCTCTGTAACTCTCCCGCCGTCTTTCAAGAGTTGGTCAATGACATCTTCCGTGACCTTCTCTACTCCTGCGTGGTGGTGTACCTGGACGACATCTTGGTCTTCTCTCCGGATCTTCTCACTCACCGGAGGGACGTTCGTCAGGTCCTTCTCAGGCTCAGGCAGAACCACCTCTACGCTAAATATGAGAAGTGCCTCTTTGAGCAGACCTCGCTTCCGTTTCTGGGCTACATAATCTCTCAGACCGGCCTACGAATGGATCCTGAGAAACTGTCTGCCATCCAGAAGTGGTCCCGACCAGAGGGGTTGAAGGCTATTCAGCGGTTCCTGGGCTTCGCCAACTACTACCGCCTCTTCATTCCGCACTTCTCTTCCCGGACTGCCCCTATCTCGGCGCTCACCCGTAAGGGCGCTAATCCCAGAGAATGGCCGCCCGAAGCAGAGGAAGCCTTCCTTTCCTTAAAACAAGCTTTTTCCTCCGCCCCTGTGCTGCATCGTCCGGACGGCAACAAACAATTCTTCCTAGAAGTCAACGCTTCCTCCTCCAGAGCCGGAGCGGTACTTACCCAAAAGTCGTCTTCCGGAAGAATGGTAACCTGCGGCTTCTTCTCCAAACTCTTCTCCTCTTCTGAGCGCAATTATTCTATAGGAGACCGAGAATTGTTGGCCATTAAGCTGGCACTGGAGGAGTGGCGTTACCTGCTCGAGGGGGCTCTTCACCCGGTAATAATTTACACGGACCACAAGAACTTGGCTTACCTCCAGAGTGCCCAGAGACTTAACGCACGCCAAGCCCGGTGGTCCTTGTTCTTCGCCCGCTTTAATTTCATTCTTCATTTTCGCCCGGCTGACATAAACATCAAAGCTGATGCCTTGTCCCGATCCTTTTTGGTCTCTGATCTTGAGGAGGAGCCTAAACACGTCATCGACCCTGCCAAAGTAATGCAGGTGGCCCCCGTGAATCTAAATCGTCTTCCACCCGGTAAGACGTTTGTAACTGTACCTGATCGTGAGAAGGTTCTACACTGGGGACACTCGTCCAAGCTAGCTGGCCACGCTGGTCAGAAAAAGACCCTCCAGCTTATTACCTGGCATTACTGGTGGCCTACCCTGCACAAGGACGTAATAGACTTTGTTTCAGCCTGTGTGTCCTGCGCCCGCAACAAGGTTCCGAGACATCTGCCAGCCGGCCGTCTCCTTCCTCTTCCTGTACCTGCTGCCCCGTGGCAGCATATAGCTATGGACTTTATAACGGACCTCCCTGTCTCTGCCGGTTGTACGGTCATATGGGTGGTCGCTGACCGCTTTTCCAAAATGGCTCACTTTATTCCCCTGCCGGGTCTCCCGTCTGCATCAGAGTTAGCTAAAGACTTTATCCATCATGTCTTCCGTCTTCATGGTCTTCCTCTCCACATCGTATCCGACCGAGGGGTTCAGTTCATCTCTCGTTTTTGGCGAGCCATGTGTAAACTGCTGGGGGTCACCTTGGACTTTTCTTCTGCTTATCACCCACAGTCCAATGGCCAAGTAGAACGGATCAACCAAATTTTAACCAGTTTCCTCCGGCACTTTGTTAATGCTCACCATTCCGACTGGGTGGATCTTTTACCGTGGGCCGAATTTTCCTACAATAATTACGAGAGCGAATCTTCCTCCAAATCTCCGTTTTTTGTAGTCTTCGGTCAGCATCCTCGGATCCCGTTTCCCGTCTCCACGTCGGTGGACAATCCGTCTGCGGAATCTCTCGTTAACGAATTTTCCTCCATTTGGGAAAGTACCAGATCCGCACTTCTTCAGTCATCTGAGCGGATGAAAAAACAGGCTGACAAAAGACGTCTGGATCCACCACAATTCCGTCCTGGAGATAAGGTCTGGCTCTCGTCCAAATATGTCCGGCTCAAGATTCCTTCCTACAAGTTAGGGCCTCGGTTCATCGGCCCACTGGAAGTTATCAAACAAATCAACCCGGTGGCCTATAAATTGAAACTCCCGGCCAATTTGCGGATTCCTAACTCCTTCCATGTATCTCTACTCAAACCCGTGGTACTTAACTCTTTTTCCAAGTCTACAGGTACGCCTCGTGCTCCGGTTTCCGCTGAAAATGAGTTTGAGGTAGAGAACATTCTGGCCACCAAAAGGGTAAGAAGAAAGTCCTTTTTTCTAGTGGATTGGAAGGGGTTTGGTCCTGAGGAGAGAACATGGGAGCCCCGGGAGAACATCCATGCCCCTCTCATCCTTGATAAATTTCTCTCTGGCTTAAAAAAGGGGGGCCTAAAGGGGGGGGGGGTACTGTAGCGTCGGTGTCCCTGCCTCCTGCTAGGCAGGGACGCCGTTCCCCTCACCTCTCCGCTCCGTGTCCGGCGGCTTCCTTCCGCTCTGCTGGCAGCGCGCGCTGCTTTCCGGCCTCTGTGCTTAGGGCGCGCGCGCGCGCTCCCCCTCTCTTAAAGGGGCCGCGCGCGCCGTCCTAAGGAGTCCCCGGCCAATGGCCGGAGGACTTCACCATATATAAGGCACCTCCTCCAAAATGGAGGTGCCTGAGCAATGTTGTTGCAAACCCTTTCAACTCTGATTCAGCCCTCAGGTCCCGTTACCAGATACCTGCCAGTTACCTGCCAGATCTCTGCTTGATACCTACCTGATTCCTGTCTATCTGCTTGCATTCCTGCGGTCCGACAGTCTGCCTTCCAACACCTGTCAGTCTGTCTATGGATCTGCCTGCCCGCTCACCTGGGAGCGCTCACCTGCTACCTGCCTGCTAGCCTACCTGGAGGCTCTGCCGTCACTTGCCGTGACCACCTGCCTGTCCAGAGACTCCTGCCCGCTCACCTGGGAGCGCTCACCTGCTACCTGCCTGCTAGCCTATCTAGAGACTCTTTCCCTGCTGTCACTTGCCGTGACCACCTGCCTGTCTAGAGACTCTTATCCTGCTGTCACTTGCCGTGACCATCCGCCTGTCAAGAGACTGTCCCTGTCACTTGCCGTGACCTCCTGCCCTTCTACCCAGAGACTGTCCCTGTCACTTGCAGTGACTACCTGCCCTTCTACCCAGAGACTGTCCCTGTCACTTGCCGTGACTACCTGCCCACCTTCCCTGGGAGCCACCTGCTTCCTTACAAGGACTGCCACTTTGTATAGTTGCTCTGAGGTTCCACCTCCCAGACCCGTTACACACTGGCTCCCCATTGCTCAGAGACTCCAGTTCAAAACCATAACCATGACATACAAAGCCATTCACAACCTGTCTCCTCAATATATCTCCGACCTAGTCTCCCGTTACATACCCGCATGCAACCTCCGATCCTCACAAGATCTCCTGCTCTACTCCCCTCTTATCTCCTCCTCCCACAACCGTATACAAGATTTCTCCCGTGCTTCCTCCCTACTCTGGAACTCTCTACCCCATCGTATCAGACTCTCGCCTACCGTGGAAACCTTCAAAAGGAACCTGAAGACCCACCTCTTCCGACAAGCCTACAACCTGCAGTAACCACCGCTCCACCATACCGCTGCACGACCAGCTCTACCCTCACCTACTGTATCCTCACCCATCCCTCGTAGATTGTGAGCCCTCGCGGGCAGGGTCCTCGCCCCTCCTGTACCAGTCGCTGTCACATTGTGTTCAAGATTATTGTTATTGTAATTGTTCTTGTATTATACCCCTTTTTCACATGTAAAGCGCCATGGAATAAATGGCGCTATAATAATAAATAATAATAATAATGAAAAACTTGGACAGTATAATGGGCCCAACACAGTCCTTCATACAGAATAATTGGTCCCACACAGCTTTACACACAGTATAATGGGCCCCACATAGTCCTCCATACAGTATAATGGGCTCCACAAAGTTCTCCATACAGAATAATAGCCCCACATAGGGGTGGTGGTTCTGGTGTTGGAAGCCAAATATAATCACCCTGCGGGACAGACTCTGCCCAGGGGCCAGATATTAACATGTATGCTGTAGAGATAGATACTGCAGTATTTTGGATAAGGAGAAGTGAAATGGGGATTGGGGACTGTCACGACCCTGTGTCTCCTGTGGGCATAATACTACTCAGACAACACAAGGTGAGGGTAAAACAGTGTGGCAATACTTTATTGAACCACCAAACATACAATAAACATATAGAACAGCCCCAGCAAATACCCAAGATGGTGCAAAATTACACAGTCTCTCCCTTCCGCTGGCCCGCCAAGAATAGATCGGCTACAACTTTGAGACTTCCAAGGCCAACTACCTCAACCAGTGGCACCCCGCTTTGGGTGGATACCCACAGTGAGGAAATAGCGGAAAGCTTAGGAAGCTGACAGTCCATTGAAGAACAAGGCCAGGAGACCCGAGGGTCCCACCCTGGCCTCTCTGAACAACTCCATGGGTTCCAGGTGACCTCATTGTCCTAACCTGGCTTTCTCAGAGTGTCTCCATGGGACCAGATGATCCCAACCTGATTTCCCCAAATGTATCCATGGGTTCTCTGATGGTCAATGGAGCCGATCTGTATACTTCCAGCCAGGGCCATGTGCCCTTAGGCTGGAATCCTGTAGAATCCAAATCTGTGTGTCTCTGGATGGAGCCATGCTACCAAACTACTGTCCTGAAGAGTCTTTCTGATTCTCTTAGAAGCACAATAGAAATCCCTGTACGTCTGTGGCTTAGGTCATCATTCACAGGTCAGAGGAAGGTGCAGGGCTCATGACTCATTGTTTGAGTGTTTAATCAATTTGCATAACTTATACTCCTCTTTGAGTCACCAAGCCACAGGGTCCGCATAATGCCCAAACACTCAGATTTATACAAATACTAGTCTGTCCTTCTTGACGCACCAAAGAAAAACACAAAGTCAAAAGTCAACACAAAGATAATAGTGTATTTCTCCTGGCTTAACAAATCTAGACGTCTGGCTAATTAAGATTAGAAGCTGTCACAGGGACATTCTGTTGTAATTTCCCTTTAAGAAAGACATAACGAAAAAAGTCTGATTGAAAAAAAAAACAGTGGACCATTTTCCCAGCATTTTGTTTGTGCTGTCACATATTATAATTTGGATACAAAACCAAAAGCATTTAAATGGAATCTGTCACCCCCTGGCACTTATCTGACTTCAAATATGGGCACACAGGTGATAGAAATGTAAATCTGTACCTACCTGTATGCCCATATTAGAAGTCTTGTTGCTGTGAAATGTCTTTTTTTTTCCTTTGAAGTTTCTGATGCTTGCGGGCCCAGTGCCAGGAAGAAATCCCCGCCTCCTGTGTGAATTATAATATTTTCCCCCTCCCCTGCATGTCACAGTTCCCTGTGACGTGTATTTGCCATGGCCAGATCCCGCGCTTGCGCACTTCACTTTTTACAGAAGGCGCATAGTACTACAGGGATCTTGTGCACAGGCGCCGGCGAGTCACTGTGACTTCCCGGTGCCTGCACACAAAGATCCCAGCAGTACTACGACTGCATAGTACATGTGCGCCTTCTGTAAAAAGTGAAAGGCGCAGGCGTGGGATCTGGCCGCGGCAAATGCACGTCATAGGGCACTGGGGAGGAAACATTATAAATACCACCGGAGATGAGGATTTTTTCATGGCCCAAGAACGGGAACGCATCAGAAACTTCAATGAATAAAAAGACATTTCACAGCAGCAAAATCTCTAATCTGAGGCATACAGGTAGGTATAGATTTACATTTCTATCCCCCATATGCCAATATTAGAGGTCAAATAAGTGCCAGGGGGTGACAGATTCCCTTTAAAATCATAGAAAATGTGTTCAAAGACCTTGTGTGGAGGTTAAGAGCCGAGGCTGTAGACGCTTCATCTCCAAAAGTCTACAAAACAAGGAGGATTGGCAACTCCAAATTTCCTTGTCTATTTCATGGCTTTGGGAGCTTGGAAATTTCTGAATCAGCAGGTTTGGATAAATGGGTGACTCATCAGGTTCCATGCCTTGTCTTGAAGGAAATCAGTTCCCAATGATGGTTAATAAACTACTATACGTAGCAGGGAAAGGGATTTAACAAATGCATCACATCAGATGTTCCTACAAAGAAGGAATGGATTGTAGATGTAACTAGTAATGTGTAATATGAACATGTTTATTATTATAGTGTAGAGAAGTTACAGACATGAGACTGTGCGCTGAAAGTAATTGTAATTAGCGGCAGATAGCAGAGATTGGGAGTTAGGAAGAAGAGGGAGGAAGACATTTTTTGAAAGGGTGGGAGTATGGGTTACACTAGTTGTCCATATACTGTATATATATATAAAAATGTGAAATATTCAATGCATATACTGTAGAATATTGCTTTTTATTTGCTTATTACATGAAAGATATTAGTAACTAGAAAACAAGAAAACCTGCACTAACTAGTGTGTCTTAAATCAGAAACATAAGAACAGCAGCAAGTAGGAGTCACACCCCAGGAATGGTGGAAAATAGCCAGATGCAGAAATAAATAAATAATGCCACTACATTAGAATGTTAGGTATACATACAGCAAATTAGTATAACCAATGAGACCCATATAGGGAAAAGCCTGCAGGGTCCGCAACTACATTAAATTGATTTAACTGCAAAAGTGAGGAGCCTAAATACGTTGCGGTGATTTCCTTAAGACTTGGCCCATAAACATTGAATGACAATACAGAAAAGACAGCTACAGAAGAGGAAATCTGCTGTCACAGAGCTGTACAAACAAGTAAAAAATAAGCACTAATTAAATGCTAGTGACCAGACTGGTTGTTATATATAAAGAACTATGGTGCATAAAACTGAAATGAAAATAGACAACCAATGAGGTGTACAATAAATAGCCTAATTACAAATAATGACAAAAAAGCACCAACAGGCACAGAATAGACCAGCCTCTCAGACCGATATGTTGGTCTGAGATGAAATCCAGTGCTGTTGACCAGAGTCCACAAATAGGCAATGGTGCCTGCACAAAAAAGGGGTCCGTAGATCACTCATTGCTCTGAGGAACCTTTGTGGAGTCAAGGTGTCTATATGCAGAGAATGCTGTGAGCTGCTAGCGTGGATCGTGATGCAAACGAGCAGGGAGCCCCGGACGGTGGCTTACCCACCGCTGAGCAGACCAAGTGTGGGGATTAGCAGCGCGGCATGTGACATCACAGGATTGCACAGGGATGGAAGCCTGGATGCTCCATCCTATCCCTTACGCGCTTCGGAGATGTTCCGATCTCCTTCATCAGAGGGTGAGATCCACGCTAGCAGCTCACAGCATCCTCTGCCTACAGACACCTTGACTCCACAAATATAATACTAATTATGTATTTTTCAGACTGTAAGACGTACCCCAGGTTTAGACAGTAGAAAATAGGAAAGACATTTTTTTTTACTAATTAAATCTTCCCTGGTGTAAAGTGGAGAAGTCAATATCACTAATTATAAATATACTGGGGTAGAATAGGGAAGTAATAAATCTATTGTTAGTGTCTCTCTGCACCACGTGTTATATTTACATATAGCGTCACAGCACGGACATTAATGACCACTCTGCAGCGCACATATATACACATAATGCTGCTGGACACTCTGCATATTTACATACACACACAGCTCTGCTAAATCTGCACATTTACATACACACACAGCTCTGCTACATATACACATTTATGTACACACAGCCATATTTATTTTTATTATGCATTGCTTATATAGCGCCATCATATTCCGCAGCGCTTTACAGACATTATCATCGCTGTCCCAATGGGGCTCACAATCTAAATTTCCCATCAGTAGGTCTTTGGAGTGTGAGAGAAAACTGGAGAACCCAGAGGAAACCAATGCAAACACGGGGAGAGAATAAAAACTCCTTGCAAATGTTCAAATGTTGTCTTTGGTGGAATTTGAATCCAATACCGCAGCACTGCAAGGTTGCAGTGCTAATTACTGAGCCACCATGCTGCCCATGCAGTAGCTCTGCTACATATGCACATTCACATACACCGAGCTCTACTACATATGCACATTTATATATATTATCCATATATATACACACATACACACACACCACACACAAATCTGCTACATATACATATTTACATACACTGTGTATACATTACTCCGTTTTGCAGTTCCTTCCAGATCATGTGAAAGGTCCTGGAGCTAGTCAGGAGGAAGGTTCTTCAGCTGCTCACTCAGGACAAGCAGCCTCTGTGCAGGTCCCAGTATCTTCCTCTCCTGCTCTGCACCGATCACATGGATCAGTGTGGGGCAGGAGGAGAGAGCAGTTCTCTATGTGATCGGGAAGGACACTGTCTCAGTGTTCTCCTCCGTTGCAGGAAGCTGCCGCCATACTGTAAGAGGCAATCACTTATTATAGTCCAAAAAATACAGTAAGTTCTAAGGTAATTTCCCTTTCTTGTTTAATTATACGACTTTCTGTTATATGGTTTTGTACAATTTGTCAATAAGATATAGTTTCTCCCTGTGTGCGTTATTTTTTATGTTTAACAACATATGTTTTCTAGTAATTCATTTTTCACATTCTAGGTATAATAATGGCTTCTTCCCTTGCAGGATTTTTGATGTTTAACAAAATAGCATTATTGTTCTAAACATTTCCCACATTCTTCATATGATTATTGCTTCTCCCTTGTGTGAATTATTTTATGCTTATCTAGACTTGATTTATCTGACCAACAATTCCCACATTCTGAACATGAATATTGCTTCTCCCCTGTGTGAGTTCTCTGGTGTCTCAGAAAATTTGATTTCTCTATAAAACATTTTCCACATTCTGAACATGAAAATGGCTTTTTTCCTGTGTGACTTCCCAGGTGTATAACAAGATACGATTCCTGGTTAAAATATTTCCCACATTCTGAGCAGGAAAAAGGCTTCTACCCTGTGTGAACTTTCTGGTGTATAAGAAGCGATGATTTCTGTACAAAATATTTTCCACATTCTGAACATGAAAAAGGCATTTCCCCTTTGTGAGTTCTCTGGTGTGTAAGAAGATATGATTTATGTCCAAAACATATTCCACATTCTGAACATGAATATGGCTTCTCCCCTGTGTGAGTTCTTTGGTGACTAACAAGAACTGATTTCTGTACAAAACATTTTCCACATTCTGAACATGAATATGGCTTCTCCCCTGTGTGAGTTCTCTGGTGTCGATCAAGGTGTGATTTCCCTACAAAACATTTTCCACATTCTGAACATGAAAAAGGCTTCTCCCCTGTGTGAGTTCTCTGGTGTCTATCAAGGTGTGATTTCTCTACAAAACATTTCCCACATTCTGAACATGAAAAAGGTTTCTCCCCTGTGTGAGTTCTCATATGTGCAACAAGTGATGATTTCTGTACAAAACATTTCCCACATTCTGAACATGAAAAAGGCTTCTCCCCTGTGTGAGTTCTCATATGTGCAACAAGCAATGATTTCTGTACAAAACATTTCCCACATTCTGAACATGAAAAAGGCTTCTCTCCCGTGTGAGTTCTTTGATGAATAACAAGAATCCATTTCTGGTTAAAACATTTCCCACATTCTGAACATGAATATGGTTTCTCACCAGTATGAATTCTCTCATGCCTAACAAGATCTGATTTCTGGTTAAAATATTTCCCACATTTGAAACAAGAAAATCTCTTCTCTTCTGTGTGATTTTTTTGATGTTTAACAAAAGATGTTTCGTTGAGAAAACTATTTCCATATTCTGAATGTGTAACTGGCTTCTTTGCTTTAAGAGAAGTTTGTTTTTTAATGCCTATTTTCTTACTTTTATTTTTCTTAGTAGTCTGTAATGAATCAGAAGATAGGACCTGTTTCATAGGATCAGATGATAGGTCTTTGCTGTGAAGGGATGATAGTATATCTGGAGTAATGAAATTCACTTCAATTGTATCCTGTGTGATCTCAAGGTCATCTGATTTAAAAATGGAAGATGTCAGTTGTCCCCCTGATCTCCTGTCACCGTCATCTGCCAAGATATAAAACAGTTAGTATTTTTTAATCAAATATACTTGAAATTTTAATTTTTTTAATATTTCTACTCAAAATGTCCACAGAAATGGGAAGTTATGCAGCAAAAATTATTCACTAAGACAATGACAGTTCACAGTCTAATAAAAGGCGTCATAGCATGAACTAGTAGAGTGTGGAGTTCAACTGTTTGTTCATTCTGCCTCCAAAATATTGGAATGAAAAGCCACCAAAAAATGTTATGCATGCAAATATAAAACTAAAAAAAGCTTCTACGTATCCTGCAAAAAAACGAGCCCCCACTCAGCTGTCAAAATGGTCACTACTCCTATAGATTAATACACTGATGGTTATAATTTATAAAATGGAGTCACTTTATGGGGTTTTCTGCTGCTCAGGTTTTCTGCCATTCTGTAGCATTGGGCTTCTGCAAATGGTGTGTCATATCTCCTCTGGGATCTGGTCCTGCAATGTTTGTTTCTATCACCAGTCGCCACCATCCTTCATTCTGCTGATGGCGCTAGTGATGAAGGAGACATTGGAACCAGAAGGTCTGGGTGGCGCAGGCTCTTTCCAGCCACTAAGAATCGGGTGGCCAGGACCAGTAGTACCATCCAGTCTGGCAGTATGGGTGTGTGTGCTGTCCAGCTGGAATAATCAGCTCCCTGCTTCAGTTAATTGGAAAGCACCACACACTACTAGAGCTAATAATATATTGCTGGAAGCTGCCAGACACAGCCTTGTTCTCTTCTGGTTCAGTTGGTGCATTTGATCCTGTTGTGATCCTGGCCCATTTACTGACTATTCTTTTATCCACTGATTTTGTATTTTCTGTGCCCTCCTGGTTCTATCTAAAATCTTGGCCCCTCAAAGTAATTTCAAAAGTGAAAGGCTAGTCTCTCATATGGCAGCATACAGGACCTGTATAACCGCGAGTAGGCGGTAAGACACTATGTTACTGCTTAACTTTTATAAAAAGTTGTCAGGTTAATGGAAACGTTAGGTTGGTAGATTTTAGCCATCTCAAAAGAGGTACAAAAGGGTGGGGGTTATTGGTGCAGTATCTGGGATGATCTCAGCCTGGACCAATTAAGCAGTGATACAGCTTGTTTATATGCTGTCATATTTTTTTTTTTTAAATCTTTTTTTAAATTTGGTATTTTAATATAGATTTATTAAAGGTTATATTTTATTACACCCTTTTTTTGCTATATCTATTAAAACTAAGTGGCTACTTGTTGGTATACCCAGCTACTTGATTTGCTACCCAAAAAATAGGTTTGTACATTTAATTGAACATATAAAAACTTGTTGCCAAACTAGTAAGCCTTCCATCATCTGAAAAAAAATAAAAGAATGCTGAAAAAAATAAAACGGGATGTTGGAAAAATGCTGCAGACCTAAAGTAGAAATACCGTAAAACTATTTTGTCTGGTATCTTTATCTTATTATGTAGCGGTTGGAGGGGGTCAGAAAACCTGTCAGCATCTGGTGTCACCACCATTTGCCTCGCGGTGCAACACATCTCCTTCGCATAGAGTTGATCAGGTTGATGAATGTGGCCTGTGGAGAATGTTGGTCGACTCCTCTTCAATGGCTGTGCAAAGATCTTGCATGGCCAGCATACTCACCAGATGTCACCCATTGAACAGATTTGGGATGCTCTGGATTGGCGTATATGATAGCGTGTTCAAGTTCCTGCCATTATCCAGCACCTGAACCCACAGATGCTTCACAGAATTTTATACCATTGAGCAGTGAAAATAAATAAAATAAAAAATCTAATTTTTCTCACAAAATTTTTGTTTTAACCCCAAATTTTTAAGTTCCCCAAGAGTAACAGAAGTAAATGGACCAGTTTGTTGTGCAATTTCTCCTGAGCAGGCCGATATCCTATATATGGGGGAAAACCACTGTTTGGGCACATGGCAGGGTTCAGAAGGGGATGAGCAGCAATTGGCTTTTGGAACACAAAAATGGCTGGAATAGATAGTGGTCGCCATGTAGCCCCTGATGTGCCTTAACAGTGGAAACCCCCCACATGTGACCCCATTTAGTAAACTACAACGCTCAAGGAATTTGCCTAAAGGTGTGGTGAGCACCTTGAAAGTGCAGATGCTTCACAGAATTTTATAAAGTTGAAAATGACAAAATGTTGTTTCAGCCCGAAATTTTCCCCTTTCACAAGGGTAACAGGAAGAATTGCACAACAGATTTTCGGGTCCATTTTATCCTGAGCACACCGATACTCCATAGGTGGTGGAAAACTACTGTTTGGGTGCATGGCAGCGCTCGGAAGGGGAGGAGCGCCAATAGAATTCTGGAGCGCAATTTTGGCTGAAATATATTCCAGATGTCATGTTATATTTGAAGAGCCTCTAACATGCCAAAACAGCAGAAACTCCCACAAGGGGCCCCATTTTGGAACCTACTCTTCTTGAGGAATTAATCTAAGGCACACATGTCAACTCTGGCCCGTGGGCCAAATCTGGCCCGCAGGATGATTATATTTGGCTCGTGACACCTGAATCACCACCCCTATGTGGGGCCATTAGTCTGTATGGAGGACTTTGTGGCGCCCATTGTACTGTATGGAAGGTTATGTGGGGCCATTATAGTGTCTGCAGGACTATGTGGGGCCCATTATTTTGTATGGAGGACTCTGTGGGGCCCATTATCCTGTATACTGGTTGGCCCACGACTTTGTTCAAGTTTTTCTTTTTGGCCCTCTGTGTGTTTGAGTTTTACATCCCTGATCTAGGGGTATAGTGAGCATTTTTAACCCTCAGGCAAGTCACAGAATTGTATAAAATTGGGCTGAGTCACTGGAAAATTGCCATTTTTTTTCCAAGAAAATGATACTTTAGCCCCAAATTATCAATTTTCTAATGGACGGTACAATTTGTTCCGCAATTTCTCCTAAGTATGCCAATACCCCATATATGGTTGAAAACTACTTTTGTGGCACAGCGGAAAGCTCAGAAGGGAAGGAGTGCCATATTGGAGTTCAGATTTTGTTGGAATGGTTTGAGGGTACCATGCCACTTTGGAAGAGCTAAGGTGCCAAAAAAGCTGAACCCCCCACAAGTAACCCCATTTTACAGCTGTCAGTGAATTTATCTATGGGTGCAGTTATTATTATGACACCACAGGTGTGTCACAATTTTAGTCCATTGGGCAGTGAAGAAAAAATAATTACATGTTTACCAGAAAAAAATTAGTTTTACCCCAGATTTTACAGTTTCACATGGGGAAATGGGTAAAAATGGCACCAAAATTTGTTGCACAATTTCAGCTGAGCGTGGCAATACCCTATCTGTGTCTGTACAGTACTGCTTAGCCACACGACGAGAATCGGGAGGACTGGAGCGCTATTTGACTCTCAGAGAAAAAATTATCGCAGAATAGTTTGTGGACTCCATATACAGAGCCTCTAAGTGTCAGAAGAGTAGAATCCCCCCTCAAGTGTCCCCATTTTGGAAATTACACCCCTCTGGTAATTTATCTACAGGTGTAGTGACGACTTTGACTCCATGGGCGTTTTCCAGAAACAAGCAGCAGTGAATATTGGTGAGTGAAAATTGGAAATAAGCCATTGTTGTGCCCGTACATTGTGCCCATACATTGTAGTGCCCAGTAGGTTGTAGTGTTAATACATTGTGCCCAGCTCGTGCTTCTGGAAACACGTACTCCAGTAAATTAAGCAGGCTCTCATGGGTACAGAAATGCCAAACACGTGGACGCTAAATGTGGTTTAGGTACACTGGAGCTCAGAAAGGAGAGGGGCATTTGGATTTGGGAGAGCAGAATTCGCTGGATTTCTTTTGGGGGTGAAGATCCATAGTACATAGGCTTTTGAGAAGCACTACCAGTAACGTGGAAGCCCCTATATGTCCATTGACAGAAGACGGACCTGAGTGGGGACTTGCTTTTTTGTGGATTGAGCTAAAGCTTTTATTTGGAACATTTTACATAACATTTCGAATCACATTTATCCTGTGCTCTACGCTGAGCACTCACATCGGGGTTTCCATCTAAATCGCCGAATGACGTGATTCAGATGAAACTTCTGAGGGATCCATTCACTATAATGAGGCAGCAGAGTTACTCTGGACTCCGACTAGCTCTTTTCAGTGGTGTCCTTTTCAGAGATGCACAAAACTGTGGCCGACCGCACTTTTAAGCACACTTAAAAAGACGGACACAGCTGAATCACAGGTCAGACCGCGTCCACTGTTTATTGGTATAATTTTATTTTTTAATGTTACTTAGTCCCTCTATGGGACTTTAACTTTTATTACTCTGATCGCTGGAATAATGCATTGCAATGCATTATTCCTGCCAGAATTACACTAACAGAAGCCTCTTAGACCATATTCCTAGCATGGTCTAATTGGCTGCCTTAGGTCTCTGACCCGGAGGTCATCATGACAACAATCTGGCCCATGAACTCTGAGCCAATGGACTGCAACTTAGGCCGGCGTTGCTCCTATTTGGCCTACCCCGCCAGCAGCGCGGTTCCTCAACATGGCGAGGGCCCTCAGGCGTGCTCAGTGTCCGTAAATGGGGTGCAAGTGTCTGGACTCTTGGACTCAGGAAGTTTGGTGACCCTGATAAGGGCCACACTCCCTCATCGGCTGGGACTCCATTTATGTGAAAGATCATGACAGAATTGTGCAAGACACTACAGGTTGCACAGCTCAGAACCTGAGTGTACCATTCCCAGATGGACGGACTGGTGGAGAGGTTTAACAAAACCTTGAAGGCGATGTTGAGGAAATCAGTGGAGAAGGATGGCCGAAATTGGGACTGTCTGCTTCCCTATCTGTTGTTCTCCATCAGGGAAGTTCCCCAAGCTTCCACAGGCTTCTCCCTGTTTGAACTACTCTATGGCCGACACCCTCAAGGGCTCTTGGATGTGGCAAAAGAGTGCTGGGAAGCTGACACCACTCCCTATAGGAGCGTGGTGAAGCATATTGCCCAGATGCAAGAGAGGATTACCAATGTGATACCCATTGTGAAGGAGCACCTCCTCAAGGCACAGGAGGCACAGTCCAGGGTGTATAATAGATCAGCCAGAGTGAGACAGTTCAACCCAGGAGATCGAGTACTTGTGTTAGTGCTTACAGTGGAGAGTAAGTTCCTGGCCAAGTGGCAGGGCCCCTATGAGGTGGTAGAAAAAGTTGGGGAAGTCAACTATAAAATCCACCAAGCGGGGAACAGGAAGCCCTATCAAGTTTACCATGTTAACCTGCTTAAATCATGGCAGGACAGAGAATCCTTAGAAGCTCCTTGTCTGGTAGCCAAATCTGACGTCAACGCGGAAGATGTTAAGGTGGCAGACACCTTGTCCAGCTCACAGAAAATGTCGGGAGCTGTTGCAGCAAAATAAAGACCTGTTTTCTGAGTTGCCAGGACTCACTCAGGTCATAGAGCATAAGATACTCACAGAG
This sequence comes from Phyllobates terribilis, assembly GCF_046119375.1. Taxonomy (NCBI): domain Eukaryota; kingdom Metazoa; phylum Chordata; class Amphibia; order Anura; family Dendrobatidae; genus Phyllobates; species Phyllobates terribilis. The sequence goes on along the minus strand of NW_027362765.1, from coordinate 30,099,642 downwards.
CCAAATGTTCACGTCAACCTAAAATCGTATCGGATCCCAGAGGCCCGCAGAGAGGTGATCTCGAAAGAGGTGAAGCGGATGCTTAACCTGGGAATCATAGAAGAGTTCAAGAGTGGCTGGTCCAGTTCCATAGTCTTAGTGCCGAAACCAGATGGAGAATGGTGGTTTTGAAATGACTATAGGAAGCGAAATTAAGTTTTAAAGTTCGACGCCTACCCAATTCTTAGGGTAGATGAGCTTACTGAAAAGCTAAGACCAGCTTGGTACATAACCACCCTTGACCTCACCAAAGGATACTGGCAAATTCCTCTGTTTAAAGAGGCCAAGGAGAAGACGGCCTTCTCAACGCCAGACGGATGCTATCAGTAAGTCAGGATGCCGTTTGGGTTGCAGGGAGCTGCGGCCACTTTCCAGAGAGCCATGGACCGGATCTTAGCACCCCACAAAAAGTATGTAGAGGCCTACCTAGATGACATTGTCATATTCAACCAGGACTGGGGAAGTCATATTCAGCCAGGACTGGGGAAGTAATCTTGACAAAGTTCAAGCCATACTTGACGCCCTAAGGAAGGCGGGCATTATCATCAACTCAAAGAAATGAGCTATGGGGATGGAGGAAGCCAAGTATCTGGGCTACGTGGTTGGTAGAGGTGAAATAAACCACAAATAAATAAGGTCGAGACGATCCTGAACTGGCCACAGCCCCTCTCTAAGAAGCAGGTCAGGGCATTTCTAGGCATCGAGGGCTGCTATAGAAGATTTGTCCCTAATTTCGCCCTAATAGCAGCTCCGCTGACAGATCTTCTGAAAGGGACGAAGTCGAATATGGCTAAGTGGTCCCCGGAAGCTGTGGCGGCCTTCCAGGAACTAAAACTGGCCTTCTGTAAACATCCAGACTTGGTGGTGCCCAACTTCTCCAAAGAGTTCGTGATCCAGATGGACGTAGTCTTGTCCCAGGAGATACAGTAAATGGAGAGGAACACCCTGTAATGTACCTCAGTCAGAAGCTGTCCATATGTAAGAAGAACTACTCCATAGTGGAAAAAGAATATTTAGCCATCAAGTGGGCGTTGGACACTCTGAGGTATTACCTGTTAGGTACAAGGTTCAGGTTAGTGTCGGACCATGCTCCACTGAGGTGGATGCGAGAGAAGAAGGGGAACAATTTCCGAGTAACTAGGTGGTTCCTAGCTCTACAGGATTTTAGTTTTCATGTGGAGCATAGGCATGGGAAACAACAGGGGAATGCTGATGCGCTATCAAGGGTCTAATGTATGGCAGAAGGTGGCAAGCCCCCCGGCTTTGGGCAGAGGGGGGGGGGATATCTAAGGTTGCAGCCGGACAGGTCATGGACAGGAGGTATGTGTCCCCGAGGTGCCAAGCCTCTGTGATGTAGGACTCGGAAAAGCAGGCTACAGCACACATAGTGCCAAGAGGTGTTTAATAGACCCTGATTATGGGGCTGGGTTTTACGAACAGCTGAAAGAGCTGGGTGAGATCAGCTGCTCACTTATCTCCAGTCCAGGTCTAGGAAGGTCTGATTTAAGACAGCTGCGCCTGTCTCAGTCTGTCTGTGTGTTTCGCAAGGTGAGCAGGCCTTGCATGTGCTGCTCAGACTCTGCTGAAGTTAGGGAAAAGGACTTCATTTAAACGGCTGAGGGCGTGCTGCATGGACTTGTTATTTTTGAGTTTTATTTTGTTGTACCTTGTTCTGTGCCAGGAAACGGCTCTTTCATGTTTGTCTCCTAAGCGGTTTATGCAAGCAAAATAAACCAATCTGGATTTCTAATGAAAATGCTCCCTGTGCCCACCTCAACCGCAGCCGAGTGAGTACTAAACCCTACAGGAGACATAGAATTAAAAAAAAGAACGCATGTTCAGGGGGAGAACTACAAGACTAAACCAGAAACCAAGCAATGTGAACTGAGGTCTAAGATGGTACACATGCAAGAAATAGAAGCATGTTCACACTAGCAAAAAGATGCAAAACCTACAAAAGACAAAAAATATATCTCGTACCCTACCATCATTATATATAAATGTAAAGCAAAGTTGCATATGAAATATAGGGTACTTAGTGAACTATTTTTGATCAAAAAAAGTATACAAGCCGTCCCACCAGCGACAAGGTGACCCTAAATTGGGACGGACCTACACTGGACTGGGAGTAAACCAGAGTTGCATTCATTTATGGTGGACCACTGGAGCTACCATGAGTTCTGACCAGAAGAGGAGAAGGTATTAGTACTCAAGCCAGTAGGAGCAATTGTGTAGAAATCCAAATTTTTTAGTATCGAAAAATAATGGAAATAATGACAGAGTGATGCCATGAAACCAGCGCTCGAACCATGACAACGCATCTCCAGCAGGCGTGAATAAATATATATTACAGCCATCAACCAAGCATTGGTTACAGATATATCATGGCACAGGTGTAATGTTTTTTCCCTTTTAGATTACCATAACCCACTTTGAAGTTACTTGGTTTTAAAATAAATTAAAAATTCAGGATAAAGGGAAACTTGACACCCACTGCACTTTTAATGTTGTCGATCATAAAAGCGAAGTTTGGCCACAAAGACTGGATGGACCTGGTCTTGTAGGGACCATATGAGCACATTCAACAGACATCATCCAATAAGATATCATGATTCTATAAAGGCAACAGGCTCATTATCCTCCTCTTTATCTTGGAGGCCCACCTTAATATTCTTCCAGTCATTTCCTAACTTGTCAGCAAATTCTACGTACTCTGTCATTGGGCTTTGTAGTTTACAGATCAGGGTAAATAAGGGTCAGCATGTTTTGATTTCCGAGGGTAGGTGGATCCTCCAGGTTGTAAGCTCTATAGAAGAAGGGCTTTCAATGCCCAAAGTAATTTGAACAGTTTTGGGAGGAAGAACATTTGGGGGTCTTATGGCAGAATGGTGATCACATGACTGTGATATGTCCGGACTACACCACCAATAAAGCAGTGAAAGCTGATGACTGAGAAGAATCTGTGACTCTGCATTTAGTGGTTACTACTCACCTGGTCGGTTATCTGTAGAAATCTCCTCTTTACACCGCTGATCACCCCTTACACATGTCTCTGTAGTATTAATATGATCTTCACCCTGAAATAAATATTGTAAAAGTCACCAACAAATGGAGAAGCCACGTCCATGATCAGCTCTAATCCTGCCATCTCCACCGTTCTCATTACACAAATATAAAACATATAATACTGGTGGATAAAAGAAGACTGAGCACAAGACCTTCACAGTCATCTACATATCATAGGGGAGATCTCGTATCACCTTCTCTCCATCTACCTGATGATCATGAGGAACACTGGGATTTTCTTGTTTACAGTCTTGTGGAAGAAGAGGACGGGGACATCCCTCTGGTGTTGTCCTCTTACTGGATAGATCTGCAGGAAACACATGCAGGGACTGAATTCATTCTTTATATACATATAATTATAGGCTGTGTTTATTTAGTCCTATCTATTACCTGCTGATCTGAGGGGCTGGGGAACCTCCATCATGACATTCTTGTACAGATCTTTGTGTCTTTCTAAATACTCCCACTCCTCCATAGAGAAATAGACGGCGACATCCTTATACCTTATAGGAACCTAACACATACAATGATACGGTCATACCCCCGATTCCTTCATATCGTGAATGTATAATGTCCCAGCATTCCCAGCAGTGTCACCTCTCCAGTCAGCAGCTCAATCATCTTGTAGATGAGTTCAAAGATCTTCTGGCATTTGATGTCCTCATTTATCAGAGGGTGAGGTAGAAACCTCGGGATTGGGCTCAGGGGTCTTCCCCATCCCTCAGACACAGGGGCCTGACAGCGCTCACTAGAGGTCTTCTTCACTACTGTGTAATCCTGGTTATGGAGAGACACATTAATAAATCTCACTACAGACATTTCCCGAGTCCTCACCTCTCTAGTTCTGTCCATCTGTTATTCTCCTAGATCAGAATGATGTAATGTGATGTCATCAGAATCTCTCACCTCTCCAGTAAGCCGGAAGAGGATCTCTAGGGTGAGGTGTAATAGCCTCTCCACCATATCCATTCTTGATGGGTAAATCAAAAAAATTCTCTAAATATAGAAGATATCCACTGAGAAGATCCGATTTTATAGGGACCTGAATGTGAAGAAGATGAGCCAATGTAACATCAAAAAGAATCCCATGCAATAATACAATTACTGGAGATAATAAGAGGAAACATGAGGAGATATAATTTGTAGATCTTCTATTCTTATCGCCTATCGAGTGGAACATAAGTTATTAAGGAAAAAATCCAAACCTACAGGGCCCTGTGTGAAAAAGTGATTGCCCACCCCCTTAAAACATAAATTAACTGTGGTTTATCACATCTTTGGGAAGCTGACTTCAATTTCCCTAGCCAAACTGTCACGCAAGGTGTGGGAAAGACTAAGTGCAAGACAAAGGGAAGAGGGGAAGGGAGCCCAGACTCTAGGGAAAGGGGGGAGTGGAAACCTCCTAGGCTGATCTGATATCACCCTGTCTCCCCTACCGTCTCTATATTGGTTCCTCACCAATCGCCGCACAGGAACCTACACCTGTATAGTTCATCCTCACTAACAACTAAAGACCACAAAGGAGACAAACACGGGGGAAAGTAACTTAGCTTGAGCTGACTTCAGAGAGATAACTCCAAACATCCTCCTAGCACCAGAGAAGTAGCAAGCAGTCTAAAATAGCTCCAAGCGTTCACGCTTTCCCAGAGGCAAAGTGAAAGTATTTAAACACCCAGGCCTGGGTGTCAATTAGAAGGGGGGAGGTAGCTGCTGGGTCCTAGAGTGAAACAGATCTAAGAAGGTGTCTGTAATGCCAAATGAAGAGATCTTCTCCAACCAACTGCAGGGCGACTGTCCGTCATATCTGACACAACCGTGACAATTTGTCAGGTGATTTATATCACAATTATCCACAGTATCACTGCCCGGGAAGGTCACAAAAACCATCTGCTGTGATCTTTGGAGCGAACAGCTCTCTGCTGCCCCCTATTGTCTGGACAATTACACTATTGGCCAATGATCAATGGAGATGGCCGCGGGCAGTTCGTACTAACAGGCCAGTTATCAGTAAACTAACAGTGAGCGTATGGTATATACACCTCCGTATTCCAACGCATGAAATATGTGTATATACTGCGGTACGATCACTGCTAACTCCACGATAACCCCAGAAATATTGTTAGCTGCCACCACTAGTCGTGTTTTAATCAGGCTGACTGGAGGCTTGATTCTGGTTCTGGTAGCATATGGTTTTGGGGTGAAGTTTACAGAACAAAAGCAACAGAACTATTACATTTTATATTTAATTCAAAGGGAGGCAGTGTTTATGAAAAAATATACAAAAGGTTTTACAAATGGGCCAAAACAATACAGCATATACAGCTACATAAAATAAAAGAGATAAAACCAAAAAATCTCACTACACCGATCGCAGAGATGATTCAGTTTAGCCGAAGGAGAGCACTTCGATTGGCCGTTCAGCGAACGGAATTCCTCCATACACAATAAATGTATCTCTCTACACAAACCCAGATCATAATTTGGCTTGATCTTTTATCAGCCACTGAGTCCCACTCACACACTTCCCCGTGATGACCTTACATGGACCGGGTTGTGGGCTGCTCTCAGCCCTTCATGATCTTATGAAATCCCCAACTTATGCGGTAACTCCTCTCAGGATGATCGCAGAAGTTGGAGATTGACGCCATATTTTCCATTGGGATTTTATCTTTAGAGACCAAACATGACATGGCTGTTATCCATTATCAAGCCACTGTGGTTTTATGGCTCACTGGCAGGGGCTACAGTTATGAGAAAATATGTATCTTTTTCCCCCGTTAGCCCCGATGCTGAAAAGGACTCATTAATGATTTCTAGAAATTCGAATATTCTATATTTTCTTTCGGAGACGTCCAAACTGCTGAAGCTTTGCTGATGCAGGGTGACAATGGCTGTTCCTATAGAGTGTGAGGTGTCTGTTTTAATCATCTTCAAACTTAAAAAGCCTTTAACTGTCTAAACTATTTGTCCATTCTGTACTCTTTGTCCATACACAATTGACATCCTGCAGGAGCTCATGCAAGCATTTTAACTAGGGTTGGTACTTCTCTGTCTATTGTACAATCCTACCTCTAAGAAACTAGACTGTCAGCTTCTTGCATGTTAAGTCAGCTCGTTCACTATTGTCTAAGTCTAGGGGATTGCTTACTGGAAATGTGAGTGACTTCAGATATTTTTAATATTTTCTATGGACAGCATTCTTTTTTCGGACAACCTCTAAAATACAAAAGGAGAGAGGTTTTTAATCACCCTCATGATACTCTCTTTTTTGTCTACCAATGGGGTATCCCTTTTATGTCCGATGTCTCTGAGGTGTTCACTGATACGTCTTCTAGATTCCCTTTTAGATTTCCCCCAAAGTCTAAATATAGTGAGACTTTTACTAAAATTTTGGTTGAGTTTCTAGATAAAAAAATTATCACAAAGAATGAATTTAAATTTATGGCACCTAGTTGCCCTACCATTCCAACTTTTTATGCTCTTTATAAAGTTCACAAAGGGTTAGACCCACTTAGAGCACCACAAAACCCAAGATGTAAACAAAATTAACATATACCCTAAGTATAAGTAAGCAAAAACCAAAAGTGCATATAAGTAGCACAGGTTGCTTAGTAAACACTGTTTTTGATTAAAAAAAAAAAAAGAGTAAAAGACATTTATGCTTTAGTTTCTTGCACTCAGTGCACACAAGGGTGTGGCCTCCCTTTCTTTGAGATAAACATTATGTGTATCATAGAATATTAGAGTTGGAAGGGACCTCCAGGGTCATCTGGTCCAACCTCCTGCTCAATGCAGGATTCATCTCAGACAGATGTCTCAGACAGATGTCTGTCCAGCCTCTGTTTTAAGACTTTCTTTTGAAGAATTCACCACCTCTTGTGGCAGCCTGTCCCATTCATTGATCACTGTCAAGAAGCTTTTTCTAATATCTAATCAGTATCTTCTCCCTTTCAGTTTCACTCCATTGCATCTCGTGTTTCCATGTGCAAATGAGAATAAAGCTGATCCCTCTACACTGTAACATCCCTTAAGATATTTATAGACAGTTATTAAGTCTCCTCTCAGTCTTCTCTTTTGCAAGCTAAACATTCCCTGATCCTTTAACCATTCCTCATAGGACATGGTTTGCAGACCGGTCACCATTCTGGTTGCTCTTCTCTGAACTTGCTCCAGTTTGTTCATGTCTTTTTTAAGATGTGGTGCCCAAAACTGGACACAGTATTCCAGATGATAATTACTTCACACGATCTAGAATGTATGCTTCTGTTAAGGCAACCCAGAATTGTGTTTGCCTTTTTTGCTGCTGACTCATGTTCAGTCTGTGATCTATTAGTATACCCAAGTCTTTTTCACACGTGCTGTTGCTTAGCCCTATTCCCCCCATTCTGTATATGCTTTTTTCATTTTTCTTGCCCAGATGTAGGACTTTGCATACATTCTTGTTAAAAACCATTCTGTTAGTTGCTGCCCACAGTTCCAGTTTGTTTAGGTCTTTTTGAATCCTCTCTATCTCTTCTCTAGTGTTAGCTGTCAGTCCTAGCTTTGTGTGATCAGCAAATTTAATCAGTTTACTCTCATCCAAATCATTGATAAAGATGTTGAACAACACAGTGCCCAGGACAGAGCCTTGTGGTACCCCACTTGAGACATTCTTTAAACTGCATGTGCAACCATTTATGACCACTCTTTGGGTCCGATCACTAAGCCAGTTATGAATCCACCTAACAGTTGCCTTGTCGATTACATAGTTAGTTATTTTTTCAATAAGAATAGTATGAGATACTTTGTGAAATACTTTGCTAAAGTCAAGATATGCCATATCTACTGTGTTTCCCTGATCCACCCAGTCAGTGATTCTGTCATAGAAGGAAATTAAGTTAGTTTGACATGACTTATTAGTTACAAACCCATGCTGGCCCTGTTAATCACTTCATTCTCATATAGGTACTTACATGCATGTTGTTTAATAATTTGTTCAAAGATCTTTCCTGACATAGAAGTAAGACTCACAGGCCTATAGTTTATATAGCTTCCCATTGCTGGATGTCCATAGTTTGGCCCCGGCCCTGCTCGGCCCTTATAAACACTGAGGTCATTTTTGACACATGGTAAGGTTTTATTACTTGAGGTTAGGAACGTCTCGACTAGTTACACCTTGGCGCTGATAAGATGGCTTTTACGCATTTTTTGATCAAAAGCAGAGTTTACTAAGTACCCTATGTTATGTATATGCACTTTTGCTTTTTAATTACTTATAGTAGGGTATGTGCTCATTTAGTTTCTTTCTTTGGTTTTGTCTGTTTAATGACCAGTGTGAACATACTCCTACATGTTGCATGTATACCAACATATACTTCAGTTCATTTCATTTGGTTTTTCTTAGAGGACGACCAATAGTGTCAGGAGTAAATTCCATTAGTCATTCCACAGGGATGTAAATAGACAAGATACTCTGCCCCTTTGTCATTTTGATGCCTTCAAATGTCAGGGATACAGTCGATCTCTTGGTGAAATTGGATGGTAAGGTCATAGAGGACAACACTATTTGGCTTCCATAGATGTAGAGGCACAATATAGCAGTATTCCCCATGAAGCAGGGATCATGGCGGCTAATTATTTCCTTAAATCCAGAACCATACAATGTAGTGTACATAACCAATTTCTTTCCAAATTCCTTCAATTTATTTTTACCCAAAACTATTTCCTATTTAATGGGAAGATATTCCACCAGCTCAGAGGAAACCACGATGGGGAGTCTCTGTGCTCCGTCGTATGCAAATCTGCTTCTGGGCTGGTGGGAGAAAATGGTAATCTTCCAAGATGAAGCTTGATGGAACGCCAAGATAATGTTCTGGGCCATATATATATATATATATATATATATATATATATATATATATATAGACGATGTGTTCCTTCTATGGTCCGGATCCGCTAAAGAGTTCAATTCATTTGTTGAGTGCCGGAATATCAACAACATTGGCCTCAAATTCACGCCAGAAATGAACAGCACAGAGTTGCCCTTCCTAGATCTCACCATTAAAATTGATAGGCAAGGAAATCTGATAACTCGCACATACCGTAAACCAACTGCCACAAACAATTTATTCAAATAGGAAAGTCATTACCCTGTCTTTCTCAAAAAAGGTTTACCTAAAGGACAATATCTCGGTATTAGAAGAAATTGTTCAAAAATCGATGACTTTAGGATGCAGGCAATGAACTTAAGAAGTAGATTCATCCAGAAAGGGTACCACAAAGCAACTCTGTATTCAGCTTTTTATAATGCTCTTGATCAGGATAGATAATCACTCCTACACCACAGGAAAGAGGGGACAATAAAATAATAGTAAGAATTATAGGTACGACAATCTATCAAATCAGGTTTATCGGAAAATTAAAAACATAGATGCATACTTCGAGCGGATCCGTATGTAAGGGATATCATTCCAACTAATCCAAGTATCACCTACAGAAAAAGTCGAACTATCAGGGACCGACTAGTCCAGTTTTTATAAAAATCCAACACAGGAAGGTACTTGGCTAGACCGTAGAACCTGTGGCACTTTTATCTGTAGTGACTGTGATTTCTGTAACTGGATTAGACAGTGTTGGAGCTTCACTGGGGAGCCTTCAAACAAAAACTTTTTATCAGAGATTTTGCGACCTGCAAAACAACAGGTGTTATATATGTGGCCACGTGTAACTGCCCATTAAATTATGTGAGGGAAAAAAAGGGAATTTAGAAGACGCATCAGTGAACATCTCTGGGACATCAGACATAGAAGAGATACAGAAGACTGAGGCATTTATAAAAGCTAACAGGAGTTATTTGATGCCAAAATCTACATGTACAGCGTTTAATTTTTTACTATGGATATGATGTTTTTTTTGGCATTATCTCCTTAGGCTTCTCTATATTAAATGAAAAACAGTGGAAATTAAATAAAAATGGAACAAACTATGTTAGTAATACACCAGGCAAAAATTGTGGCACACATGGTGAACCTTTCATATCAGATGTTTTAAAAAAAGATCTCTTTTTTTGAACATCATCCATGTATGTTGCAGAAATGTTATGGGCAAAACTGTAATGCTAATCCTGTCAGTTTAATTATTTGTCAAAAGTACCGATGGCATCTAATAAGGTTGACACAGTTACAGGGCTCCCTTGTACCATTTACTTCCCCTCCTCATCCACTCAACTGTGGGGGACTGCTGGGTTTCTATGATACCTAAATGCCTAAAAATGGGTCTGCAATTGGCCTCTAGACATATGATGACAGGGGATAGAAGGATCTTTAAAATATAACCTTTAATTAATTTAATTAAAACTCTCAGGGCAAAAGCTAATTATTATATACGGTGTGTATCCAAATAGATTCAAAATCTGTGATAGTTCTCTTGTACCATATCCTATCAATTATTTTGTGACCATCACAGATTTTGAATATATTTGGATACACACCTTATATAATACGGTAATTAGCTTTTGCTAATATTTTAGGTGTCTATTTTTTTGTGGTTTAATATTTGATTGGGGCCCCGCCCTACATTCTTTTTTTGGTTTATTTCTTTATTCGTATGGTTAGATTTCTTTTCAAAATTAAGATTTTATTAAAAACTTTTGAAACAAAACAACTAACAAAGTGATATTATTGTAAAAAGATAAAAAGCAAAATAGGGTCTCATCTGGGTATTAAGGTTGCAGATTAACTTGAAAACTGCTCACCTGTATGGGTTGTGTGTGACACAACCACTACCATAGCCTAGCTGTCGGCCGCTGCAACATCCACAGATTTGTATATAATAGAAAGCCAGAGTAGGTGGACTTCAAGTACATTGCTGATTCAGGAATGAATCATATAACAAATGAATTAAAGGTGGTTTATTTGTCAGAGTCAAATCGACTCCTTCCTCACATGTGGTTGTCCTGAGGAAGGAGTCGGCTTTCTATTGTAAACAAAGTCATATTAAAGATGTCCCATGAGACTCTCTGTAGTAAACTAAATCACAGTTAACAAGTAAAAGGGGAATAAGCATTGGGAAGGGGAACAGAGGGTGGGAGTGGGGAAAAAGAGAAAAGAGAGAGAGGAGGTGTCACGTAAGGTGTGGGAAAGACTAAGTGCAACACGAAGGGAAGAGGGGAAGGGAGACTAGACTCTAGGGAAAGGGGGAATGGAGACTTCCTAGGCTGATCTAATATCACCCTGTCTCATCTATCGTTCCTATATTGGTTCCCACCAAGGAACCAGCGCTTGGCCCTGGATAGGGAAGGGGGGGTGAGCACTAGTCAGTCCCCACTAACAACTAAAAGACAACAAAGAAGACAAACACGGGGAAAAATAACTTAGCTTGAGCTGACTTCAGAGAGATTACACCAAACGTCCTCCTAGCACCAGAGAGGAAGTAAGCAGACTGCAATAGCTCCGAGCGTTCACAAGGAAACATGTGAATATCACCGGCACCTGCCTGTAGCAAACAGCAAGTATTTAAACACCCAGGCCTGGGTGTCAATTAGCAGGAGGGAGGTAGCCGCTGGGTCCTAGAGTGAAACAAATCTAAGAAGGTGTCTGTAATGTCAAACGAAGAGATATTTTACAACCAACTGCAGGGCGACTGTCTGTCACATCTGACACACCCATGACAGGAGGGAAGTGAGGGGGGAAATGGTTTTGTATGAATAGTTTGGACCTGGGGACCCAGAAACACCACAGCATAAAAGGGTGGAATGAGAAATGGAAACGGATGATTAGAAATCAATTGATCAACGAGAAAAAAAAGGAGAAAATGTCCTGACCTCGGGAAAACACAATGGACAGAGCATGTGTTTAGAAAGAAAGGCTTCCCAGTGAAACCATTTCGTGGCCGTGGTGTTCTTTTCAGATTGTGTCTGAGAAATGAAGGTTTCCAGTCGGTAGGACAAGGCTATTTCAGCAAACCATTCTTCCATAGAATGGCTGGATTTCTATCTGGGCTGCAGGATAAGAAAAATGGTTGGATGATGCAGGGAAGTGTTCTCAGAAATTGAGTCGGTTAGTACTTCTGCTACTAGTCCCACTTTGAAATTGGTGTTTGCGGAACTTTTGAGTGCATATAAAGAAAATATGTGGTGGGAGCTACAATCGTTAGACAATTACATCAAGCATAAGATTGTTCCCCGAGACTTAGGATCTACAGTACAGACCAAAAGTTTGGACACACCTTCTCATTTAAAGATTTTTCTGTATTTTCATGACTATGAAAATTGTACGTTCACATTGAAGGCATCAAAACTATGAATTAACACATGTGAAATTATATATTTAACAAAAAAGTGTGAAACAACTGAAAATATGTCTTAAATTCTAGATTCTTCAAAGTAGCCACCTTTTGCTGGGGTTGGGACCATCAGTTGTGTTGAGCAGAAGTCTGGTGGATACACAGCTGATAGTCTTACTGAGTAGACTGTTAGAATTTGTATTATGGCAAGAAAAAAGCAGCTAAGAAAAGAAAAACGAGTGGCCATCATTACTTTAAGAAATGAAGGTCAGTCAGTGAGAAAAATTGGGCAAACTTTGAAAGTGTCCCCAAGTGCAGTTGCTAAAACCATCAAGCGCTACAAAGAAACTGGCTCACATGAGGACCGCCCCAGGAAAGGAAGACCAAGAGTCACCTCTGCTTCTGAGGATAAGTTTATCCGAGTCACCAGCCTCAGAAATCGTAGGTTAATAGCAGCTCAGATTAGAGACCAGGTCAATGCCACACAGAGTTCTAGCAGCAGACACATCTCTACAACAACTGTTAAGAGGCGACTTTGTGCAGCAGGCCTTCATGGTAAATTAGCTGCTAGGAAACCACTGCTAAGGACAGGCAACAAGCAGAAGAGACTTGTTTGGGCTAAAGAACACAAGTAATGGACATTAGACCAGTGGAAATCTGAGCTTTGGTCTGATGAGTCCAAAATTTGAGATCGTTGGTTCCAACCACCGTGTCTTTGTACGACGCAGAAAAGGTGAACGGATGGACTCTACATGCCTGGTTCCCACCGTGAAGCATGGAAGAGGAGGTGTGATGGTGTGGGGGTTTCTTTGCTGGTGACACTGTTGGGGATTTATTCAAAATTCAAGGCATACTGAACCAGCATGGCTACTACAGCATCTTGCAGCGGCATGCTATTCCATCCGGTTTGTGTTTAGTTGGACCATCATTTATTTTTCAACAAGACAATGACCCCAAACACACCTCCAGGCTGTGTAAGGGCTATTTGACCAAGAAGGAGAGTGATGGGGTGCTACGCCAGATGACATGGCCTCCACAGTCACCAGACCTGAACCCAATCGAGATGGTTTGGGGTGAGCTGGACCGCAGAGTGAAGGCAAAAGGGCCAACAAGTGCTAAGCATCTCTGGGAACTCCTTCAAGATTGTTGGAAGACCATTTCCGGTGACTACCTCTTGAAGCTCATCAAGAGAATGCCAAGAGTGTGCAAAGCAGTCATCAAAGCAAAAGGTGGCTACTTTGAAGAACCTAGAATATAAGACATATTTTCAGTTGTTTCACACTTTTTTGTTAAGTATATAATTACACATGTGTTAATTCATAGTTTTGACGCCTTCAGTGTGAATGTACAATTTTCATAGTCATGAAAATACAGAAAAATCTTTAAATGAGGTGTGTCCAAACTTTTGGTCTGTACTGTACATTACCCCTGCAAGTCTCCTTCATTATTAGCTAAGTAGGAAGAAGAGTAGATATCATCTTCAATAAGATTGATGCAAATCTTTTTAGAGGAAGAGAAAGGTACATTAGAGAAAACGTCATTGAGATTAAAAGAACTGATTGAGGGGGCCTTGAAATATAAGTCTGATCCTGAGTTCTCTAACAGGGAGGAGAGTTTAAAAACTGCAGTAGAATGTCAGCTTAATATAAAGGTCAGAAAACACAAGAGGTTTATCAGGGATTGCTCCAAATTTATAGAGAAACAAACCTATCCATCTCCATCAGCGCCACCGAATCCACCCACAGACATTTTCTCCTCGGATCTACTGAGATTGAATTGGGCTCTACAAATGCACCAGTGAGGAATTACCCTAAGTCCAGAGGACAAGGTAAGAGGGGTAATTTTAAAAGATGGATGGGACAAGGATCAGACAGGATGATGCAAAAATATCGCTCAAATATTCAAGCATCTTCCTCTTTGGGTTCGGCCTCTTCTTCTTTTTTAGAGAACCGATATTTGATCCCTTAACATATTTGAGATCAGACCACTCTTCAAAACAATCAGTTGAAACAACAAAAGGGACTAATCAGAGTATTTTGTTGTTCAAAATGTTTTTATTTAAAGTTTTTTCAAATATTATGGGGGAAAGGGGTACAGAAAAGAAAAGGGGAAGTCATTAGGAAAAGCATGGGGAAACAAGGGACAAAACGGAAAAAAGGGGTAAAAAAGGATACTTCGTAAAGCAGACAATATAAGGATTAATCAGAGCATTTTGACTATAAGGGAGAATCAAATTATTAATTTGTCCTCATATACACTAGCAGAACAGGAAAGATCCGTACTCAGTAGAGGTCTGACATTTGTCCCTACAACAAGGTTTGATCCATTAACATGGATAAAGGATCTTTACCTTTTTCACAAGGAAACTAAAGTGGAAGAGATTCTTTTTATACAATGATAGGGCTAAGTGTCAGCAATTGGGTATACCTCGAGGATCTCCCAGATGTGATGTTTTTTACTGAGCTGTCGGAGGAAGGCGAAAAACGAATTGGGGAAGGCCCTTTCTCTGATTTAAAACCTAAAAACACGAGGATGCCTTCCACTGGTGATTTCAGGAGTATCGATATATATTTTTGAAATTGGTTACTGAGGATATACACAATATTGATCGCAAATGGGAATCCAACCAACCTAATTTGTCACCGATAAACAGGAGAGTATTGGATGGTCTTGATGGCAATACTCATATTGTCATCAAGCCATCAGATAAAGGTGGAAACAAGGTGGTGATGGATAGTGCTAAATATTGTGGTAGATCGACTCACTTGGTTGCACATAGAGGTACACAGGAACACTCTCTTTAAATTTTCTGCTAAGTTTCTGAGTACTGCATAAACTACAGCAATGTTAGCAAAAAACAAACACAGCCTTCCTGGTCTAACAGGAAAAACAAAACATAACCATAATGTATGGCACAGTGCTTGTTGCTACAGGCAACCGCCCGCTTCAGGAACAAACTGTTTATCTTTCCATCATTTCCATCATAGACCTCAAGCATTTCCATCATATGACAAAACAGCTCAGAGCTTTCACCTCCAGGCCCTCCCCATACCAAATGCTCTGAAAGGCTGGGATTTTATCCTGAGTTCCTCCTTTTCTACAGGTGTTTAATCACCCTAGCACTAAGATGGCTGATTAACCCCTTTCTATACTTGTGTGTGCTGGAACATTTTTTCTATGTTTATATCACTGGAGTTAACAATCTTAGTGTTACACATCTTCTCTCCAGCACTTTGCCAATGACTTTATCACAATATGTAGATATACAGGTGCTTCTCAAAAAATTACAATATCATCAAAAAGTTAATTTATTTCAGTTCTTTAATACAAAAAGTGAAAGTCATATTATATAGAGTCATTACAAACAGAGTGATCTATTTCAAGTGTCTATTTCTGTTAATGTTGATGATTATGGCTTACAGCCAATGAAAACATAAAAGTCATTATCTCAGTAAATTAGAATATTTTGTAACGACAGCTTGAAAAATGTTTTTAAAATCTGAAATGTTGGCGTACTGAAATGTATGTTCAGTAAATGCACTCAATACTTGGTCGGGGTTCCTTTTGCATCAATTACTGCATCAATGCGGCGTGGCAAGGAGGCGATTAGCCTGTGGCACTGTTGAGGAGTTATGGAAGTCCAGGTTGCTTTGATAGCAGCCTTGAGCTCGTCTGCATTGTTGGATCTGGTGTCTCTCATCTTCCTCTTGACAATACCCCATAGATTCTCTATGGGGTTAAGGTCAGGCGAGTTTGCTGGCCAATCAAGCACAGTGATACTGTTGTTTTTAAACCAGGTATTGGTACTTTTGGCAGTGTGGACAGGTGCCAAGTCCTGCTGGAGAATGAAATTTCCATCTCCAGAAAGCTTGTCGGCAGAGGGAAGCATGAAGTGCTCTAAAATTTCCTGGTAGACGACTGCGCTGACTTTGGTCTTGATAAAACACAGTGGACCTACACCAGCAAATGACATGGCTCCCCAAACCATCACCGATTGTGGAAACTTCACACTAGACCTCAAGCAGCTTGGATTGTGGCCTCTCCACTCTTCCTCCAGACTCTGGGACCTTGATTTTCAAATGAAATGTCAAATTTACTTTCATCTGAAAACAACACCTTGGACCACTGAGTCCAGGTCTTTTTCTCCTTGGCCCAGGTAAGAAACTTTTGGCGTTGTCTATTGGTCATGAGTGGCTTGGCACAAGGAATGCGACACTTGTAGCCAGGGCTGTGGAGTCGGAGTCGTGGATTCGATGCCCATTTTGGTGGAGTCGGAGTCGGAGCTGGAGTCGGTATAAAATGGACTGAAAATATATAATAAATTGGGTACAGTAGTTCAATGCAGTTTGCGGGGAATATTTTTTCATAAGAATTTGGGAAAGTTATGAAATGTCCTATAAATGTCTGTTTTATTCCTGATCTAAGGGTCTAGACTTTTAGCTGAGAAAAATGTGTCCTACCGTAAATGTATCAATTAAATATGAGCCATGTATGAGGGAGTCGGAGTTGTGGAGTCGGAGTTGGAGTCGGTGTCAGGGAAATTGAGGAGTCGGAGTCGAAGGTTTGGCTTACCGACTCCACAGCCCTGCTTGTAGCCCATGTCCTTGATACGTCTGTGTGTCGTGGCTCTTGAAGCAATGACTCCAGCAGCAGTCCACTCATTATGAATCTCCCCCAAATTTTTGAATGGCCTTTTCTTAACAATCCTTTCAAGGCTGTGGTTATCCCGGTTGCTTGTGCACCTTTTTCTACCACACTTTTTCCTTCCACTAAATTTTCCATTAATATGCTTGGATACAGCACTCTGTGAAGAGCCAGCTTCTTTAGCAATAAACTTTTGTGGCTTACTCTCCTTGTGGAGTGTGTCAATGACTGACTTCTGGACATCTGTCAAGTCAGCAGTCTTTCCCATGATTGTGGAGCCTACTGAAACAGACTAAAGGACCTTTTTAAATGCGTAGGAAGCTTTTGCAGGTGTTTTTTGTTAATTATTCTAATTTACTGAGATAATGACTTTTGTGTTTTCATTGGCTGTAAGCCATAATCATCAACATTAACAGAAATAAACACTTGAAATAGATCACTCTGTGTGTAATGACTCTATATAATATGAGTTTCACTTTTTGAATTGAAGAACTCAAATAAATTAACTTTTTGATGATATTCTAATTTTGTGAGAAGCACCTGTATGTCTTAGAATTTTATCGGATCACTCTACATATCAGATTCTCCAAGATCCCAAGAAGGAATATACGTCAGAATTGTCTCAGATCCTTATGGGAGCCCTTCATTGAGGTTTGGTATCCAAGAATGAATTTAGCTGTCTGCTTCCTAAGTATCCTCTGACAGCGACCTTTTTTGCCCTCCCGAAGATTCAAAAGGGCATCAATCCTTGGAAGGCGAGACACAATGTCTTGGGGATTGACGCCCTTTGCCAGAATTCAAGTATTTACTTGGATAGACTTCTTAGATTGTTCAAGACTGCCCTCCCTTCCTATCTAAGGGACACGACCGACCTACTGAATAAGCTGGAAGATATAACGATTAATCCAGGTACCATTTTGGCTTCCTTACACGTGGAGCACCTGAACACCAATGATTTAGGCCTGTACTTCACATATGAGGTTGGGGGGATGAGATTGCATTTTCAGATGTCTGTATATTAAGGTAGGGGGGATGGCTCTCTCAGGACTTCGATATATCGTAAGACTACGGCGACTAAAAGTCTACTCAAATGAGAGAGCCATCACTCCACCCCATTAAAGAGAGGTATTCCAAAGTGGCAATTTCTGAGATTAAGAAGAAATTGCTCTTCTTTGGCCAAGTTCCAGGTTCAATCTATGGACCTTAGAGGAAGATTCTTGGATGAGGGGGTATTCCAACGGGATTGTGAAATCAGCATATAGACATGCATTAGATACCAACAGGCCATCCTTACTGACCCTTAAACCAAGAAATGAATCGGATTCTATTACAAACTTAATAGGCACCTATTACAATCAGTCCAATAAGATCATGAACAAGGACACGTCTGAGTGTCCGCCTCCTGTGAGCGTACACTCCCGAAAAAAGTGCACGGCGGTCTATGGCCCCTGTCACAGCATACATACAGACCCAGCTTTGCAGGGAATTTTAGGACGTATGCCCCGACAGGGACAAAGAACGCAATGTGAAAGCACCCTAAGACTTCGGGTGTGGTGTATCTCCGCACGTGCACGTGTCCTATGGATTACATGGGTAAGACCAAACGTGAACTACGTGTACGTATCAGAAAACATCTAGGGGACATAAGGCACGGCAGAGATATACCACTGGCACGTCATGGTAATCTAAAACACGGGGGAGACGTAAGTCCCATCTTGTTTCACGTTATTTAAGTGGTTCCGGTATCCATTAGGCAGGGGGATTGGGACAAAAAATAATTCAACAGAAAACGAGATGGATTTATTGAAAGGAATCCCTTAACCCGAGAAGACTCAATGAGCAGTTCAACTTTGCTAGTTTCATGCAGCATCGGCGTCTCTGCCTCCTGCCGGGCAGAGACGCCGTTCCCCTCACCGCCGCGGTCCAGGTCCGGTGTCCTCCCACTCCCCTGCTGCTGTGGCGCGCAGCTTTCCGGGCTCTGTGCTTAGGGCGCGCTCCCTCCCTCTTAAAAGGGGCCGTGCGCGCCGTCCTATAGAGTCCCTGGCCAATGGCCGGAGGACTGCCCCTATATAAGGCACATCCTCCGAAATGGTGGTGCCTGTGCAAGGTTGTTGTTCCGTGTGCTAACACTTGCTTCAGCCCTCAGATCCCACTGCCTGTCTACAGTCCTGCCCGCCAGTCTGTCTACAGTCCTGCCCGCCAGTCTGTCTACAGTCCTGCCCGCCAGTCTGTCTACAGTCCTGCCCGCCAGTTTGTCTACAGTCCTGCCCGCCAGCCTGCTTACCTGGAAGCACCTGCCAGTTACCTGCCGTGCCCGCCAGCCTGCTTACCTGGAGCACCTGTCTGTTACCTGTTGTGCCCACCAGCCAGCCTACCTGGAGCACCTGCCTGTAACCTGCCGTGTCCGCCAGCCTGCCTACCCGGAGCACCCGTCTGGCTATCTGCCAAACCAGCCTGCTTATCTAACCTGACCATCCGTCTGCCTTCCTGCCGTGCTCATCTGCTGTACAGGTCAGTTCCTGCCATCTGACACATGGGAGTCACCTGCTCTCACACAAGGTCGGTCCCAGAGTGGCACCTGGTCCACCTGCGTGGTCCCTTCCTGGTTCAAGCAGTCGATTGAGCCGCCATGCGACCTTGGTCAGGCCGAGTAGGCACTTAGTCACGCCCCTCTGGTCCCTCCTTGCACCGAAGCACAGAGGTCCCACCACCCGGACCCGTAACATTTCATCTAAGTTTTAACTGATATTTCGGCTAACATAGAACCACAGTTTTGTATAGGCCCTGGAGGCCACAATATGTATATATGTCAACCATTTGGAGACTTAATTTTATATTGGTCATAGTCTTGTTGTAGGTGGGAGGGGTTTAGTACTTACATCTGATAATGGGAAGGTGTATCTATTTATTATTCTTTATATTCGTGGTTATGTTTGTATAAGTCCATTACATTCCCCTACCAAGCACACATGTATGTTCTTGATGAATACTTACGCTTATTTATCTATTTTTCTATAACTGCAGATATCAATGGGTTGGTTTGGAGGTAATTTTTGAAGGAAACATAGTTGGGGGAAACGCATTTTGCCTTGAGAGTTTTAACTGAATTAAAGGTTATATTTTAGGGGTCTATTTTTTGGGGGGTTTTATATTTGATTGGAGCCGGCCCTACATTTATTTTTCGGTTTATTTCTTTATTGTGAGATTGATCTGGCATGCTGAACTTCAGCAGCTGATCTGTTTGCTCTCCCTGGAGATAATCCTCTGTTAACGACTTTCTCATAGAGATGACAGGAAAATTTGACCAAGTAGAACAGTTATGTGTGGGGGAGTTGGGAGACATAGACAACAGCCGAATGACTGATCGGCCAATAGTTATCTAATGTGTATGAGGCCATTAGTATTACTCTGACAGGCAGAGAGAATACACCGCACTACAGTAGTACAGTGCATCACCTGAGCAATCAGAGGCTTGTATGTTGTATGATCACACTAATGAGGGTTGTTGAAAAACATTTAAAAAAGTTTTTAAGAGAAAAATAAATATCAGTTTTAGCTAGAGAGAAAGAACATTCTCCATTCTTGAAGACAGAGAGAAGACATCTTCTATATATCTGAGGTAATTGAAAGAAAACATCCATTATTATATTTGAGGCAGAAAGACAGAGGCAGAGAGCCTCCTCCATTATATCTGGGACACAGAGAGGGGGAGCCCTGTGCTCCCCATCGACACATCCCAATATATCTCCATGACAGCCGGAGCCTAACAATGGAGTCCTAGAACGATGTCATTAAATTATAAAGAGAAAACAAACAAGATAAAATACAGCGACATTCACTAAAGAGATAAGACGATCTACTTCTGGAATAATCTGTCCCCAGAATGTCTCCATTACAATGTACAGCTCCTACCGCAGAGAACAGCCCCTCATACATCTATAGCACCGGCCCCCCGGCCTGGATCCACATCTCCAGACTGGGGAACTGATCCCGGAGGTCGGTGCTGTGTCCCAGGGTCATCTGTATCTGCATCAGGAATGGAAGAGGGGAGGGTTTATATATTAGCTGGTGGGTGGTGCCATATTGTGGGGGGCAACTTGTACTATCACGTAGTATAATGTGTGGAATGATGCCGGTACTGTAGCAACATTATACTGTGTGTGGGGGAATCATACATAATGCATAAGGGGCATAATGAGAACAAAGATAAGGGCACTGTACTGTGAGCGCAATACGTGTTTCCATGTTGTTGTCTTTCATAGTTGGGTGGTATGTATCGATCAGAGGAAAAAGAACAAAAACTTTTGATTCTTAGAAAGTGGCAACAGAAAAACACCAAAACAGTCTCAGCACTGAGGGGGTTAATGCCCCCTGCGCCCAGTAATGGGGAATCTCCACATACCTCCACCTGCAGAGCCACCACCACATATATGGCTGTTCTGTGCACACAGGACCTGTGATGAGGTCACAGGAGGGGAGGAGTCAGGGGTCACATGATCAGGGGCCTCAGTGGATGCAGGACTCTGCTGTGCTGGTTGTCATGGTGCTGGATGAGGGGAAGGTTATGTGTGGGGTCAGGAGGGGTTTACAGTGTGGATGTAGCAGAGCCGCGTGTGTACGAGGTGTACGGAGCGGAGCCGCGTGTGTACGAGGTGTACGGAGCAGAGCCGCACGTGTACGAGGCGTACGGAGCGGAGCCGCGCGTGTACGAGGTGTACGGAGCAGAGCCGCGCGTGTACGAGGTGTACGGAGCGGAGCCGCGCGTGTACGAGGCATACGGAGCGGAGCCGCGCGTGTACGAGGCGTACGGAGCGGAGCCGCGCGTGTACGAGGCGTACGGAGCGGAGCCGCACGTGTACGAGGCGTACGGAGCGGAGCCGCGCGTGTACGAGGGGTACGGAGCGGAGCCGCGCGTGTACGAGGCGTACGGAGCAGAGCCGCGCGTGTACGAGGCGTACGGAGCAGAGCCGCGCGTGTACGAAGTGTACGGAGCGGAGCCTTGTGTGTATGTATGACGTGTACGGAGCAGAGCCGTGTGTGTACCACGTGTGCGGAGCAGAACCGTGTGTGTAAGGGGCAGAGCAGTGTGTGTGCAATATGTTTATAGCGTACCCACGTGCATACAACATATACGAAGCAGAGCCGTGTGTGTACGGAGCAGAGTCATGCATGTGTACAATGTGTACGTGTTGTGCTGGTGTAGCAACTCACTCGGGATAATAGGTAATATATAGTGATGAGCGAATATGTTCGGTTAACCCTTTCGGCGAGTATGCTCGGGCGAGTACCTTCAGCGTGCTCATTGATATGTTTGAATCACTCCCGTGTGCATGATTTGAGACTGTTTGACAGCTTTAATACATGCGAGGAATGATTGTTTCTTAAGCATTCCTCACATGTATTAAAGCTGTCAAACAGTCTCAAATCATGCACACGGGAGTGATTCAAACATATCAACAAGCACGCTGAAGATACTCAGTACTCGCCCGAGCATACTCGCCGAAAGGGTTAACCGAACATATTCGCTCATCACTAGTAATATACTAAAAACTGCAACTGACCCTTCTGGCTCCTGTACAGACTAGATATCCTGACCCCGCAGTCCCAATTGGTTCCTGAGTGAGCAGAGATAGCCCTAGCCACAGACTAGAAGAAGGCAACTTGGACCTAAACTGCCTAAAAGGCTGTCGGGTTGCTTCTCGTTCCTCCTAAAAAAAATGGAGAGCTGAGCAGCGTGTGAATTACTTAAAAAAGGCAACGTGTGCAGAAAAGGAAATATCCCAAAGTGAGTAGAATAAACCACAAATAGATAATATGCCACCTACTTTCTAGAAAGCAACAGAAGATGGGTGCAGAAAAAATTAATAAAACAGCAAAGAGAAAACCCTTGTCTGGAATTTCCCTGGCTGGTTTTAACAACAGAATGCCTGAACATCCATATGAAAACTATCACCAGCAGGAAATGCCAACAGAGGGGAGAATATAAAGCCGCACCCAAATAGGTCAGTAACTGAAAACACCTTTTACCCTAAAAAGACTGGAGAAATGATAACAGCTTCAAAACACCTGGGAAAAGGTGTGTCTGCAGTGGCTCAGTGGACAGAGAAGCCGACAACCAAACACAGGCTCAAGGGTTCAAACCCAGGAGCATGACAGGACCCCCCTTTCTACAAGGGGTCACTGGATCCAAACAGATCCCCAACTGCTGACAAAACTCCTAATAGTCGAACTGCATGCAAATCTTTTGCATCAACTCCGGCAATATCCTCCGGACTGAAACCTTTCTATTTAACCCAACATCTGCTCCCCCTCATACTCCTTGCCATGCAAATTTTCCACCTCAACGAAAGAATTACCCTCTGGAGCAAGACTACGTGATAAAGCATCAGCCCCATCATTATTAGTTTCAGGAAAATAAGTCACAGAGAAATCAACATCGGATTGACTGAGGACAGGAGCTTTAGATAAAGTGGTCTTGATGGCAGCAAAAGCATCAACTGCCTCAGTAGAACAAGATGAAAAGTCAGTACTCTTTTTTTTTTTTGTCATATCAGTAAGAGGTTTGACTATGACCAAAAAGTTCTTAATGAACTTAATGCTAAAAATTAGTAAACCCCAAGAAAGTCTGTAAAGCTTTGCGATTAGTTGGTTGTACCCAATCAAAGACTGCCTGTACCTTAACGGGATCCATCTGAGCACCATAATAAGATCTACTTTACACTCAGTATCAGAATCCTGAACAAGATCGGGAGAAAAATATCTGATACATGACATGGATTTAGATAAACAACTGGAAAACAGATTCCCCCAAAACGTAACCTTGCGAGTCTCCCAATTGATGACAGGATTGTGTTTCAGCAACCAGAGCATACCCACACAACTTTAGCTGGTAAAGAAGGAAGAACCATGAATGAAATAAATTCTGTGTGTAACACACCCACTCTCATGCACATATCTTCACTTTTAGTAGATACATGAGTTTGAATAAGGGGAGAACTATAAATTGAAGATACTTGAATAGGATGACCAATAGTTGCAACTGTGTACCCAAACTCGACAGCAAAATCACAGTCAATGAGATTTAAGGTGGAATCTGAGTCAACAAATGCAGAGGTAACTAGGACTAGAGATGAGCGTTGTTCGACTCGAACTGTTCGCCAATCTCAAATTCGAGCTGTTTTGGGCGGTGTTCGAGCCGTTCGGCGAACACGAACGATTTGAGAAAAATTCGGCTGTTCGAGGTTATGTTCGATAACTGTTCGTGCACCAAAATCATAACTGGATTTTTTCTCAGTAATGATGAAAATTAATGTTAATACGCAGTTTGAGTGAACAGCGGGGTGGGGGGAGGGGCAGGGGATGGATCTCTGCAGGAATAATGAAGATCTCCATTTTTTTTTCTCTTTCCCGCATTTACAGTGGGGAGGTGCAATCTGTCAGCCTATCAGCAGCGCACACACGGAGCGAAGTGCTTTTTTTCACACAAGCAAGGGCATGTGTCATTGGCAGTGTATGTCACATGTCCTTGCCCTATAAGACCAAGCCATTTTCCCCGTCGCCACCATTTTCTCACTGCTGCAGCTGCGTGTTAGACGGCACCGCTGTTGCTGTGTGCGCTATACCTTGTTAATTTCAAGCCAATTTTCGCACAAATCTACAGATAGCTTGGGAGTAGGGAATAGTTGTGATTTCAGTCCTTTTAAGGACTAGGTTACAGCATTCCCTACGACTTATCAGGCAGGTCTGTGCTCTTAAATAGATAGATTGTGGGAGTAAAGACTAATTGTAATTGCAGTCCTTTTCAGGACTAGGTTACATCAGTTCCTATCAGTTTTTGCCAGGCAGGTCTGTGCCAGTGCTGTGCAAGTTTTTTTCACAGCATTTGACTGAATCTAGCAAAGCTAATCTTTTTTGGCCTATTGCAGAGTGTGTTAGTCAGTGGAGTAGCCTATCTGTGTTGCAAGATATACCACCTGTGTATAGAATACCAATTTTTTTACTGCACCTAGTGAAGTAAAATGTTTTGGGCATAGCATCATTCTATTAGTCCATCTATACTGACCTCCATCAGGTTGCAAATTGAATATAATTTATATCTGCATCTAGCTCTGAAAAAATATTTGGCCTTCTAGCAGTGTGTGGGACTTTCTCTATTATTCCATCTATACTGACCTCCATCTTGTTGCAAATTAAAAATAATTTTTTGTCTGCATCTAGCTCTGAAAAAATATTTGGCCTTCTAGCAGTGTGTGGGACTTTCTCTATTAATCCATCTATACAGACCTCCATCAGGTTGCAAACTGAATATAATTTTTTTCTGCATCTACCTCTGAAAAAATATTTGGGCTTCTAGCTGTGTGTGGGACTTGTTCTATTAGTCCATCTATACTGACCTCCATCAGGTTGCAAACTGAATATAATTTTTTTCTGCATCTAGCTCTGAAAAAATATTTGGCCTTCTAGCAGTGTGTGGGACTTTCTCTATTAGTCCATCTATACTGACCTCCATCAGGTTGCAAATTAAAAATAATTTATATCTGCATCTAGCTCTGAAAAAATATTTGGCCTTCTAGCAGTGTGTGGGACTTTCTCTATTAGTCCATCTATACTGACCTCCATCAGGTTGCAAATTAAAAATAATTTTTTGTCTGCATCTAGCTCTGAAAAAATATTTGGCCTTCTAGCAGTGTGTGGGACTTTCTATATTAGTCCATCTATACTGACCTCCATCAGGTTGCAAATTAAAAATAATTTTTTGTCTGCATCTAGCTCTGAAAAAATATTTGGCCTTCTAGCAGTGTGTGGGACTTTCTCTATTAGTCCATTTATACTGACCTCCATCAGGTTGCAAACTGAATATATTTTTATTCTGCATCTACCTCTGAAAAAATATTGGGCTTCTAGCTGTGTGTGGGACTTGTTCTATTAGTCCATCTATACTGACCTCCATCAGGTTGCAAACTGAATATAATTTTTTGTCTGCATCTAGCTCTGAAAAAATATTTGGCCTTCTAGCAGTGTGTGGGACTTTCTCTATTAATCCATCTATACAGACCTCCATCAGGTTGCAAACTGAATATAATTTTTTTCTGCATCTACCTCTGAAAAAATATTTGGGCTTCTAGCTGTGTGTGGGACTTGTTCTATTAGTCCATCTATACTGACCTACATCAGGTTGCAAACTGAATATAATTTATATCTGCATCTAGCTCTGAAAAAATATTTGGCCTTCTAGCAGTGTGTGGGACTTTCTCTATTAGTCCATCTATACTGACCTCCATCAGGTTGCAAATTAAAAATAATTTTTTGTCTGCATCTAGCTCTGAAAAAATATTTGGCCTTCTAGCAGTGTGTGGGACTTTCTCTATTAATCCATCTATACAGACCTCCATCAGGTTGCAAGCTGAATATAATTTTTTTCTGCATCTACCTCTGAAAAAATATTTGGGCTTCTAGCTGTGTGTGGGACTTGTTCTATTAGTCCATCTATACTGACCTCCATCAGGTTGCAAACTGAATATAATTTTTTTCTGCATCTAGCTCTGAAAAAATATTTGGCCTTCTAGCAGTGTGTGGGACTTTCTCTATTAGTCCATCTATACTGACCTCCATCAGGTTGCAAATTAAAAATAATTTATATCTGCATCTAGCTCTGAAAAAATATTTGGCCTTCTAGCAGTGTGTGGGACTTTCTCTATTAGTCCATCTATACTGACCTCCATCAGGTTGCAAATTAAAAATAATTTATATCTGCATCTAGCTCTGAAAAAATATTTGGCCTTCTAGCAGTGTGTGGGACTTTCTCTATTAGTCCATCTATACTGACCTCCATCAGGTTGCAAATTAAAAATAATTTTTTTGGCCTATTGCAGAGTGTGTTAGTCAGTGGAGTAGCCTATCTGTGTTGCAAGATATACCACCTGTGTATAGAATACCCATTTTTTTACTGCACCTAGTGAAGCAAAATCTTTTGGGCATAGCATCATTCTATTAGTCCATCTATACTGACCTCCATCAGGTTGCAAATTGAATATAATTTTTTTCTGCATCTAGCTCTGAAAAAATATTTGGGCTTCTAGCAGTGTGTGGGACTTGTTCTATTAGTCCATCTATACTGACCTCCATCAGGTTGCAAACTGAATATAATTTTTTTCTGCATCTAGCGCTGAAAAAATATTTGGCCTTCTAGCAGTGTGTGGGACTTGTTCTATTAGTCCATCTATACAGACCTCCATCACGCTGCAAATTCAAAATAATTTTTTGTCTGCATCTAGCTCTGAAGAAATATTTGGCCTTCTAGCAGTGTGTGGGACTTTCTCTATTAGTCCATCTATACTGACCTCCATCAGGTTGCAAATTAAAAATAATTTTTATCTGCATCTACCTCTGAAAAAATATTTGGGCTTCTAGCTGTGTGTGGGACTTGTTCTATTAGTCCATCTATACTGACCTCCATCAGGTTGCAAACTGAATATAATTTTTTTCTCCATCTAGCTCTGAAAAAATATTTGGCCTTCTAGCAGTGTGTGGGACTTTCTCTATTAGTCCATCTATACTGACCTCCATCAGGTTGCAAATTAAAAATAATTTATATCTGCATCTAGCTCTGAAAAAATATTTGGCCTTCTAGCAGTGTGTGGGACTTTCTCTATTAGTCCATCTATACTGACCTCCATCAGGTTGCAAATTAAAAATAATTTTTTGTCTGCATCTAGCTCTGAAAAAATATTTGGCCTTCTAGCAGTGTGTGGGACTTTCTCTATTAATCCATCTATACAGACCTCCATCAGGTTGCAAACTGAATATAATTTTTTTCTGCATCTACCTCTGAAAAAATATTTGGGCTTCTAGCTGTGTGTGGGACTTGTTCTATTAGTCCATCTATACTGACCTCCATCAGGTTGCAAACTGAATATAATTTTTTTCTGCATCTAGCTCTGAAAAAATATTTGGCCTTCTAGCAGTGTGTGGGTCTTTCTCTATTAGTCCATCTATACTGACCTCCATCAGGTTGCAAATTAAAAATAATTTTTTGTCTGCATCTAGCTCTGAAAAAATATTTGGCCTTCTAGCAGTGTGTGGGACTTTCTCTATTAGTCCATCTATACTGACCTCCGTCAGGTTGCAAACTGAATATATTTTTTTTCTGCATCTACCTCTGAAAAAATATTGGGCTTCTAGCTGTGTGTGGGACTTGTTCTATTAATCCATCTATACAGACCTCCATCAGGTTGCAAACTGAATATAATTTTTTGTCTGCATCTAGCTCTGAAAAAATATTTGGCCTTCTAGCAGTGTGTGGGACTTTCTCTATTAATCCATTTATACAGACCTCCATCAGGTTGCAAACTGAATATAATTTTTTTCTGTATCTACCTCTGAAAAAATATTTGGGCTTCTAGCTGTGTGTGGGACATGTTCTATTAGTCCATCTATACTGACCTCCATCAGGTTGCAAACTGAATATATTTTTTTTCTGCATCTAGCTCTGAAAAAATATTTGGCCTTCTAGCAGTGTGTGGGACTTTCTCTATTAGTCCATCTATACTGACCTCCATCAGGTTGCAAATTAAAAATAATTTTTTGTCTGCATCTAGCTCTGAAAAAATATTTGGCCTTCTAGCAGTGTGTGGGACTTGCTCTATTAGTCCATCTATACTGACCTCCATCAGGTTGCAAACTGAATATATTTTTTTTCTGCATCTACCTCTGAAAAAATATTTGGGCTTCTAGCTGTGTGTAGGACTTGTTCTATTAGTCCATCTATACTGACCTCCATCAGGTTGCAAACTGAATACAATTTTTTTCTGCATCTACCTCTGAAAAAATATTTGGGCTTCTAGCTGTGTGTGGGACTTGTTTTATTAGTCCATCTATACTAACCTCCATCAGGTTGCAAATTGAATATAATTTTTTTCTGGATCTAACCCAGCCAATAGTTTTGGCCTAATACCACAGTTTGGCCACTCAGCTCTGCTCGGTTCCCATCTATTGTTTTTTTGTGCAAACAACTCCAGAGTTGTGAATTAGTTAACCACCAAAATGAGTGGAAAAAGGCCTGCTGCTGGTGGAAAGGGGAATAGGCGTGTTGGGAAGGGGAAAAAAGTTTGTGTCCGTGGGGTAGGTGTTAAAGCAACAGTAACATCTGCAGAAGAAAGACCATCTTCCAGCCAAACTAAAATGTCTACTTCTTTTAGCGGACAATGTGATAAGATCCCTTTCTTACGGCCACGCCAATCGCTACAAATTCCAGATGAGGCACAAAAACAGCAGGTGCTTCAACGGATATCAAGTGCTCCTTTAAGTGGGCTCTCCTCCACCTCAACTTCAACATCACAAATACTCCAGTCCTCAAAGGTGTCACCCCAATCGCACTTGCTTCCTCACAGCTCCCAAATCTCCAGCTGCCCGTCTGAGTATGAGGTAGAACAGATGGTTGAGTCTGCAGAGCTGTTTACTCATACTATAGCCTGGGAATCAGAGGTCGACTCCAGCGCTTCTGTGAATCCAGACGAGGAAATGATCTGCACTGATGCCCAGAATCTTTATGAGTCGGATCCAGGACCAGACGCAGAAGGTTCTGACCATAATGTAGACCCTCATTCCCAAACTGTAACTCCTGTTGGTGGAGACAATGAGGAAGACGATGATGAGACTCAAATACCTGATTAAAGCGACAACTTTAGTTTTTTGTCAGGGCAGGAACAGGTTGGCTCTGAGGACGACGGGTGTGATAATGCACAGGGTGATGATGATGAGGTTGGAGATCCCACTTACTGTCAACCCACAGTCAGCCAAGAGATGAGGTCAGCAGAGGAGGTGGAGGAAGATGCTAGTGACGACGAGGTCAGGTTGCGCCTTCCTGGACAGAGACGTAGTACTGGAAGCACGTCAACAACTGCATCCTCAAACACAACTCTGCCTCTCACCACAAGTCGTGGTGGCTCTTCAGGTCGCATGGGTGCTAAGCCTTGCATAGCCTGGGCATTTTTTCAGATCGATAAAGATGACCCAACTCGTGTTATCTGTCACATTTGTCAGCAAAAGCTAAGTAGAGGCCAAAAAATACATAGTTTGAGTACTTCATGCATGAACCGGCACATGGACATGAAGCATAAGTTGCAGTGGGAAGCTCAGTGTGCTACAATGCGGCCTAGCCGGCCGGGCCAACCACCGTCTGCCATATCTTGTGCATCCGCGGCCTCTTCTTCCTCTGTGACTGGGGGGACAGCAGTCACACCTGTTTTGGGGCGCAGACCTGCCAACTCTTTACTAGAGATGAGCGTTGTTCTACTCGAACTGTTCGCCAATCTCAAATTCGAGCTGTTTTGGGCGGTGTTCGAGCCGTTCGGCGAACACGAACAATTTGAGAAAAATTCGGCTGTTCGAGGTTATGTTCGATAACTGTTCGTGCACCAAAATCATAACTGGATTTTTTCTCAGTAATGATGAAAATTAATGTTAATACGCAGTTTGAGTGTACAGCGGGGTGGGGGGAGGGGCAGGGGATGGATCTCTGCAGGAATAATGAAGATCTCCATTTTTTTTTCTCTTTCCCGCATTTACAGTGGGGAGGTGCAATCTGTCAGCCTATCAGCAGCGCACACACGGAGCGAATTGCTTTTTTTCACACAAGCAAGGGCATGTGTCATTGGCAGTGTATGTCACATGTCCTTGCCCTATAAGACGAAGCCATTTTACCCGTCGCCACCATTTTCTCACTGCTGCAGCTGCGTGTTAGACGGCACCGCTGTTGCTGTGTGCGCTATACCTTGTTAATTTCAAGCCAATTTTCGCACAAATCTACAGATAGCTTGGGAGTAGGGAATAGTTGTGATTTCAGTCCTTTTAAGGACTAGGTTACAGCATTTCCTACGACTTTTATCAGGCAGGTCTGTGCTCTTAAATAGATAGATTGTGGGAGTAAAGACTAATTGTAATTGCAGTCCTTTTCAGGACTAGGTTACATCAGTTCCTATCAGTTTTTGCCAGGCAGGTCTGTGCCAGTGCTGTGCAAGTTTTTTTCACAGCATTTGACTGAATCTAGCAAAGCTAATCCTTTTTGGCCTATTGCAGAGTGTGTTAGTCAGTGGAGTAGCCTATCTGTGTTGCAAGATATACCACCTGTGTATAGAATACCAATTTTTTTCTGCACCTAGTGAAGTAAAATGTTTTGGGCATAGCATCATTCTATTAGTCCATCTATACTGACCTCCATCAGGTTGCAAATTGAATATAATTTATATCTGCATCTAGCTCTGAAAAAATATTTGGCCTTCTAGCAGTGTGTGGGACTTTCTCTATTATTCCATCTATACTGACCTCCATCTTGTTGCAAATTAAAAATAATTTTTTGTCTGCATCTAGCTCTGAAAAAATATTTGACCTTCTAGCAGTGTGTGGGACTTTCTCTATTAGTCCATCTATACTGACCTCCATCAGGTTGCAAACTGAATATATTTTTTTTCTGCATCTACCTCTGAAAAAATATTGGGCTTCTAGCTGTGTGTGGGACTTGTTCTATTAGTCCATCTATACTGACCTCCATCAGGTTGCAAACTGAATATAATTTTTTGTCTGCATCTAGCTCTGAAAAAATATTTGGCCTTCTAGCAGTGTGTGGGACTTTCTCTATTAATCCATCTATACAGACCTCCATCAGGTTGCAAACTGAATATAATTTTTTTCTGCATCTACCTCTGAAAAAATATTTGGGCTTCTAGCTGTGTGTGGGACTTGTTCTATTAGTCCATCTATACTGACCTCCATCAGGTTGCAAACTGAATATAATTTTTTTCTGCATCTAGCTCTGAAAAAATATTTGGCCTTCTAGCAGTGTGTGGGACTTTCTCTATTAGTCCATCTATACTGACCTCCATCAGGTTGCAAATTAAAAATAATTTATATCTGCATCTAGCTCTGAAAAAATATTTGGCCTTCTAGCAGTGTGTGGGACTTTCTCTATTAGTCCATCTATACTGACCTCCAGCAGGTTGCAAATTAAAAATAATTTTTTTGGCCTATTGCACAGTGTGTTAGTCAGTGGAGTAGCCTATCTGTGTTGCAAGATATACCACCTGTGTATAGAATACCAATTTTTTTACTGCACCTAGTGAAGTAAAATCTTTTGGGCATAGCATCATTCTATTAGTCCATCTATACTGACCTCCATCAGTTTGCAAATTGAATATAATTTTTTTCTGCATCTAGCTCTGAAAAAATATTTGGGCTTCTAGCAGTGTGTGGGACTTGTTCTATTAGTCCATCTATACTGACCTCCATCAGGTTGCAAACTGAATATAATTTTTTTCTGCATCTAGCTCTGAAAAAATATTTGGCCTTCTAGCAGTGTGTGGGACTTGTTCTATTAGTCCATCTATACTGACCTCCATCACGCTGCAAATTCAAAATAATTTTTTGTCTGCATCTAGCTCTGAAGAAATATTTGGCCTTCTAGCAGTGTGTGGGACTTTCTCTATTAGTCCATCTATACTGACCTCCATCAGGTTGCAAATTAAAAATAATTTTTAACTGCATCTACCTCTGAAAAAATATTTGGGCTTCTAGCTGTGTGTGGGACTTGTTCTATTAGTCCATCTATACTGACCTCCATCAGGTTGCAAACTGAATATAATTTTTTTCTGCATCTAGCTCTGAAAAAATATTTGGCCTTCTAGCAGTGTGTGGGACTTTCTCTATTAGTCCATCTATACTGACCTCCATCAGGTTGCAAATTAAAAATAATTTATATCTGCATCTAGCTCTGAAAAAAAATTTGGCCTTCTAGCAGTGTGTGGGACTTTCTCTATTAGTCCATCTATACTGACCTCCATCAGGTTGCAAATTAAAAATAATTTTTTGTCTGCATCTAGCTCTGAAAAAATATTTGGCCTTCTAGCAGTGTGTGGGACTTTCTCTATTAGTCCATCTATACTGAACTCCATCAGGTTGCAAATTAAAAATAATTTTTTGTCTGCATCTAGCTCTGAAAAAATATTTGGCCTTCTAGCAGTGTGTGGGACTTTCTCTATTAGTCCATCTATACTGACCTCCATCAGGTTGCAAACTGAATATATTTTTATTCTGCATCTACCTCTGAAAAAATATTGGGCTTCTAGCTGTGTGTGGGACTTGTTCTATTAGTCCATCTATACTGACCTACATCAGGTTGCAAACTGAATATAATTTTTTTCTGCATCTAGCTCTGAAAAAATATTTGGCCTTCTAGCAGTGTGTGGGACTTTCTCTATTAGTCCATCTATACTGACCTCCATCAGGTTGCAAATTAAAAATAATTTATATCTGCATCTAGCTCTGAAAAAATATTTGGCCTTCTAGCAGTGTGTGGGACTTTCTCTATTAGTCCATCTATACTGACCTCCATCAGGTTGCAAATTAAAAATAATTTTTTGTCTGCGTCTAGCTCTGAAAAAATATTTGGCCTTCTAGCAGTGTGTGGGACTTTCTCTATTAATCCATCTATACAGACCTCCATCAGGTTGCAAGCTGAATATAATTTTTTTCTGCATCTACCTCTGAAAAAATATTTGGGCTTCTAGCTGTGTGTGGGACTTGTTCTATTAGTCCATCTATACTGACCTCCATCAGGTTGCAAACTGAATATAATTTTTTTCTGCATCTAGCTCTGAAAAAATATTTGGCCTTCTAGCAGTGTGTGGGACTTTCTCTATTAGTCCATCTATACTGACCTCCATCAGGTTGCAAATTAAAAATAATTTTTTGTCTGCATCTAGCTCTGAAAAAATATTTGGCCTTCTAGCAGTGTGTGGGACTTTCTATATTAGTCCATCTATACTGACCTCCATCAGGTTGCAAATTAAAAATAATTTTTTGTCTGCATCTAGCTCTGAAAAAATATTTGGCCTTCTAGCAGTGTGTGGGACTTTCTCTATTAGTCCATTTATACTGACCTCCATCAGGTTGCAAACTGAATATATTTTTATTCTGCATCTACCTCTGAAAAAATATTGGGCTTCTAGCTGTGTGTGGGACTTGTTCTATTAGTCCATCTATACTGACCTCCATCAGGTTGCAAACTGAATATAATTTTTTGTCTGCATCTAGCTCTGAAAAAATATTTGGCCTTCTAGCAGTGTGTGGGACTTTCTCTATTAATCCATCTATACAGACCTCCATCAGGTTGCAAACTGAATATAATTTTTTTCTGCATCTACCTCTGAAAAAATATTTGGGCTTCTAGCTGTGTGTGGGACTTGTTCTATTAGTCCATCTATACTGACCTACATCAGGTTGCAAACTGAATATAATTTATATCTGCATCTAGCTCTGAAAAAATATTTGGCCTTCTAGCAGTGTGTGGGACTTTCTCTATTAGTCCATCTATACTGACCTCCATCAGGTTGCAAATTAAAAATAATTTTTTGTCTGCATCTAGCTCTGAAAAAATATTTGGCCTTCTAGCAGTGTGTGGGACTTTCTCTATTAATCCATCTATACAGACCTCCATCAGGTTGCAAGCTGAATATAATTTTTTTCTGCATCTACCTCTGAAAAAATATTTGGGCTTCTAGCTGTGTGTGGGACTTGTTCTATTAGTCCATCTATACTGACCTCCATCAGGTTGCAAACTGAATATAATTTTTTTCTGCATCTAGCTCTGAAAAAATATTTGGCCTTCTAGCAGTGTGTGGGACTTTCTCTATTAGTCCATCTATACTGACCTCCATCAGGTTGCAAATTAAAAATAATTTATATCTGCATCTAGCTCTGAAAAAATATTTGGCCTTCTAGCAGTGTGTGGGACTTTCTCTATTAGTCCATCTATACTGACCTCCATCAGGTTGCAAATTAAAAATAATTTATATCTGCATCTAGCTCTGAAAAAATATTTGGCCTTCTAGCAGTGTGTGGGACTTTCTCTATTAGTCCATCTATACTGACCTCCATCAGGTTGCAAATTAAAAATAATTTTTTTGGCCTATTGCAGAGTGTGTTAGTCAGTGGAGTAGCCTATCTGTGTTGCAAGATATACCACCTGTGTATAGAATACCCATTTTTTTACTGCACCTAGTGAAGCAAAATCTTTTGGGCATAGCATCATTCTATTAGTCCATCTATACTGACCTCCATCAGGTTGCAAATTGAATATAATTTTTTTCTGCATCTAGCTCTGAAAAAATATTTGGGCTTCTAGCAGTGTGTGGGACTTGTTCTATTAGTCCATCTATACTGACCTCCATCAGGTTGCAAACTGAATATAATTTTTTTCTGCATCTAGCGCTGAAAAAATATTTGGCCTTCTAGCAGTGTGTGGGACTTGTTCTATTAGTCCATCTATACAGACCTCCATCACGCTGCAAATTCAAAATAATTTTTTGTCTGCATCTAGCTCTGAAGAAATATTTGGCCTTCTAGCAGTGTGTGGGACTTTCTCTATTAGTCCATCTATACTGACCTCCATCAGGTTGCAAATTAAAAATAATTTTTATCTGCATCTACCTCTGAAAAAATATTTGGGCTTCTAGCTGTGTGTGGGACTTGTTCTATTAGTCCATCTATACTGACCTCCATCAGGTTGCAAACTGAATATAATTTTTTTCTCCATCTAGCTCTGAAAAAATATTTGGCCTTCTAGCAGTGTGTGGGACTTTCTCTATTAGTCCATCTATACTGACCTCCATCAGGTTGCAAATTAAAAATAATTTATATCTGCATCTAGCTCTGAAAAAATATTTGGCCTTCTAGCAGTGTGTGGGACTTTCTCTATTAGTCCATCTATACTGACCTCCATCAGGTTGCAAATTAAAAATAATTTTTTGTCTGCATCTAGCTCTGAAAAAATATTTGGCCTTCTAGCAGTGTGTGGGACTTTCTCTATTAATCCATCTATACAGACCTCCATCAGGTTGCAAACTGAATATAATTTTTTTCTGCATCTACCTCTGAAAAAATATTTGGGCTTCTAGCTGTGTGTGGGACTTGTTCTATTAGTCCATCTATACTGACCTCCATTAGGTTGCAAACTGAATATAATTTTTTTCTGCATCTAGCTCTGAAAAAATATTTGGCCTTCTAGCAGTGTGTGGGTCTTTCTCTATTAGTCCATCTATACTGACCTCCATCAGGTTGCAAATTAAAAATAATTTTTTGTCTGCATCTAGCTCTGAAAAAATATTTGGCCTTCTAGCAGTGTGTGGGACTTTCTCTATTAGTCCATCTATACTGACCTCCGTCAGGTTGCAAACTGAATATATTTTTTTTCTGCATCTACCTCTGAAAAAATATTGGGCTTCTAGCTGTGTGTGGGACTTGTTCTATTAATCCATCTATACAGACCTCCATCAGGTTGCAAACTGAATATAATTTTTTGTCTGCATCTAGCTCTGAAAAAATATTTGGCCTTCTAGCAGTGTGTGGGACTTTCTCTATTAATCCATTTATACAGACCTCCATCAGGTTGCAAACTGAATATAATTTTTTTCTGTATCTACCTCTGAAAAAATATTTGGGCTTCTAGCTGTGTGTGGGACATGTTCTATTAGTCCATCTATACTGACCTCCATCAGGTTGCAAACTGAATATATTTTTTTTCTGCATCTAGCTCTGAAAAAATATTTGGCCTTCTAGCAGTGTGTGGGACTTTCTCTATTAGTCCATCTATACTGACCTCCATCAGGTTGCAAATTAAAAATAATTTTTTGTCTGCATCTAGCTCTGAAAAAATATTTGGCCTTCTAGCAGTGTGTGGGACTTGCTCTATTAGTCCATCTATACTGACCTCCATCAGGTTGCAAACTGAATATATTTTTTTTCTGCATCTACCTCTGAAAAAATATTTGGGCTTCTAGCTGTGTGTAGGACTTGTTCTATTAGTCCATCTATACTGACCTCCATCAGGTTGCAAACTGAATACAATTTTTTTCTGCATCTACCTCTGAAAAAATATTTGGGCTTCTAGCTGTGTGTGGGACTTGTTTTATTAGTCCATCTATACTAACCTCCATCAGGTTGCAAATTGAATATAATTTTTTTCTGGATCTAACCCAGCCAATAGTTTTGGCCTAATACCACAGTTTGGCCACTCAGCTCTGCTCGGTTCCCATCTATTGTTTTTTTGTGCAAACAACTCCAGAGTTGTGAATTAGTTAACCACCAAAATGAGTGGAAAAAGGCCTGCTGCTGGTGGAAAGGGGAATAGGCGTGTTGGGAAGGGGAAAAAAGGTTGTGTCCGTGGGGTAGGTGTTAAAGCAACAGTAACATCTGCAGAAGAAAGACCATCTTCCAGCCAAACTAAAATGTCTACTTCTTTTAGCGGACAATGTGATAAGATCCCTTTCTTACGGCCACGCCAATCGCTACAAATTCCAGATGAGGCACAAAAACAGCAGGTGCTTCAACGGATATCAAGTGCTCCTTTAAGTGGGCTCTCCTCCACCTCAACTTCAACATCACAAATACTCCAGTCCTCAAAGGTGTCACCCCAATCGCACTTGCTTCCTCACAGCTCCCAAATCTCCAGCTGCCCGTCTGAGTATGAGGTAGAACAGATGGTTGAGTCTGCAGAGCTGTTTACTCATACTATAGCCTGGGAATCAGAGGTCGACTCCAGCGCTTCTGTGAATCCAGACGAGGAAATGATCTGCACTGATGCCCAGAATCTTTATGAGTCGGATCCAGGACCAGACGCAGAAGGTTCTGACCATAATGTAGACCCTCATTCCCAAACTGTAACTCCTGTTGGTGGAGACAATGAGGAAGACGATGATGAGACTCAAATACCTGATTAAAGCGACAACTTTAGTTTTTTGTCAGGGCAGGAACAGGTTGGCTCTGAGGACGACGGGTGTGATAATGCACAGGGTGATGATGATGAGGTTGGAGATCCCACTTACTGTCAACCCACAGTCAGCCAAGAGATGAGGTCAGCAGAGGAGGTGGAGGAAGATGCTAGTGACGACGAGGTCAGGTTGCGCCTTCCTGGACAGAGACGTAGTACTGGAAGCACGTCAACAACTGCATCCTCAAACACAACTCTGCCTCTCACCACAAGTCGTGGTGGCTCTTCAGGTCGCATGGGTGCTAAGCCTTGCATAGCCTGGGCATTTTTTCAGATCGATAAAGATGACCCAACTCGTGTTATCTGTCACATTTGTCAGCAAAAGCTAAGTAGAGGCCAAAAAATACATAGTTTGAGTACTTCATGCATGAACCGGCACATGGACATGAAGCATAAGTTGCAGTGGGAAGCTCAGTGTGCTACAATGCGGCCTAGCCGGCCGGGCCAACCACCGTCTGCCATATCTTGTGCATCCGCGGCCTCTTCTTCCTCTGTGACTGGGGGGACAGCAGTCACACCTGTTTTGGGGCGCAGACCTGCCAACTCTTTACTAGAGATGAGCGTTGTTCTACTCGAACTGTTCGCCAATCTCAAATTCGAGCTGTTTTGGGCGGTGTTCGAGCCGTTCGGCGAACACGAACAATTTGAGAAAAATTCGGCTGTTCGAGGTTATGTTCGATAACTGTTCGTGCACCAAAATCATAACTGGATTTTTTCTCAGTAATGATGAAAATTAATGTTAATACGCAGTTTGAGTGTACAGCGGGGTGGGGGGAGGGGCAGGGGATGGATCTCTGCAGGAATAATGAAGATCTCCATTTTTTTTTCTCTTTCCCGCATTTACAGTGGGGAGGTGCAATCTGTCAGCCTATCAGCAGCGCACACACGGAGCGAATTGCTTTTTTTCACACAAGCAAGGGCATGTGTCATTGGCAGTGTATGTCACATGTCCTTGCTCTATAAGACGAAGCCATTTTACCCGTCGCCACCATTTTCTCACTGCTGCAGCTGCGTGTTAGACGGCACCGCTGTTGCTGTGTGCGCTATACCTTGTTAATTTCAAGCCAATTTTCGCACAAATCTACAGATAGCTTGGGAGTAGGGAATAGTTGTGATTTCAGTCCTTTTAAGGACTAGGTTACAGCATTTCCTACGACTTTTATCAGGCAGGTCTGTGCTCTTAAATAGATAGATTGTGGGAGTAAAGACTAATTGTAATTGCAGTCCTTTTCAGGACTAGGTTACATCAGTTCCTATCAGTTTTTGCCAGGCAGGTCTGTGCCAGTGCTGTGCAAGTTTTTTTCACAGCATTTGACTGAATCTAGCAAAGCTAATCCTTTTTGGCCTATTGCAGAGTGTGTTAGTCAGTGGAGTAGCCTATCTGTGTTGCAAGATATACCACCTGTGTATAGAATACCAATTTTTTTCTGCACCTAGTGAAGTAAAATGTTTTGGGCATAGCATCATTCTATTAGTCCATCTATACTGACCTCCATCAGGTTGCAAATTGAATATAATTTATATCTGCATCTAGCTCTGAAAAAATATTTGGCCTTCTAGCAGTGTGTGGGACTTTCTCTATTATTCCATCTATACTGACCTCCATCTTGTTGCAAATTAAAAATAATTTTTTGTCTGCATCTAGCTCTGAAAAAATATTTGACCTTCTAGCAGTGTGTGGGACTTTCTCTATTAGTCCATCTATACTGACCTCCATCAGGTTGCAAACTGAATATATTTTTTTTCTGCATCTACCTCTGAAAAAATATTGGGCTTCTAGCTGTGTGTGGGACTTGTTCTATTAGTCCATCTATACTGACCTCCATCAGGTTGCAAACTGAATATAATTTTTTGTCTGCATCTAGCTCTGAAAAAATATTTGGCCTTCTAGCAGTGTGTGGGACTTTCTCTATTAATCCATCTATACAGACCTCCATCAGGTTGCAAACTGAATATAATTTTTTTCTGCATCTACCTCTGAAAAAATATTTGGGCTTCTAGCTGTGTGTGGGACTTGTTCTATTAGTCCATCTATACTGACCTCCATCAGGTTGCAAACTGAATATAATTTTTTTCTGCATCTAGCTCTGAAAAAATATTTGGCCTTCTAGCAGTGTGTGGGACTTTCTCTATTAGTCCATCTATACTGACCTCCATCAGGTTGCAAATTAAAAATAATTTATATCTGCATCTAGCTCTGAAAAAATATTTGGCCTTCTAGCAGTGTGTGGGACTTTCTCTATTAGTCCATCTATACTGACCTCCAGCAGGTTGCAAATTAAAAATAATTTTTTTGGCCTATTGCAGAGTGTGTTAGTCAGTGGAGTAGCCTATCTGTGTTGCAAGATATACCACCTGTGTATAGAATACCAATTTTTTTACTGCACCTAGTGAAGTAAAATCTTTTGGGCATAGCATCATTCTATTAGTCCATCTATACTGACCTCCATCAGTTTGCAAATTGAATATAATTTTTTTCTGCATCTAGCTCTGAAAAAATATTTGGGCTTCTAGCAGTGTGTGGGACTTGTTCTATTAGTCCATCTATACTGACCTCCATCAGGTTGCAAACTGAATATAATTTTTTTCTGCATCTAGCTCTGAAAAAATATTTGGCCTTCTAGCAGTGTGTGGGACTTGTTCTATTAGTCCATCTATACTGACCTCCATCACGCTGCAAATTCAAAATAATTTTTTGTCTGCATCTAGCTCTGAAGAAATATTTGGCCTTCTAGCAGTGTGTGGGACTTTCTCTATTAGTCCATCTATACTGACCTCCATCAGGTTGCAAATTAAAAATAATTTTTAACTGCATCTACCTCTGAAAAAATATTTGGGCTTCTAGCTGTGTGTGGGACTTGTTCTATTAGTCCATCTATACTGACCTCCATCAGGTTGCAAACTGAATATAATTTTTTTCTGCATCTAGCTCTGAAAAAATATTTGGCCTTCTAGCAGTGTGTGGGACTTTCTCTATTAGTCCATCTATACTGACCTCCATCAGGTTGCAAATTAAAAATAATTTATATCTGCATCTAGCTCTGAAAAAAAATTTGGCCTTCTAGCAGTGTGTGGGACTTTCTCTATTAGTCCATCTATACTGACCTCCATCAGGTTGCAAATTAAAAATAATTTTTTGTCTGCATCTAGCTCTGAAAAAATATTTGGCCTTCTAGCAGTGTGTGGGACTTTCTATATTAGTCCATCTATACTGAACTCCATCAGGTTGCAAATTAAAAATAATTTTTTGTCTGCATCTAGCTCTGAAAAAATATTTGGCCTTCTAGCAGTGTGTGGGACTTTCTCTATTAGTCCATCTATACTGACCTCCATCAGGTTGCAAACTGAATATATTTTTATTCTGCATCTACCTCTGAAAAAATATTGGGCTTCTAGCTGTGTGTGGGACTTGTTCTATTAGTCCATCTATACTGACCTCCATCAGGTTGCAAACTGAATATAATTTTTTGTCTGCATCTAGCTCTGAAAAAATATTTGGCCTTCTAGCAGTGTGTGGGACTTTCTCTATTAATCCATCTATACAGACCTCCATCAGGTTGCAAACTGAATATAATTTTTTTCTGCATCTACCTCTGAAAAAATATTTGGGCTTCTAGCTGTGTGTGGGACTTGTTCTATTAGTCCATCTATACTGACCTACATCAGGTTGCAAACTGAATATAATTTTTTTCTGCATCTAGCTCTGAAAAAATATTTGGCCTTCTAGCAGTGTGTGGGACTTTCTCTATTAGTCCATCTATACTGACCTCCATCAGGTTGCAAATTAAAAATAATTTATATCTGCATCTAGCTCTGAAAAAATATTTGGCCTTCTAGCAGTGTGTGGGACTTTCTCTATTAGTCCATCTATACTGACCTCCATCAGGTTGCAAATTAAAAATAATTTTTTGTCTGCATCTAGCTCTGAAAAAATATTTGGCCTTCTAGCAGTGTGTGGGACTTTCTCTATTAATCCATCTATACAGACCTCCATCAGGTTGCAAGCTGAATATAATTTTTTTCTGCATCTACCTCTGAAAAAATATTTGGGCTTCTAGCTGTGTGTGGGACTTGTTCTATTAGTCCATCTATACTGACCTCCATCAGGTTGCAAACTGAATATAATTTTTTTCTGCATCTAGCTCTGAAAAAATATTTGGCCTTCTAGCAGTGTGTGGGACTTTCTCTATTAGTCCATCTATACTGACCTCCATCAGGTTGCAAATTAAAAATAATTTATATCTGCATCTAGCTCTGAAAAAATATTTGGCCTTCTAGCAGTGTGTGGGACTTTCTCTATTAGTCCATCTATACTGACCTCCATCAGGTTGCAAATTAAAAATAATTTTTTGTCTGCATCTAGCTCTGAAAAAATATTTGGCCTTCTAGCAGTGTGTGGGACTTTCTCTATTAGTCCATCTATACTGACCTCCATCAGGTTGCAAACTGAATATATTTTTATTCTGCATCTACCTCTGAAAAAATATTGGGCTTCTAGCTGTGTGTGGGACTTGTTCTATTAGTCCATCTATACTGACCTCCATCAGGTTGCAAACTGAATATAATTTTTTGTCTGCATCTAGCTCTGAAAAAATATTTGGCCTTCTAGCAGTGTGTGGGACTTTCTCTATTAATCCATCTATACAGACCTCCATCAGGTTGCAAACTGAATATAATTTTTTTCTGCATCTACCTCTGAAAAAATATTTGGGCTTCTAGCTGTGTGTGGGACTTGTTCTATTAGTCCATCTATACTGACCTACATCAGGTTGCAAACTGAATATAATTTTTTTCTGCATCTAGCTCTGAAAAAATATTTGGCCTTCTAGCAGTGTGTGGGACTTTCTCTATTAGTCCATCTATACTGACCTCCATCAGGTTGCAAATTAAAAATAATTTATATCTGCATCTAGCTCTGAAAAAATATTTGGCCTTCTAGCAGTGTGTGGGACTTTCTCTATTAGTCCATCTATACTGACCTCCATCAGGTTGCAAATTAAAAATAATTTTTTGTCTGCATCTAGCTCTGAAAAAATATTTGGCCTTCTAGCAGTGTGTGGGACTTTCTCTATTAATCCATCTATACAGACCTCCATCAGGTTGCAAGCTGAATATAATTTTTTTCTGCATCTACCTCTGAAAAAATATTTGGGCTTCTAGCTGTGTGTGGGACTTGTTCTATTAGTCCATCTATACTGACCTCCATCAGGTTGCAAACTGAATATAATTTTTTTCTGCATCTAGCTCTGAAAAAATATTTGGCCTTCTAGCAGTGTGTGGGACTTTCTCTATTAGTCCATCTATACTGACCTCCATCAGGTTGCAAATTAAAAATAATTTATATCTGCATCTAGCTCTGAAAAAATATTTGGCCTTCTAGCAGTGTGTGGGACTTTCTCTATTAGTCCATCTATACTGACCTCCATCAGGTTGCAAATTAAAAATAATTTTTTGTCTGCATCTAGCTCTGAAAAAATATTTGGCCTTCTAGCAGTGTGTGGGACTTTCTCTATTAGTCCATCTATACTGACCTCCATCAGGTTGCAAATTAAAAATAATTTTTTTGGCCTATTGCAGAGTGTGTTAGTCAGTGGAGTAGCCTATCTGTGTTGCAAGATATACCACCTGTGTATAGAATACCCATTTTTTTACTGCACCTAGTGAAGCAAAATCTTTTGGGCATAGCATCATTCTATTAGTCCATCTAAACTGACCTCCATCAGGTTGCAAATTGAAAATAATTTTTTTCTGCATCTAGCTCTGAAAAAATATTTGGGCTTCTAGCAGTGTGTGGGACTTGTTCTATTAGTCCATCTATACTGACCTCCATCAGGTTGCAAACTGAATATAATTTTTTTCTGCATCTAGCGCTGAAAAAATATTTGGCCTTCTAGCAGTGTGTGGGACTTGTTCTATTAGTCCATCTATACTGACCTCCATCACGCTGCAAATTCAAAATAATTTTTTGTCTGCATCTAGCTCTGAAGAAATATTTGGCCTTCTAGCAGTGTGTGGGACTTTCTCTATTAGTCCATCTATACTGACCTCCATCAGGTTGCAAATTAAAAATAATTTTTATCTGCATCTACCTCTGAAAAAATATTTGGGCTTCTAGCTGTGTGTGGGACTTGTTCTATTAGTCCATCTATACTGACCTCCATCAGGTTGCAAACTGAATATAATTTTTTTCTCCATCTAGCTCTGAAAAAATATTTGGCCTTCTAGCAGTGTGTGGGACTTTCTCTATTAGTCCATCTATACTGACCTCCATCAGGTTGCAAATTAAAAATAATTTATATCTGCATCTAGCTCTGAAAAAATATTTGGCCTTCTAGCAGTGTGTGGGACTTTCTCTATTAGTCCATCTATACTGACCTCCATCAGGTTGCAAATTAAAAATAATTTTTTCTCTGCATCTAGCTCTGAAAAAATATTTGGCCTTCTAGCAGTGTGTGGGACTTTCTCTATTAATCCATCTATACAGACCTCCATCAGGTTGCAAACTGAATATAATTTTTTTCTGCATCTACCTCTGAAAAAATATTTGGGCTTCTAGCTGTGTGTGGGACTTGTTCTATTAGTCCATGTATACTGACCTCCATCAGGTTGCAAACTGAATAAAATTTTTTTCTGCATCTAGCTCTGAAAAAATATTTGGCCTTCTAGCAGTGTGTGGGACTTTCTCTATTAGTCCATCTATACTGACCTCCATCAGGTTGCAAATTAAAAATAATTTATATCTGCATCTAGCTCTGAAAAAATATTTGGCCTTCTAGCAGTGTGTGGGACTTTCCTATTAGTCCATCTATACTGACCTCCATCAGGTTGCAAATTAAAAATATTTTTTTGTCTGCATCTAGCTCTGAAAAAATATTTGGCCTTCTAGCAGTGTGTGGGACTTTCTCTATTAGTCCATCTATACTGACCTCCGTCAGGTTGCAAACTGAATATATTTTTTTTCTGCATCTACCTCTGAAAAAATATTGGGCTTCTAGCTGTGTGTGGGACTTGTTCTATTAATCCATCTATACAGA
This sequence comes from Phyllobates terribilis, assembly GCF_046119375.1. Lineage (NCBI taxonomy): Eukaryota > Metazoa > Chordata > Amphibia > Anura > Dendrobatidae > Phyllobates > Phyllobates terribilis. Next base: position 30,054,780 of record NW_027362765.1, on the reverse strand, counting down.
CCTCCATCAGGTTGCAAACTGAATATAATTTTTTGTCTGCATCTAGCTCTGAAAAAATATTTGGCCTTCTAGCAGTGTGTGGGACTTTCTCTATTAATCCATTTATACAGACCTCCATCAGGTTGCAAACTGAATATAATTTTTTTCTGTATCTACCTCTGAAAAAATATTTGGGCTTCTAGCTGTGTGTGGGACTTGTTCTATTAGTCCATCTATACTGACCTCCATCAGGTTGCAAACTGAATATAATTTTTTTCTGCATCTAGCTCTGAAAAAATATTTGGCCTTCTAGCAGTGTGTGGGACTTTCTCTATTAGTCCATCTATACTGACCTCCATCAGGTTGCAAATTAAAAATAATTTTTTGTCTGCATCTAGCTCTGAAAAAATATTTGGCCTTCTAGCAGTGTGTGGGACTTGCTCTATTAGTCCATCTATACTGACCTCCATCAGGTTGCAAACTGAATATATTTTTTTTCTGCATCTACCTCTGAAAAAATATTTGGGCTTCTAGCTGTGTGTAGGACTTGTTCTATTAGTCCATCTATACTGACCTCCATCAGGTTGCAAACTGAATACAATTTTTTTCTGCATCTACCTCTGAAAAAATATTTGGGCTTCTAGCTGTGTGTGGGACTTGTTTTATTAGTCCATCTATACTGACCTCCATCAGGTTGCAAATTGAATATAATTTTTTTCTGCATCTAACCCAGCCAATAGTTTTGGCCTAATACCACAGTTTGGCCACTCAGCTCTGCTCGGTTCCCATCTATTGTTTTTTTGTGCAAACAACTCCAGAGTTGTGAATTAGTTAACCACCAAAATGAGTGGAAAAAGGCCTGCTGCTGGTGGAAAGGGGAATAGGCGTGTTGGGAAGGGGAAAAAAGGTTGTGTCCGTGGGGTAGGTGTTAAAGCAACAGTAACATCTGCAGAAGAAAGACCATCTTCCAGCCAAACTAAAATGTCTACTTCTTTTAGCGGACAATGTGATAAGATCCCTTTCTTACGGCCACGCCAATCGCTACAAATTCCAGATGAGGCACAAAAACAGCAGGTGCTTCAACGGATATCAAGTGCTCCTTTAAGTGGGCTCTCCTCCACCTCAACTTCAACATCACAAATACTCCAGTCCTCAAAGGTGTCACCCCAATCGCACTTGCTTCCTCACAGCTCCCAAATCTCCAGCTGCCCGTCTGAGTATGAGGTAGAACAGATGGTTGAGTCTGCAGAGCTGTTTACTCATACTATAGCCTGGGAATAAGAGGTCGACTCCAGCGCTTCTGTGAATCCAGACGAGGAAATGATCTGCACTGATGCCCAGAATCTTTATGAGTCGGATCCAGGACCAGACGCAGAAGGTTCTGACCATAATGTAGACCCTCATTCCCAAACTGTAACTCCTGTTGGTGGAGACAATGAGGAAGACGATGATGAGACTCAAATACCTGATTAAAGCGACAACTTTAGTTTTTTGTCAGGGCAGGAACAGGTTGGCTCTGAGGACGACGGGTGTGATAACGCACAGGGTGATGATGATGAGGTTGGAGATCCCACTTACTGTCAACCCACAGTCAGCCAAGAGATGAGGTCAGCAGAGGAGGTGGAGGAAGATGCTAGTGACGACGAGGTCAGGTTGCGCCTTCCTGGACAGAGACGTAGTACTGGAAGCACGTCAACAACTGCATCCTCAAACACAACTCTGCCTCTCACCACAAGTCGTGGTGGCTCTTCAGGTCGCATGGGTGCTAAGCCTTGCATAGCCTGGGCATTTTCTCAGATCGATAAAGATGACCCAACTCGTGTTATCTGTCACATTTGTCAGCAAAAGCTAAGTAGAGGCCAAAAAATACATAGTTTGAGTACTTCATGCATGAACCGGCACATGGACATGAAGCATAAGTTGCAGTGGGAAGCTCAGTGTGCTACAATGCGGCCTAGCCGGCCGGGCCAACCACCGTCTGCCATATCTTGTGCATCCGCGGCCTCTTCTTCCTCTGTGACTGGGGGGACAGCAGTCACACCTGTTTTGGGGCGCAGACCTGCCACCTCTTTACTAGAGATGAGCGTTGTTCTACTCGAACTGTTCGCCAATCTCAAATTCGAGCTGTTTTGGGCGGTGTTCGAGCCGTTCGGCGAACACGAACAATTTGAGAAAAATTCGGCTGTTCGAGGTTATGTTCGATAACTGTTCGTGCACCAAAATCATAACTGGATTTTTTCTCAGTAATGATGAAAATTAATGTTAATACGCAGTTTGAGTGTACAGCGGGGTGGGGGGAGGGGCAGGGGATGGATCTCTGCAGGAATAATGAAGATCTCCATTTTTTTTTCTCTTTCCCGCATTTACAGTGGGGAGGTGCAATCTGTCAGCCTATCAGCAGCGCACACACGGAGCGAAGTGCTTTTTTTCACACAAGCAAGGGCATGTGTCATTGGCAGTGTATGTCACATGTCCTTGCCCTATAAGACGAAGCCATTTTCCCCGTCGCCACCATTTTCTCACTGCTGCAGCTGCGTGTTAGACGGCACCGCTGTTGCTGTGTGCGCTATAACTTGTTAATTTCAAGCCAATTTTCGCACAAATCTACAGATAGCTTGGGAGTAGGGAATAGTTGTGATTTCAGTCCTTTTAAGGACTAGGTTACAGCATTTCCTACGACTTTTATCAGGCAGGTCTGTGCTCTTAAATAGATAGATTGTGGGAGTAAAGACTAATTGTAATTGCAGTCCTTTTCAGGACTAGGTTACATCAGTTCCTATCAGTTTTTGCCAGGCAGGTCTGTGCCAGTGCTGTGCAAGTTTTTTTCACAGCATTTGACTGAATCTAGCAAAGCTAATCCTTTTTGGCCTATTGCAGAGTGTGTTAGTCAGTGGAGTAGCCTATCTGTGTTGCAAGATATACCACCTGTGTATAGAATACCAATTTTTTTACTGCACCTAGTGAAGTAAAATGTTTTGGGCATAGCATCATTCTATTAGTCCATCTATACTGACCTCCATCAGGTTGCAAATTGAATATAATTTATATCTGCATCTAGCTCTGAAAAAATATTTGGCCTTCTAGCAGTGTGTGGGACTTTCTCTATTATTCCATCTATACTGACCTCCATCTTGTTGCAAATTAAAAATATTTTTTTGTCTGCATCTAGCTCTGAAAAAATATTGGGCTTCTAGCTGTGTGTGGGACTTGTTCTATTAATCCATCTATACAGACCTCCATCAGGTTGCAAACTGAATATATTTTTTTCTGCATCTACCTCTGAAAAAATATTGGGCTTCTAGCTGTGTGTGGGACTTGTTCTATTAATCCATCTATACAGACCTCTATCAGGTTGCAAACTGAATATATTTTTTTCTGCATCTACCTCTGAAAAAATATTGGGCTTCTAGCTGTGTGTGGGACTTGTTCTATTAATCCATCTATACAGACCTCCATCAGGTTGCAAACTGAATATATTCTTTTCTGCATCTACCTCTGAAAAAATATTGGGCTTCTAGCTGTGTGTGGGACTTGTTCTATTAATCCATCTATACAGACCTCCATCAGGTTGCAAACTGAATATATTTTTTTCTGCATCTACCTCTGAAAAAATATTGGGCTTCTAGCTGTGTGTGGGACTTGTTCTATTAATCCATCTATACAGACCTCTATCAGGTTGCAAACTGAATATATTTTTTTCTGCATCTACCTCTGAAAAAATATTGGGCTTCTAGCTGTGTGTGGGATTGTTGTATTAGTCCATCTATACTGACCTCCATCAGGTTGCAAACTGAATATATTTTTTTCTGCATCTACCTCTGAAAAAATATTGGGCTTCTAGCTGTGTGTGGGACTTGTCGTATTAGTCCATCTATACTGACCTCCATCAGGTTGCAAACTGAATATATTTTTTTCTACATCTACCTCTGAAAAAATATTGGGCTTCTAGCTGTGTGTGGGACTTGTTCTATTAATCCATCTATACAGACCTCCATCAGGTTGCAAACTGAATATATTTTTTTCTGCATCTACCTCTGAAAAAATATTGGGCTTCTAGCTGTGTGTGGGACTTGTTGTATTAGTCGATCTATACTGACCTCCATCAGGTTGCAAACTGAATATATTTTTTTCTGCATCTACCTCTGAAAAAATATTGGGCTTCTAGCTGTGTGTGGGACTTGTATTAGTCCATCTATACTGACCTCCATCAGGTTGCAAACTGAATATATTTTTTTCTGCATCTACCTCTGAAAAAATATTGGGCTTCTAGCTGTGTGTGGGACTTGTTCTATTAATCCATCTATACAGACCTCCATCAGGTTGCAAACTGAATATATTTTTTTCTGCATCTACCTCTGAAAAAATATTGGGCTTCTAGCTGTGTGTGGGACTTGTTCTATTAATCCATCTATACAGACCTCCATCAGGTTGCAAACTGAATATATTTTTTTCTGCATCTACCTCTGAAAAAATATTGGGCTTCTAGCTGTGTGTGGGACTTGTTCTATTAATCCATCTATACAGACCTAAATCAGGTTGCAAACTGAATATATTTTTTTCTGCATCTACCTCTGAAAAAATATTGGGCTTCTAGCTGTGTGTGGGACTTGTTGTATTAGTCCATCTATACTGACCTCCATCAGGTTGCAAACTGAATATAATTTTTTTCTGCATCTACCTCTGAAAAAATATTGGGCTTCTAGCTGTGTGTGGGACTTGTTGTATTAGTCCATCTATACTGACCTCCATCAGGTTGCAAACTGAATATATTTTTTTCTGCATCTACCTCTGAAAAAATATTGGGCTTCTAGCTGTGTGTGGGACTTGTTCTATTAATCCATCTATACAGACCTCCATCAGGTTGCAAACTGAATATATTTTTTTCTGCATCTACCTCTGAAAAAATATTGGGCTTCTAGCTGTGTGTGGGACTTGTTCTATTAATCCATCTATACAGACCTCCATCAGGTTGCAAACTGAATATATTTTTTTCTGCATCTACCTCTGAAAAAATATTGGGCTTCTAGCTGTGTGTGGGAGTTGTTCTATTAATCCATCTATACAGACCTCCATCAGGTTGCAAACTGAATATGTTTTTTTCTGCATCTACCTCTGAAAAAATATTGGGCTTCTAGCTGTGTGTGGGACTTGCTCTATTAATCCATCTATACAGACCTCCATCAGGTTGCAAACTGAATATATTTTTTTCTGCATTTACCTCTGAAAAAATATTGGGCTTCTAGCTGTGTGTGGGACTTGTTCTATTAATCCATCTATACAGACATCCATCAGGTTGCAAACTGAATATATTTTTTTCTGCCTCTACCTCTGAAAAAATATTGGGCTTCTAGCTGTGTGTGGGACTTGTTCTATTAATCCATCTATACAGACCTCCATCAGGTTGCAAACTGAATATATTTTTTTCTGCATCTACCTCTGAAAAAATATTGGGCTTCTAACTGTGTGTGGGACTTGTTCTATTAATCCATCTATACAGACCTCCATCAGGTTGCAAATTGAATATAATTTTTTCTGCATCTACCTCTGAAAAAATATTGGGCTTCTAGCTGTGTGTGGGACTTGTTCTATTAATCCATCTATACAGACCTCCATCAGGTTGCAAACTGAATATATTTTTTTCTGCATCTACCTCTGAAAAAATATTGGGTTTCTAGCTGTGTGTGGGACTTGTTCTATTAATCCATCTATACAGACCTCCATCAGGTTGCAAACTGAATATATTTTTTTCTGCATCTACCTCTGAAAAAATATTGGGCTTCTAGCTGTGTGTGGGACTTGTTCTATTAATCCATCTATACAGACCTCCATCAGGTTGCAAATTGAATATAATTTTTTTCTGCATCTAACCCAGCCAATAGTTTTGGCCTAATACCACAGTTTGGCCACTCAGCTCTGCTCGGTTCCCATCCATTGTTTTTTTGTGCAAACAACTCCAGAGTTGTGAATTAGTTAACCACCAAAATGAGTGGAAAAAAGTCTGCTGCTGGTGGAAAGGGGAATAGGCGTGTTGGGAAGGGGAAAAAAGGTTGTGTCCGTGGGGTAGGTGTTAAAGCAACAGTAACATCTGCAGAAGAAAGACCATCTTCCAGCCAAACTAAAATGTCTACTTCTTTTAGCGGACAATGTGATAAGATCCCTTTCTTACGGCCACGCCAATCGCTACAAATTCCAGATGAGGCACAAAAACAGCAGGTGCTTCAACGGATATCAAGTGCTCCTTTAAGTGGGCTCTCCTCCACATCAACTTCAACATCACAAATACTCCAGTCCTCAAAGGTGTCACCCCAATCGCACTTGCTTCCTCACAGCTCCCAAATCTCCAGCTGCCCGTCTGAGTATGAGGTAGAACAGATGGTTGAGTCTGCAGAGCTGTTTACTCATACTATAGCCTGGGAATCAGAGGTCGACTCCAGCGCTTCTGTGAATCCAGACGAGGAAATGATCTGCACTGATGCCCAGAATCTTTATGAGTCGGATCCAGGACCAGACGCAGAAGGTTCTGACCATAATGTAGACCCTCATTCCCAAACTGTAACTCCTGTTGGTGGAGACAATGAGGAAGACGATGATAAGACTCAAATACCTGATTGGAGCGACAACTTTAGTTTTTTGTCAGGGCAGGAACAGGTTGGCTCTGAGGACGACGGGTGTGATAACGCACAGGGTGATGATGATGAGGTTGGAGATCCCACTTACTGTCAACCCACAGTCAGCCAAGAGATGAGGTCAGCAGAGGAGGTGGAGGAAGATGCTAGTGACGACGAGGTCAGGTTGCGCCTTCCTGGACAGAGACGTAGTACTGGAAGCACGTCAACAACTGCATCCTCAAACACAACTCTGCCTCTCACCACAAGTCGTGGTGGCTCTTCAGGTCGCATGGGTGCTAAGCCTTGCATAGCCTGGGCATTTTTTCAGATCGATAAAGATGACCCAACTCGTGTTATCTGTAACATTTGTCAGCAAAAGCTAAGTAGAGGCCAAAAAATACATAGTTTGAGTATTTCATGCATGAACCGGCACATGGACATGAAGCATAAGTTGCAGTGGGAAGCTCAGTGTGCTACAATGCTGGCTAGCCGGCCGGGCCAACCACCGTCTGCCATATCTTGTGCATCCGCGGCCTCTTCATCCTCTGTGACTGGGGGGACAGCAGTCACACCTGTTTTGGGGCGCAGACCTGCCACCTCTTTACCCGCAACAGCCAGCGTGATTGGCAGGTCATCATTTTCTTTGGAGGTGGTAACACCAGCTGGTGTTGAGCGCTGTCCGACATCGATAGCACCACCTTTGGATCAAGGCAACCTAACATGTCCGCCTGCATCTTCCTCACAGACCGGCAGTTTGCCGGGGACACCCTTATCAACCCCGTCTAAGCACAATAGCCAGCCCTCGGTCCCTCAGATGTGGACAAGTAAAGGACCATTTCCTCCTAGCCATGAGAAAGCTAAGAGGTTGAATTTCACCATCTGCAAGCTCTTGGCTACAGAAATGCTGCCTTTCCGCCTGGTGGACACAGAGGATTTTCGAGACCTTATGTCCGTCGCAGTGCCCCAGTACCAGATGCCCAGTCGGCACTACTTCTCAAAGAAAGGTGTGCCTGCGCTCCACCAGCATGTCGCACACAACATCACCGCTTCTTTGAGAAACTCTGTGTGTGACAGGGTGCATTTCACCACAGACACTTGGACGAGTAGGCATGGACAGGGGCGTTACATGTCGCTGACTGGGCACTGGGTAACTATGGTGACAGCAGGACAAGGGGCTGCTGTCCAAGTCTTGCCGTCCCCACGAGTTGTGCGTCAATCCTCTTTATGTCAAAGTTCCTCCACTGCTTCTGCCTCCTCAAACTCCTCTCGGTCTTCCACCTGCACCCAAAGCCTGTCTGGTCATGCCACAAGCTTTCTAACTGCGCAGAAGGGATCCTGCACACCTCCTTACTATGCTGGCAGTAGGGCTCAACGTCATCAGGCGGTTTTTACATTGAAATGTCTGGGAAATGTGAGTCACACAGCTGAGGAGTTGTGGTCAGCTCTGGAGAACCAATTTCATGAATGGTTGTCTCCACTGGACCTGAAACCAGGGAAGGCCGTGTGCGACAATGCTGCAAACCTGGGTGCGGCCCTTCGCCGGGGCAATGTCACACACGTGCCTTGTATGGCTCACGTGTTGAACCTGGTTGTCCAGCAATTTTTAGCCCACTATCCCAGACTAGATGGCCTTCTGCAGAGGGCACGGTCGCTGTGTGCTCACTTCCGCCATTCGCATCCCGCAGCTCAGCGACTTACATCTCTACAGAAGTCGTTGGGCCTGCCACTTCACCGGCTAAAATGCGATGTGCCTACCCGGTGGAATTCAACTCTGCACATGTTGCAGCGACTGTGGCAGCACTGACAAGCCCTGGTGCAATACGTTCTGACGTATAGCCTGGGCCAACGAGATTCAGAGGTGGGGCAAATCACGCTGTAGGAGTGGTCTCAGATCAGGGACCTATGCACCCTTCTGCACAGTTTTGAAATGGCGACGAAGATGTTTAGTGCTGACGATGCCATTATCAGCATGACTATTCCGGTGATTTACATGCTGGAGCACATGTTAAACAGAATTCGGAGTCAGGTGGTGGCACAAGAGGAGGTGGAGGAAGTAGAGGAGGAGGAGTTGTATGCGGAAGGGCTAACATCTGCAAGGTCCAGACGGTCGGCAGCATCAAGGCGGCAGGCATGTGAGGGTGGGGGAGATGGTTTTACCAGGGCGCATGGTAGCAGCCAAACTAGTGAGGAAGGTGCAGGAGCCCAGGAAGAAGTGGAGGACGAACTGATGGAAGACTCATCAGATGAGGGAGACCTTGATCACATTTCTGTTGTGCGAGGTTGGGGGGAGAGGACAGAGGAAGGAAGCATGATTGTTACCTCGCCACCAACACAACAGGGACTTGGTGCTCCTGGATGCGCAACACACATGAGTGCCTTCTTGCTGCACTACCTGCAACATGACCCTCGAATTGTGAGAATTAGAAATAATCCTGACTACTGGGTTGCCACACTGTTAGATCCCCGGTACAAAAGTAAATTTGCAGAAATTATTCCTGCCATAGAAAGGGATGCACGCATGCAGGAGTATCAGCAGAGACTGTTGCAGAATCTTACATGTGCTTTTCCACAAAATACCAGTGGTGCACGTAGTGAATCTCACAGTTCCAACTTGCCAACCGTGGAACCGTCAAGTGTTCAGCACTCAAACCGTAACAGAACCACAGTATCTGCTGGTAACATCAATTTTGCGGAATCATTTCACCACTTTTTTAGCCCATCCTTTGCAAGGCCACAGGAGACAAGAAGTCTGACACATAGTCAACGCCTAGAGACGATGGTACAGGAGTATCTCCAAGTAAACATTGAAGCCACGACTGTGTCACTGGACCCTTGCTCTTTTTGGGCTTCCAATCTGGATAAATGGCCGGAGCTAGCCACTTACGCCTTGGAGATCTTGTCATGCCCCGCAGCCAGAGTTCTGTCTGAACGTGTGTTCAGCGCTGCTGGTGGTGTGCTGACAGATAAGCGCACGCGGCTCTCCACTGATAATGTAGATAGACTCACGTTCATAAAGATGAACAAATCATGGATCCGAAACGACTTTTCTACCCCTGTGTCATCCTGGGGAGAGTAAAAGCTTGATGATTGGTTAAAATCACCCTACCAACCGTTTTAAGCTTTCAAATTACTAATCATGTTTATCTGTATCTTGGCTGGAAAATAATTTGGGCTTTGTAGCAGTGTGCAGCACTGATTCTATTAGGCCATCTATAATAAGCTCCACCAGATTTAAAATTACTAATCATGTTTATCTGTATCTTGACTGGAAAATAATTTGGGCTTTGTAGCAGTGTGCAGCACTGATCCTATTAGGCCATCTATACTAAAGCTTCACCAGATTTAAAATTATTAATAATTTTTTGCTGCATCTAGCCCGGAAAATAATTTTGGGGCTCCGAGATGCGCAAGACACATAAGTGCCTTCTTGCTGCACTACCTGCAGCATGACCCTCATATTGTCAGAATTCGAAGTAATCATGACTACTGGGTTGCCACACTCTTAGATCCCCCAAACTTTTCGATCAACCTTTTCATTTTAATAAAGACCAAAAAAATGGTCATTTTTGAAATTATAAGTAGTGTTGAGCCACCCCCGTAGTGTTCGGGTTCGGTTCGTCGAACACCGGGATGTTCGAGGAACTGTTCGTCGAACTGTTCGTCGAACAGCTTAGAACACCGTCGAACACCGTTAAAACCAATGGCAGGCAAGCAAAAACACATAGGAACACATAGAAAACACCTTCAAAGGTGTCCAAAAGCTGACAAACTGCTCAGAAGACGCTTTCTTTAAAAAAGCCGGCCGGCAATTCAGCAGCGGCATACACCGGTACCCGACAATTTAGACATGAAGGAATAGAGAATCACACATAGATTAGATAGATAGAAACATGTCAGCCACATATATACGAAGTACAGTGATAGTGTTGGTTACTGTACTTGTCATTTAGTGTAAAGGATTTATTAAAAAATATAATAGTGTTTTCATGCACCGTCTCTTTAAAAAAGCCGGCCGGCAATTCAGCATCTGTACCCGACAATTTATAACAGACAGAATAGAGCTTCACACATAGATTAGATAGATAGAAACATGTCAGTCACATATATAATAAGTACAGTGACAGTGTTGGTTACTGTACTTGTCATTTAGTATTAAAATAAAGGATTTATTATTAAAAAAAATTGGCGTGGGGTTCCCCGTAATTTTAGTCTCTAGCGGAGGTTAAGCAGACAGCTGGGGCAGATGTTTGAAGCCTGGGAAGGGGGTAATACCCACGGAGCTTCCCAGGCTACTAATATCAGCCCCCAGCGGAATACCTAGCCTTTACTAGCTATTAAAATGGAGGACCCCCCCCCAAAAAATGACGTGGGGTCCCCCCTAATTTAATAGCTAGCAAAGGCTAGGCAGACAGCTGGGGGCTGATATTAATAGCCCAGGAAGGGAGCTATGAATATTGGCCCCCTCCCAGGCTAGAAACACCAGCCGTCAGCCGCCCCAGAAATGGCGCATCCATAGGATGCACCAATTCTGACACTTAGCCTCGCTCTTCCACGCTGCCCTGGTGCGGTGGCAGGGGGTAATAGGGTTGGGGTTGATGTCAGCTTATAATGCCAGCTGACATCAAGCCCAGGTTAGTAATGGAGAGGCGTCTATAAGACACCCCCATTACTAACCCCATAGTCAAAGTTAAAAAAAAAACACAAACACCCAGAATAAAGTCCTTTAATTGAAATAAAGACACAATTCTTTATTGTTCTAAATTAAACCATACTTACCATCACGCCCATTCCAGCTGAAGCCAACGATCTCCTGCAATAAAAGAAAAATAATAAAGCAACCTCATCCTTACCTTTCCATGGTTCCCAGGACAGCTTCAGCTCTGCTACATCGAGATGACAGGCTGGACCGCAGCAGAACGCTGCCATCCAGCCTGTCATCCCGCAGACACTGAGAAGCGCAGGCATGCTTGCGTTCCTCAGTGTCTGACTGTGACGGCATCCAGATGAGCCGACAATGAACTCGGCTCACCTCATGTACGTCACTGACAGCGTGGGAGAATTCTCCTGCACTCAGCGCTTCAGCGTGAGAATTTTCCCACGCTGTCAGTGACGTGCATGAGGTGAGCCGAGTTCATTGGACATGACCTCGGCTCATCTGGATGCCGTCACAGCCAGACACTGAGTAGCGCAAGCAAGCCTGCGCTTCTCAGTGTCTGCGGGATGACAGGCTGGATGGCAGCGTTCTGCTGCGGTCCAGCCTGTCATCTCGATGTAGCAGAGCTGAAGCTGTCGTGGGAGCCATGGAAAGGTAAGGATGATGTTGCTTTATTATTTTACTTTTATTGCAGGAGATCATTGGTTTCAGCTGGAATGGGCGTGGCGGTAAGTATGGTTTAATTTAGAACAATAAAGAATTGTGTGTTTATTTCAATTAAAGGACTTTTTTCTGGGTGTTTGTGTTTTTTTTAAATACTTTACTAGAAATTCATGGTGGTCATGTCTAATATTGGCGTGACCCCATGAATTTCGGGCTTAGGGCCAGCTGATAATGCCAAGCTGGCCTTAACCCCTTTATTACCCAGTGAGCCACCGCACCAGGGCCCTGGATGAGTTGGGTACAGCGCCAGAAGATGGCGCTTCTATGAACGCGCCATTTTCCGGGGCGGCTGTGGACTGCAATTTGCAGCGGGTGGGGCCCAGAAAGCTTGGGCCTCCCTGCGCTGCAGATTCCAGCCCCCAGCTGCCTAGTTGTACCTGGCTGGACACAAAAATAGGGCGAAGCTCCACGTATTTTTTTTTTAAATTCATGAAATTCATGGAATAATTAAGAAAAAAAGGGCTTCCCTATATTGTTGTGTCCGGCTAGGTACAAATAGGCAGCTGGTGGTTGGGAGCAGCCCGTTCCTGCCTGCTGTACCTGACTGGACACAAATATAGGGCGAAGCCTCACATCAATTTTTTTTTCATTATTTCATGAATTTCCTGAAATAATTTAAAAAAAATTGACGTGGGGCTTCGCCCTATATTTGTGTCCAGTCAGGTACAGCAGGCAGGAACGGGCTGCCCCCAACCACCAGCTGCCTATTTGTACCTGGCCAGACACAACAATATAGGGAAGCCCTTTTTTAAAAAAATTATTTCATGAAATAATTAAAAAAAAAATTGACGTGGGGCTTCGCACTATATTTGTGTCCAGCCAGGTACAGCAGGCAGGGACGGGCTGCCCCCAACCACCAGCTGCCTATTTGTACCTGGTTGGACACAACAATATAGGGAAGCCCTTTTTTTCTTAATTATTCCATGAATTTCATGAAATAATTTAAAAAAAAAATGCGTGGGGCTTCGCCCTATTTTTGTGCCCAGCCAGGTACAACTAGGCAGCTGGGAGCTGGAATACGCAGCGCAGGGAGGCCCAAGCTTTCTGGGCCCCACCCGCTGCAAATTGCAGTCCGCAGCCGCCCCAGAAAATGGCGCGTTCATAGAAGCGCCATCTTCTGGCGCTGTACCCAACTCATCCAGGGCCCTGGTGCGGTGGCTCACTGGGTAATAAAGGGGTTAAGGCCAGCTTGGCATTATCAGCTGGCCCTAAGCCCGAAATTCATGGGGTCACGCCAATATTAGACATGACCACCATGAATTTCTAGTAAAGTATTTAAAAAAACACAACACCCAGAGTAAAGTCCTTTAATTGAAATAAACACACAATTCTTTATTGTTCTAAATTAAACCATACTTACCGTCACGCCCATTCCAGCTGAAGCCAATGTCTTCTGCAATAAAAGTAAAATAATTAAGCAACCTCATCCTTACCTTTCCATGGTTCCCACGACAGCTTCAGCTCTGCTACATCGAGATGACAGGCTGGACCGCAGCAGAACGCTGCCATCCAGCCTGTCATCCCGCGGACACTCAGAAGCGCAGGCATGCTTGCGCTCCTCAGTGTCTCGCTGTGACGGCATAAAGATGAGACAAGCTCATGTCCAATGAACTCGGCGCACCTCATGCACGTCACTGACAGCGTGGGAGAATTCTCCTGCACTCAGCACTTCAGCGTGAAAATTCTCCCACGCTGTCAGTGACGTACATGAGGTCAGCTGAGTTCATTGGACATGAACTCGTCTCATCTTTATGCCGTCACAGCCAGACACTGCAGAGCGCAAGCATGCCTGCGCTTCTCAGTGTCTGCGGGATGACAGGTTGGATGGCAGTGTTCTGCTGCGGTCCAGCCTGTTATCTCGATGTAGCAGAGCTGAAGCTGTCGTGGGAACCATGGAAAGGTAAGGATGAGGTTGCTTTATTATTTTTCTTTTATTGCAGGAGATCGTTGGCTTCAGCTGGAATGGGAGTGACGGTAAGTATGGTTTAATTTAGAACAATAAAGGAATGTGTCTTTATTTCAATTAAAGGACTTTATTCTGGGTGTTTGTGTTTTCTTTAAACTTTGACTATGGGGTTAGTAATGGGGGTGTCTTATAGACGCCTCTCCATTACTAACCTGGGCTTGATGTCAGCTGGCATTATAAGCGGACATCAACCCCAACCCTATTACCCCCTGCCACCGCACCAGGGCAGCGTGGAAGAGCGAGGCTAAGTGCCAGAATTGGCGCATCCTATGGATGCGCCATTTCTGGGGCGGCTGACGGCTGGTGTTTCTAGCCTGGGAGGGGGCCAATATTCATGGCTCCCTTCCTGGGCTATTAATATCAGCCCCCAGCTGTCTGCCTAGCCTTTGCTAGCTATTAAATTAGGGGGGACCCCACGTCATTTTTTTGGGGGGGGTCCTCCATTTTAATAGCTAGTAAAGGCTAGGTATTCAGCTGGGGGCTGATATTAGTAGCCTGGGAAGCTCCGTGGGTATTACCCCCTTCCCAGGCTTCAAACATCTGCCCCAGCTGTCTGCTTAACCTCCGCTAGAGACTAAAATTACGGGGAACCCCACGCCAATTTTTTTTAATAATAAATCCTTTATTTTAATACTAAATGACAAGTACAGTAACCAACACTGTCACTGTACTTATTATATATGTGACTGACATGTTTTTATCTATCTAATCTATGTGTGAAGCTCTATTCTGTCTGTTATAAATTGTCGGGTACAGATGCTGAATTGCCGGCCGGCTTTTTTAAAGAGACGGTGCATGAAAACACTATTATTTTTTTTAATAAATCCTTTGCAGTAAATGACAAGTACAGTAAGCAACACTGTCACAGTACTTCATATATATGTGACTGACATGTTTCTATCTACCTAATCTATGTGTGATTCTCTATTCTTTCTGTTATAAATTGTCGGGTACAGATGCTGAATTGCCGGCCGGCTTTTTTAAAGAGACGGTGCATGAAAACACTATTATTTTTTTTAATAAATCCTTTGCAGTAAATGACAAGTACAGTAAGCAACACTGTCACAGTACTTCATATATATGTGACTGACATGTTTCTATCTATCTAATCTATTTGTGAAGCTCTATTCTGTCTGTTATAAATTGTCGGGTACCGCTGCTGAATTGCCGGCCGGCTTTTTTAAAGAGACGGTGCACGAAAACACTATTATATTTTTTAATAAATCCTTTACACTAAATGACAAGTACAGTAAGCAACACTGTCACTGTACTTCGTATATATGTGGCTGACATGTTTCTATCTATCTAATCTATGTGTGATTCTCTATTCCTTCTATTCTAAATTGTCGGGTACAGATGCTGAATTGCCAGCCGGCTTTTTTAAAGAGACGGTGCATGAAAACACTATTATTTTTTTTGATAAATCCTTTACACTAAATGACAAGTACAGTAAGCAACACTGTCACTGTGCTTCTTATATGTGTGACTGACATGTTTCTATCTATCTAATCTATGTGTGAAGCTCTATTCTTTCGGTTCTAAATTGTCGGGTACCGGTGTACGCCGCTGCTGAATTGCCGGCTTTTCATGTTTCACTGTGAGCACTGGTTCCCATCGATTTGGGCAATCACTGTAATGCCACAACCACCATGGCTGTGGCATTACAGTGAGTGGCAGACAATCCCTGCATGATTGGTGCTCTAAAAAGCGCCAGACATGCAGGACACGCTTTTGGTGCACGAACAGTTATTGAACATAACCTCGAACAGCCGAATTTTTTGCAAATCGTTCGGGTTCGTCGAACAACTCGAACACCACCCAAAACAGCTCGAATTTGAGATTGGCGAACAGTTCTAGTCGAACACTGCTCATCTCTAATTATAAGCATTAGCAGGTTGTTAGAAACTGAAATCAAACAGTTTTCAACTCAAAACTTTATTCTAGGTGATGTTACATTTTCACATAGGACCCCTTGTTCGAAAGGAGCTTCTGAACTCTCTCGTCCATTGAATTTGTCAGGTTTTGGATGGCTTCTGCTTCAATTGTTTTGCATGAGGACAGAATACCCTCCCAGAGCTGTTGCTTAGATGTGAACTGCCTCCCGCCATCATAGACACTCCTTTTAATGATGCTCCAAAGGTTCTGAATGGGGTACAGGTCAGGGGAGCATGGGGGTCACACCATAAGTTTGTCCCCTTTTATGCCCATATCAGCCAGAGATGCAGATGTTTTATGTGCAGCATGAGATGGTGCATTATCATGCAGAAAAATGATCTTGCTGTGAAATACACGGTTCTTCTTCTTGAACCATGGCAGGAAGTGCTGTTTGAGAAAATCCACATACATTATGGAGTTCATCTTTAGCGCCTTCAGGGATCCTAAAGGGGCCGACAATCTCTCTCCCCATGATTCCAGCCCAAAACATTACTCCACCTCCTCCTTGTTGGCGCTGTAGCCGTGTTTGCGTGGGGTGTCCATCAACCAGCCATCCTCCACTCCATCCATCTGGACCATCGAGCGCTGCACGGCACTCATCCGTGAACAAAACAGTTTTGAAATCAGTCTTCATGTAATGTTTGGCCCACTGGAGCCGTTTCTGCTTGTGTGAAGTGGATAGAGGAGGTCGACAGGATGGCGTATGCACAGCTGCAAACCTCTGAAGGACCCTGCATCTTGTTGTTCGGGGGACGTTGGAGGCACAAGCAGCTTCAAAAACTTGTCTGCTGCTATGACAAGGCTTTTTTGCCGCTGCTCTTTCAACCTGACGTAATTGCCTGTAGGAAAGAGTCCTCAATTTGCCCTTATCAGCACGCACACGTGTGTACTGTGAATCAGCTACATACTTCTTGATTGCCAAGACACTTCATCCTGATCATCGCACAATGTTGATTGTAGTCATGCCTTGACCTAAATACTCCACAATTTGTTGCTTCTCAGCAGCCGACACATCCTTTTTCTTTCCCATTTTGGCAGAAAATGTAGGCTGCTTAATAATGTGAGACAGCCTTCTTAAGTAGTCTTGCCTTTCATTGGACACACCTGCCAAACTAATTAGCACAGGTGTCTGCAATTGCTTACAGTGATATAAAGAGCCCTGACACACATCACCATCAATGAGTTTAACTGACAAACAAACAAATTCTTCCCTTATCACTCCTAAACACTTTTTGCATAATAATTTGGAACGCAGTGTACATGTGCTTTTCCACAAAACACCAGTGGTTCACGTAGTGAATCTTACAGTTCTAACTTGCCAACCGTGGTCTGTATGGAGTTGTTCAATAAAGGGCCCAAAATTAAGATAACATAGATGGGAGAGGTCTCTATGAATAGGAATTCCTAAGTATTTGATACCCTGTAAGGGCCAGGCAAAGGGAAAGTTGGACTGGATGGAATCCTATATGGATTTGGGGAGGGAGACATCGAGGGCCTCAGACTTCGCTGCATTGATTTTAAAATTTGACCATGTAACAAAGTGATCTATTTCAGCCATAACAGCATGGATGGATATATGTGATTGAGTGATATATACTAGGACATCATCAGCAAATAGAGAGCACTTGTACTCGGTGCCTCCCACCTCAATCCACCTAATATTGGGGTTATGGCGAATTGATGAGAGCAGGTGCTCCGTCACTAGGATGTATAAGAGAGGGGACAGAGGACATCCCTGCCTTGTCCCATTGGTGATTGTGAAAGGTGATGAAAATGTTCTGATGCACCCCCTGGGCCTTGGGACACCCGGAGCCGGACCCTTTTTGGTGGATGCTGGTGGTTGTAGTCTTCGTGGCGGCGACCCAGTTCCGTGGCTCAGGGTGGTGAAACCAGTGGCGGAACTATTTATGTGGTTTTGATGTTTAAATGTCCGACTACGCCACCCGTGGATTGCGGTCAGAGTGAACCGCCGCTGCAGGGCAGACCGCTGAGGCTGGTGTTGTGGGTGCAGCAGAGCGTAGCATAACTCCCCACGGGAGGAGTATAGCCTCAGGGCAGTGTATGCGGAGGATGGGGGTGATGGTGCAGGGCAGCAGCAGTAACGACACGGAGTCAGTGATGCAGTCCAGGGCCTTTACTCACAGTTCTTATTATCCAGACCACGTCTGCAGGTAACGGCTGCCCACGTCGTACTGTGCTCACCAGGTGAGGGGCTCAGACAACTCCCAGATAACTTTGGAGCGCTTCACAGGACCCCCTTTGTGTGTCCTTTGTCTGGCCTTTCTTACCAACCCTTCTGTCCGGCTGCCTCGGGCCTCCTCTTGGTAAACTTGGCGCCAGTTTCCCTGACCCTATGTGGTGCCTTCCTAGCGGGTGTAGCGAGGGGCTGCGCCACATAAAATGTCAGAGCCTCCGGTTTCTAGCTGAGGGTCGTTTACTGCCTCCACTAGTGTCGGGGACCGGTCTCCCCCTTTGGCCTGACCCCTCCACGCAGGTGGATTCGGGCGTGCGGTGGCGACTCGCCCGTCCGCACCCCTGGGATCCCTTCATTCCTCCATTCCTCGTTCCTGGAGCCTTCTCCGCTCCTCTTCCTTCCTTCTCCCTCTTCCAGGCCTGGGCCTCTGTTACTAGGCCCGCCTCCGGAGCAGAGCTCATGCAGAGCCCCTGCTCCCTGCCACTTCTGCTCAGACTTCTCTGCACTGAAATAAGATGGTGCCCACCTTTTATACTCCCTTCTCAATGCACCCAGGAACTGCTTCCTCCCTGCTCCTGCACTACAGGGTTCCCCTTCCTCAGTGTTCCCTCCCCCCACTCCAGTCAGGGACAGGGACTGTCGTGCCCATCTCAGAGGCATATTGGTCGCCCTGCCCCACGGCAATGTGGTGTAATGCATGCAGGTGTCGGGTCCTGATCCACACTCCATCCTTACCTGAGAGTGAGATATCACACCTCTGGGTGAGGTGCAATACCTCTGTAGCAACCGAGCCCTCAGGGTGCTACAGTTCCATTTATCTTCAGCCTAGGTGACGTATTGTGATACAGGGCCGTGATTTTGGCTATAAAAGGGTCCCCTAGACCCCTACCCCAAGCTTTTTAAGAGAATCATATATGGCGTGCCAGGAGACTCTATGGAATGCTTTCTCAGCATCCAACGAGAGTATCTAATTACAAATTTTTAACTGCATCTAGCCCAGGAAATACTTTGTGCCTAGTAGCAGTGTCTGCTAGTCAGCGGATTATCCCGGCTGTTAAGCAAGCTACACCACCTGTAGTTTAGACACTTAATTTTTTCAAAGGAAATGCTTCGGGACCATGGGATACTCCGTGAAGAGCATCAGGAGGCACCCCAAGGCATAGGGGCTGGGACTGGCAGTAGGATGCCTTGCGGTGGACAGCCGAGCTCGATCCTTATAAAAGCTTTTTAACTGCAGCAGCTTTAGTGGACGCTACTGGAGCTGGAATTACGCGGCTGCTGGCATGAGACTTGCCCTCCAATAGATCCTTGTAAATGGATTTAAAGTGTATTCAGTCAAATTAGAGAGACAATTTAAATTAAAAAGCTTAGAGCTGCCTCCACCACAGGGGCGCTCGCTCGACCCACCAGCGGACAGTCACCAGTATTGGGAGAGGGGGGCTGGCCATCAGGGTTCACCGCGGCTCTGGCACAAACCCGGCGACACGGAGGTGGCACGGGCAGGAGCGGACTGGTCGTGTCGGCTTCTCACTTTTTGGATTTTAGAAGGGCATGACATGCCTATATCTGTGTCTCCCCCTCCTTTTACTCCTCCACCTCTTTTATTTTCGCATGACTATATGTACTTGTCACTTTTCCATGTGTTAGTTATGTCTTCTGAGCAGTTTGTCAGCTTTTGGACACCTTTGAAGGTGTTTTCTATGTGTTTCTATGTGTTTTTGTTTGCCTGCCATTGGTTTTAACGGTGTTCGAACCGAACTCGAACACTACGGGGGTGGCTCAACACTACTCTTTACCCGCAACAGCCAGCGTGATTGGCAGGTCATCATTTTCTTTGAAGGTGGTAACACCAGCTGGTGTTGAGCGCTGTCCGACATCGATAGCACTACATTTGGATCAAGGCAACCTAACATGTCCGCCTGCATCTTCCTCACAGACCGGCAGTTTGCCGGGGACACCCTTATCAACCCCGTCTAAGCACAATAGCCAGCCCTCGGTCCCTCAGATGTGGACAAGTAAAAGACCATTTCCTCCTAGCCGTGAGAAAGCTAAGAGGTTGAATTTCACCATCTACAAGCTCTTGGCTACAGAAATGCTGCCTTTCCGCCTGGTGGACACAGAGGATTTTCGAGACCTTATGTCCGTCGCAGTGCCCCAGTACCAGATGCCCAGTCAGCACTACTTCTCAAAGAAAGGTGTGCCTGCGCTCCACCAGCATGTCACACACAACATCACCGCTTCTTTGAGAAACTCTGTGTGTGACAGGGTGCATTTCACCACAGACACTTGGACGAGTAGTCATGGACAGGGGCGTTACATGTCGCTGACTGGGCACTGGGTAACTATGGTGACAGCAGGACAAGGAGCTGTTGTCCAAGTCTTGCCGTCCCCACGAGTTGTGCGTCAATCCTCTTTATGTCAAAGTTCCTCCACTGCTTCTGCCTCCTCAACCTCCTCTCGGTCTTCCACCTGCACCCAAAGCCTGTCTGGTCATGCCACAAGCTTTCTAACTGCGCAAAAGCGATCCTGCACACCTCCTTACTATGCTGGCAGTAGGGCTCAACGTCATCAGGCGGTTTTTACTTTGAAATGTCTGGGAAATGTGAGTCACACAGCTGAGGAGTTGTGGTCAGCTCTGGAGAACCAATTTCATGAATGGTTGTCTCCATTGGACCTGAAACCAGGGAAGGCCGTGTGCGACAATGCTGCAAACCTGGGTGCGGCCCTTCGCCGGGGCAATGTCACACACGTGCCTTGTATGGCTCACGTGTTGAACCTGGTTGTCCAGCAATTTTTAGCCCACTATCCCAGACTAGATGGCCTTCTGCAGAGGGCACGGTCGCTGTGTGCTCACTTCCGCCGTTCGCATCCCGCAGCTCAGCGACTTACATCTCTACAGAAGTCATTGGGCCTGCCACTTCACCGGCTAAAATGTGATGTGCCTACCATGTGGAATTCAACTCTGCACATGTTGCAGCGACTGTGGCAGCACCGACAAGCCCTGGTGCAATACGTTCTGACGTATAGCCTGGGCCAACGAGATCCAGAGGTGGGGCAAATCACGCTGGAGGAGTGGTCTCAGATCAGGGACCTATGCACCCTTCTGCACAGTTTTGAAATGGCGACGAAGATGTTTAGTGCTGACGATGCCATTGTCAGCATGACTATTCCGGTGATTTACATGCTGGAGCACATGTTAAACAGAATTCGGAGTCAGGTAGTGGCACAAGAGGAGGTGGAGGAAGTAGAGGAGGAGGAGTTGTATGCGGAAGGGCTAACATCTGCAAGGTCCAGACGGTCGGCAGCACCAAGGCGGCAGGCATGTGAGGGTGGGGGAGATGGTTTTACCAGGGCACATGGTAGCAGCCAAACTAGTGAGGAAGGTGCAGGAGCCCAGGAAGAAGTGGAGGACGAACTGATGGAAGACTCATCAGATGAGGGAGACCTTGATCACATTTCTGTTGTGCGAGGTTGGGGGGAGAGGA
Organism: Phyllobates terribilis; assembly: GCF_046119375.1. Classification (NCBI taxonomy): domain Eukaryota; kingdom Metazoa; phylum Chordata; class Amphibia; order Anura; family Dendrobatidae; genus Phyllobates; species Phyllobates terribilis. The sequence continues at coordinate 30,033,236 of NW_027362765.1, read as the reverse complement.
CAGAGGAAGGAAGCATGATTGTTACCTCGCCACCAACACAACAGGGACTTGGTGCTCCTGGATGCGCAACACACATGAGTGCCTTCTTGCTGCACTACCTGCAACATGACCCTCGAATTGTGAGAATTAGAAATAATCCTGACTACTGGGTTGCCACACTGTTAGATCCCCGGTACAAAAGTAAATTTGCAGAAATTATTCCTGCCATAGAAAGGGATGCACGCATGCAGGAGTATCAGCAGAGACTGTTGCAGAATCTTACATGTGCTTTTCCACAAAACACCAGTGGTGCACGTAGTGAATCTCACAGTTCCAACTTGCCAACCGTGGGACCGTCAAGTGTTCAGCACTCAAACCGTAACAGAACCACAGTATCTGCTGGTAACATCAATTTTGCGGAATCATTTCACCACTTTTTTAGCCCATCCTTTGCAAGGCCACAGGAGACAAGAAGTCTGACACATAGTCAACGCCTAGAGACGATGGTACAGGAGTATCTCCAAGTAAACATTGAAGCCATGACTGTGTCACTGGACCCTTGCTCTTTTTGGGCTTCCAATCTGGATAAATGGCCGGAGCTAGCCACTTACGCCTTGGAGATCTTGTCATGCCCCGCAGCCAGCGTTCTGTCTGAACGTGTGTTCAGCGCTGCTGGTGTTGTGCTGACAGATAAGCGCACGCGGCTCTCCACTGATAATGTAGACAGACTCACGTTCATAAAGATGAACAAATCATGGATCCGAAACGACTTTTCTACCCCTGTGTCATCCTGGGGAGAGTAAAAGCTTGATGATTGGTTAAAATCACCCTACCAACCGTTTTAAGCTTTCAAATTACTAATCATGTTTATCTGTATCTTGGCTGGAAAATAATTTGGGCTTTGTAGCAGTGTGCAGCACTGATTCTATTAGTCCATCTATAATAAGCTCCACCAGATTTAAAATTACTAATCATGTTTATCTGTATCTTGACTGGAAAATAATTTGGGCTTTGTAGCAGTGTGCAGCACTGATCCTATTAGGCCATCTATACTAAGCTACACCAGATTTAAAATTAATAATAATTTTTAGCTGCATCTAGCCCGGAAAATAATTTTGGGGCTCCGAGATGCGCAAGACACATAAGTGCCTTCTTGCTGCACTACCTGCAACATGACCCTCATATTGTCAGAATTCGAAGTAATCATGACTACTGGGTTGCCACACTCTTAGATCCCCCAAACTTTTCGATCAACCTTTTCATTTTAATAAAGACCAAAAAAATGGTCATTTTTGAAATTATAAGCATTAGCAGGTTATTAAAAACTGAAATCAAACAGTTTTAAACTCAAAACTTTATTCTAGGTGATGTTACATTTTCACATAGAACCCTTGTTCGAAAGGAGCTTCTGAACTCTCTCGTCCATTGAATTTGTCAGGTTTTGGATGGTTTCTGCTTCAATTGTTTTGCATGAGGACAGAATACCCTCCCAGAGCTGTTGCTTAGATGTGAACTGCCTCCCGCCATCATAGACACTCCTTTTGATGATGCTCCAGAGGTTCTGAATGGGGTAGAGGTCAGGGGAGCATAGGGGTCACACCATAAGTTTGTCCCCTTTTATGCCCATATCAGCCAGAGATGCAGATGTTTTATGTGCAGCATGAGATGGTGCATTATCATGCAAAAAATGATCTTGCTGTGAAATACACGGTTCTTCTTCTTGAACCATGGCAGGAAGTGCTGTTTGAGAAAATCCACATACATTATGGAGTTCATCTTTAGCGCCTTCAGGGATCCTAAAGGGGTCGACAATCTCTCTCCCCATGATTCCAGCCCAAAACATTACTCCACCTCCTTCTTGTTGGCGCTGTAGCCGTGTTTGCGTGGGGTGTCCATCAACCAGCCATCCTCCACTCCATCCATTGGGACCATCGAGCGCTGCACGGCACTCATCCGTGAACAAAACAGTTTTGAAATCAGTCTTCATGTAATGTTTGGCCCACTGGAGCCGTTTCTGCTTGTGTGAAGTGGATAGAGGAGGTCGACAGGATGGCGTATGCACAGCTGCAAACCTCTGAAGGACCCTGCATCTTGTTGTTCGGGGGACGTTGGAGGCACCAGGAGCTTCAAAAACTTGTCTGCTGCTATGACAAGGCTTTTTTGCCGCTGCTCTTTTAACCTGACGTAATTGCCTGTAGAAAAGAGTCCTCAATTTGCCCTTATCAGCACGCACACGTGTGTACTGTGAATCAGCTACATACTTCTTGATTGCCAAGACACTTCATCCTGATCATCGCACAATGTTGATTGTAGTCATGCCTTGACCTAAACACTCCACAATTTGTTGCTTCTCAGCAGCCGACACATCCTTTTTCTTTCCCATTTTGGCAGAAAATGTAGGCTGCTTAATAATGTGAGACAGCCTTCTTAAGTAATCTTGCCTTTCATTGGACACACCTGCCAAACTAATTAGCACAGGTGTCTGCAATTGCTTACAGTGATATAAAGAGCCCTGACACACATCACCATCAATGAGTTTAACTGACAAACAAATTCTTCCCTTATCACTCCTAAACTCTTTTTGCATAATAATTTGGAACACAGTGTACATGTGCTTTTCCACAAAACACCAGTTGTTCACGTAGTGAATCTTACAGTTCTAACTTGCCAACCGTGGTCTGTATGGAGTTGTTCAATAAAGGGCCCAAAATTAAGATAACATATGGGAGAGGTCTCTATGAATAGGAATTCCTAAGTATTTGATACCCTGTGAGGGCCAGGCAAAGGGAAAGTTGGACTGGATGGAATCCTATATGGATTTGGGGAGGGAGACATCGAGGGCCTCAGACTTCGCTGCATTGATTTTAAAATTTGACCATGTAACAAAGTGATCTATTTCAGCCATAACAGCATGGATGGATATATGTGATTGAGTGATATATACTAGGACATCATCAGCAAATAGAGAGCACTTGTACTCGGTGCCTCCCACCTCAATCCACCTAATATTGGGGTTATGGCGAATTGATGAGAGCAGGTGCTCCGTCACTAGGATGTATAAGAGAGGGGACAGAGGACATCCCTGCCTTGTCCCATTGGTGATTGTGAAAGGTGATGAAAATGTTCTGATGCACCCCCTGGGCCTTGGGACACCCGGAGCCGGACCCTTTTTGGTGGATGCTGGTGGTTGCAGTCTTCGTGGCGGCGACCCGGTTCCGTGGCTCAGGGTGGTCAAACCAGTGGCGGAACTATTTATGTGGTTTTGATGTTTAAATGTCCGACTACGCCACCCGTGGATTGCGGTCAGAGTGAACCGCCGCTGCAGGGCAGACCGCTGAGGCTGGTGTTGTGGGTGCAGCAGAGCGTAGCATAACTCCCCACGGGAGGAGTATAGCCTCAGGGCAGTGTATGCGGAGGATGGGGGTGATGGTGCAGGGCAGCAGCAGTAACGACACGGAGTCAGTGATGCAGTCCAGGGCCTTTACTCACAGTTCTTATTATCCAGACCACGTCTGCAGGTAATGGCTGCCCACGTCATACTGTGCTCACCAGGTGAGGGGCTCAGACAACTCCCAGATAACTTTGGAGCGCTTCACAGGACCCCCTTTGTGTGTCCTTTGTCTGGCCTTTCTTACCAACCCTTCTGTCCGGCTGCCTCGGGCCTCCTCTTGGTAAACTTGGCGCCAGTTTCCCTGACCCTATGTGGTGCCTTCCTAGCGGGTGTAGCGAGGGGCTGCGCCACATAAAATGTCAGAGCCTCCGGTTTCTAGCTGAGGGTCGTTTCCTGCCTCCACTAGTGTCGGGGACCGGTCTCCCCCTTTGGCCTGACCCCTCCACGCAGGTGGATTCGGGCGTGCGGTGGCGACTCGCCCGTCCGCACCCCTGGGATCCCTTCATTCCTCGTTCCTGGAGCCTTCTCCGCTCCTCTTCCTTCCTTCTTCCTCTTCCAGGCCTGGGCCTCTGTTACTAGGCCCGCCTCCAGAGCTGAGCTCATGCAGAGCCCCTGCTCCCTGCCACTTCTGCTCAGACTTCTCTGCACTGAACTAAGATGGTGCCCACCTTTTATACTCCCTTCTCAATGCACCCAGGAACTGCTTCCTCCCTGCTCCTGCACTACAGGGTTCCCCTTCCTCAGTGTTCCCTCCCCCCACTCCAGCCAGGGACAGGGACTGTCGTGCCCATCTCAGAGGCATATAGGTCGCCCTGCCCCACGGCAATGTGGTGTAATGCATGCAGGTGTCGGGTCCTGATCCACACTCCATCCTTACCTGAGAGTGAGATATCACACCTCTGGGTGAGGTGCAATACCTCTGTAGCAACCGAGCCCTCAGGGTGCTACAGTTCCATTTATCTTCAGCCTAGGTGACGTATTGTGATACAGGGCCGTGATTTTGGCTATAAAAGGGTCCCCTAGACCCCTACCCCAAGCTTTTTAAGAGAATCATATATGGCGTGCCAGGAGACTCTATGGAATGCTTTCTCAGCATCCAACGAGAGTATCTAATTACAAATTTTTAACTGCATCTAGCCCAGGAAATACTTTGTGCCTAGTAGCAGTGTCTGCTAGTCAGCGGATTATCCCGGCTGTTAAGCAAGCTACACCACCTGTAGTTTGGACACTTAATTTTTTCAAAGGAAATGCTTTGGGACCACGGGATACTCAGTGAAGAGCATCAGGAGGCACCCCAAGGCATAGGGGCTGGGACTGGCAGTAGGATGCCTTGCGGTGGACAGCCGAGCTCGATCCTTATAAAAGCTTTTTAACTGCAGCAGCTTTAGTGGACGCTACTGGAGCTGTAATTACGCGGCTGCTGGCATGAGACTTGCCCTCCAATAGATCCTTGTAAATGGATTTAAAGTGTATTCATTCAAATTAGAGAGACAATTTAAATTAAAAAGCTTAGAGCTGCCTCCACCACAGGGGGGCTCGCTCGACCCACCAGCGGACAGGCACCAGTATTGGGAGAGGGGGGCTGGCCGTCAGGGTTCACCGCGGCTCTGGCACAAACCCGACGACACGGAGGTGGCACGGGCAGGAGCGGACTGAACGTGTCGGCTTCTCACTTTTTGGATTTTAGAAGGGCATGACATGCCTATATCTGTGTCTCCCCCTCCTTTTACTCCTCCACCTTTTTTCTTTTCGCATGACTATATGTACTTGTCAATTTTCCATGTGTTAGTTGTGTCTTCTGAGCAGTTTGTCAGCTTTTGGACACCTTTGAAGGTGTTTTCTATGTGTTTCTACATGTTTTTGTTTGCCTGCCATTGGTTTTAACGGTGTTCGAAGGTGTTCGACGAAGAGTTCGACGAACAGTTCGGCGAACACACGGGTGTTCGACGAACCGAACCGAACTCGAACACTACGGGGGTGGCTCAACACTGACTAGGACTCCATATTTGTTAACCAAAGACACTTTTAAAAAACAACCAGTAGTCTACATGCGAGATAACCTCAAACATTTAGAATCAGTAGCTTTGCATATTAATGACTCTTTTCTTTCCTTCTTAGCTTTAAGAAATTCATAATTGTATCTGAAACACTGAGTTACTACTGCATGACCCGTTCACTGCAGTGTAGACAGAAACGAGCAGGTGTTTTCAGGTTTTATTCCCTCCTTGGACTCTCTGCAGGCCCCAAGCAGCATCAGTTCTCCTGCCTCAATAGGATGAGAGGAAGAAGTCACAAAAACACACTTCAATGTTTTCTCATTCCAAAGACGTCTGTCCAAACGGACTGCCAGTGACACTGTTTAATCCAGGGACAACGGGTGGTGGGAGGGGGGACTATAAACCATATCTAGTATCTGGGTAGAAATACCCTGGAAAAACTGACTGCGAAGTTCTGGCTCATTCCAGGAGGTCTCCACTGCCTAGCGTCTGAACGGAGAGCAGTAATCCTCCACACTGTGTTTTCCCTGAACAAACCTGCGGACCATTGATTCAGCAACAGCAACCTGATCGGGGTCATCATAAATGAGCCCCAGCGCTGAGAAAAAAGGGCAGAGCAGCGTGTGAATTACCTACAAAAGGGAAAGTGTGCTGAAAAAGGAAAGATCCCAGAGTGAGTAGTATAAATCACAAAATACAAAATAAAGTATAAAGTAAGTACTGATAGATAATATGCCACCTACTTCGTAGAAAGCAACAGAAGATAAGTGCAGAAAAAATTACAGAAACTGCAAATAGAAAACCCTTAGCTGGAATTTCCCTGACTGGTTTTAACAACAATAGAATGTCTGAACATTCATATGAAAACTATCACCAGCAGTAAATGCCACCGGGGGGGAGAATATAAAGCCACAGATAGGTGATATAACAGACTAATAAGAACCTGAAAACACCTGTTACCCTAAAGAGACTGGAGAAAGGATAACAGCAACAAAACACCAAGGGAAAAGGTGTGTCTGCAGTGGCTTGGCGGACAGAGAAGCCGACAACCAAACACAGACTCAAGGGTTCGAACCCAGGAGCATGACTGTATGAAGCAGAGCTGTGTGTACACGATGCGTATGGAATGGAGTCGCGTATGCACAATATGTACATAGCAGAGCAGGGTTGCCAAGTTGACTTTTTATTTTTTTCTGGACAACATATCAAAAAAAATCACCAACAGACAATATTTTTTATGGACACATTGTTAAAATAATGGTTCAGCTTCAAATCATTGCCTTTAAGAAGACTTGTTTTTCAGTCAGATAATCCTTATTTAGCAATACTTTTGTTTGTTCTGTTTTCTTGTAGTGTTCTCATGACCTTTATAAGAATTGGCTCATTGGTTTATAATTATCTTACTTGTCCTGTGTCTGTACACAAAATAAAGTCCCAATATATCACCACCAGGAAACTCCCTAAGTTCACCATGACCTAGACTGTATTCAGCATTATCAGTGAGAAAGGATGTTGGGAGTATCATACATCATGAATATCCTGCAGATGTATTGACAAGCACCTGTTATTTAATTATTTTACGCCAAGGATAACATATTATTTACATAATCTCATACGCATGTATCAAAGCACAACCCACGTTGATTGGGGTATATAATTACATTACATCTTAAAATAAACAGAATCATTCTCTTGAGACAGTCTGTAGTGAGTGTCTTATTTGAAGCGTCATTCCTATAGGAAATCCTTATTTCTAATTCGTCTACCTGAGAAGAAGCGAGATCCCCTCCCGTCTTTAACAGTTGGAGGCCCCAGCGAGATCTATTTCCTTTTTTTCCTTTTAATTTCATCTGAGACTGAACAACAGTTTTACCCCTATCCCGAACAGAAACAAACCCCGGCCGGGTAAGTGAGTGGCCTTAACACTCTGAGCATATTTCTCTCCGGGAAAGGTGGGGTCGATCTAGGTCAGTCTCCGGGGATCTTGAACGGGAAACCCTCAGGTAGCAATTTTATTATTATTATTATTCATTTTTTAATATATATTATTACTAACAATTTCACATAACTGGAAAATTACTAATTCAAATACTATATCATATATCTGTATTTTTGCATGCATTAACTATTTCATAGAATATATATATAGTGCTTCTACATCCCCAATCATTGCTGCTTCCCACTTAACTAACGTTCATACTAAGTGTAACTGTGTTAAGTTCATGCTTATTATAGCAAAAATGTACGAGATATAAGTGATTAGATGACGTGTGCTGAATGCGTGTGTAGTACTCTGGTTAGCAAATACAACAATGGAGCTGTCACGCATTTTAGGAAGCTGAGAGATTAGTGTGGAATCTGAAGGTTGGGGGCTACGGGAGGAAGATAATATTCACATATACTAACGTAAGGAATGTATTAACAGTCATTGTTTTGTTGAACCTTATACCATTTATGAATATTGTGATATTGATTCAGCTAGAGCAATAAATAGAATCCAGGATTCACAGGATATAAAGTTATTTTGTTCAGTTGGCCTAGAAAATTTTAATAGGAATTGGAGTACGAGAAGTGCTGTGGTGGAGAATGAGGAGGTGTTAATGATTGAAGTGGTGATTAAGAGAAATGAATAATTGATAGGCTGGAAAAGCATACATGACTTGTGAAAAGTGTTTGTGCTCGGTTACAGTAGTGAGAAAGCGAAAGCCTCATCGTAGGGATACTGCTTCGTTTCTGGAAAGAATACATTTGTACCCTGTAAGTGCACACCAGTATAGGAGAAGTAACGTTACATACCGAGTTTTCCCTGCCATATTGTTCCACATCCACACACTATAGGTAAAGAGTGGCAGTATATTATAGAAATCAGATGGTATATGCCTGTGTGACAGGATATTATTACTCATGATAATTATCTTGCCAATATTGGCACGGACTCAGGAATAGACGTAGGATATTTTTCAAGTGAGGACTCTGACCCAGATGTATGAAGAATATATAGCGATTGCTTTTGGAACGGTTTTGTTTATAATAGTCTACATTTATTTGTTTAGACGAACTTGTCTCAGCATCAGAGCACAGCAAAGAGTTGCAGTTCAGCTTAAGGCCCTCGAATCAGGGGTAACTGGTTAACGTACTTGACCAGTTGATCCAGCTGATTGAATCAGGGGTAACCAGCTAACGTATCTGACTGGTTGACCCAGCTGATTATATAGCAGGATATTGAAGATAGGGATCGCAACCCTTGACAAATCCTGTTATGGGTGCTCGAGTTTCCAGATCAAGGAATAAGGATCCGAGGTGCACCATGTGTGATCTTGTGAGAAGGGAGCACGGCAGGGCAGCTGTAAAAGATGCAACAAAGATATTGAAAAGGGCTGGTATGCCAGCCAAGGGATGCCTAGATGCTGAGAGATGGAAACGGTTCAGTCAGGAACATTCACAATGGATTGATAAGCATGATTACGGAGCACAGGTTTGCAGCCTGGTTGAGAACTAGTGAGAGACATCATCCCTTTTTAATTCCCGATGATGACGAAACTGATCAGGTAGTGATCAGAAGCAGATCTCATGCCATACAACCCCCCGACACCTAGTCGGGAACAAGGTCCAATCCAGGCTGCGCCCTCCGCTCCGTCAGAGAATAGATTAGAGCCAAGTGATAGGTCAGAGTCAAGTGTAAGTGTTGAGAAAGAAAAATCATTGTCCGAGATTTTTACCTCCCCAGCAACCACGCATAGTGCTAGCACTATCCCGTATATGGATGAATCAACCGGCCAGGCTCTACACTCTCCACCACCACCCATGATGCAACCCTTTACACCATCACAGCCACAGCACTCACCTCATTACACCTATGCCCAACAACCCGTTCTGATGCCGCAGTATCAGACACCCGTCCTGATGCCAAGGCAACAGGGCTATCAGTATTCTCACATTTTGTATCCGTCACTCCCAGTCAGTCCAGGTACACCTGAGAACCCCCCCGCCTACGCTATAGGAAACCATTTTCCAGGGATCCCATCTGGGTCTACTGATTGTTTCCTCTTTGTTGGGGTGGAGAAACAAAGTCCTCCCGAGAACGACCCCTATCAATTTTCTCCCCGCATAGTACTGCATCTACTACAGATAGTGACAGATCCCTTCACTTGCATATGACACCATCCCCATCCATGACTCCACGTGAGACAATAATTTTAAAACTAAAAGTAGGCAAGGACGGGACTTGGAGGGTTGAGGATAAAGAGATAGAAAGGGAAAATCTAGCTATCAGCTCAGTTGCCAGTGAGGAGGACGGTGGAGAGGAGAACGCAGGCACACACGTGCAGCCCACAGCCCCTCCCCGCACTCAGCAGCTAAGAGGAACAATAGCACTATGCTCTAAAACATGGATTTGCCCTGGATGTCAGGATAGCAACAGCAATGCAGAATCCGAGTGTAAAAATTGTAACTTTGTTAGAGGACAACCAGAGACTGCTGCATTCCCAGTTATTACACAGACAACCACGGGCGCACAGGGTGAACAACAGGTGAAAACTGATACCACTACTTGGTATAAACCGTGGTCTAGGTCAGAACAATTGTCCATGACAAATAGTTTTCCAGACATGTATAAGAATCCGATACGATATTATAAGGTGGTGAAAGGGGTAGCTGAGAACTATGATGCCACTTGGAGTGATCTGGTACCGCTCTGTAGTCTCAATGGTGGAGTACCACTTGTGGAAAAAGTTAAACAGGTCCACGTAGGAGACGGAATAGGAGCGCTACCGGGTGACACTAAGACCCTAGAATCGGGGAAACAGTTTATCCTCCGGTTAAATGCAGTCACTAAAATAATGGCAGAAAGCCTTATCTCGGGGATGCCAGAGATATTCCAAGAACCTGAGGAAACGGTTGATAAATTCCATGCTAGGTGTGTAGCTGTGTTTAAATATCATGATTATAATTTGAATAATCCAAGGGAATTGGGGTTTCTGAGAAATATGTTTATCACTGGTCTCAGAGAAGACCTCAGGGCAGAGGTGTTTAAGCTGCACCCAGAATGCTTATATGCATTGGAGCAGTCAATATCCACATTCAGAGGATTAGAACAGGCCATAAATAAGAGAAAAAGAAAGATAAGGTCACCCCAATTATGGTAAATATACACCCAGATGCCTTTCAGGACACTATTAAGGACACAGTGAAGTCAGCCACTCGAACTACTTTAGGCGGAAGAGTAGACGAAAAAAAAAATGGACCCAGAGGATTGTAAACAAAGGGTTTCTGTTTTGGGTACGGTGAGAAGGGTCACATCTAAAGGAAACTGAACCTGTAAATGTTAAAGATAGCACATGCTATTGACTTATGTACCCATCTACTTGTCTCAGATAAATATCCTAGAAATTTAATAGGTGCAGACATTCTTAATGCAATGAATGCGATCATTAAATTTGGAAAGAAAGGTGTTACCATTGCAGGTCCATTATCTGAAACAACAATATCAACAATGATGTCAATAATTCAACTTGAAAAGGAGGTGGATACAGGTCTCGATGACGACATACAGGAGATGCCTGGTAACGTACCAACCGTACTATGGGTACAAGATAAAACGGATGTTGGACTGTTAAAAATAACCCCAGTGACAATTAGGTTGAAGCCTCATGTTGCACCGGTACGTATGAGACAATATCCCCTGAGCAAGGAGCAAACAGAAGCAATTGCACTACAGGTGAATAAATACCTAGAAAAAGGTATAATCAAGGAATGTATGGTCCATGATTTGAGAGAGATTAATAAATTAATGGTTGTAGACACGCCCATAGTACCAAATCCACATACCCTATTAAATCAAATTCCATCTAATGCTAAATTTTTCACAGTGATTGACCTCAGTAATGCTTTCTTCTCAGTGCCAATAGATGATGACAGCCAGCTGCTGTTTGCCTTCATCCATGGAGGAAAGCAGTATTGCTGGACCCGGTTGCCTCAGGGGGGAGCAACTTCTCCCTCCATGTTCTCAGAGGCAATGGCAGGAGTACTTCTCTCTTGGCATCTTGAGAATCAAGACATTCAGCTACTTCAGTATGTGGATGATCTACTGTTGTGTACCCCAAGTAAGGATGTATGTTTAAAAGAGACATTATCTTTACTAATCTTCTTGTACCACGAAGGTTGCAAGGTATCCAAGGAAAAACTGCAAATTGCAAAGGAAAGAGTAGTGTTCTTAGGACATTGTATCTCCTTCCCACTCAAACATACCACTCCAGAAAGGAAAACAAAAAAAAACAACAATCAGTCAGGCTGTAGAACCAACAACTTCCAGCGCATTAAGAACGTTCCTGGGGCTGGTCAGCTACTGTAGAGTGTGGATTCCTTCTGCATCTGCCATGATGCAGCCCCAATTTGACGTGCTCTCTGCATGCAATAAGGGTCAGCTTTATTTGCTGACCCTAGAAGAAAAACAGGGGTTTCAAATGCACAAGGACGCCATTCTCTCAGCACCAGCACTAGAAATCCCCAACTACGGCCTACCATTTTTCCTTTTCTGTCATAAATCAGGGGGGCATGCTAAAAGTGTGCTCACCCAAAAACATGGAGGTAGACATCGTCCTCTAGGATACTACTCTGCTCAGCTCAATGTTGTTGCAAAGGGGGCACCCTCATGCATCAGAGCGGTAGCCACCTGTGCAATGTTGAAATAAAAGGTGGCTGATATAGTGCTAGACAATGCACTAGAAATTCAAGCTCCCCATTCAGTACAGGAGCTTCTGCTCCAGGCCAGGACAAAACACCTGTCCATGAGCAGATTGACCAAGTACGAGGTGGCATTATTGACTCCCCCAAATGTCACTATCAGAAGGTGTACAACTCTTAACCCTGCCACACTAATACCTGAACCAATTGATGATGAAACATTACACCTTGAGCATAACTGCTTTGAGTTAATGGACGCAGAAACTAAACCACTAGCCAATGTACAAGAAACACCAATTTCCAAGGTGGATCTAGAGCTATATGTAGATGGCTCCCGATACTACCTAGATGGGAAGCCCCATACAGGCTATGCCATAGTCAGTCAAAATTAATATTATAGGATGAGGCACTGTCCCCTAGAATATCTGCCCAGGAAGCTGAGTTAAAAGCACTCGCTGAAGCATGTATAATTGCAGAAAACAGAATTGCGAATGTTTTTACAGACAGTCGCTACGCATTTGGCATTTGCCATGATTATGGTCCCATATGGAAAAGCAGAAAGTTTATTGGTTCTTCTGCTAAACCAATAAAGAATGCAGAAGCAGTAGCACAACTCCACAGAGCATTGGAGTTCACACCAAAGAGTGCACAAAAGAGGCTGAGGGAAACAGGAGGGCAGATGCAGCTGCAAAAGCTGCAGCCCTGTTGCCCCTCCCAGTAGAAACATACACTGTGCAAGTGTCTGGGAGTGTGGACCTGGATCTCTTGCAGAGCCTGCAGGATCAGGCCTCTGCGCCAGAAAAGAAAGAATGGACTAAACGCTCAGCTAAACAGGGAAAGGATGGACTGTGGAGAGCAGATGGCAAATACTGTCTGCCAAGATCCCTGTACTCTATGATGTGCACTCTTTCTCATGGACCAACCCATCAGTCCAAGGATGCAATGGTAAGTCAGGTAAAGATCTATTGGGTAGCACCAGGATTCCATTATGCTGCTGTTAAATTCATACAGGGATGCATCATCTGTGCATGTCACAATGTGGGAAAAACAGTGAAAGTGCCACCAAAGTGCACTGTGAGACCATTATACCCGTTTCAGCGACTTCAGATAGATTTCATTCAGCTCCCGAAGGTAGGCATTTATGAATATGTGCTTGTCTGTATCGACTTATTCTCATCATGGCCAGAGGCCTGGCCAGTTGCAAAAGCTAATGCTAAAACAATAGCCAAGAAACTGCTCTCTGAAGTGGTGTGCAGATATGGAGTCCTTGAGGTGATAGAAAGTGACAGAGGTAGCCATTTCACTTCTCAAGTTTGTTAGGAAATTTTGGACGCCTTAGGGATCCAACAGTCTATCCATACTCCCTACCACCCACAGAGCAGTGGTAGGGTGGAAAGACTGAATGGTACACTCAAATCAAAAATACAAAAGGCAATGGCAGAAACAGGAAAGCCCTAGACTGAGTGCCTCCCCATAGCGTTGTACTCTGTTAGAGTAACCCCAATGAGGAAAACTAGTCTCAGTCCGTATGAGATATTGTTTGGGGGACCACCAAAGACTGGGCTTTATTTCCCTCAACAGTTGCAGGCCTTACATTCAAATATGACATCATATGTGGGAGCTTTACAAACTGTGTTACAACAGATTCATGACCGTGTTTTTCAGTTCCATTCCAGATCCTACCTCTTTGCAAGGCACGCACAGCCTCAACCCTGGGGACTGGGTGACGATGCGAAAACACATAAGGAAAAGCTTGGATCCACGATTTGAAGGACCTTACCAAATCCAATTGACAACACCTACGTCAGTAATTGTGGAGGGAAAACCCACCTGGATCCACGCTTCACATTGCAAGAAGTTCTACAAGAATTAAACCAAAAGAATGGGCTTTGGGAAGTATTACTTTCTCCATGTGGTTATATTACTTGTGTCATTCCAAGGAAAAAGAGGTGCCCAGATACCAATAGAGTGGGATGATGATCAAACAAAACAGTGGAGTAATAAGTTTGTAAAATATCATGATTATGTAGCCCGCGCTAGGAATCTTTCAAATTGTTGGATTTGCACACATGCCCCCATAGCTGCAAAAAACTATGCCCTATTTTGCAACCCCCATCCCTGAAGATGAGATCCTTAGGGAAAGATGTTGGGACTTGTATGCATTAAATTTACCGTCCCAAGAAAGTAAAACTTTAGCAGCTCTGCCAATTACGGGATGGACCAAACAGCCCTGGTTTCAGGTCAATTTGACCGAGCCACTAACTAACAAAGACAAAAATAATATATATGAATTTGCGGAATTTGATGGTACCTGGAGAAACAAGGAAAGTAATAGACATTACTTGGGAAAAATACCTGATCAACAATTGAAGCTCAGCTTCGGTGCAATAAACCCTGTCCCTTATGTTGTCAGTAAAGGTGGCCAGCAATGTAAACCAACTTGTCTGGAAAGGCATATCCATAGGAATTGGACAAAGGAACACCTCTTTACCTTAGGAGATACCCACCAATGTACAGAAAGAGGAGCTATATATATAGATGAAGAAACAAGGGAAGGCCAATTTGGAGATGGTGCATCCGAAATGTCCATAAGTATTAACACCCAACCCCAATGTTTGGTTCTCCAATACTATAGAGCAGTCACTACCGATTTAGAGGATTCTTGGTGTTTATACCCAAAAACAGTACGTTTAGTAACTATCGTTATGGCATTTTTAAATGAATTTCAATTTCAGTTGCCAAAGGGCGTATATATAGTATTTGGGGACAAGGCCAACCGATGGATACCCAAAGGTGCAGAAGGCAGCTGTACATTGGCTAGATTAGAGCCTGCCACATGGGTTTGGAAAGATGAAGACTTCCCCTATAAGAATGTGCCCAGCTATATGCTTGCAAAAAGGAGTATAACTCCCCCCCCCCCCGAGAAAACATCTCATGGGAACACCCTGGTATCTCAAGGCAGGAATGGTGTTAACTGGTCCCTTGGGGGTAACCTTTGGCACAATGAGAAATGCCCAGATGATAGAGGAGCTGGGGGACGTTTTTGATAATATAACTGATTATTTATTTGATGCAATTAATGTGGAATCCGCCTACATGAAACAACTGATAATGATCACTAATCAACACTCTATGGTGCTAGACTAGCTTACTGCCTCGTAACGAGGTTTTTGCCAGGTTGTAGGACCAGCATGTTGCCATTTTATAAATCCCACTGGATTAATGCAAGTCACACATGATATAGAACAAGCACAACGGATCAAAGAAGGTGTGTGGAAGGCAAATGCCTTAAATAATTTACCACTCCCCGAGTGGCTCGCTTGGATGAATCCTTTAAACTTATTTAGGGGAGTTGGAGGGTGGATAAGTGGTGTCATACATTTCTTGATCCAGGCTGTGTTTATAATAGTGGTGGTTGCAATAATCATAAAACTTTTTGTGATGATGATAAAGAAAATGCTTGCTTCTAGTTGTAAATGTTTTCCAGGTAAATCCCAACATAAAATTGATACAGACACTGAAATGAAACAAACCCAAGTCCTGACTACAATAATAACCACAGCACAGCGAGAATGCATCTTCTGCAACAAGATGACTGCAGCAGACTTATCGGATTGTATGTTCTGCGCAAAGCCATTGGTCTGAAAAGCAAATCCTACCAGCAGAGGATGGAACCTGATAGATGCTGAACTCTCTGCTACTATGTACTCAAAGATACCGAACATATAACTTGTAGTTGTATATACACAGCAGTCTATTATATTAAAGTAGACATATACCTGACAATCCCTCTATCCATATAGCAACTATACTCAGAAAATGGTAGGGAAAGTAAGGGACAGTGGGTCTGATAACAAATTAATTTGAACGGATGTGCAACAGGACTGGCATCCCACTACATACGGAGGGTAAGCCCCGTGATGGCGTGAAGTAGGGTTAATTTGCAGGCCTAGAATTTAGGTAGGGACATGAGGGACAGACAGTATGACAAGATGATAAAAAGAGGGGAATTGTTAAAATAATGGTTCAGCTTCAAATCATTGCCTTTAAGAAGACTTGTTTTTCAGTCAGATAATCCTTATTTAGCAATACTTTTGTTTGTTCTGTTTTCTTGTAGTGTTCTCATGACCTTTATAAGAATTGGCTCATTGGTTTATAATTATCATACTTGTCCTGTGTCTGTACACAAAATAAAGTCCCAATATATCACCACCAGGAAACTCCTTAAGTTCACCATGACCTGGACTGTATTCAGTATTATCAGTGAGAAAGGATGTTGGGAGTATCATACATCATGAATATCCTGCAGATCTATTGACAAGCACCTGTTATTTAATTATTTTACACCAAGGATAACATATTATTTACATAAGCTCATACGCATGTATCAAAGCACAACCCACGTTGATTGGGGTATATAATTACATTACATCTTAGAATAAACAGAATCATTCTCTTGAGACAGTCTGTAGTGAGTGTCTTATTTGAAGCGTCATTCCTATAGGAAATCCTTATTTCTAATTCGTCTACCTGAGAAGAAGTGAGATCCCCT
Source organism: Phyllobates terribilis (assembly GCF_046119375.1). Taxonomy (NCBI): domain Eukaryota; kingdom Metazoa; phylum Chordata; class Amphibia; order Anura; family Dendrobatidae; genus Phyllobates; species Phyllobates terribilis. The sequence goes on along the minus strand of NW_027362765.1, from coordinate 30,016,636 downwards.
CCCGTCTTTAACAAACATTAGAAAACTATAATAAATCATTATGATTATGAGTGATCCATGTCTACAGCCCATAATTCTGATATAAGACATCACCTGAGTGTGCCGGGGGTGACCACTACAAAACCATCTAAACTGAATACACCCCAATGTACATCTCACTTCTCACAATCACACTTACAACATAGATCATTAAGAACAAGACATAACTTATTAATTGTAGCTTGATGATAAAAACAGTCACAAGGATTAATTACTACAGAGAAAAAAGATACATTTTGTAAAATTAGCAATTTTCAAATTTTTTATTTTTACGCCCTTATAACAGAAAGTCATACCACGACTCCGACTCCACAGCCCTGAAAAAAAAAGCCTGGCGTGGATGTTACAAAATAGTCACTGCAGCAGTAGATGAATTCATTGAGAGGTGCAATTTCTACAGTGGGGTCACTTTTGGTGTTTTTCTGCTGTTCTGGCACCTTCGGGGCTCCGCAAATGTCGCTCGCAAAGTATTCTACCAAAGTCTGTTCTCCAAAAGCCAAATAGCGCTCCTTCCTTCTCAGCCCTGACTTGTTGTCTAGAAGTAATTTCTGACGACGTATGGGGCATCATTGAGTTCGGGAAAAATTGCACAATAAATGATGGGGTTCAATTTCACCTATTAACCATTGTGTTAATAAATTTGCAGCAAATACAAAAATCACATTTTTACCACTAAAATGTCATATTTCCACGTCTCAATGTTATAAAATTCTGTGAGGCACCTATGGGTTCAAAATACTCACTGCACTCTTAGATGAATTCCTTAGGCAATGAAGTTTCCAATATGGGGTCACTTAGGGGGGTTTCTGCTGATCTAGCACATCAGGGGCTCAGCTAATGGAGCTCACAATCACAAAATCTGCATTTTAAAAGCCAAGTAGCGCTCCTTCCCATCAGATCCCTGATATTTGCTCAAACAGTCGTGAACAACCACATATTGGGTATTGCCACATTCGGGAGAAATTGCATAAAAAATTGTGGGGCCCAATTTCTTCCATTACCTCTAGTGTAAATGATAAATTTGGTTCTAAAACAGTATTTTAGTGGAAAAAAATAAAAATTTTTGTTTTCACATCTAAATGTTATAAATTTTTGTGAATAATCTGTGGGTTAAAAATGCTCAGTAAACCTCTAGATGAATTTCTTGAGGGGTCTAGTTTCCAAAATGGAGTCACTTGTGGGAGGTTTCTGCTGTTTTCGCATGTCAGGGACTTGCGACATGGCATTCACAATCTATTCCAGACAAGTAGCGCTGTTTTCTTTCCGAGCCCTGCCATGTTCCCAAACAGACGTTTTTGACCACATATGGGGATTATCCATTGTGAAAATTACAAATTTGGGATTAAAACAACATTTTATTGAAAAAAAAATAAAATTTTCAATATGACGACCCAATATTATCAAATTCTGTGCAGTATCTGTGATTTCAAAATGCTCACTATACCCCTGGATAAAATCCTTGAGGAATGTAGTTTCCAAAATGGGGTCACTTGTGGTGGGGTTTCCACAGTTTAAGCACATCAGTGGCTCTCCAAAGGCGACAAGACGCCCGAAGACCATTTTGTCAAAGTCTGTGTTCCAAAACGCCATTTCCAAGCCCTGCTGTGCGCCCAAACAGTAGTTTTCTCCCACATATTGGGTATCGGTGTACTCAGGAGAAATTGCACAACAAACTATATGGTACAATTTAACTCTTTAGGCACATCTGGGGTTCTCCAAACGCGACATGGCGTCAGCTAATGATTCCAGACAATTTTTCGTTCAAAAAGACAAATGGTGCTCCTTCCCTTCTGAGCCCTGACGCTGCACCCAAACAGTACTTTTCCTCCACATATGGGTATCGGCGTACTCAGGAGAAATAGCACAACAAATATTGTGGTCCATTTTTGTAAAACTTGGCCTGATCATTAAGGTTAAAATTGGCTCAATTACTAAGGTATGTCTTGTATGACTGGGGGTATCCACTACAAGACCACCTAGTCTGTCTAAAAAGATTTCAGCCCCCAATGTACATCTCACACTAGTAGTAGTACTGTATAACTCAGTGTTCCCCAACTCCAGTCCTCAAGGCCCACCAACAGATCATGTTTTCAGGATTTCCTTAGTATTGTGCAGGGGATGTAATCACCTGTGCAAAATATTGACCCTTTAAGGAGCCTTGTCACATGACTTAGGATAAAAGCCAGAACAAGAAACTCAATTTGCAGACACTGTGTTTCGGGGTACTGCCCCTCGTCAGTGGAAACCAGAACTCACACTTTGCACTGTTGAGGGGCAGTACCCCAAAACACAGTGTCTGCAAATTGAGTTTCTTGTTCTGGCTTTTATCCTAAGTCATGTGATAAGGCTCGTTAAAGGGTCAATATTGGCTTTTAGGATTGCTACTTCCTATAGGTGGCGCTAGAGTTCTAGTTCTCATCCTCTCTGAAGAGGCAATTTGTACATAAGGGAAAAATTTATAGTGCACCATTGTCTATGTCAATTTCCATCTACTGATGTGCACCAGAGCACCTGTGTGTTACTCACATGACCTATCAGATGATCTATCAAAGGGGATCAAGTGACATGTCACCTGATACATTTGGTACCTGGGGGAGACTTATAACTTCTAAACTGCCCGAGGCCCTGGCTTCTCTTAATCCCCCCAGTCCACATACCTCCACCTGCAGAGCCGCCACCACATATATGGCTGTTCTGTGCGCACAGGACCTGTGATGAGGTCACAGGAGGGGAGGAGTCAGGGGTCACATGATCAGGGGCCTCAGTGGATGCAGGACTCTGCTGTGCTGGTTGTCATGGTGCTGGATGAGGTGAAGGTTATGTGTGGGGTCAGGAGGGGTTTACAGTGTGGATGTAGCAGAGCCGCGCGTGTACGAGGTGTACGGAGCGGAGCCGCACGTGTACGAGGTGTACGGAGCGGAGCCGCGTGTGTACTAGGTGTACGGAGCAGAGCCGCGCGTGTACGAGGCGTACGGAGCAGAGCCGCGCGTGTACGAGGTGTACGGAGCGGAGCCGCGCGTGTACGAGGCGTACGGAGAGGAGCCGCGCGTGTACAAGGTGTGCGGAGCAGAGCCGTGTGTGTACGAGGCGTGCGGAGCCGTGTGTGTACGAGGTGTATGGAGCAGAGCCGTGTGTGTACGAGGTATACGGAGCGGAGCCGCGCATGTACGAGGTGTACGGAGCAGAGCCCCGCGTGTACGAGGCGTACGGAGTGGAGCCGTGTGTGTACGAGGTGTACGGAGCGGAGCCGTGTGTGTACGAGGCGTACGGAGCGGAGCCGTGTGTACGAGGCATACGGAGCGGAGCTGCGTGTACGAGGCGTACGGAGCGGAGCAGCGCGTGTACGAGGCGTACGGAGCGGAGCCGCGCGTGTACGAGGCGTACGTAGCGGAGCCGCGCGTGTACGAGGCGTACGTTGTGGAGCCGCGCGTGTACGAGGCGTACGTAGTGGAGCCACGCGTGTACGAGGCGTACGGAGCGGAGCCGCGCGTGTACGAGGTGTACGGAGCGGAGCCGCGCGTGTATGAGGCGTACGGAGTGGAGCCGCGTGTGTACGAGGCGTACGGAGTGGAGCCGCGCGTGTACGAGGCGTACGGAGCAGAGCCGCTTGTCTACGAGGTGTACGGAGTGGAGCCACGCGTGTACGAGGCGTACGGAGCGGAGCCGTGTGTGTACGAGGTGTGCGGAGTGGAGCCGTGTGTACGAGGCGTACGGAGCGGAGCCGTGAGTGTACGAGGTGTATGGAGCGGAGCAGCGCGTGTACGGAGCGGAGCCGCCTGTGTACGAGGTGTACGGAGCGGAGCCGCGCGTCTACGAGGTGTACGGAGCCGAGCCGAGTGTGGGTACGAGGTGTACGGAGCGAAGCTGCGTGTGGGTACGAGATGTGAGGAGCGGAGCCGCGTGTGTACGAGGGTGCGGAGCCGCGTGTGTTCGAGGCGTGCGGAGCCGCGTGTGTTCGAGGCGTCCTGAGCCGTGTGTGTTCGAGGCGTGCGGAGCGGAGCCGCGTGTGCTCCAGCCTTTTCTTGACATTGATATCGTCAACTCCAGGTGGGTTGGCCCCCCACCCATCTTACTTCTAACCCTCCTCTCCCAAAAAACGACAGACAACATGGCTTGGATGTAATTGGTCGCAGTGGCCTTTATTAACACAGTAATAAACGTGTTGTATGTGTGTGTGTATAATATATATACAGTACAGACCAAAAGTTTGGACACACCTTCTCATTTAAAGATTTTTCTGTATTTTCATGACTATGAAAATTGCACATTCACACTGAAGGCATCAAAACTATGAATGAACACATGTGGAATTATATACTTAACAAAAAAGTGTGAAACAACTGAAAATATGTCTTATATTGTAGGTTCTTCATCGTAGCCACCTTTTGCTTTGATGACTGCTTTGTACACTCTTGGCATTCTCTTGATGAGCTTCAAGAGGTAATCACCGGAAATGGTCTTCCAACAATCTTGAAGGAGTTCCCACAGATGCTTAGCACTTGTTGGCCCTTTTGCCTTCACTCTGCGGTCCAGCTCACCCCAAACCATCTTGATTGTGTTCAGGTCTGGTGACTGTGGAGGCCAGGTCATCTGGCGTAGCACCCCATCACTCTCCCTCTTGGTCAAATAGCCCTTACACAGCCTAGAGGTGTGTTTGGGGTCATTGTCCTGTTGAAAAATAAATGATGGTCCAACTAAACGCAAACCGGATGGAATAGCATGCCGCTGCAAGATGCTGTGGTAGCCATGCTGGTTCAGTATGCCTTCAATTTTGAATAAATCCCCAACAGTGTCACCAGCAAAGCACCCCCACACCATCACACCTCCTCCTCCATGCTTCACGGTGGGAAACAGGCATGTAGAGTCCATCCGTTCACCTTTTCTGCGTCGCACAAAGACACGGTGGTTGTAACCAAAGATCTCAAATTTGAACTCATCAAACCAAAGCACAGATTTCCACCGGTCTAATGTCCATTCCTTGTGTTCTTTAGCCCAAACAAGTCTCTTATGTTTGTTGCCTGTCCTTAACAGTGGTTTCCTAGCAGCTATTTTACCATGAAGGTCTGCTGCACAAAGTCTCCTCTTAACAGTTGTTGTAGAGATGAGTCTGCTGCTAGAACTCTGTGTGGCATTGACCTGGTCTCTAATCTGAGCTGCTGTTAACCTGCGATTTCTGAGGCTGGTGACTCGGATAAACTTATCCTCAGAAGCAGAGGTGACTCTTGGTCTTCCTTTCCTGGGGCGGTCCTCATGTGAGCCAGTTTCTTTGTAGCGCTTGATGGTTTTTGCAACTGCACTTGGGGACACTTTCAAAGTTTGCCCAACTTTTCGCACTGACTGACCTTAATTTCTTAAAGTAATGATGGCCACTCGTTTTTCTTTACTTAGCTGCTTTTTTCTTGCCATAATACAAATTCTAAGAGTCTATTCAGTAGGACTATCAGCTGTGTATTCACCTGACTTCTGCTCAACACAACTGATGGTTCCAACCCCATTTATAAGACAAGAAATCCCACTTATTAAACCTGAGAGGGCACACCTGTGAAGTGAAAACCATTTCCGGTGACTACCTCTTGAAGCTCATCAAGAGAATGCCAAGAGTGTGCAAAGCAGTCATCAAAGCAAAAGGTGGCTACTTTGAAGATCCTAGAATATAAGACATATTTTCAGTTGTTTCACACTTTTTTGTTAAGTATATAATTCCACATGTGTTAATTCATAGTTTTGATGCCTTCAGTGTGAATGTACAATTTTCAAAATAATGAAAATACAGAAAAATCTTTAAATGAGAAGGTGTGTCCAAACTTTTGGTCTGTACTGTATATATATATATATATATATACAGTGCATTGTGAAAGTATTTGGCCCCCTTGAACTTTTCTACCTTTTGCCACATTTCTGCCTTCAAACATAAAGATATAAAATTCTAATTTTTTGGGGAAGAATCAACAACAAGTGGGACACAATCGTGAAGTGGAACGAAATTTATTGGATATTTTAAACTTTTTTAACAAATTAAAAAATGAAAAGTGGGGCGTGCAATATTATTCGGCCCCCTTGAGTTAATACTTTGTAGGGCCTCCTTTTGGTGCGATTACAGCTGCAAGTCGCTTGGGGTATGTCTCTATCATTTTTGCACATTGAGAGGCTGAAATTCTTGCCCATTCTTCCTTGCAAAACAGCTCGAGCCCAATGAGGTTGGCTGGAGGGCGTTTGTGAACAGCAGTTTTCAGTTCTTTCCACAGATTCTCGATTGGATTCAGGTCTGGACTTTGACTTGGCCATTCTAACACCTGGATACATTTATTTTTGAACCATTCCATTGTAGATTTTGTTTTATGTTTGGGATCATTGTCTTGTTGGAAGATAAATCTCTGTCCCAGTCTCAGGTCTTTTGCAGACTCCAACAGGTTTTCTGCTAGAATGGTCCTGTATTTGGCTCCATCCATCTTCCCATCAATTTTAACCATCTTCCCTGTTCCTGTTGAAGAAAAGCAGGCCCAAACCATGATGTTGCCACCACCATGTTTGACATTGGGGATGGTGTTTGAGGGTGATGAGCTGTGTTGCTTTTACACCAAACAAATCGTTTTGCATTGTGGCCAAAAAGTTCGATTTTGTTTTCATCTGGCCAGAGCACCTTATTCCACATGTTTGGTGTGTCTCCCAGGTGGCTTGTGGCAAACTTCAAACGAGACTTTCTATGGATATCTTTGAGAAATGGCTTTCTTCTTGCCACTCTTCCATTAAGGCCAAATTTGTGCAGTGTATGACTGATTGTAGATCTGTAGATCTCTGCAGTTCATCCAGAGTGATCAAGGGACTTTTGGCTGCATTTCTGATCAGTCTTCTCCTTGTTAGAGATGAAAGTTTAGAGGGACGGCCGGGTCTTGGTAGATTTGGAGTGGTCTGATACTCCTTCCATTTCAATATGATCGCTTGCACAGTGCTCCTTCAGATGTTTAAAACTTGGGAAATCTTTTTGTATCCAAATCCAGCTTTAAACTTTGCCACAACAGTATCTCGGACCTGCCTGGTGTGTTCCTTGGACTTCATGATGCTCTCTGCACTTGAAACAGAACCCTGAGACTATCACAGAGCATTTATACGGAGACTTGATTACACACAGGTGGATTCTATTTATCATTACCAGTCATTTAGGACAAGATTGGATCATTCTGAGATCCTCACTGACCTTCTGGAGTGAGTTTGTTGCACTGAAAATAAAGGGGCCGAATAATATTGCACGCCCCACTTTTCAGTTTTTAATTTGTTAAAAAAGTTTAAAATATCCAATAAATTTCGTTCCACTTCACGATTGTGTCCCACTTGTTGTTGATTCTTCCCCAAAAAATTAGAATTTTATATCTTTATGTTTGAAGCCAGAAATGTGGCATAAGGTAGAAAGTTCAAGGGGGCCAAATACTTTCACAATGCACTGTATATATATATATATATATATATATATATATATATATATATACACATAAAGACGCGGTAAGGTCCTTGAATCTAAGAAGGGTCTGGTGATCCCTGTTATGATCTGAAACATAAACTAGGGAAAGAAGGGGAGAGCTGTCCCTACAGTAAGACTAAGCTGAGTCCCTATGTTGTAGCGGGCGACCTGTTCCTTGTGAACAGACCCGCCTTCATCCTCGGCTAGTCAGAACTGAGACCTATAGAGAAAGGGAGGGGTCCCTAAAAGAACTAAGGACTGGGACAAAAATGGGACACCTCCTAAAATAAGTTGTTGCAGAGCAAAAGATAAACTGACAAAAGTACTAGAGGTCCAGAGGACCAAGCAGACTAGAGATAGATAGATACAAAAGCACCTGGCTAGAGAGACAGTCAAAACAACACTGAAGTCCAGCAAGGCCAGAAGGGCGGAGCTGGAATATATAGGAAGATGGTCACGTGACCGAAAAAAACACAAGATAGAAACAAAAACAAACAGGAGGGTTCTAACAGTACCCCCTCTTTTATGAGGATCCTCCGGATCCTCCAGGCCCAGGCCTATCCGGAAATCTCCTGTGGAAAGCTCTGACAAGTCTAGGGGCAGAGACATCATCCGCCTTTACCCAGGAGTTATCCTCGGGACCGAAACCTTTCCAAGCAACGAGATACTGCAATCTCCCTCTATGCTCTCTGGAATTCAGGATACGAGAAATTTCATATTCGCCATCTTCCACCACCGGAGGAACTGTGACAGTGGCCTCCCTATCCGATACATCAGCCTTTTTTAACAAGGAAACATGAAACACAGGATTAATCTTCCAGGAGGAGGGAACCTCCAATCTAACAGCAGATGGGTTAACAACCTGAAGCACTTTAAATAGCCCACAAACTTCGGCCCCAACTTTTTAGAGGGAATCCTCAACCGCAGATTCTTTGAGGACAACCAAACCATGTCACCCACAGTAAACAAAACCTCTTTACTTTTCCTGTTAAAATACTTCTTGGACTTTTTGTTAGCCTCTTGAAGGTTACAACGTACATTAGTCCAAACTCTCTCCAAATCACCGGAAAAATTCTCCTCCTCCGGCACCGCCGACCCCAATTTGGAGAACGAACCAAAAGACGGATGTCTCCCAGTACAACAAAAAAAAGGAGAACACCCAGCAGAGGAGGATGTATGGTTGTTAAGAGCAAATTCTGCGAGTGGCAGAAACTCAGACCACCCCTCTTGATTGTCTGCCACAAAACAACGCAAAAACTGTTCTACATCCTGGTTCTTTCTTTCAGTCTGTCCATTAGACTCAGGATGATAACCAGACGAAAATGACAAATGGACTCCCAACCTGTCAAAAAAAGCACGCTAAAAGCGAGCCACAAACTGGGGTCCCCTATCAGAAACAATGTCGGTGGGAACGCCATGAAGCTTGACAATTTCCTTAACAAACGCCTTAGCGAGTGTCTTAGCGCAGGGTAGCTTAATGAATGGAACCAAATGACACATCTTGCTAAAACGGTCCACGACCACCCAGATGATTGTGAAACCCTCAGACACAGGAAGGTCAGTAATAAAATTCATTGCCAGATGCGTCCAAGGCACACTAGGAACCTCCAGAGGGCAAAGCAACCCCGCAGCAGGGGTATGTGAAGCCTTTGACCTAGCACATACCGTACATTGACGCACCCACTTGATGACTTCCTTCTGCCACCCAGGCCACCAAAAACTGCAACTGATAAGTCTCTTAGTCTCAGACATTCCTGGATGACCTGCCAACCGAGACTCATAATACTCCACAAACAAATCTCTCCTAGAGGTTCTAGGCACAAACAACCTCCAATGAGGAGTGTTAGATGGGGCATCCTCTTGGGCTTTCAGAATCCCATCTTCCAAAACAGAGTCCAATGCTGCTACCACAACTCCTTCCTGTAAAATGCTCTCCTCCTCCTCGGTACCAACCATGGGAGAAAAGCTGCGAGATAAAGCATCGGCTTTAACATTCTTAGTACCAGGGATATAGGTAACAGAAAAATTAAACCGAGAAAAAAAAAGTGCCCACCTAGCTTGACGGGCATTCAAGCGTTTGGCAGCATCCAGATAGATCAAATTCTTATGATCTGTGAAAACCTGAACAGGAAATTTAGCACCTTCCAAGAAATTACGCCAATGTTCAAACGCAAGTTTAATAGCCAGCAATTCCCGATTACCAGCATCGTAATTAAGTTCGGTTTCTGAAAATTTTTTCGAAAAAAAAGCACAGGGATGTACTCCATCCTTGTTCTCCTGAGACAAAACTGCACCGACCCCCACCGAAGAAGCATCAACCTTGACCAAAAAAGGCTTGGTCTCATCAGGCTGCATAAGGATAGGGGCAGAACTGAACCTCTCCTTGAGATACACAAACGCTTCAATGGCCTCAGTAGTCCACTGGACCGTATTCGCACCTTTCCTGGTGAGATCGGTCAGCGGCTTAACAATTACAGAAAAATTCTTAATGAATTTCCTGTAATAATTGGCGAAACCCAAAAATCTCTGTATCGATTTCAAACCAATAGGCCTAGGCCATTCCTGCACAGACTGAACCTTCACCGGGTCCATCTCAAAGCCCTCACTGGAGATAATGTAGCCCAAAAAACTAATTCTCTGTACAGCGAACTCACATTTCTCCAGCTTAGCAAAAAGTGAATTATCACTCAATAACTGCAACACCTCACGTACACTCTGCCAATGGGACTCCAGATCTGGTGAATAAATCAGAATGTCATCCAAATACACAACCACATTCTTACCAATCAAAGGTCTCAGGATGTCATTAATAAGGTTCTGAAAAAACGCGGATGCATTTTTAAGACCAAAAGGCATCACCAGATTCTCAAAATGACCTACCGGAGTGTTAAAAGCAGTTTTCCATTCATCACCCTCCTTCATTCGTAACAAATTGTATGCCCCCCAGAGATCAATTTTAGAGAACCACTTGGCCCCCACTAACTGGTTAAACAAGTCCGGAATTAACGGCAATGGGTAGGAATTGCGTATGGTAATCTTATTAATTTCACGAAAGTCCAGACATGGACGTAAACCACCGTCCTTTTTTTTAACAAAGAAAAATCCAACAGCCACAGGCGACTTAGAAGGTCTAATGTGACCAGCAGCCAAGCTCGTCTGTATGTATTCATCCAAGGCCTTTCTTTCAGGGATAGTCAGATTAAATAAGCGACTCTTGGGAAGTGTAGCTCCAGGAACAAACTCAATGGTGCAATCATAGTCCTTATGAGGGGGTAAAACTTGCGACTCCTCCTTTGAAACAACCTTCCAAAAATCCTGAATAGGTACAGGTAATTCCCCTTTTTCCACAGCCGCAATGCGACCATTACAACATTTATCATAGCACTTAGGACTCCAAGACTTAATCTCATTAGTAGAGATGAGCGTTGTTCTACTCGAACTGTTCGCCAATCTCAAATTCGAGCTGTTTTGGGCGGTGTTCGAGCCGTTCGGCGAACACGAACAATTTGAGAAAAATTCGGCTGTTCGAGGTTATGTTCGATAACTGTTCGTGCACCAAAATCATAACTGGATTTTTTCTCAGTAATGATGAAAATTAATGTTAATACGCAGTTTGAGTGTACAGCGGGGTGGGGGGAGGGGCAGGGGATGGATCTCTGCAGGAACAATGAAGATCTCCATTTTTTTTTCTCTTTCCCGCATTTGCAGTGGGGAGGTGCAATCTGTCAGCCTATCAGCAGCGCACACACGGAGCGAAGTGCTTTTTTTCACACAAGCAAGGGCATGTGTCATTGGCAGTGTATGTCACATGTCCTTGCCCTATAAGACCAAGCCATTTTCCCCGTCGCCACCATTTTCTCACTGCTGCAGCTGCGTGTTAGACGGCACCACTCTTGCTGTGTGCGCTATACCTTGTTAATTTCAAGCCAATTTTCGCACAAATCTACAGATAGCTTGGGAGTAGGGAATAGTTGTGATTGCAGTCCTTTTAAGGACTAGGTTACAGCATTTCCTACGACTTTTATCAGGCAGGTCTGTGCTCTTAAATAGATAGATTGTGGGAGTAAAGACTAATTGTAATTGGAGTCCTTTTCAGGACTAGGTTACATCAGTTCCTATCAGTTTTTGCCAGGCAGGTCTGTGCCAGTGCTGTGCAAGTTTTTTTCACAGCATTTGGCTGAATCTAGCAAAGCTAATCCTTTTTGGCCTATTGCAGAGTGTGTTAGTCAGTGGAGTAGCCTATCTGTGTTGCAAGATATACCACCTGTGTATAGAATACCAATTTTTTTACTGCACCTAGTGAAGTAAAATCTTTTGGGCATAGCATCATTCTATTAGTCCATCTATACTGACCTCCATCAGGTTGCAAATTGAATATAATTTTTTTCTGCATCTAGCTCTGAAAAAATATTGGGCTTCTAGCTGTGTGTGGGACTTGTTGTACTAGTCCATCTATACTGACCTCCATCAGGTTGCAAACTGCATATATTTTTTTCTTCATCTACCTCTGAAAAAATATTGGGCTTCTAGCTGTGTGTGGGACTTGTTCTATTAATCCATCTATACAGACCTCCATCAGGTTGCAAACTGAATATATTTTTTTCTGCATCTACCTCTGAAAAAATATTTGGCCTTCTAGCTGTGTGTGGGACTTGTTCTATTAGTCCATCTATACTGACCTCCATAAGGTTGCAAACTGAATATAATTTTTTTCTGCATCTACCTCTGAAAAAATATTTGGCCTTCTAGCTGTGTGTGGGACTTGTTCTATTAGTCCATCTATACTGACCTCCATAAGGTTGCAAACTGAATATAATTTTTTTCTGCATCTACCTCTGAAAAAATATATGGCCTTCTAGCTGTGTGTGGGACTTGTTCTATTAGTCCATCTATACTGACCTCCATCAGGTTGCAAATTGAATATAATTTTTTTCTGCATCTAGCTCTGAAAAAATATTGGGCTTCTAGCTGTGTGTGGGACTTGTTGTACTAGTCCATCTATACAGACCTCCATCAGGTTGCAAACTGAATATATTTTTTTCTGCATCTACCTCTGAAAAAATATTGGGCTTCTAGCTGTGTGTGGGACTTGTTCTATTAATCCATCTATACAGACCTCCATCAGGTTGCAAACTGAATATATTTTTTTCTGCATCTGCCTCTGAAAAAATATTGGGCTTCTAGCTGTGTGTGGGACTTGTTGTATTAGTCCATCTATACTGACCTCCATAAGGTTGCAAACTGCATATATTTTTTTCTTCATTTACCTCTGAAAAAATATTGGGCTTCTAGCTGTGTTTGGGACTTGTTCTATTAATCCATCTATACAGACCTCCATCAGGTTGCAAACTGAATATATTTTTTTCTGCATCTACCTCTGAAAAAATATTGGGCTTCTAGCTGTGTGTGGGACTTGTTCTATTAATCCATCTATACAGACCTCCATCAGGTTGCAAACTGAATATATTTTTTCTGCATCTACCTCTGAAAAAATATTGGGCTTCTAGCTGTGTGTGGGACTTGTTGTATTAGTCCATCTATACTGACCTCCATAAGGTTGCAAACTGAATATAATTTTTTTCTGCATCTACCTCTGACAAAATATTTGGCCTTCTAGCTGTGTGTGGGACTTGTTCTATTAGTCTATCTATACTGACCTCCATAAGGTTGCAAACTGAATATAATTTTTTTCTGCATCTACCTCTGAAAAAATATTTGGCCTTCTAGCTGTGTGTGGGACTTGTTCTATTAGTCCATCTATACTGACCTCCATAAGGTTGCAAACTGAATATAATTTTTTTCTGCATCTACCTCTGAAAAAATATTTGGCCTTCTAGCTGTGTGTGGGACTTGTTCTATTAGTCCATCTATACTGACCTCCATAAGGTTGCAAACTGAATATAATTTTTTTCTGCATCTACCTCTGAAAAAATATTTGGCCTTCTAGCTGTGTGTGGGACTTGTTCTATTAGTCCATCTATACTGACCTCCATCAGGTTTCAAATTGAATATAATTTTTTTCTGCATCTAGCTCTGAAAAAATATTGGGCTTCTAGCTGTGTGTGGGACTTGTTGTACTAGTCCATCTATACTGACCTCCATCAGGTTGCAAACTGCATATATTTTTTTCTTCATCTACCTCTGAAAAAATATTGGGCTTCTAGCTGTGTGTGGGACTTGTTCTATTAATCCATCTATACAGACCTCCATCAGGTTGCAAACTGAATATATTTTTTTCTGCATCTACCTCTGAAAAAATATTGGGCTTCTAGCTGTGTGTGGGACTTGTTGTATTAGTCCATCTATACTGACCTCCATAAGGTTGCAAACTGAATATAATTTTTTTCTGCATCTACCTCTGACAAAATATTTGGCCTTCTAGCTGTGTGTGGGACTTGTTCTATTAGTCCATCTACAGTTATATGAAAAAGTTTGGGCACCCCTATTAATCTTAAGCTTAATGTTTTATAAAAATTGGTGTTTTTGCAACAGCTATTTCGGTTTGATATATGTAATAACTGTTGGACACAGTAATGTTTCTGCCTTGAAATGAGGTTTATTGTACTAACAGAAAATGTGCAATCTGCATTCAAACAAAATTTGACAGGTGCATAAGTATGGGCACCCTTATCATTTTCTTGTTTTAAATACTCCTACCTACTTTTTACTGACTTACTAAAGCACTTTTTTTGGTTTTGCAACCTCATTGAGCTTTGAACTTCATAGCCAGGTGTATGCAATCATGAGAAAAGCTACTTAAAGCGGCCACTTGCAAGTTGTTCTCCTGTTTGAATCTCCTCTGAAGAGTGGCATCATGGGCTCCTCAAAACAACTGTCAAACGATCTGAAAACAAAGATTTTTCAACATAGTTGTTCAGGGGAAGGATACAAAAAGCTGTCTAAGAGATTTAACCTGTCAGTTTCCACTGTGAGGAACATAGTAAGGAAATGGAAGAACACAGGGACAGTTCTTGTTAAGGCCAGAAGTGGCAGGCCAAGAAAAACATCAGAAAGGCAGAGAAGAAGAATGGTGAGATCAGTCAAGGACAATCCTCAGACCACCTCCAGAGAGCTGCAGCATCAACTTACTGGAGATGGTGTCACTGTGCATCGGTCAACTATACAACGCACTTTGCACAAGGAGAAGCTGTATGGGAGAGTGATGCGAAAGAAGCCGTTAATGCAAGCACGCCACAAACAGAGTCGGCTGAAGTATGCAAAAGCACATTTGGAGAAGCCAATTTCTTTTTGGAAGAAGGTCCTGTGGACTGATGAAACCAAGATTGAGTTGTTTGGTCATACAAAAAGGCGTTATGCATGGCGGCAAAAAAGCACAGCATTCCAAGAAAAACACTTGCTACCCACAGTAAATTTTGGTGGAGGTTCCATCATGCTTTGGTGCTGTGTGGCCAATGCCGGCACCGGGAATCTTGTTAAAGTTGAGGGACGCATGGATTCCACTCAGTATCAGCAGATTCTTGACAATAATGTTCAAGAATCAGTGATAAAGTTGAAGTTACGCAGGGGATGGATCTTTCAGCAAGACAATGATCCAAAACACCACTCCAAATCTACTCAGGCATTCATGCAGAGGAACAATTACAATGTTCTGGAATGGCCATCCTAGTCCCCAGACCTGAATATCATTGAACATCTGTGGAATCATTTGAAGAGGGCTGTCCATGCTCGGCGACCATCAAACTTAACTGAACTGGAATTGTTTTGTAAAGAGGAATGGTCAAAAATACCTTCATCCAGGATCTAGGAACTCATTAAAAGCTACAGGAAGCGACTAGAGGCTGTTATTTTTGCAAAAGGAGGATCTACTAAATATTAATGTCACTTTTCTGGTGAGGTGCCCATACTTATGCACCTGTCAAACTTTGTTTGAATGCAGATTGCACATTTTCTGTTAGTACAATAAACCTCATTTCAAGGAAGAAACATTACTGTGTCCAACAGTTATTACATATATCAAACTGAAATAGCTGTTGCAAAAACACCAATTTTTACAAAACATTAAGCTTAAGATTAATAGGGGTGCCCAAACTTTTTCATATAACTGTATACTGACCTCCATAAGGTTGCAAACTGAATATAATTTTTTTCTGCATCTACCTCTGAAAAAATATTGGGCTTCTAGCTGTGTGTGGGACTTGTTCTATTAATCCATCTATACAGACCTCCATCAGGTTGCAAACTGAATATATTTTTTTCTGCATCTACCTCTGAAAAAATATTGGGCTTCTAGCTGTGTGTGGGACTTGTTGTATTAGTCCATCTATACTGACCTCCATAAGGTTGCAAACTGAATATAATTTTTTTCTGCATCTACCTCTGAAAAAATATTTGGCCTTCTAGCTGTGTGTGGGACTTGTTCTATCAGTCCATCTATACTGACCTCCATAAGGTTGCAAACTGAATATAATTTTTTTCTGCATCTACCTCTGAAAAAATATTTGGCCTTCTAGCTGTGTGTGGGACTTGTTCTATTAGTCCATCTATACTGACCTCCATAAGGTTGCAAACTGAATATAATTTTTTTCTGCATCTACCTCTGAAAAAATATTTGGCCTTCTAGCAGTGTGTGGGACTTGTTCTATTAGTCCATCTATACAGACCTCCATCAGGTTGCAAATTGAATATAATTTTTTTCTGCATCTAACCCAGCCAATAGTTTTGGCCTAATACCACAGTTTGGCCACTCAGCTCTGCTCGGTTCCCATCCATTGTTTTTTTGTGCAAACAACTCCAGAGTTGTGAATTAGTTAACCACCAAAATGAGTGGAAAAAGGCCTGCTGCTGGTGGAAAGGGGAATAGGCGTGTTGGGAAGGGGAAAAAAGGTTGTGTCCGTGGGGTAGGTGCAGAAGAAAGACCATCTTCCAGCCAAACTAAAATGTCTACTTCTTTTAGCGGACAATGTGATAAGATCCCTTTCTTACGGCCACGCCAATCGCTACAAATTCCAGATGAGGCACAAAAACAGCAGGTGCTTCAACGGATATCAAGTGCTCCTTTAAGTGGGCTCTCCTCCACATCAACTTCAACATCACAAATACTCCAGTCCTCAAAGGTGTCACCCCAATCGCACTTGCTTCCTCACAGCTCCCAAATCTCCAGCTGCCCGTCTGAGTATGAGGTAGAACAGATGGTTGAGTCTGCAGAGCTGTTTACTCATACTATAGCCTGGGAATCAGAGGTCGACTCCAGCGCTTCTGTGAATCCAGACGAGGAAATGATCTGCACTGATGCCCAGAATCTTTATGAGTCGGATCCAGGACCAGACGCAGAAGGTTCTGACCATAATGTAGACCCTCATTCCCAAACTGTAACTCCTGTTGGTGGAGACAATGAGGAAGACGATGATAAGACTCAAATACCTGATTGGAGCGACAACTTTAGTTTTTTGTCAGGGCAGGAACAGGTTGGCTCTGAGGACGACGGGTGTGATAACGCACAGGGTGATGATGATGAGGTTGGAGATCCCACTTACTGTCAACCCACAGTCAGCCAAGAGATGAGGTCAGCAGAGGAGGTGGAGGAAGATGCTAGTGACGACGAGGTCAGGTTGCGCCTTCCTGGACAGAGACGTAGTACTGGAAGCACGTCAACAACTGCATCCTCAAACACAACTCTGCCTCTCACCACAAGTCGTGGTGGCTCTTCAGGTCGCATGGGTGCTAAGCCTTGCATAGCCTGGGCATTTTTTCAGATCGATAAAGATGACCCAACTCGTGTTATCTGTAACATTTGTCAGCAAAAGCTAAGTAGAGGCCAAAAAATACATAGTTTGAGTACTTCATGCATGAACCGGCACATGGACATGAAGCATAAGTTGCAGTGGGAAGCTCAGTGTGCTACAATGCGGCCTAGCCGGCCGGGCCAACCACCGTCTGCCATATCTTGTGCATCCGCGGCCTCTTCATCCTCTGTGACTGGGGGGACAGCAGTCACACCTGTTTTGGGGCGCAGACCTGCCACCTCTTTACCCGCAACAGCCAGCGTGATTGGCAGGTCATCATTTTCTTTGGAGGTGGTAACACCAGCTGGTGTTGAGCGCTGTCCGACATCGATAGCACCACCTTTGGATCAAGGCAACCTAACATGTCCGCCTGCATCTTCCTCACAGACCGGCAGTTTGCCGGGGACACCCTTATCAACCCCGTCTAAGCACAATAGCCAGCCCTCGGTCCCTCAGATGTGGACAAGTAAAAGACCATTTCCTCCTAGCCATGAGAAAGCTAAGAGGTTGAATTTCACCATCTGCAAGCTCTTGGCTACAGAAATGCTGCCTTTCCGCCTGGTGGACACAAAGGATTTTCGAGACCTTATGTCCGTCGCAGTGCCCCAGTACCAGATGCCCAGTCGGCACTACTTCTCAAAGAACGGTGTGCCTGCGCTCCACCAGCATGTCGCACACAACATCACCGCTTCTTTGAGAAACTCTGTGTGTGACAGGGTGCATTTCACCACAGACACTTGGACGAGTAGGCATGGACAGGGGCGTTACATGTCGCTGACTGGGCACTGGGTAACTATGGTGACAGCAGGACAAGGGGCTGCTGTCCAAGTCTTGCCGTCCCCACGAGTTGTGCGTCAATCCTCTTTATGTCAAAGTTCCTCCACTGCTTCTGCCTCCTCAACCTCCTCTCGGTCCTCCACCTGCACCCAAAGCCTGTCTGGTCATGCCACAAGCTTTCTAACTGCGCAGAAGGGATCCTGCACACCTCCTTACTATGCTCGCAGTAGGGCTCAACGTCATCAGGCGGTTTTTACATTGAAATGTCTGGGAAATGTGAGTCACACAGCTGAGGAGTTGTGGTCAGCTCTGGAGAACCAATTTCATGAATGGTTGTCTCCACTGGACCTGAAACCAGGGAAGGCCGTGTGCGACAATGCTGCAAACCTGGGTGCGGCCCTTCGCCGGGGCAATGTCACACACGTGCCTTGTATGGCTCACGTGTTGAACCTGGTTGTCCAGCAATTTTTAGCCCACTATCCCAGACTAGATGGCCTTCTGCAGAGGGCACGGTCGCTGTGTGCTCACTTCCGCCGTTCGCATCCCGCAGCTCAGCGACTTACATCTCTACAGAAGTCGTTGGGCCTGCCACTTCACCGGCTAAAATGCGATGTGCCTACCCGGTGGAATTCAACTCTGCACATGTTGCAGCGACTGTGGCAGCACCGACAAGCCCTGGTGCAATACGTTCTGACGTATAGCCTGGGCCAACGAGATTCAGAGGTGGAGCAAATCACACTTGAGGAGTGGTCTCAGATCAGGAACCTATGCACCCTTCTGCACAGTTTTGAAATGGCGACGAAGATGTTTAGTGCTGACGATGCCATTATCAGCATGACTATTCCGGTGATTTACATGCTGGAGCACATGTTAAACAGAATTTGGAGTCAGGTGGTGGCACAAGAGGAGGTGGAGGAAGTAAAGGAGGAGGAGTTGTATGCGGAAGGGCTAACATCTGCAAGGTCCAGACGGTCGGCAGCACCAAGGCGGCAGGCATGTGAGGGTGGGGGAGATGGTTTTACCAGGGCGCATGGTAGCAGCCAAACTAGTGAGGAAGGTGCAGGAGCCCAGGAAGAAGTGGAGGACGAACTGATGGAAGACTCATCAGATGAGGGAGACCTTGATCACATTTCTGTTGTGCGAGGTTGGGGGGAGAGGACAGAGGAAGGAAGCATGATTGTTACCTCGCCACCAACACAACAGGGACTTGGTGCTCCTGGATGCGCAACACACATGAGTGCCTTCTTGCTGCACTACCTGCAACATGACCCTCGAATTGTGAGAATTAGAAATAATCCTGACTACTGGGTTGCCACACTGTTAGATCCCCGGTACAAAAGTAAATTTGCAGAAATTATTCCTGCCATAGAAAGGGATGCACGCATGCAGGAGTATCAGCAGAGACTGTTGCAGAATCTTACATGTGCTTTTCCACAAAATACCAGTGGTGCACGTAGTGAATCTCACAGTTCCAACTTGCCAACCGTGGGACCGTCAAGTGTTCAGCACTCAAACCGTAACAGAACCACAGTATCTGCTGGTAACATCAATTTTGCGGAATCATTTCACCACTTTTTTAGCCCATCCTTTGCAAGGCCACAGGAGACAAGAAGTCTGACACATAGTCAACGCCTAGAGACGATGGTACAGGAGTATCTCCAAGTAAACATTGAAGCCACGACTGTGTCACTGGACCCTTGCTCTTTTTGGGCTTCCAATCTGGATAAATGGCCGGAGCTAGCCACTTACGCCTTGGAGATCTTGTCATGCCCCGCAGCCAGCGTTCTGTCTGAACGTGTGTTCAGCGCTGCTGGTGGTGTGCTGACAGATAAGCGCACGCGGCTCTCCACTGATAATGTAGACAGACTCACGTTCATAAAGATGAACAAATCATGGATCCGAAACGACTTTTCTACCCCTGTGTCATCCTGGGGAGAGTAAAAGCTTGATGATTGGTTAAAATCACCCTACCAACCGTTTTAAGCTTTCAAATTACTAATCATGTTTATCTGTATCTTGGCTGGAAAATAATTTGGGCTTTGTAGCAGTGTGCAGCACTGATTCTATTAGGCCATCTATAATAAGCTCCACCAGATTTAAAATTACTAATCATGTTTATCTGTATCTTGACTGGAAAATAAGTTGGGCTTTGTAGCAGTGTGCACCACTGATCCTATTAGGCCATCTATACTTCACCAGATTTAAAATTAATAATAATTTTTAGCTGCATCTAGCCCGGAAAATAATTTTGGGGCTCCGAGATGCGCAAGACACATAAGTGCCTTCTTGCTGCACTACCTGCAGCATGACCCTCATATTGTCAGAATTCGAAGTAATCATGACTACTGGGTTGCCACACTCTTAGATCCCCCAAACTTTTCGATCAACCTTTTCATTTTAATAAAGACCAAAAAAATGGTCATTTTTGAAATTATAAGCATTAGCAGGTTGTTAGAAACTGAAATCAAACAGTTTTCAACTCAAAACTTTATTCTAGGTGATGTTACATTTTCACATAGGACCCCTTGTTCGAAAGCAGCTTCTGAACTCTCTCGTCCATTGAATTTGTCAGGTTTTGGATGGTTTCTGCTTCAATTGTTTTGCATGAGGACAGAATACCCTCCCAGAGCTGTTGCTTAGATGTGAACTGCCTCCCGCCATCATAGACACTCCTTTTAATGATGCTCCAAAGGTTCTGAATGGGGTAGAGGTCAGGGGAGCATGGGGGTCACACCATAAGTTTGTCCCCTTTTATGCCCATATCAGCCAGAGATGCAGATGTTTTATGTGCAGCATGAGATGGTGCATTATCATGCAGAAAAATGATCTTGCTGTGAAATACACGGTTCTTCTTCTTGAACCATGGCAGGAAGTGCTGTTTGAGAAAATCCACATACATTATGGAGTTCATCTTTAGCGCCTTCAGGGATCCTAAAGGGGCCGACAATCTCTCTCCCCATGATTCCAGCCCAAAACATTACTCCACCTCCTCCTTGTTGGCGCTGTAGCCGTGTTTGCGTGGGGTGTCCATCAACCAGCCATCCTCCACTCCATCCATCTGGACCATCGAGCGCTGCACGGCACTCATCCGTGAACAAAACAGTTTTGAAATCAGTCTTCATGTAATGTTTGGCCCACTGGAGCCGTTTCTGCTTGTGTGAAGTGGATAGAGGAGGTCGACAGGATGGCGTATGCACAGCTGCAAACCTCTGAAGGACCCTGCATCTTGTTGTTCGGGGGACGTTGGAGGCACAAGCAGCTTCAAAAACTTGTCTGCTGCTATGACAAGGCTTTTTTGCCGCTGCTCTTTCAACCTGACGTAATTGCCTGTAGGAAAGAGTCCTCAATTTGCCCTTATCAGCACGCACACGTGTGTACTGTGAATCAGCTACATACTTCTTGATTGCCAAGACACTTCATCCTGATCATCGCACAATGTTGATTGTAGTCATGCCTTGACCTAAACACTCCACAATTTGTTGCTTCTCAGCAGCCGACACATCCTTTTTCTTTCCCATTTTGGCAGAAAATGTAGGCTGCTTAATAATGTGAGAGAGCCTTCTTAAGTAGTCTTGCCTTTCATTGGACACACCTGCCAAACTAATTAGCACAGGTGTCTGCAATTGCTTACAGTGATATAAAGAGCCCTGACACACATCACCATCAATGAGTTTAACTGACAAACAAACAAATTCTTCCCTTATCACTCCTAAACACTTTTTGCATAATAATTTGGAACGCAGTGTACATGTGCTTTTCCACAAAACACCAGTGGTTCACGTAGTGAATCTTACAGTTCTAACTTGCCAACCGTGGTCTGTATGGAGTTGTTCAATAAAGGGCCCAAAATTAAGATAACATAGATGGGAGAGGTCTCTATGAATAGGAATTCCTAAGTATTTGATACCCTGTGAGGGCCAGGCAAAGGGAAAGTTGGACTGGATGGAATCCTATATGGATTTGGGGAGGGAGACATCGAGGGTCTCAGACTTCGCTGCATTGATTTTAAAATTTGACCATGTAACAAAGTGATCTATTTCAGCCATAACAGCATGGATGGATATATGTGATTGAGTGATATATACTAGGACATCATCAGCAAATAGAGAGCACTTGTACTCGGTGCCTCCCACCTCAATCCACCTAATATTGGGGTTATGGCGAATTGATGAGAGCAGGTGCTCCGTCACTAGGATGTATAAGAGAGGGGACAGAGGACATCCCTGCCTTGTCCCATTGGTGATTGTGAAAGGTGATGAAAATGTTCTGACGCACCCCCTGGGCCTTGGGACACCCGGAGCCGGACCCTTTTTGGTGGATGCTGGTGGTTGTAGTCTTCGTGGTGGCGACCCGGTTCCGTGGCTCAGCGTGGTCAAACCAGTGGCGGAACTATTTATGTGGTTTTGATGTTTAAATGTCCGACTACGCCACCCGTGGATTGCGGTCAGAGTGAACCGCCGCTACAGGGCAGACCGCTGAGGCTGGTGTTGTGGGTGCAGCAGAGCGTAGCATAACTCCCCACGGGAGGAGTATAGCCTCAGGGCAGTGTATGCGGAGGATGGGGGTGATGGTGCAGGGCAGCAGCAGTAACGACACGGAGTCAGTGATGCAGTTCAGGGCCTTTACTCACAGTTCTTATTATCCAGACCACGTCTGCAGGTAACGGCTGCCCACATCGTACTGTGCTCACCAGGTGAGGGGCTCAGACAACTCCCAGATAACTTTGGAGCGCTTCACAGGACCCCCTTTGTGTGTCCTTTGTCTGGCCTTTCTTTCCAACACTTCTGTCCGGCTGCCTCGGGCCTCCTCTTGGTAAACTTGGCGCCAGTTTCCCTGACCCTATGTGGTGCCTTCCTAGCGGGTGTAGCGAGGGGCTGCGCCACATAAAATGTCAGAGCCTCCGGTTTCTAGCTGAGGGTCTTTTCCTGCCTCCACTAGTTCGGGGACCGGTCTCCCCCTTTGGCCTGACCCCTCCACGCAGGTGGATTCGGGCGTGCGGTGGCGACTCGCCCGTCCGCACCCCTGGGATCCCTTCATTCCTCGTTCCTGGAGCCTTCTCCGCTCCTCTTCCTTCCTTCTCCCTCTTGCAGGCCTGGGCCTCTGTTACTAGGCCCGCCTCCGGAGCAGAGCTCATGCAGAGCCCCTGCTCCCTGCCACTTCTGCTCAGACTTCTCTGCACTGAACTAAGATGGTGCCCACCTTTTATACTCCCTTCTCAATGCACCCAGGAACTGCTTCCTCCCTGCTCCTGCACTACAGGGTTCCCCTTCCTCAGTGTTCCCTCCCCCCACTCCAGCCAGGGACAGGGACTGTCGTGCCCATCTCAGGGGCATATTGGTCGCCCTGCCCCACGGCAATGTGGTGTAATGCATGCAGGTGTCGGGTCCTGATCCACACTCCATCCTTACCTGAGAGTGAGATATCACACCTCTGGGTGAGGTGCAATACGTCTGTAGCAACCGAGCCCTCAGGGTGCTACAGTTCCATTTATCTTCAGCCTAGGTGACGTATTGTGATACAGGGCCGTGATTTTGGCTATAAAAGGGTCCCCTAGACCCCTACCCCAAGCTTTTTAAGAGAATCATATATGGCGTGCCAGGAGACTCTATGGAATGCTTTCTCAGCATCCAACGAGAGTATCTACTTACAAATTTTTAACTGCATCTAGCCCAGGAAATACTTTGTGCCTAGTAGCAGTGTCTGCTAGTCAGCGGATTATCCCGGCTGTTAAGCAAGCTACACCACCTGTAGTTTGGACACTTAATTTTTTCAAATGAAATGCTTCGGGACCACGGGATACTCAGTGAAGAGCATCAGGAGGCACCCCAAGGCATAGGGGCTGGGACTGGCAGTAGGATGCCTTGCGGTGGACAGCCGAGCTCGATCCTTATAAAAGCTTTTTAACTGCAGCAGCTTTAGTGGACGCTACTGGAGCTGGAATTACGCGGCTGCTGGCATGAGACTTGCCCTCCAATAGATCCTTGTAAATGGATTTAAAGTGTATTCATTCAAATTAGAGAGACAATTTAAATTAAAAAACTTAGATCTGCCTCCACCACAGGGGGGCTCGCTCGACCCACCAGCGGACAGGCACCAGTATTGGGAGAGGGGGGCTGGCCGTCAGGGTTCACCGCGGCTCTGGCACAAACCCGGCGACACGGAGGTGGCACGGGCAGGAGCGGACTGAACGTGTCGGCTTCTCACTTTTTGGATTTTAGAAGGGCATGACATGCCTATATCTGTGTCTCCCTCCCCTTTTACTCCTCCACCTCTTTTCTTTTCTCATGACTATATGTACTTGTCACTTTTCCATGTGTTAGTTGTGTCTTCTGAGCAGTTTGTCAGCTTTTGGACACCTTTGAAGGTGTTTTCTATGTGTTTCTATGTGTTTTTGTTTGCCTGCCTGGTTTTAACGGTGTTCGAAGGTGTTCGACGAACAGTTCGACGAACAGTTCGGCGAACACACGGGTGTTCGACGAACCGAACCGAACTCGAACACTACGGGGGTGGCTCAACACTACTCATTAGTAGACCAGTCCAGTAAAGGATTGTGCAGTTTTAACCAAGGCAAACCTAAAACGACTGGAGAGGGTAAATTATTTAATACCACCAAATCCAAATTTTCATGGTGAATGCCATTGATAGTAAGGGGAAATGCAGCAACCTTGTGAGTAATACATTTCAAAGGAGTGTTATCAATTGCAATCACAGAAGTAGGTGATGACAAAGGTTTGGATTCCAATTTAAATTTTTCCAAAAACCCCTTATCAATCACATTAAGTGTTGAACCACAATCCACAAATACCTGAAATTCAATCAAATCTTCCTGCAATGAGGTACTCCCTGAAAGAAATACTCCCTTGGAGCTCAAACAAGCAATACGGGCGTAACTGACCTTTTTTTTTTCTTTACTTAAACGAAGCTCACAGTTCTTAATCAAATGGTCAGTTTTACCACAGTAAAAACACAATCCCTTGGAAAACCTGCGGTCTCTTTCCTGAGAGCGAAGTGACATCGCCCCAACCTCCATCGGTTCTCTGCCGTCCGAGCAGACCCAATGGGGACTAGGAGCTGCCATTGCAGGAATTTTTTCATCATTAACCCTGGCACGCAGTCTCCTGTCCACACGTATAGCTAATTGCATGGCTTCTTGCAAGGTCTCAGGTGCAGGAAATGCAATCAGCAGATCCTTAACCCTTTCACTTAGACCAGCAAGAAAAAAACATTTTAACGCCGAATCATTCCATTTCACTTCTGAGTGTGTACAATACCACACCACCTTCTGAAGTGTGTACAATAATTTTCAACATCCCCTGACCCCTGATTCAAACGCCTCAGTTCTGTCTCAGCAGATGAGACTCGATCAGGATCGTCATACAATAGCCTCATAGCAGAAAAAAAATCCTCCACTGACCTAAAACACGGATCATTAGGTTGGAGAGAAAAGGCCCACCCCTGTGGTTCCTTGCGCAAAAGTGACATGATAAACCCTATGCGCTGTGATTCATTCCCAGAGGACCTTGGTCTCAAACGAAAATATAATAAACAAGCATTTTTAAAGGAAAAAAAATCTTGTTGTTTACCATAAAAAATATCAGGGAGTCCTACCTTGGGTTCGACAAAATGCGCTCCAGAACACCTACTCACATGTTGCCGGAGCTCGGACATCTCCAGAGACAATCCCTGCAGGTGTTGAGCCAAATCTTGAACAGAAGCCATGCTGATCCCCAGATTTCTTTCCTTAAAGTTTTTTTTGTTTGGGCTGGACTTACTGTTATGATCTGCAACATAAACTAGGGAAAGAAGGGGAGAGCTGCCCCTACAGTAAGACTAAGCTGAGTCCCTACGTTGTAGCGGGCGACCTATTCCTTGTGAACAGACCCGCCTTCGTCCTCGGCTAGTCTGAACGGAGACCTATAGAGAAAGAGAGGGGTCCCTAAAAGAACTAAGGACTGGGACAAAAATGGGACACTTCCTAAAAGAAGTTGTTGCAGAGCAAAAGATAAACTGACAAAAGTACTAGAGGTCCAGAGGACCAAGCAAACTAGACATAGATAGGCACAAAAGCACCTGGCTAGAGAGACAGTCAAAACAACACTGAAGTCCAGCAAGGCCAGAAGGGCGGAGCTGGAATATATAGGAAGATGGTCACGTGACCGCAAAACACAAGATAGAAACAAAAACAAACAGGAGGGTTCTAACAATCCCAATGACACAACTCTACTTGCTCCCAGCCGCGCACTACCAGCTCGGGAGCACCATGAACCCCCCAAACCCGGGGAGTTCAAAACGGTTTGAAACCGCCACACCCGGGTCGCGACATTCCTTTGTCGTAAGTCCCGCAATTCACCAGACCCCAATACCAGACATATAACCAAGGGATCCATGTCCTGTGGACACTCCCATACCAATTTATAACCAACTTCAAGTGTGGCGCCCAGCTGTGCTTGGAGCCACAGATCCTAGAGGGGTGCATTAATGGAATCCTCCACAAGAGGCCCCCATAAACATTCACACATCTCCATCTTCCACCTCAGACCAGCAGAGGGAGCTCGTTAGGGATATAAACAGGGAAGGTGGGGCTAGGCAGTTCGGTTCCTCTGGAGAGTTCAGCAAGTACAGATCTGAATACAGAGTCGAGATCGGTTAGTCTGGAGTGCACAGAGTGAAAAGCTGTGTGTGCAGAGAAGCACGTGGGTTGCTGTGTAGGTAAGCTAGGCCTCCAGCGGTCCTGAATCCAAGTCTAGACTCAGGAGCTCAAGTAAGTGAGCCCAAGGTGTGCCGACGCCTGTAAGAGCGGTGAAGAGCGGCAAGCTGCCATTAGTGTGAGTAGCCTAGTGAGGGCCCGAGCGTGGCCGAAGGCGAGTGGAAAGTGAGTAGCAGTGGGGGCAGAGGAGCTTACCCAGCTCACCCCGAGACATATACCGGACACCGGGTCCGAGCTTACCGGAATCTCTACGACCCAGTAAGGCATAACCGGAATCCCTGGA
Organism: Phyllobates terribilis; assembly: GCF_046119375.1. Lineage (NCBI taxonomy): Eukaryota > Metazoa > Chordata > Amphibia > Anura > Dendrobatidae > Phyllobates > Phyllobates terribilis. Next base: position 29,989,631 of record NW_027362765.1, on the reverse strand, counting down.
GAACTACAGGTCCCAGGTTCACCAGAGAGCTGATACGTAACAGAGCCAGGAGACACATAGTCCCCATAAACTGGGAGCGTGCACTCCAAGAGAAGGCCCAACCACAACGTCAGCCATTGCAGGACAGAGATAAAGTTAGGCCTAGCTTCAGGCAGGTCAGAAACTTACTACGTAGAGGCAAGAAACAGGAGGCCCTACACCCGCTCATTGGGGAGGATCCTGATATGCACCCTTCACCCTACAGTGCTCCGGGATGTGCCTGAACTACCACCAGTGAAAGGTACTGAAGTGACTACCGTGTCCATCCCCGTTCTTGTTTTGACCCGGCTGGGTCTTGCCTGTCCTGCATCCCCCTCTGTGTACGCTGCCCTGAGGCCTAGCTCCACCTGTTGGGAGTTATACCATCGAGCTGCCTTATCACCGCCCTCAGTGGATTGCCGCAGCGCTGGTGATTCTCACCAGAAACCACAGGTGGCGTCACGAACTTCCATAAAATTAACAAACAATCCCCTTTTAAAAGCTGACCCCAGGGTACGGGCCCGGGAGCCGACCACCGCGACATCTTCAAGGCCAGGCAAAGGCCCTGGTACCGAGTCATCCCCATCTCCCTGGGCGAGTCACAAGGACCCTACGCATGCCACCACGAGAGTACATGACACCTTAAGTACTCAAGACTAGAGATGAGCGTTGTTCTACTCGAACTGTTCGCCAATCTCAAATTCGAGCTGTTTTGGGCGGTGTTCGAGCCGGTCGGCGAACACGAACAATTTGAGAAAAATTCGGCTGTTCGAGGTTATGTTCGATAACTGTTCGTGCACCAAAATCATAACTGGATTTTTTCTCAGTAATGATGAAAATTAATGTTAATACGCAGTTTGAGTGTACAGCGGGGCGGGGGGAGGGGCAGGGGATGGATCTCTGCAGGAACAATGAAGATCTCCATTTTTTTTTCTCTTTCCCGCATTTGCAGTGGGGAGGTGCAATCTGTCAGCCTATCAGCAGCGCACACACGGAGCGAAGTGCTTTTTTTCACACAAGCAAGGGCATGTGTGATTGGCAGTGTATGTCACATGTCCTTGCCCTATAAGACCAAGCCATTTTCCCCGTCGCCACCATTTTCTCACTGCTGCAGCTGCGTGTTAGACGGCACCGCTGTTGCTGTGTGCGCTATACCTTGTTAATTTCAAGCCAATTTTCGCACAAATATACAGATAGCTTGGGAGTAGGGAATAGTTGTGATTGCAGTCCTTTTAAGGACTAGGTTACAGCATTTCCTACGACTTTTATCAGGCAGGTCTGTGCTCTTAAATAGATAGATTGTGGGAGTAAAGACTAATTGTAATTGGAGTCCTTTTCAGGACTAGGTTACATCAGTTCCTATCAGTTTTTGCCAGGCAGGTCTGTGCCAGTGCTGTGCAAGTTTTTTTCACAGCATTTGGCTGAATCTAGCAAAGCTAATCCTTTTTGGCCTATTGCAGAGTGTGTTAGTCAGTGGAGTAGCCTATCTGTGTTGCAAGATATACCACCTGTGTATAGAATACCAATTTTTTTACTGCACCTAGTGAAGTAAAATCTTTTGGGCATAGCATCATTCTATTAGTCCATCTATACTGACCTCCATCAGGTTGCAAACTGAATATAATTTTTTTCTGCATCTAGCTCTGAAAAAATATTTGGGCTTCTAGCAGTGTGTGGGACTTGGTCTATTAGTCCATCTATACTGACCTCCATCAGGTTGCAAATTAAAAATAATTTTTTTCTTCATTTAGCTCTGAAAAAATATTTGGGCTTCTAGCAGTGTGTGGGACTTGTTCTATTAGTCCTTCTATACTGACCTCCAGCAGGTTGCAAATTGAATATAATTTTTTTCTGCATCTAGCTCTGAAAAAATATTTGGGCTTCTAGCGGTGTGTGGGACTTGGTCTATTAGTCCATCTATACTGACCTCCATCAGGTTGCAAATTAAAAATAATTTTTTTCTGCATCTAGCTCTGAAAAAATATTTGGGCTTCTAGCAGTGTGTGGGACTTGGTCTATTAGTCCATCTATACTGACCTCCATCAGGTTGCAAATTAAAAATAATTTTTTTCTTCATTCATCTCTGAAAAAATATTTGGGCTTCTAGCAGCGTGTGGGACTTGTTCTATTAGTCCATCTATACTGACCTCCATCAGGTTGCAAATTAAAAATAATTTTTTTCTGCATCTAGCTCTGAAAAAATATTTGGGCTTCTAGCAGTGTGTGGGACTTGGTCTATTAGTCCATCTATACTGACCTCCATCAGGTTGCAAATTAAAAATAATTTTTTTCTGCATCTAGCTCTGAAAAAATATTTGGGCTTCTAGCAGTGTGTGGGACTTGGTCTATTAGTCCATCTATACTGACCTCCATCAGGTTGCAAATTGAATAAAAAAATTTTCTGCATCTAGCTCTGAAAAAATATTTGGGCTTCTAGCGGTGTGTGGGACTTGGTCTATTAGTCCATCTATACTGACCTCCATCAGGTTGCAAATTAAAAATAATTTTTTTCTGCATCTAGCTCTGAAAAAATATTTGGGCTTCTAGCAGTGTGTGGGACTTGGTCTATTAGTCCATCTATACTGACCTCCATCAGGTTGCAAATTAAAAATAATTTTTTTCTTCATTTAGCTCTGAAAAAATATTTGGGCTTCTAGCAGTGTGTGGGACTTGTTCTATTAGTCCTTCTATACTGACGTCCAGCAGGTTGCAAATTGAATATAATTTTTTTCTGCATCTAGCTCTGAAAAAATATTTGGGCTTCTAGCGGTGTGTGGGACTTGGTCTATTAGTCCATCTATACTGACCTCCATCAGGTTGCAAATTAAAAATAATTTTTTTCTGCATCTAGCTCTGAAAAAATATTTGGGCTTCTAGCAGTGTGTGGGACTTGGTCTATTAGTCCATCTATACTGACCTCCATCAGGTTGCAAATTAAAAATAATTTTTTTCTGCATCTAGCTCTGAAAAAATATTTGGGCTTCTAGCAGTGTGTGGGACTTGGTCTATTAGTCTATCTATACTGACCTCCATCAGGTTGCAAATTAAAAATAATTTTTTTCTTCATTTAGCTCTGAAAAAATATTTGGGCTTCTAGCAGTGTGTGGGACTTGTTCTATTAGTCCTTCTATACTGACCTCCAGCAGGTTGCAAATTGAATATAATTTTTTTCTGCATCTAGCTCTGAAAAAATATTTGGGCTTCTAGCGGTGTGTGGGACTTGGTCTATTAGTCCATCTATACTGACCTCCATCAGGTTGCAAATTAAAAATAATTTTTTTCTGCATCTAGCTCTGAAAAAATATTTGGGCTTCTAGCGGTGTGTGGGACTTGGTCTATTAGTCCATCTATACTGACCTCCATCAGGTTGCAAATTAAAAATAATTTTTTTCTGCATCTAGCTCTGAAAAAATATTTGGGCTTCTAGCAGTGTGTGGGACTTGGTCTATTAGTCCATCTATACTGACCTCCATCAGGTTGCAAATTGAATAAAAAAATTTTCTGCATCTAGCTCTGAAAAAATATTTGGGCTTCTAGCGGTGTGTGGGACTTGGTCTATTAGTCCATCTATACTGACCTCCATCAGGTTGCAAATTAAAAATAATTTTTTTCTGCATCTAACCCAGCCAATAGTTTTGGCCTAATACCACAGTTTGGCCACTCAGCTCTGCTCGGTTACCATCCATTGTTTTTTTGTGCAAACAACTCCAGAGTTGTGAATTAGTTAACCACCAAAATGAGTGGAAAAAGGCCTGCTGCTGGTGGAAAGGGGAATAGGCGTGTTGGGAAGGGGAAAAAAGGTTGTGTCCGTGGGGTAGGTGCAGAAGAAAGACCATCTTCCAGCCAAACTAAAATGTCTACTTCTTTTAGCGGACAATGTGATAAGATCCCTTTCTTACGGCCACGCCAATCGCTACAAATTCCAGATGAGGCACAAAAACAGCAGGTGCTTCAACGGATATCAAGTGCTCCTTTAAGTGGGCTCTCCTCCACATCAACTTCAACATCACAAATACTCCAGTCCTCAAAGGTGTCACCCAAATCGCACTTGCTTCCTCACAGCTCCCAAATCTCCAGCTGCCCGTCTGAGTATGAGGTAGAACAGATGGTTGAGTCTGCAGAGCTGTTTACTCATACTATAGCCTGGGAATCAGAGGTCGACTCCAGCGCTTCTGTGAATCCAGACGAGGAAATGATCTGCACTGATGCCCAGAATCTTTATGAGTCGGATCCAGGACCAGACGCAGAAGGTTCTGACCATAATGTAGACCCTCATTCCCAAACTGTAACTCCTGTTGGTGGAGACAATGAGGAAGACGATGATAAGACTCAAATACCTGATTGGAGCGACAACTTTAGTTTTTTGTCAGGGCAGGAACAGGTTGGCTTTGAGGACGACGGGTGTGATAACGCACAGGGTGATGATGATGAGGTCGGAGATCCCACTTACTGTCAACCCACAGTCAGCCAAGAGATGAGGTCAGCAGAGGAGGTGGAGGAAGATGCTAGTGACGACGAGGTCAGGTTGCGCCTTCCTGGACAGAGACGTAGTACTGGAAGCACGTCAACAACTGCATCCTCAAACACAACTCTGCCTCTCACCACAAGTCGTGGTGGCTCTTCAGGTCGCATGGGTGCTAAGCCTTGCATAGCCTGGGCATTTTTTCAGATCGATAAAGATGACCCAACTCGTGTTATCTGTAACATTTGTCAGCAAAAGCTAAGTAGAGGCCAAAAAATACATAGTTTGAGTACTTCATGCATGAACCGGCACATGGACATGAAGCATAAGTTGCAGTGGGAAGCTCAGTGTGCTACAATGCGGTCTAGCCGGCCGGGCCAACCACCGTCTGCCATATCTTGTGCATCCGCGGCCTCTTCATCCTCTGTGACTGGGGGGACAGCAGTCACACCTGTTTTGGGGCGCAGACCTGCCACCTCTTTACCCGCAACAGCCAGCGTGATTGGCAGGTCATCATTTTCTTTGGAGGTGGTAACACCAGCTGGTCTTGAGCGCTGTCCGACATCGATAGCACCACCTTTGGATCAAGGCAACCTAACATGTCCGCCTGCATCTTCCTCACAGACCGGCAGTTTGCCGGGGACACCCTTATCAACCCCGTCTAAGCACAATAGCCAGCCCTCGGTCCCTCAGATGTGGACAAGTAAAAGACCATTTCCTCCTAGCCATGAGAAAGCTAAGAGGTTGAATTTCACCATCTGCAAGCTCTTGGCTACAGAAATGCTGCCTTTCCGCCTGGTGGACACAGAGGATTTTCGAGACCTTATGTCCGTCGCAGTGCCCCAGTACCAGATGCCCAGTCGGCACTACTTCTCAAAGAAAGGTGTGCCTGCGCTCCACCAGCATGTCGCACACAACATCACCGCTTCTTTGAGAAACTCTGTGTGTGACAGGGTGCATTTCACCACAGACACTTGGACGAGTAGGCATGGACAGGGGCGTTACATGTCGCTGACTGGGCACTGGGCAACTATGGTGACAGCAGGACAAGGGGCTGCTGTCCAAGTCTTGCCGTCCCCACGAGTTGTGCGTCAATCCTCTTTATGTCATTTTTCCTCCACTGCTTCTGCCTCCTCAACCTCCTCTCGGTCTTCCACCTGCACCCAAAGCCTGTCTGGTCATGCCACAAGCTTTCTAACTGCGCAGAAGGGATCCTGCACACCTCCTTACTATGCTGGCAGTAGGGCTCAACGTCATCAGGCGGTTTTTACATTGAAATGTCTGGGAAATGTGAGTCACACAGCTGAGGAGTTGTGGTCAGCTCTGGAGAACCAATTTCATGAATGGTTGTCTCCACTGGACCTGAAACCAGGGAAGGCCGTGTGCGACAATGCTGCAAACCTGGGTGCGGCCCTTCGCCGGGGCAATGTCACACACGTGCCTTGTATGGCTCACGTGTTGAACCTGGTTGTCCAGCAATTTTTAGCCCACTATCCCAGACTAGATGGCCTTCTGCAGAGGGCACGGTCGCTGTGTGCTCACTTCCGCCGTTCGCATCCCGCAGCTCAGCGACTTACATCTCTACAGAAGTCGTTGGGCCTGCCACTTCACCGGCTAAAATGCGATGTGCCTACCCGGTGGAATTCAACTCTGCACATGTTGCAGCGACTGTGGCAGCACCGACAAGCCCTGGTGCAATACGTTCTGACGTATAGCCTGGGCCAACGAGATTCAGAGGTGGGGCAAATCACGCTGGAGGAGTGGTCTCAGATCAGGGACCTATGCACCCTTCTGCACAGTTTTGAAATGGCGACGAAGATGTTTAGTGCTGACGATGCCATTATCAGCATGACTATTCCGGTGATTTACATGCTGGAGCACATGTTAAACAGAATTCGGAGTCAGGTGGTGGCACAAGAGGAGGTGGAGGAAGTAGAGGAGGAGGAGTTGTATGCGGAAGGGCTAACATCTGCAAGGTCCAGATGGTCGGCAGCACCAGGGCGGCAGGCATGTGAGGGTGGGGGAGATGATTTTACCAGGGCGCATGGTAGCAGCCAAACTAGTGAGGAAGGTGCAGGAGCCCAGGAAGAAGTGGAGGACGAACTGATGGAAGACTCATCAGATGAGGGAGACCTTGATCACATTTCTGTTGTGCGAGGTTGGGGGGAGAGGACAGAGGAAGGAAGCATGATTGTTACCTCGCCACCAACACAACAGGGACTTGGTGCTCCTGGATGCGCAACACACATGAGTGCCTTCTTGCTGCACTACCTGCAACATGACCCTCGAATTGTGAGAATTAGAAATAATCCTGACTACTGGGTTGCCACACTGTTAGATCCCCGGTACAAAAGTAAATTTGCAGAAATTATTCCTGCCATAGAAAGGGATGCACGCATGCAGGAGTATCAGCAGAGACTGTTGCAGAATCTTACATGTGCTTTTCCACAAAATACCAGTGGTGCACGTAGTGAATCTCACAGTTCCAACTTGCCAACCGTGGGACCGTCAAGTGTTCAGCACTCAAACCGTAACAGAACCACAGTATCTGCTGGTAACATCAATTTTGCGGAATCATTTCACCACTTTTTTAGCCCATCCTTTGCAAGGCCACAGGAGACAAGAAGTCTGACACATAGTCAACGCCTAGAGACGATGGTACAGGAGTATCTCCAAGTAAACATTGAAGCCACGACTGTGTCACTGGACCCTTGCTCTTTTTGGGCTTCCAATCTGGATAAATGGCCGGAGCTAGCCACTTACGCCTTGGAGATCTTGTCATGCCCCGCAGCCAGCGTTCTGTCTGAACGTGTGTTCAGCGCTGCTGGTGGTGTGCTGACAGATAAGCGCACGCGGCTCTCCACTGATAATGTAGACAGACTCACGTTCATAAAGATGAACAAATCATGGATCCGAAACGACTTTTCTACCCCTGTGTCATCCTGGGGAGAGTAAAAGCTTGATGATTGGTTAAAATCACCCTACCAACCGTTTTAAGCTTTCAAATTACTAATCATGTTTATCTGTATCTTGACTGGAAAATAATTTGGGCTTTGTAGCAGTGTGCAGCACTGATCCTATTAGGCCATCTATAATAAGCTTCACCAGATTTAAAATTAAAAATAATTTTTAGCTGCATCTAGCCCGGAAAATAATTTTGGGGCTCCGAGATGCGCAAGACACATAAGTGCCTTCTTGCTGCACTACCTGCAGCATGACCCTCATATTGTCAGAATTCGAAGTAATCATGACTACTGGGTTGCCACACTCTTAGATCCCCCAAACTTTTCGATCAACCTTTTCATTTTAATAAAGACCAAAAAAATGGTCATTTTTGAAATTATAAGCATTAGCAGGTTGTTAGAAACTGAAATCAAACAGTTTTCAACTCAAATCTTTATTCTAGGTGATGTTACATTTTCACATAGGACCCCTTGTTCGAAAGGAGCTTCTGAACTCTCTCGTCCATTGAATTTGTCAGGTTTTGGATGGTTTCTGCTTCAATTGTTTTGCATGAGGACAGAATACCCTCCCAGAGCTGTTGCTTAGATGTGAACTGCCTCCCGCCATCATAGACACTCCTTTTAATGATGCTCCAAAGGTTCTGAATGGGGTAGAGGTCAGGGGAGCATGGGTTTCACACCATAAGTTTGTCCCCTTTTATGCCAATATCAGCCAGAGATGCAGATGTTTTATGTGCAGCATGAGATGGTGCATTATCATGCAGAAAAATGATCTTGCTGTGAAATACACGGTTCTTCTTCTTGAACCATGGCAGGAAGTGCTGTTTGAGAAAATCCACATACATTATGGAGTTCATCTTTAGCGCCTTCAGGGATCCTAAAGGGGCCGACAATCTCTCTCCCCATGATTCCAGCCCAAAACATTACTCCACCTCCTCCTTGTTGGCGCTGTAGCCGTGTTTGCGTGGGGTGTCCATCAACCAGCCATCCTCCACTCCATTCATCTGGACCATCGAGCGCTGCCTGGCACTCATCCGTGAACAAAACAGTTTTGAAATCAGTCTTCATGTAATGTTTGGCCCACTGGAGCCGTTTCTGCTTGTGTGAAGTGGATAGAGGAGGTCGACAGGATGGCGTATGCACAGCTGCAAACCTCTGAAGGACCCTGCATCTTGTTGTTCGGGGGACGTTGGAGGCACAAGCAGCTTCAAAAACTTGTCTGCTGCTATGACAAGGCTTTTTTGCCGCTGCTCTTTCAACCTGACGTAATTGCCTGTAGGAAAGAGTCCTCAATTTGCCCTTATCAGCACGCACACGTGTGTACTGTGAATCAGCTACATACTTCTTGATTGCCAAGACACTTCATCCTGATCATCGCACAATGTTGATTGTAGTCATGCCTTGACCTAAACACTCCACAATTTGTTGCTTCTCAGCAGCCGACACATCCTTTTTCTTTCCCATTTTGGCAGAAAATGTAGGCTGCTTAATAATGTGAGAGAGCCTTCTTAAGTAGTCTTGCCTTTCATTGGACACACCTGCCAAACTAATTAGCACAGGTGTCTGCAATTGCTTACAGTGATATAAAGAGCCCTGACACACATCACCATCAATGAGTTTAACTGACAAACAAACAAATTCTTCCCTTATCACTCCTAAACACTTTTTGCATAATAATTTGGAACGCGGTGTACATGTGCTTTTCCACAAAACACCAGTGGTTCACGTAGTGAATCTTACAGTTCTAACTTGCCAACCGTGGTCTGTATGGAATTGTTCAATAAAGGGCCCAAAATTAAGATAACATAGATGGGAGAGGTCTCTATGAATAGGAATTCCTAAGTATTTGATACCCTGTGAGGGCCAGGCAAAGGGAAAGTTGGACTGGATGGAATCCTATATGGATTTAGGGAGGGAGACATCGAGGGCCTCAGACTTCGCTGCATTGATTTTAAAATTTTACCATGTAACAAAGTGATCTATTTCAGCCATAACAGCAGGGATGGATATATGTGATTGAGTGATATATACTAGGACATCATCAGCAAATAGAGAGCACTTGTACTCGGTGCCTCCCACCTCAATCCACCTAATATTGGGGTTATGGCGAATTGATGAGAGCAGGTGCTCCGTCACTAGGATGTATAAGAGAGGGGACAGAGGACATCCCTGCCTTGTCCCATTGGTGATTGTGAAAGGTGATGAAAATGTTCTGACGCACCCCCTGGGCCTTGGGACACCCGGAGCCGGACCCTTTTTGGTGGATGCTGGTGGTTGTAGTCTTCGTGGCGGCGATCCGGTTCCGTGGCTCAGGGCGGTCAAACCAGTGGCGGAACTATTTATGTGGTTTTGATGTTTAAATGTCCGACTACGCCACCCGTGGATTGCGGTCAGAGTGAACCGCCGCTACAGGGCAGACCGCTAAGGCTGGTGTTGTGGGTGCAGCAGAGCGTAGCATAACTCCCCACGGGAGGAGTATAGCCTCAGGGCAGTGTATGCGGAGGATGGGGGTGATGGTGCAGGGCAGCAGCAGTAACGACACGGAGTCAGTGATGCAGTTCAGGGCCTTTACTCACAGTTCTTATTATCCAGACCACGTCTGCAGGTAACGGCTGCCCACGTCGTACTGTGCTCACCAGGTGAGGGGCTCAGACAACTCCCAGATAACTTTGGAGCGCTTCACAGGACCCCCTTTGTGTGTCCTTTGTCTGGCCTTTCTTACCAACACTTCTGTCCGGCTGCCTCGGGCCTCCTCTTGGTAAACTTGGCGCCAGTTTCCCTGACCCTATGTGGTGCCTTCCTAGCGGGTGGAGCAAGGGGCTGCGCCACATAAAATGTCAGAGCCTCCGGTTTCTAGCTGAGGGTCGTTTCCTGCCTCCACTAGTTCGGGGACCGGTCTCCCCCTTTGGCCTGACCCCTCCACGCAGGTGGATTCGGGCGTGCGGTGGCGACTCGCCCGTCCGCACCCCTGGGATCCCTTCATTCCTCGTTCCTGGAGCCTTCTCCGCTCCTCTTCCTTCCTTCTCCCTCTTGCAGGCCTGGGCCTCTGTTACTAGGCCCGCCTCCGGAGCAGAGCTCATGCAGAGCCCCTGCTCCCTGCCACTTCTGCTCAGACTTCTCTGCACTGAACTAAGATGGTGCCCACCTTTTATACTCCCTTCTCAATGCACCCAGGAACTGCTTCCTCCCTGCTCCTGCACTGCAGGGTTCCCCTTCCTCAGTGTTCCCTCCCCCCACTCCAGCCAGGGACAGGGACTGTCTTGCCCATCTCAGGGGCATATTGGTCGCCCTGCCCCACGGCAATGTGGTGTAATGCATGCAGGTGTCGGGTCCTGATCCACACTCCATCCTTATCTGAGAGTGAGATATCACACCTCTGGGTGAGGTGCAATACGTCTGTAGCAACCGAGCCCTCGGTGCTACAGTTCCATTTATCTTCAGCCTAGGTGACGTATTGTGATACAGGGCCGTGATTTTGGCTATAAAAGGGTCCCCTAGACCCCTACCCCAAGCTTTTTAAGAGAATCATATATGGCGTGCCAGGAGACTCTATGGAATGCTTTCTCAGCATCCAACGAGAGTATCTACTTACAAATTTTTAACTGCATCTAGCCCAGGAAATACTTTGTGCCTAGTAGCAGTGTCTGCTAGTCAGCGGATTATCCCGGCTGTTAAGCAAGCTACACCACCTGTAGTTTGGACACTTAATTTTTTCAAAGGAAATGCTTCGGGACCACGGGATACTTAGTGAAGAGCATCAGGAGGCACCCCAAGGCATAGGGGCTGGGACTGGCACTAGGATGCCTTGCGATGGACAGCCGAGCTCGATCCTTATAAAAACTTTTTAACTGCAGCAGCTTTAGTGGACGCTACTGGAGCTGGAATTACGCGGCTGCTGGCATGAGACTTGCCCTCCAATAGATCCTTGTAAATGGATTTAAAGTGTATTCATTCAAATTAGAGGGACAATTTAAATTAAAAAGCTTAGAGCTGCCTCCACCACAGGGGGGCTCTCTCGACCCACCAGCGGACAGGCACCAGTATTGGGAGAGGGGGGCTGGCCGTCAGGGTTCACCGCGGCTCTGGCACAAACCCGGCGACACGGAGGTGGCACGGGCAGGAGCGGACTGGCCGTCTCGGCTTCTCACTTTTTGGATTTTAGAAGGGCATGACATGCCTATATCTGTGTCTCCCCCTCCTTTTACTCCTCCACCTCTTTTCTTTTCGCATGACTATATGTACTTGTCACTTTTCCATGTGTTAGTTGTGTCTTCTGAGCAGTTTGTCAGCTTTTGGACACCTTTGAAGGTGTTTTCTATGTGTTTCTATGTGTTTTTGTTTGCCTGCCATTGGTTTTAACGGTGTTCGAAGGTGTTCGACGAACAGTTCGACGAACAGTTCGGCGAACACACGGGTGTTCGACGAACCGAACCGAACTCGAACACTACGGGGGTGGCTCAACACTACTCAAGACCCCCCTTCCTTTTATAAAATTCGCCTGTTCAATGCCTCTCCGCAATGCTGATGACCATATGTCAATCCTATTATTGTTCAAATTAACTCCGTCGCTTCTCCAAACTTCATCCAAGCCATTTTCCAATCCGAAATGCCTGACTGATACTCCCCGCTTTCCGAGACAAATTTTTTGCAACTGCCCTATTCCCTTTTCTCCGTGCTTTGTCTAGACTGTCTATTGACCGTGCATTTCGCCAACTTTTACTGGAAACCATCTCTGACCAGACTGCCTTGAAAATCGTGCCTGACACCTTAGTTCCCTACCCGGCCGAACTCCTACGTCATTACCCCCTACATGCAGCAGCAGTATATCCAAGGGGGGGGGGGGGGCGATCTAAATGCACAGGTTGTTTTTTTTTTTCCCCACAATACCCTGTTCCACCCCAGCCTTCTAAACCCCCGGCCAGCATATAGTGGCTGTGTCCCTTGGGATACCGAGTTGCCTTCCATCCCGCCTCATGTCTGCTCGCAATGCGCCCCAGTGGACATAGGAGTGGCTCATTATCCAAAACAGTAGGGGGGGGAACCTAAGCGGAAGACAATATATATATATTAGAACACCCCCCATACACATTTATCGCAAGTTAATGCCTCTGGTCTCACGTATGATAAAATGTTTTTGATTCCCACCCCTATGCGTTTGACGGTTTCCGCGCTTAGACCGCATGCAGCTGCCTCTGTAGCGGCCCCTATCCAGGAGGAGTGAGGGGGAAAACTGGGCGGATCCAACCCCACATTACTCAGACATTTTCAAAAAACGCTGGTGAATTGGTACGCCGATAGAAATGTTCTATTTTCCCCCCTAAGTCTCTTGAAACGCTCGAAGGTTTTTTAAGGAGGGGGGTGGCACATTTTTGACCCCAGCACCCTTCCCAATTACAGTTTCTTCCCTCCTCCCAGCTCGTCCGTTTTAGAATGCCTTACCCAAGATTCCACTCCTTCCTTTGTTGCCAACATGTCCCTTGCTAGTATCCCCCCCACCTTCATTCCTAGATGGGGGCTACAAGCTCGCTAACTCATACAGTCCCGAAAAAGGCCCAGGAGAAAGCTAGGCGGAAGAGTGTTGTCAGACTCTGAGCTGCAGATTACTAGCAGTTCTTTCCCCAAACGCTCCCAAAATTTCAACGTCTAAAGTTTAAATGTAGGCATCTTTCAGTAATAAATCCTTCACCATGTAAGTAGATGTCACTTGTAAACTAAGGTATATAACGGGTTGATACTGAAAACTGTAACCTCATATCCGCTGCCCTATCCGGTCGGATAGAAATATAGTATGTACTGTAGGTCTAATATTAGCCGCATGCAGCCATAAATATATGTGCGGAAGACTGCAAGCTCTGCACCCCAGTCAGTCACCCTACCTACATACAGTCATGAGAGACTGGGCTGAAAACTTGGCCCACAATGTATCCTCTAGAGCTGGGTGCAGCCTCACACCAGCAATGCCTCCTCACTGCTCCGTCATATGATGAGTTATTAGTGTGTACTCGCTGCACCACCATGTGCTGACTTAGTTTACACTCACTGCTCCACTATGTGCTGAGTTATTAGAGCCCACTAAATCCTCCACCATATGCTGAGTTATTAGCAGGGCTGTGGAGTCGGTAAGCCAAACCTGCGACTCCGACTCCTCAATTTCCCTTACACCGACTCAGACTTCCACATATATTGCTTATATTTAAGTGAAAAATGTATTGTAGTACAATGTGAACATCAGACATTTAATCATTTTTATGATACAATAATCAAGATATTTAGATAGAATATAATGATGGATAGCTGGAGGGATAGATGAATGGATAGACAGATAGATAGACAGATAGAGGGATGAATAGATAGAGGGATAGATTGAGGGATGGATGGAGGGATGGATGGAGGAATGGATGGAGGGATGGATGGAGGGACAGATGGAGGGATAGATGGAGGGTTAGAGTGTGATAGACAGATGACAGCTGCAGACAGCAAATAGTACATTGCACATATCGCACATATAGTTCACACACATTGTACAGAGAGCACATAATAATCACCTACAATATTAGCATTAGTTACCTTCCTGTGACAGAGATGAGCAGTAGTACTTTCACTTTCTCCAGCTCGGGGCCCAGGAATCGGATCCTGTGCAGGGCAGGCACCCCTCCCCTCCTCTCTCTGGTGAAGACGGCAGAAGACAGGATAGAGGAGGGGAGATTGCCCCCTGCAGTTTGGAGCCAGTGCAGGACGGGAGCACTGCAGCATACAAGTGAGTTTTGATAGGTGCGTGCCCCTGCTTCTAGGGGGGGGGCAGCTGCCCCCCCTGCCCCTCGCTGGTTACGGCCATGATTCACACACAGCGTTTTTGCGGATCCGCTTTTTGCAGTAAAATGCAGTGTCTCTGTCAATGGGTTTCAAGATATGAAATTCAGACACATCGTTTTGTGAGGATCCGTTTTTGGGCTCAAAAACGGATCCTCACAAAGAATGAGCATGTCCGTTTGTTCTGCGTTTTTCTAATCTGCTTTTGCTATTGAAAACATTATCTATGAACTCAAAAAACTTTCAGGTGATGTGGTTTTTTAAAAAGTTGATCTGCTTTTGCATCTGAAAAACGTATCCTCAAAAAACGCAGCAAAAACGCTGTGTGTGAATGTAGCCTTAGATCAGGAATAGAACAGCCATTTATAGGACATTTCGTAACTTTCCCAAATTCCTATGAAAAAATATTCCCCACAAACTGCATTGATCTACTGCACCCAATTTATTATATATTTTAGGAGTCGGAGTCGGTCCATTTTATACCGACTCCGACACCACCAAAATGAGCACCGACTCCACGACTCCGATTCCACAGCCCTGGTTATTAGGCCATATTCAGTGTTATTACCACCACATTTGATTATGTCTATATGAGAAAACAGATATGACCAGGCTCCAGATAATCCACTCAGTCTTGTGCTCTCTACAACCATAGATAATGTAAAATAAGCCCTTTGTGGGTATATACCGCTTCTTCCAGTGTGGTGGCAATACACCAAAACAGATTATACATAAAGGAATATAACCTGTACCACAGGATCTGTATACACAAAACATGGTACATATATAGTGAGGAGTGACAAACTGGATTCACAGGATCCATAAATATGATCCGTATACTGCACGGGAATGGAGCCTGTCCTCATATTACACACATAGTATATATTACACATATAGTGATAATGCCCTTGATATACTGGCTCTGTATACATAAGCATACAGCACAGGAATGGAGCCATAAGTATACTGCACAGGAGTGGAGCCTGTACCCATATATATTTTATAGTGAGAATACCCTTGATATACCGGCTCTGTATACATAAATATACCGTGTAATATACCCTGATAATACCCTTGATAGTGACAATACCCTTGATATACTGGCTCTGTACACATGATACATATACTGCACAGGGGTTGAGTCTGGATTGAGTGAGAACACCCTTGATTTATTGGCTCTGTATACATAAGTATACCGCATAGTATACAGTGAGAATACCCTTGATATACCGGCTCTGTATACATAAGTATACCGTATAATATACCCTGATAATACCCTTGATAGTGACAATACCCTTGATATACTGGCTCTGTACACATGATACATATACTGCACAGGGGTTGAGCCTGGATTGAGTGAGAACACCCTTGATTTATTGGCTCTGTATACATAAGTATACCGTATAGTATACAGTGATAGTACCCTTGATAGCAACAATAGTCTTGATATACCGGTTCTGTACACATACGTATACATCACAGGGATGGAGCTTGTATACCGATTACCCTCATATAGTAAAGCGTGTATATGGGACGGGAATTGAGCATGTAGCCACATCATCCCTTTATAGTGATAATAATACATATATATATTGAGGCTCTGGATATACTCAAGCAGTATACATAAGTAAACTGCACCGGGGGCCTGAATATGGATCTGCTCCGGGGGCCTAAATACAGATCACCCGTATATATAAACAATGATAACTTTCCTACACAGGATCTGAACACACCGCATGGTCTGTATATAACAGATTAAACATATAGTGAGCAGTGATCACATTCATACACAGGATCTGTACGCATAGCATGGTCCGTATATGACAGATTAAACATATATAGTGAGCAATGATCACTTTCATACCAGGATCTGCACACATAGCATGGTCCTTTTTTTTTGTGCATCCAGACTCCATACATGGGGAGGGGAGGGGGGGTTATATACAGCACACAGCAGGGTCAATGTGCATTCTTAGATATACACTCCTCCACTGTTATAGAGATCAGAGTAATGGCAGACCCTGTATGATGTATGAGATAATTTTACCCTAGTACACGGTGTCTGAAGTGAATGTGGTCATACCAATAGTAATGTGAGGGTGATGTCCTAGTCTTACACTTCCCTGAGGCTGCAGATGATGCTCCTGACTTGTGCTCCAGGGAGATCACGGCTGAGGGGTCGCTATGGACGCTGCAGACGTGGGACTGGGGAGAGGGGAACAGTTGGGAGAACACGTGGAGCTGCTGGAGAGAGGATGGGGCTGGAAGGGGATGCAGCAGCAGAGTGACACAGGCTGCTGCGACAGTGGGACAGGGAGCCAGGAGCAGGGATGCAAGCAGGGCAGGGGGGGGTTGAGCACAGGGGAGGGACAAAGGGCCAGGGGGAGACATGGGCAGGGAGCAGGGGAGAGACAGGGGGGGGGGCATAGAGGCTGCTGTCTGCGAAAGAGCAGGGGTGCAAGCAGGGCAGGGGGTAGTGGTGGTTGAGCACATGGGCAGGGGGTTGGGTGGGAGACAGAGGTGAGGTTGAGAGACAGGAGCAGGGAGGGACAAGAGAGAGGGAAAGAGGAAAGTCAACATTATGGAGGGCAAGTGGTGCGGGGGGGTTAGCTATGACTTGCCCCCACTGTGTATCTGGGTGTGTCCAATGCTGATCCTGGTTTCTTGGGGGCATGTGCCGGCCCTGACAGCAGCGCCAGGCCGCTGTCGCACAGCTTCCTGACCACAGGTCCTCATGGTCACGTGACCGCATGTCCTGTCGGCAACCTTCTCCGGCGTGTTCAAGCGGCCCAGGGGGCGCAAGCTCCTCCCTGTGACTTGTGTCGTGTCCTAAAGATGGGAAGAAAGACCAGGCCACTCCCCCGGTGGCATTATAAGGTGCCCCCCACTAACGCCCACCTTTTCTATCCTGTCCCCACCTATGCCGCACCCGCGTCATGCCGGCTTCGGCCCTGTTAGCCTAGGCCAATTGCTCCAGCCTTTTCTTTTCTCTGCCCTGAGCTCAGTCCTGGAGGTCCAGCGTGCTGCCTCTTACAGATTTGGGGCATCTTGGTAGAAGTCTCTCCCGGTCTCTTACTTAGGCCATGGCCCCACTATCAGTATTTGGTCAGTATTTTTTCTCAGGAGTGGGAGCTAAAACCAGGAGTGGGTGATAAATGCAGAATTGGTGCACTTGTTTCTATTATACCTTTTTTATGATTGTTCCTCACCTGGTTTTGGCTCCCACTCCTGAGAAAAAATACTGACCGAATACTGATAGTGGGGCCGTGGCCTTACACTGGCACTTGGGCACGGTTGCAGCATTATTTGCTCCACACTACGGGCACAATTTGTGGAATGTAACTTGTGATCTTCTCTGCTTGCAGACAAATAGACCACACATGGGAGGAAATTATCACCAGTCACCAGACGTCTACTATATGGCAATATTATATTTTTGAACGTCCTCTTATTTGATTAGGAGATTAGAAGGATTTTAAGTTTAGCAGGAAATTTTCAGAATGGATCTGTCTTTTTTGTGATCTGTTAATTTCTGAAATGTCTTTTAGGGGCTGAACTATCATCCTGTAGTAAATGCTTCTCTTCTGGGAAATGTCATCATTGCATTTAGGAAGATTGGTAAAGGGGTTGTCAGGAGCTTCTCCACTTCAGAAGTGAGCGGCTCCAATAACGTGAAGACCCCACACACATGCACTATCTGCAGGGATTGTTATTGGGTATTGATGACAGATAGTGATGAGCAGCGCTAAAATGATCGAGTGTTCGTTACTAGAATCGAACAGGTCAGACGCACTCGACTCGACTCAAGTACCGAATAATGGAAGTCAATGGGAAACTTGAGCATTTTTCCAGAAGACCCTATCAGGAGGGCTGGGGGAAGGAGGGGCAGGAAAATTGCTGAAATGGATGGAAACAGCGCTCAGATGGAATGGGAGCAACATGGGGAAGACGCCTGGACGCATCTCTGACTCCTAGGTCACTGCTGGGAAAAATGTCAGAGTATTACTCCAGTTTTAGGGTATGCCCCCACGATTAGTGTTTGTTCAGGCTTTCATGCAGCTGAACTTCCACATGATGCCCGCACCTCAGCTTACTTATGTTTTTCCCGCATGCGTTTTTGTCACTCTTTAGTATTTTATTAGATGTGCAAAGATATGGATAGATAGATATGGGGTAGATACAGTGGGCAAAATAAGTATTTGATACACTGCCAATTTTGCAAGTTTTCCCGCCTACAAAAAATGGAGAGGGCTGTAATTTTTATCGTAGGTACAATTCAACTGTGAGAGACAGAATCTAAAATAAAATCCAGAAAATCACGTTGTATGATTTTTAAGTAATTAAATTGCATGAAACAAGTATTTGATCACCTACCAACCAGCAAGAATTCTAGCTCTCACAGACTTGTTCGTTTTTTTTTAAGAAACCCTCCTACTCTGCACTCATTACCTGTATTAATTGCACCTGTTTGAACTCGCTACCTTTATAAAAGACACCTATCCACACACACAGTCAATCACACTCCAACCTTAGGACAGCCATGACCAAAGAGCTGTCTAAGGACATCAGGGACAAAATTATAGACCTGCATAATGCTGGGATGGGCTACAGGACAATAGGCAAGTGGCTTGGTGAGAAGTCAACAACTGTTGGCACAATTATTAGAAAATGAAAGAAACGCAAGATGACTAACAATCTTTCTCGGTCTGTGGTTCCATGCAAGATCTCACCTCGTGGGGTAAGGACGATTATGAGAAAGGTCATGAATCAGCCCAGAACTACATGGGAGGACCTGGTCAAGGACCTGAAGAGAGCTGGGACCACAGTCTCAAACATTACCGTTAGTAACACTCTACACAGTCATGGATTAAAATCCTGCAGGGCACGCAAGGTCCCCCTGCTCACACCCGAACATGTCAGGCCCGTTTGAAGTTCACCAATGACCATCTGGATGATCCAGAGAAGGCATGGGAGACAAGCATAGGCAGTCTCCACACCTGAACCCAATAGAAAACCTTTGGAGGGAGCTGAAACTCAGTGTTGTATAGCAACAGCCCCAAAA
The DNA here is from genome assembly GCF_046119375.1 of Phyllobates terribilis. Taxonomy (NCBI): domain Eukaryota; kingdom Metazoa; phylum Chordata; class Amphibia; order Anura; family Dendrobatidae; genus Phyllobates; species Phyllobates terribilis. The sequence continues at coordinate 29,970,316 of NW_027362765.1, read as the reverse complement.
CCTGAAAGATCTGGAGAAAATCTTTACAGAGGAATGGGCCAAAATCCCTGCTGCAGTATGTACAAACTTGGTCAAGAACTACAGAAAACGTTGGACCTCTGTTATTGCAAACAAAGGTTTCTGTACCAAAGATTAAGTTCTATTTTTCTATTCTATTTCAATAAAATGCTAATTAATTATGTAAGAATCATACATTGTAATTTTCTGGACTTTTTTTTTAAAGATTCTGTCTCTCACATGTGAAGTGACCTACCATAAAAATTATAGACCTCTCCATTCTATGTAAGAGGGAAAATTTTCAAAATCGGCAGTGTATCAAATAATTATTTTCCCCACTGTAGAGATATAGATAGATAGATTTGGGATAAATAGACATACAGTACAGACCAAAAGTTTGGACACACCTTCTCATTTAAAGATTTTTCTGTATGTTCATGAGTATGAAAATTGTACATTCACACTGAAGACATCAAAACTATGAATTAACACATGTGGAATTATATATATATGAGTGGCCATCATTACTTTAAGAAATGAAGGTCAGTCAGTGCGAAAAATTGAGAAAACTTTGAAAGTGTCCCCAAGTGCAGTTGCAAAAACCATCAAGCGCTACAAAGAAACTGGCTCACATGAGGACCGCCCCAGGAAAGGAAGACCAAGAGTCACCTCTGCTTCTGAGGATAAGTTTATCCGAGTCACCAGCCTCAGAAATCGCAGGTTAACAGCAGCTCAGATTAGAGACCAGGTCAATGCCACACAGAGTTCTAGCAGAAGACACATCTCTATTAGAGATGAGCGTTGTTCTACTCGAACTGTTCGCCAATCTCAAATTCGAGCTGTTTTGGGTGGTGTTCGAGCCGTTCGGCGAACACGAACGATTTGAGAAAAATTCGACTGTTCGAGGTTATGTTCGATAACTGTTCGTGCACCAAAATCATAACTGGATTTTTTCTCAGTAATGATGAAAATTAATATTAATACGCAGTTTGAGTGTACAGCGGGGTGGGGGGAGGGGCAGGGGATGGATCTCTGCAGGAATAATGAAGATCTCCATTTTTTTTTCTCTTTCCCGCATTTGCAGTGGGGAGGTGCAGTCTGTCAGCCTATCAGCAGCGCACACACGGAGCGAACTGCTGTTTTTCACACAAGCAAGGGCATGTGTCATTGGCAGTGTATGTCACATGTCCTTGCCCTATAAGACCAAGCCATTTTCCCCGTCGCCACCATTTTCTCACTGCTGCAGCTGCGTGTTAGACGGCACCGCTGTTGCTGTGTGTGCTATACCTTGTTAATTTCAAGCCAATTTTCGCACAAATCTACAGATAGCTTGGGAGTAGGGAATAGTTGTGATTGCAGTCCTTCTAAGGACTAGGTTACAGCATTTCCTATGACTTTTATCAGGCAGGTCTGTGCTCTTAAATAGATAGATTGTGGGAGTAAAGACTAATTGTAATTGCAGTCCTTTTCAGGACTAGGTTACATCAGTTCCTATCAGTTTTTGCCAGGCAGGTCTGTGCCAGTGCTGTGCAAGTTTTTTTCACAGCATTTGGCTGAATCTAGCAAAGCTAATCCTTTTTGGCCTATTGCAGACTGTGTTAGTCAGTGGAGTAGCCTATCTGTGTTGCAAGATATACCACCTGTGTATAGAATACCAATTTTTTTACTGCACCTAGTGAAGTAAAATCTTTTGGGCATAGCATCATTCTATTAGTCCATCTATACTGACCTCCATCAGGTTGCAAATTGAATATAATTTTTTTCTGCATCTAGCTCTGAAAAAATATTTGGGCTTCTAGCAGTGTGTGAGACTTGTTCTATTTGTCCATCTATACTGACCTCCATCAGGTTGCAAACTGAATATAATTTTTTTCTGCATCTAGCTCTGAAAAAATATTTGGCCTTCTAGCAGTGTGTGGGACTTTCTCTATTAGTCCATCTATACTGACCTCCATCAGGTTGCAAATTAAAAATAATTTTTATCTGCATCTAGATCTGAAAAAATATTTGGCCTTCTAGCAGTGTGTGGGACTTTCTCTACTAGTCCATCTATACTGACCTCCATCAGGTTGCAAATTAAAAATAATTTTTTTTCTGCATCTACCTCTGAAAAAATATTGGGCTTCTAGCTGTGTGTGGGACTTGTTCTATTAATCCATCTATACAGACCTCCATCAGGTTGCAAACTGAATATATTTTTTTTCTGCATCTAGCTCTGGAAAAATATTTGGCCTTCTAGCAGTGTGTGTGACTTTCTCTATTAGTCCATCTATACTGACCTCCATCAGGTTTCAAATTAAAAATAATTTTTATCTGCATCTAGCTCTGAAAAAATATTTGGCCTTCTAGCAGTGTGTGGGACTTTCTCTATTAGTCCACCTATACTGACCTCCATCAGGTTGCAAATTAAAAATAATTTTTATCTGCATCTACCTCTGAAAAAATATTTTGGCTTCTAGCTGTGTGTGGGACTTGTTCTATTAGTCCATCTATACTGACCTCCATCAGGTTGCAAACTGAATATAATTTTTTTCTGCATCTAGGTCTGAAAAAATATTTGGCCTTCTAGCAGTGTGTGGGACTTGTTCTATTAGTCCATCTATACTGACCTTCATCAGGTTGCAAATTAAAAATATTTTTTTTTCTGCATCTACCTCTGAAAAAATATTGGGCTTCTAGCTGTGTGTGGGACTTGTTCTATTAATCCATCTATACAGACCTCCACCAGGTTGCAAACTGAATATATTTTTTTTCTGCATCTACCTCTGAAAAAATATTGGGCTTCTAGCTTTGTGTGCGACTTGTTCTATTAATCCATCTATACAGACCTCCATCAGGTTGCAAACTGAATATAATTTTTTTCTGCATCTAGCTCTGAAAAAATAGTTGGCCTTCTAGCAGTGTGTGGGACTTTCTCTATTAGTCCATCTATACTGACCTCCATCAGGTTGCAAATTAAAAATAATTTTTATCTGCATCTATCTCTGAAAAAATATTTGGCCTTCTAGCAGTGTGTGGGACTTTCTCTATTAGTCCATCTATACTGACCTCCATCAGGTTGCAAATTAAAATTAATTTTTATCTGCATCTACCTCTGAAAAAATATTTGGGCTTCTAGCTGTGTGTGGGACTTGTTCTATTAGTCCATCTATACTGACCTCCATCAGGTTGCAAACTGAATATAATTTTTTTCTGCATCTAGCACTGAAAAAATATTTGGCCTTCTAGCAGTGTGTGGGACTTTCTCTATTAGTCCATCTATACTGACCTCCATCAGGTTGCAAATTAAAAATAATTTTTATCTGCATCTAGCTCTGAAAAAATATTTGGCCTTCTAGCAGTGTGTGGGACTTTCTCTATTAGTCCATCTATACTGACCTCCATCAGGTTGCAAATTAAAAATAATTTTTATCTGCATCTAGCTCTGAAAAAATATTTGGCCTTCTAGCAGTGTGTGGGACTTTCTCTATTAGTCCATCTATACTGACCTCCATCAGGTTGTAAATTAAAAATAATTTTTATCTGCATCTACCTCTGAAAAAATATTTGGGCTTCTAGCTGTGTGTGGGACTTGTTCTATTAGTCCATCTATACTGACCTCCATCAGGTTGCAAACTGAATATAATTTTTTTCTGCATCTAGCTCTGAAAAAATATTTGGCCTTCTAGCAGTGTGTGGGACTTTCTCTATTAGTCCATCTATACTGACCTCCATCAGGTTGCAAATTAAAAATAATTTTTTTTCTGCATCTACCTCTGAAAAAATATTGGGCTTCTAGCTGTGTGTGGGACTTGTTCTATTAATCCATCTATACAGACCTCCATCAGGTTGCAAACTGAATATAATTTTTTTCTGCATCTACCTCTGAAAAAATATTTGGGCTTCTAGCTGTGTGTGGGACTTGTTCTATTAGTCCATCTATACTGACCTCCATCAGGTTGCAAACTGAATATAATTTTTTTCTGCATCTAGCTCTGAAAAAATATTTGGCCTTCTAGCAGTGTGTGGGACTTGTTCTATTAGTCCACCTATACTGACCTCCATCAGGTTGCAAATTCAAAATAATTTTTTGTCTGCATCTAGCTCTGAAAAAATATTTGGCCTTCTAGCAGTGTGTGGGACTTTCTCTATTAGTCCATCTATACTGACCTCCATCAGGTTGCAAACTGAATATATTTTTTTTCTGCATCTACCTCTGAAAAAATATTTGGGCTTCTAGCTGTGTGTGGGACTTGTTCTATTAGTCCATCTATACTGACCTCCATCAGGTTGCAAATCGAATATAATTTTTTTCTCCATCTCACCCAGCCAATAGTTTTGGCCTAATACCACAGTTTGGCCACTCAGCTCTGCTCGGTTCCCATCCATTGTTTTTTTGTGCAAACAACTCCAGAGTTGTGAATTAGTTAACCACCAAAATGAGTGGAAAAAGGCCTGCTGCTGGTGGAAAGGGGAATAGGCGTGTTGGGAAGGGGAAAAAAGGTTGTGTCCGTGGGGTAGGTGTTAAAGCAACAGTAACATCTGCAGAAGAAAGACCATCTTCCAGCCAAACTAAAATGTCTACTTCTTTTAGCGGACAATGTGATAAGATCCCTTTCTTACGGCCACGCCAATCGCTACAAATTCCAGATGAGGCACAAAAACAGCAGGTGCTTCAACGGATATCAAGTGCTCCTTTAAGTGGGCTCTCCTCCACATCAACTTCAACATCACAAATACTCCAGTCCTCAAAGGTGTCACCCCAATTGCACTTGCTTCCTCACAGCTCCCAAATCTCCAGCTGCCCGTCTGAGTATGAGGTAGAACAGATGGTTGAGTCTGCAGAGCTGTTTACTCATACTATAGCCTGGGAATCAGAGGTCGACTCCAGCGCTTCTGTGAATCCAGGCGAGGAAATGATCTGCACTGATGCCCAGAATCTTTATGAGTCGGATCCAGGACCAGACGCAGAAGGTTCTGACCATAATGTAGACCCTCATTCCCAAACTGTAACTCCTGTTGGTGGAAACAATGAGGAAGACGATGATGAGACTCAAATACCTGATTGGAGCGACAACTTTAGTTTTTTGTCAGGGCAGGAACAGGTTGGCTCTGAGGACGACGGGTGTGATAACGCACAGGGTGATGATGATGAGGTTGGAGATCCCACTTACTGTCAACCCACAGTCAGCCAAGAGATGAGGTCAGCAGAGGAGGTGGAGGAAGATGCTAGTGACGACGAGGTCAGGTTGCGCCTTCCTGGACAGAGACGTAGTACTGGAAGCACGTCAACAACTGCATCCTCAAACACAACTTTGCCTCTCACCACAAGTCGTGGTGGCTCTTCAGGTCGCATGGGTGCTAAGCCTTGCATAGCCTGGGCATTTTTTCAGATCGATAAAGATGACCCAACTCGTGTTATCTGTAACATTTGTCAGCAAAAGCTAAGTAGAGGCCAAAAAATACATAGTTTGAGTACTTCATGCATGAACCGGCACATGGATATGAAGCACAAGTTGCAGTGGGAAGCTCAGTGTGCTACAATGCGGCCTAGCCGGCCGGGCCAACCACCGTCTGCCATATCTTGTGCATTCGCGGCTTCTTCATCCTCTGTGACTGGGGGGACAGCAGTCACACCTGTTTTGGGGCACAGACCTGCCACCTCTTTACCCGCAACAGCCAGCGTGATTGGCAGGTCATCATTTTCTTTGGAGGTGGTAACACCAGCTGGTGTTGAGCGCTGTCCGACATCGATAGCACCACCTTTGGATCAAGGCAACCTAACATGTCCGCCTGCATCTTCCTCACAGACCGGCAGTTTGCCGGGGACACCCTTATCAACCCCGTCTAAGCACAATAGCCAGCCCTCGGTCCCTCAGATGTGGACAAGTAAAAGACCATTTCCTCCTAGCCATGAGAAAGCTAAGAGGTTGAATTTCACCATCTGCAAGCTCTTGGCTACAGAAATGCTGCCTTTCCGCCTGGTGGACACAGAGGATTTTCGAGACCTTATGTCCGTCGCAGTGCCCCAGTACCAGATGCCCAGTCGGCACTACTTCTCAAAGAAAGGTGTGCCTGCGCTCCACCAGCATGTCGCACACAACATCACCGCTTCTTTGAGAAACTCTGTGTGTGACAGGGTGCATTTCACCACAGACACTTGGACGAGTAGGCATGGACAGGGGCGTTACATGTCGCTGACTGGGCACTGGGTAACTATGGTGACAGCAGGACAAGGGGCTGCTGTCCAAGTCTTGCCGTCCCCACGAGTTGTGCGTCAATCCTCTTTATGTCAAAGTTCCTCCACTGCTTCTGCCTCCTCAACCTCCTCTCGGTCTTCCACCTGCACCCAAAGCCTGTCTGGTCATGCCACAAGCTTTCTAACTGCGCAGAAGGGATCCTGCACACCTCCTTACTATGCAGGCAGTAGGGCTCAACGTCATCAGGCGGTTTTTACTTTGAAATGTCTGGGAAATGTGAGTCACACAGCTGAGGAGTTGTGGTCAGCTCTGGAGAACCAATTTCATGAATGGTTGTCTCCACTGGACCTGAAACCAGGGAATGCCGTGTGCGACAATGCTGCAAACCTGGGTGCGGCCCTTCGCCGGGGCAATGTCACACACGTGCCTTGTATGGCTCACGTGTTGAACCTGGTTGTCCAGCAATTTTTAGCCCACTATCCCAGACTAGATGGCCTTCTGCAGAGGGCACGGTCGCTGTGTGCTCACTTCCGCCGTTCGCATCCCGCAGCTCAGCGACTTACATCTCTACAGAAGTCGTTGGGCCTGCCACTTCACCGGCTAAAATGCGATGTGCCTACCCGGTGGAATTCAACTCTGCACATGTTGCAGCGACTGTGGCAGCACCGACAAGCCCTGGTGCAATACGTTCTGACGTATAGCCTGGGCCAACGAGATCCAGAGGTGGGGCAAATCACGCTGGAGGAGTGGTCTCAGATCAGGGACCTATGCACCCTTCTGCACAGTTTTGAAATGGCGACGAAGATGTTTAGTGCTGACGATGCCATTATCAGCATGACTATTCCGGTGATTTACATGCTGGAGCACATGTTAAACAGAATTCGGAGTCAGGTGGTGACACAAGAGGAGGTGGAGGAAGTAGAGGAGGAGGAGTTGTATGCGGAAGGGCTAACATCTGCAAGGTCCAGACGGTCGGCAGCACCAAGGCGGCAGGCATGTGAGGGTGGGGGAGATGGTTTTACCAGGGCGCATGGTAGCAGCCAAACTAGTGAGGAAGGTGCAGGAGCCCAGGAAGAAGTGGAGGACGAACTGATGGAAGACTCATCAGATGAGGGAGACCTTGATCACATTTCTGTTGTGCGAGGTTGGGGGGAGAGGACAAAGGAAGGAAGCATGATTGTTACCTCGCCACCAACACAACAGGGACTTGGTGCTCCTGGATGCGCAACACACATGAGTGCCTTCTTGCTGCACTACCTGCAACATGACCCTCGAATTGTGAGAATTAGAAATAATCCTGACTACTGGGTTGCCACACTGTTAGATCCCCGGTACAAAAGTAAATTTGCAGAAATTATTCCTGCCATAGAAAGGGATGCACGCATGCAGGAGTATCAGCAGAGACTGTTGCAGAATCTTACATGTGCTTTTCCACAAAACACCAGTGGTGCACGTAGTGAATCTCACAATTCCAACTTGCCAACCGTGGGACCGTCAAGTGTTCAGCACTCAAACCGTAACAGAACCGCAGTATCTGCTGGTAACATCAATTTTGCGGAATCATTTCACCACTTTTTTAGCCCATCCTTTGCAAGGCCACAGGAGACAAGAAGTCTGACACATAGTCAACGCCTAGAGACGATGGTACAGGAGTATCTCCAAGTAAACATTGAAGCCATGACTGTGTCACTGGACCCTTGCTCTTTTTGGGCTTTCAATCTGGATAAATGGCCGGAGCTAGCCACTTACGCCTTGGAGATCTTGTCATGCCCCGCAGCCAGCGTTCTGTCTGAACGTGTGTTCAGCGCTGCTGGTGGTGTGCTGACAGATAAGCGCACGCGGCTCTCCACTGATAATGTAGACAGACTCACGTTCATAAAGATGAACAAATCATGGATCCGAAACGACTTTTCTACCCCTGTGTCATCCTGGGGAGAGTAAAAGCTTGATGATTGGTTAAAATCACCCTACCAACCGTTTTAAGCTTTCAAATTACTAATCATGTTTATCTGTATCTTGGCTGGAAAATAATTTGGGCTTTGTAGCAGTGTGCAGCACTGATTCTATTAGGCCATCTATAATAAGCTCCACCAGATTTAAAATTACTAATCATGTTTATCTGTATCTTGGCTGGAATATAATTTGGGCTTTGTAGCAGTGTGCAGCACTGATCCTATTAGGCCATCTATACTAAGCTCCACCAGATTTAAAATTAATAATAATTTTTAGCTGCATCTAGCCCGGAAAATAATTTTGGGGCTCCGAGATGCGCAAGACACATAAGTGCCTTCTTGCTGCACTACCTGCAACATGACCCTCATATTGTCAGAATTCGAAGTAATCATGACTACTGGGTTGCCACACTCTTAGATCCCCCAAACTTTTCGATCAACCTTTTCATTTTAATAAAGACCAAAAAAATGGTCATTTTTGAAATTATAAGCATTAGCAGGTTATTAGAAACTGAAATCAAACAGTTTTCAACTCAAAACTTTATTCTAGGTGATGTTACATTTTCACATAGGACCCCTTGTTCGAAAGGAGCTTCTGAACTCTCTCGTCCATTGAATTTGTCAGGTTTTGGATGGTTTCTGCTTCAATTGTTTTGCATGTGGACAGAATACCCTCCCAGAGATGTTGCTTAGATGTGAACTGCCTCCCGCCATCATAGACACTCCTTTTGATGATGCTCCAGAGGTTCTGAATGGGGTAGAGGTCAGGGGAGCATGGGGGTCACACCATAAGTTTGTCCCCTTTTATGCCCATATCAGCCAGAGATGCAGATGTTTTATGTGCAGCATGAGATGGTGCATTATCATGCAAAAAAATGATCTTGCTGTGAAATACACGGTTCTTCTTCTTGAACCATGGCAGGAAGTGCTGTTTGAGAAAATCCACATACATTATGGAGTTCATCTTTAGCGCCTTCAGGGATCCTAAAGGGGCCGACAATCCCTCTCCCCATGATTCCAGCCCAAAACATTACTCCACCTCCTCCTTGTTGGCGCTGTAGCCGTGTTTGCGTGGGGTGTCCATCAACCAGCCATCCTCCACTCCATCCATCTGGACCATCGAGCGCTGCACGGCACTCATCCGTGAACAAAACAGTTTTGAAATCAGTCTTCATGTAATGTTTAGCCCACTGGATCCGTTTCTGCTTGTGTGAAGTAGATAGAGGAGGTCGACAGGATGGCGTATGCACAGCTGCAAACCTCTGAAGGACCCTGCATCTTGTTGTTCGGGGGACGTTGGAAGCACCAGCAGCTTCAAAAACTTGTCTGCTGCTATGACAAGGCTTTTTTGCCGCTGCTCTTTTAACCTGACGTAATTGCCTGTAGGAAAGAGTCCTCAATTTGCCCTTATCAGCACGCACACGTGTGTACTGTGAATCAGCTACATACTTCTTGATTGCCAAGACACTTCATCCTGATCATCGCACAATGTTGATTGTAGTCATGCCTTGACCTAAACACTCCACAATTTGTTGCTTCTCAGCAGCCGACACATCCTTTTTCTTTCCCATTTTGGCAGAAAATGTAGGCTGCTTAATAATGTGAGACAGCCTTCTTAAGTAGTCTTGCCTTTCATTGGACACACCTGCCAAACTAATTAGCACAGGTGTCTGCAATTGCTTACAGTGATATAAAGAGCCCTGACACACATCACCATCAATGAGTTTAACTGACAAACAAACAAATTCTTCCCTTATCACTCCTAAACCCTTTTTGCATAATAATTTGGAACACAGTGTACATGTGCTTTTCCACAAAACACCAGTGGTTCACGTAGTGAATCTTACAGTTCTAACTTGCCAACCGTGGTCTGTATGGAGTTGTTCAATAAAGGGCCCAAAATTAAGATAACATAGATGGGAGAGGTCTCTATGAATAGGAATTCCTAAGTATTTGATACCCTGTGAGGGCCAGGCAAAGGGAAAGTTGGACTGGATGGAATCCTATATGGATTTGGGGAGGGAGACATCGAGGGCCTCAGACTTCGCTGCATTGATTTTAAAATTTGACCATGTAACAAAGTGATCTATTTCAGCCATAACAGCATGGATGGATATATGTGATTGAGTGATATATACTAGGACATCATCAGCAAATAGAGAGCACTTGTACTCGGTGCCTCCCACCTCAATCCACCTAATATTGGGGTTATGGCGAATTGATGAGAGCAGGTGCTCCGTCACTAGGATGTATAAGAGAGGGGACAGAGGACATCCCTGCCTTGTCCCATTGGTGATTGTGAAAGGTGATGAAAATGTTCTGATGCACCCCCTGGGCCTTGGGACACCCGGAGCCGGACCCTTTTTGGTGGATGCTGGTGGTTGTAGTCTTCGTGGCGGCGACCCGGTTCCGTGGCTCAGGGTGGTCAAACCAGTGGCGGAACTATTTATGTGGTTTTGATGTTTAAATGTCCGACTACGCCACCCGTGGATTGCGGTCAGAGTGAACCGCCGCTGCAGGGCAGACCGCTGAGGCTGGTGTTGTGGGTGCAGCAGAGCGTAGCATAACTCCCCACGGGAGGAGTATAGCCTCAGGGCAGTGTATGCGGAGGATGGGTGTGATGGTGCAGGGCAGCAGCAGTAACGACACGGAGTCAGTGATGCAGTCCAGGGCCTTTACTCACAGTTCTTATTATCCAGACCACGTCTGCAGGTAACGGCTGCCCACGTCGTACTGTGCTCACCAGGTGAGGGGCTCAGACAACTCCCAGATAACTTTGGAGCGCTTCACAGGACCCCCTTTGTGTGTTCTTTGTCTGGCCTTTCTTACCAACCCTTCTGTCCGGTTGCCTCGGGCCTCCTCTTGGTAAACTTGGCGCCAGTTTCCCTGACCCTTTGTGGTGCCTTCCTAGCGGGTGTAGCGAGGGGCTGCGCCACATAAAATGTCAGAGCCTCCGGTTTCTAGCTGAGGGTCGTTTCCTGCCTCCACTAGTTTCGGGGACCGGTCTCCCCCTTTGGCCTGATCCCTCCACGCAGGTGGATTCGGGCGTGCGGTGGCGACTCGCCCGTCCGCACCCCTGGGATCCTTCATTCCTCGTTCCTGGAGCCTTCTCCCCTCCTCTTCCTTCCTTCTCCCTCTTCCAGGCCTGGGCCTCTGTTACTAGGCCTGCCTCCGGAGCAGAGCTCATGCAGAGCCCCTGCTCCCTGCCACTTCTGCTCAGACTTCTCTGCACTGAACTAAGATGGTGCCCATCTTTTATACTCCCTTCTCAATGCACCCAGGAACTGCTTCCTCCCTGCTCCTGCACTATAGGGTTCCCCTTCCTCAGTGTTCCCTCCCCCCACTCCAGCCAGGGACAGGGACTGTCGTGCCCATCTCAGAGGCATATTGGTCGCCCTGCCCCACGGCAATGTGGTGTAATGCATGCAGGCGTCGGGTCCTGATCCACACTCCATCCTTACCTGAGAGTGAGATATCAGTGAGATATCACACCTCTGGGTGAGGTGCAATACCTCTGTAGCAACCGAGCCTTCAGGGTGCTACAGTTCCATTTATCTTCAGCCTAGGTGACGTATTGTGATACAGGGCATCTAGCCCAGGAAATACTTTGCGCCTAGTAGCAGTGTCTGCTAGTCAGTGGATTATCCCGGCTGTTAAGCAAGCTACACCACCTGTAGTTTGGACACTTAATTTTTTCAAAGGAAATGCTTCGGGACCACGGGATACTCAGTGAAGAGCATCAGGAGGCACCCCAAGGCATAGGGGCTGGGACTGGCAGTAGGATGCCTTGCGGTGGACAGCCGAGCTCGATCCTTATAAAAGCTTTTTAACTGCAGCAGCTTTAGTGGACGCTACTGGAGCTGGAATTACGCGGCTGCTGGCATGAGACTTGCCCTCCAATAGATCCTTGTAAATGGATTTAAAGTGTATTCATTCAAATTAGAGAGACAATTTAAATTAAAAAGCTTAGAGCTGCCTCCACCACAGGGGGGCTCGCTCGACCCACCAGCGGACAGGCACCAGTATTGGGAGAGGGGGGCTGGCCGTCAGGGTTCACCGCGGCTCTGGCACAAACCCGGCGACACGGAGGTGGCACGGGCAGGAGCGGACTGAACGTGTCGGCTTCTCACTTTTTGGATTTTAGAAGGGCATGACATGCCTATATTTGTTTCTCCCCCTCCTTTTACTCCTCCACCTCTTTTCTTTTCGCATGACTATATGTACTTGTCACTTTTCCATGTGTTAGTTGTGTCTTCTGAGCAGTTTGTCAGCTTTTGGACACCTTTGAAGGTGTTTTCTATGTGTTTCTATGTGTTTTTGTTTGCCTGCCATTGGTTTTAACGGTGTTCGAAGGTGTTCGACGAACAGTTCGACGAACAGTTCGGCGAACACACGGGTGTTTGACGAACCGAACTCGAACACTACGGGGGTGGCTCAACACTAATCTCTATAACAACTGTTAAGAGGAGACTTTGTGTGTTAGGAGGGCGGTTGCAGACAACTTTATTTTAATGGAACGCAACCGACCCCGGGGTCCGCGATGCAGCCTGGAGGACTGCTGCCGAACACTTTCCGGGTGGAAAGGCAAGCGACAACTTAAATGTTAAACCCTTCCGTGTTACTTCACACAGGAACGGGTAAAGCGGTACGCTCTATCTCCGTTAACTGCACGGAGGGAGAGCGACCGGCGACGCACCTATCAACTATCTTAGCCCTTCGTGTTAATGCACACGGAAGGGTAAGACGGTTCGCACAATCTCCAAGAACCGCAGGGAGACGTGCGACTGTGGGAGAAGCAGTAGCCCTGTCTTTGATACAGGCGCTATGCTATGGGGTTTGGCGCTAGTATAACGGTTCACACAATCTCCAAGAACCGCAGGGAGATGTGTGACCGTGGGAGAAGCAGTAGCCCTGTCTTCGATACAGGCGCTATGCTATTGGAATTGGTGCTAGCGTGCGGGTGTGATTCCCGCCGGGTATTCGAGCACTCAGCCGGAGTGCTACCGGACTGAGCAAACCCGCTCTATATAGCTGACAGGCGGAAGAGGGAGAACGGCTACTGCAGACGGCTTGGGGTGTAAGGCGAACCCCCTAGTCAGAGCCAGTCTGCAAGGCGAAGCTACCTGCCTACTTTTTCTAACCTGCCTAACTAAAGCTATTGCTCTACGAGGAGCCCAAGAGTAAGCGTGCACACCACAAACAGCCAGCTCAAATGATCTGAGCACGTCGCCATCTTGGTGGGCGGGCCTTTTAAGGACTAAGCCCTGCCCACCGACACGCCATTGGTGACGTTACCCATGGACCAATCAGGCGGTGCCAGGTCACCGGGTCAGGTGGGTGCCAACCCACCAATCATGATCCGCCAGGTCACGGACATGCTCAGTGCGGCAAATCCTGGACTTAGATTCCACAAGCCCTGTCTCCCTCTGCAACCCAGGCTTAACATTGCTAGGCACAACTACCTGGGAGACAAACAGTGCTCACGGACCAGCTAGGCCTTGGGGCTGCTGGTGATGCTGAGCAGCATCATCCCTGGCTGGACTGAAATGGGAGACCACAGAAGGTCCTAGACACATTTCGAATCCAGCACCAGACTGACGCCTAACATTGTGCAGCAGGCCTTCATGGTAAAATAACTGCTAGGAAACCACTGTTAAGGACAGGCAACAAGCAGAAGAGACTTGTTTGGGCTAAAGAACACAAGGAATGGACATTAGACCAGTGGAAATCTGTGCTTTGGTCTGATGAGTCCAAATTTGAGATCTTTGGTTCCAACCACCGTGTCTTCTTTGTGGGACACAGAAAAGGTGAACGGATGGACTCTACATGCCTGGTTCCCACCATGAAGCATGGAGGAGGAAGTGTGATGGTGTGGGGGTGCTTTGCTGGTGACACTGTTGGGGATTTATTCAAAATTGAAGGCATACTGAACCAGCATGGCTATCACAGCATCTTGCAGCGGCATGCTATTCCATCAGGTTTGCGTTTAGTTGGACCATCATTTATTTTTCAACAGGACAATGACCCCAAACACACCACCAGGCTGTGTAAGGGCTATTTGACCAAGAACGAGAGTGATGTGGCGGCGGGGACACAAAACTTTGCCACATTTCGGCCATACTGGTCTTGCCTTGTGCTGAGGCGCTGCTTCTGCTCCCTCTTTGTGCAGAGCTTCCTCCACTGCCTCGACGCACTGAGCTGCTTTGTAAAGCACTAGCAGCACTGCTCTCGATTGGAATGGAGAACATGATGGAATGCACCAATGCGTCTTGGTACTCCCGCATTTTACGCTCCTGGTTCAACGGTGTTATGAGGCTTTGTAAGTTGTCCCGGTAGCGAGGATCTAGGAGGGTGGACACCCAATAATCAGCCGTGTTGAGAATGTGGGCGATGCGGCGGTCGTTTCTCAGGCACTGCAGCATGAAATCAACCATGTGCTGCAGACTGCCAACTGGCCAAGAAACGCTGTCCCCTGCTTGAGGCGTGATCTCTGCCTGCTCTGCATCACCCCACCCTCGCTCTAGATACTGACTACAAGAGCATTGTGTACCTCCCTCCTCTGGACAGATGTCTTCCTCATCCATTGACTCCTCCTCATCCTCCTCACAAAGTGTCCCCTGCCTAGGCCTTTGTGAGGAACCACGTTGCGCAGACTGTAGAGAAGCAGATGGCATTTGTGACTCCTCATCCTCCACCTCTTCCAAAACCTCGTCCCTTAGTGCTTGCGGTGTTTTTTCAAGCAGGCAGATAAGGGGGATAGTCATGCTGACTAGTGCATCATCTGCACTCGCCATCCGCGTGGAATAATCGAAGGCACGCAAAACGTGGCAAATGTCCTTCATAGAGGCCCACTCAGTGGTGGTGAAGTGTGAGCGGTGCGCACTGCAACTTGTTTGCGCCTGCTGCAGCTGGTACTCCATTACTGCTGCCTGCTGCTCACACAACCTCTCCAACATATGTAACGTTGAATTCCACCTGGTGGGTAGGTCACATATGATGCGATGTTCTGGAAGACTTAATCGGCGCTGCAGAGCTGCAATGCGTGATCTTGCATTGCTGGAACGCCGCAAGTGAGCGCACTCTATGCGGACCTTGTGAAGCAGTGCATCAAGATCCGGATAGTCCCTCAAAAAACTCTGCACGACCAAGTTGAACACATGTGCCAGACATGGGATGTGAGTGAGGTTGCCTAGGCCCAGAGCTGCCACCAGATTTCGGCCATTGTCACACACTACCATGCCTGGCTGGAGATTCGCTGGCACAAACCACACGTCGCTCTGCTGCTTGATGGCATTCCAGAGCTCCTGCGCTGTGTGGCTTCGATTCCCCAAAGAAATTAATTTTAATATGGCCTGTTAACGTTTGGCCACGGCTGTGCTCATATTGGTCACCATAACAGGTAACCGTTCACGGGTCGATGTGGAGGTAGATCGTGATGGCTCCTGCAGCGCTGATTCAGAGGAACTGGAGTATGAGGAGGAGTCAATGTGTACAGACTGGATTCCTGCAATCCTTGGAGTTGGCAGAACACGTACAGCGCCACTCTCAAGATCTGTACCCAGCTCCACAACATTTACCCAATGGGCAGTGAGGGAAAGGTATCGTCCCTGTCCATGCTTACTGGTCCACGCATCGGTGGTCAGGTGGACCTTGCTACTGACGGCGTTTTGTAGCGCATGTTTAATTTTTCCCTCCACATGATGTTGCAGGGCAGGGACGGCTTGCCTGCTGAAATAAAAGCGGCTGGGCACGTTGTATTGTGGGACTGCCAATGCCATAAAGTTACGGAATGTGTCAGTCTCCACCAGCCTGAATGATAGCATTTCAAGGGCCAGTAGTTTAGCAATGCCAGCATTCAGAGCCTGTGCTCGGGGGTGGTTTGCCGAGTATGGGCGCTTTTTCTCCCATGCCTGTGCTAACGATGGCTGTAGACTGGCCTGGGAGTGTGAGGATGACTGGGAAAGTGGTGCTGTGGGTGGAATTACACTGTGTCTCTGTACAACAGTGCCAGAGATTCTTCCATGGTGATCCTGTGAGGAAGCCAAACCAGCTGTGTGTGAGCTGGAGGAAGAGGCTACAACACTAGCTGAAGAGGTGGTAGGTGGCGCTGTAGGTTGGCCTAGGTCTTCAGTGTGTTTTTGTAACTCCACCACGTGCTTGGTCCGCACATGTTTCCACATATTTGTGGTATTGAGGTTGCTGACACTTTTCCCTCTTTTCACCTTCTGATTACACAGCTTGCATTTGACAAAGCAAATGTCATCTGCAACTGTGTCAAAAAAGGACCAAGCACTGCAAGTCTTGGGAGCGCCCGCTTTGGATTTTGGAAGAGCCATGTTCCTAATGGGTGCCGAAGTGGAGGCTACAGGCAACCAAGTCTGCCCCCTCCCTCCTTTTTGGGCTGTTCGGGGAATCTCTTCCTCAGAGCTGCTCCCACCACCTTCCTGTCCGTCACGCCATGATGGGTCAAGGACCTCATCATCTACACCACCCTCTTCAAACAACTGTTTCTCCTGGGTAGTCTCGACAGCACAGTACGCACCAGAAAGTGGCACCTGAGTCTCATCATCAGATGCGTACTGAGGTGTGCTGCTGACCATAGGCACTGGCCCACCCGCCTCTTCAGATTCAGAGAGACAAAATGGTTGCGCATCACTGCATACTATCTCTTCTTCAAATTCTCAAATTCTGCTTGGCTGGCCCCCTCTTTCCAAGCCAAGAGATTCAGAGAACAGAAGTAGAGATGGCTCCTGTCCAGGGCTCTCTGACTGCCTGGGCAATTTGGCAGGTGGTGAAGAGACAGATGGGTGCTCTTCAGTGCTCAGGACCTGAGAGGATCTGGAACTAATTGAAGTCGATGCGTTAGCTGCCATCCATCCGACAACGGCTTCAATTTGGTCCTCCCGCAGCAGTGGGGTACGGCTAGCTCCTACAAAGCTGCGCATAAAGGACTGTTCCCTGGTAAAACTGGGGGATGCTGAGTCACTGGTGCCCGCAGCAGGCACAGAATCCCCACGTCCTCTCCCTGCAGGCACAGAATCCTCACGTCCTCTCCCTGCAGAAACTCCACGCCCACGCCCACGACCACATGCCTTACTCCCTGCCTTCTTCATCTTGGTAGACTGATAAAGATAGGCAGAAAAGTACTAAGGGCTTAGTGTGCTTATTCCTGAACAGCTGCTAACAGGTATAAGAAACACTAATTTTATAAAGTGTGGACTAGACTTTAATATGAGCTAATGTGGCCTACACAACTGTAAAGTGGAGTGTTTGGTGAACTTTATTTAGGTTTTTTTTGTCACAAAAAGACACTGGATGTGCCTAAAGATGTAATAACGATAGTATCACAAACTTTTTGTAGCTATTACAATGTAGGAAGGTAACCTACAATGCAATAGATGAGGCTACAAAAAATAGGCTAATACTAATCTGGCTGGAGCTGCAGGGCCCAATGCTGCAGAAAGGCTCCTCTAACTACTCCTATATAGTGTGTTTGGAACCAATTTAGCTGAATACGGATGGAACCACCACACTAATAGGAGAAATCAGGAAAAATTATGAATTGGCAAAAGAGGACAATGTATGAGGCAGTGACACACACTGAGTGCACTACAACCAGACGTGGTTGAAGCACACACTACAGGGTGAGCTGCACTCACACACCAGACCTTGCAGACAGCGGTGAACAGTACAGATGCAGAGCACTGTGCACTAGCGCTGCAAGACCAAAAAAATTTCTCTATCTACTCCTATATAGTGTGTTTGGAACCAATTTAGCTGAATACGGATGGAACCACCACACTAATAGGAGATATCAGGAAAAATTATGAATTGGCAAAAAAGGACAATGTATGAGGCAGTGACACACACTGAGTGCACTATAACCAGACGTGGCTGAAGCACACACTACAGGGTGAGCTGCACTCACACACAGAGACCTTGCAGAAAGCGGTGAACAGCACAGAGAACTGTGCACTAGCACTGCAAGGCACAGCGATTTATAAAGTAGCTTGGGTAAAGCAGAATAGACCAAATAGGTAGCTAAAACTGTCCCTCAGAACAACAGCATCCTATCCCTAACTCAATTCACAGCAGAGTGAGCTCAAAATGGCGGCGGCGGCTTTTATAGTGCATCATGACATCATTTCAGCAGCCAATCACAGCCATGCCATTAGTTAAGATGCCTACATGCCTAACAGGATGTGCCCACACTTCTTAGGATCCTCATTGGCTGAATAAAATGAAAATGGCTCATTGCATTATGGGAACTTCCGATTCCGGTATACGATATTGCAAAAGTATCGGAATTAAGTATCGGAATTCCGATACCGCGAATATCGGCCGATACCCGATATTTCAGTATCGGAATGCTCAACACTAATTGTGATATAAAACAGTAACTTTATTAAACATTAAACAAAAACATTTATTACATGGTGGTCTACTAAAACATGGAGAATACTGGACACTACACTGTGTTGGAACTTAAATCAATTATAATGTTCTAGGTCATCCTATAGTAACAGCTTGAACCGTTATTTGAGATGGGTGTGTATCCATTAGAATTAATTATTGTGTTATTATATAACCATGATCAGGGGCGTACATAGGAATCAATGGGCCCCATAGCAGAAGATCTAATTGGACCACCCCCCCCCCCAAACAAAAAATGTAAATAATTGTCAGGGTCACAGAAGAGCAGATCTCACAACTTTCCTGCCTTTACATAGTAATTTTCCTCCTGCTGAAGTCCTAGATTCCTCTTTCATTTCCCCATAAAGTGTGATGTCAACAAAAGTGCCCCCCAAACACAGTATGAGACCCCCATGGTGAATTCCTCCACATGTGCAGTATAATGACCCTAATTTACCCCACCTCAACTCCAAGGGCAAAGTATGTTGACCTCAACACAGTATGATCCCCCAACTGTGAGCCCTAGAGCTAGAGAGGATGGTACATAAAGGAGGGCGTTATACATAATAAAAGATGAAACTATATAACTAATGACGGTGCTATACATAATAAGTGAGTACACTATATACTAAGTGAGTATGCTATACTTAATAAATGAGTACACTGTACTAAGGGACTGTGCTATACATAATAAGGCTACATTCCTGCATCTGTGTGCAGTGTTGGTGTGCTGCCCGCTTTTAGAGACGTATTCAGCATGTCCTATTCTAATCCTCAAAATCAGATCAGAACAGGACATTCTCTGACCCTCACAGATCTCATTCTCAGATCCGTGATTTTCATGGTCCGTGGACCATTCGATAAAAAAATCTGGCAGCTCACAGGCATTTCACACAAATGTGAGAATGCAGCCTAAGGGATTTTACAGACAACATTATCACTCCAAGTCACACAGTGCAGATACAGAATCATATTTACATCCATGCACTTACCGCTGACGTCTCATCTGATCAGAGACGGTTTCTGCTGTTTCTTCTCCATCTGGTCAGACCTTCATGTCCACATCTCCCAGCCACAACTCGTCTTGTCACGATGATCTCCAGCCTACAAAATAACAAGGTCACATATACTGTATATATACACGTGTCTCCCCCACACTGCGCCACTGAATACAGATATGTACACCTCCATTAATATACTATTAGCCACTTAGTAATCAAAATAAAGTGATAATCAGCACTGTGCCCCCCCCCCATTAACTATAATCTCCACCTGCCAATAATATAAATTATTCTCGGTGACTCTTCCCAATTAACTGTAAGTCTATGTGCACACACAAAATATACAAGAACCCCCATCATTGCTCTCTCCCAACACTCCCGTCATTGCTCTGTCCCAGCACCCCCATCATTGCTCTCTCCCAACACCCCCATAATTGCTCTGTCCCAGCACCCCCGTCATGGCTCTCTCTGAGCACCCCCATCATTGCTCTGTCCCAGCGCCTCCCGTCATTGCTCTCTCCCAACACCCCCATCATTGCTCTGTCCCAGCACCTCCATCATTGCTTTCTCTCAGCACCCCCGTCATTGCGCTCTCCAAGCACCCCTGTCATTTCTCTCTCCCAGCACCCCCATCATTGCTCTCTCCCAGCAACCAGTCATTGGTCTCCCCATCCCCACCATCCCCGTCATTGGTCTCCCAATCCCCACCATTGCTCTCCCCAGCCCCATCAGCCCCAACATTGCTCTCTTCCAGCACCCGCGTCATTGCTCTCTCCCAGCACCTCCATAATTTCTCTCTCCCAGTTCCCCCATCATTGCTCTCTCCCAGGAACCCGTCATTGCTCTCCCCATCCCCACCATCCCCGTCATTGGTCTCCCAATCCCCATAATTGCTCTCCCCAGCCCCACCATTGCTCTCCCCAACCCCATCAGCCCCATCATTGCTTTCCCCAGCCCCATTATTGCTCTCCCCAGCCCCACCATCCCCATCATTGCTCTCCCCAGCCCCACCATTGCTCTCCCCAGCCCCACCATCCCCACCATTGCTCTCCCCAGCCCCATCAGCCCCATTATTGCTCTTCCCAGCCCCACCATCCCCATCATTGCTGTCCTCAGCCCCATTATTGCTCTCCCCAGCCCCATCAGCCCCATTATTGCTCTCCCCAGCCCCATCATTGCTCTTCCCAGCCCAATTATTGCTCTCCCCCATCCCCCTCCCCAGCATTTCAGTAAAAAAAAAAAAAAAAATCACTTACCTCTCTGCCCGTTCCCCTGCAGGCTGCAGCATCCTTGGTGTCTGCATCTTCCTCCCTCACACAAGCCCGCACTGCATGATGACGTCATCAAGCAGCATGTGCCTGTGTGAGGGAGAAAGCGGCGGGCAGGAAGCAGGGGACGGATCTCTGCAGCTCCACTGCCATTCTCTCCTGTCAGCAGCAGAGCTGCAGGGATCGCTCCCTGCCCGCTGCGAACAGAGAGAAGCTGCACCGGCGGGCCCCCTGGCGCAGCTGCACCAGCGGCGGTATGTCCGCCCCTGGACTGCTATGGGGCCCCCCCGGCTCACAAGCCCCATAGCAGTCGCGTGGCTTGCCACCATTGGCGGTACACCACTGATCATGATATCTCAATCCCACCATACGAAACCTAGAACAATAGGCTAACATGCAGATGAAACTACTAGTAAAAAATACATTTGCATGCTCTATGTACTTTAAATCTTAAATAAATATATTTCAGACCAGTACCCCGATTGCTTCCACACGAGGGCAATCTGGAAGAGCCAGGCAAAGCTCCAGAATTGGCGAATCTAATGTGATGCGCCAATTCTGGGGAGGCTGCAGGCTTGTATTTTTAAAGTATTTAATCTCAACCTCCGGCACTAATCAGTGAAGAGACAGCTGTGAATCATTCAAAAATTACATTTATTCCAAACAAGTAAATGGTCACTCTTTTGGAATAAATTTAAGTTTTGAAAGATACACAGTTGTCTCTTCACTGATTAGTGCCGGAGGTTGAGATGAAATACTTTAGCACTTTGTTTCCTCCTGAGCACAATTCTTTTTTTTTAAGCTGTGCGAACCCTTGATGTCTATTTGGCTTGTATTTTTAGGCTGGGAATTGCCCAATAACCAGTGACCTTTCCAGCCTGATAATATAAGCCCGTAGCTGTCTGCTTTACCTTGGCTGATTATCAAAAATAGGGGAGACCTCATGTCATTTTTTTAGATTATTTATTTATAAAAATCAGGTTAAAAACACCTGTGTAAACACACTTACAATTCATGTGCTTTTTTTTTTAACTCTGCATGATGACCCTCTTAAAATTATGAAGGATGGCCATCTGATGACCCTCTAAAAATTATGAGCAAGGTCCACACAATGACCCTGTTGATATGGTGAAGGATGTATGTAGCACTGAAAGGGA
This sequence comes from Phyllobates terribilis, assembly GCF_046119375.1. NCBI lineage: Eukaryota > Metazoa > Chordata > Amphibia > Anura > Dendrobatidae > Phyllobates > Phyllobates terribilis. Next base: position 29,948,349 of record NW_027362765.1, on the reverse strand, counting down.
CCTTTGTTTTAATGGTGCAGCAGCGGTGTATACCGTATTTTTCGGACTATAAGACACACTTTTTTTCTCCAAAATTTTGGAGGAAAGCGGGGGGTGCATCTTATAGTCCAAATATACTATATTATATTGTAGCTGTGGGTGGTGAGGAGTGTGGGAGCTGCCTGCTGCAGCCTACACTGTGCCCGCTGCTAAAGAAAATGAATATTCACTGCTCCCCACGCCCATGCACAGGGGCGCTACAAGGTACAGACACCCTATAATGTAGTACAAGGCACAGGGGCACCCTGAAGCACCGAGAGACACTATGAGGCCCCATGAGGTACTAAAAGGCAGTGTGAAGCGCTATGAGGCACTATGAGGTATATCAGGCGCTATACGGCACTATGAATACACCAAAAGGCACAATGATATGCCATGAGTCACTATGATATGTTATGCTATGAAACACTATGAAGAGCCATAAGGCGCTATGAAGTGCTATGAGGCACTATGCCATGAGGCACTATAAAGCACTATGAGACACTATACGGCACTATGATGTGCTTTGAGACACTATGATGTGCTATGAGGCACTGTGAAGCGCTATGAGACACTGTGAAGCGCTATGAGACACTGTGAAGCGCTATGAGGCACTATTATGTGATATGAAGTGCTATACTATGAGGCACTGTGATGTGCTATGAGGCACTGTGATGCGCTGTGAGGCACTATTATGTGATATGAAGCGCTGTGCTATGAGGCACTGTGATGTGCTATGAGGCACTGGGATGCACTATGAGGCACTGTGATGCGCTATGAGGCCCTGTGATGCGCTGTGAGGCACTGGGATGCACTATGAGGCACTGTGATGCGCTATGAGGCCCTGTGATGCGCTGTGAGGCACTATTAAGTGACATGAAGCGCTATGCCATGAGGCACTATGCTATGATGTGCCATGAGTAGAGATGAGTGTTGTTCGACTCGAACTGTTCGCCAATCTCAAATTCGAGCTGTTTTGGGCGGTGTTCGAGCCGTTCGGCGAACACGAACAATTTGAGAAAAATTCGGCTGTTCGAGGTTATGTTCGATAACTGTTCGTGCACCAAAATCATAACTGGATTTTTTCTCAGTAATGATGAAAATTAATGTTAATACGCAGTTTGAGTGTACAGCGGGGTGGGGGGAGGGGCAGGGGATGGATCTCTGCAGGAATAATGAAGATCTCCATTTTTTTTTCTCTTTCCCGCATTTACAGTGTGGAGGTGCAATCTGTCAGCCTATCAGCAGCGCACACACGGAGCGAAGTGCTTTTTTCACACAAGCAAGGGCATGTGTCATTGGCAGTGTATGTCACATGTCCTTGCCCTATAAGACCAAGCCATTTTCCCCGTCGCCACCATTTTCTCACTGCTGCAGCTGCGTGTTAGACGGCACCGCTGTTGCTGTGTGCGCTATACCTTGTTAATTTCAAGCCAATTTTCGCACAAATCTACAGATAGCTTGGGAGTAGGGAATAGTTGTGATTGCAGTCCTTTTAAGGACTAGGTTACAGCATTTCCTACGACTTTTATCAGGCAGGTCTGTGCTCTTAAATAGATAGATTGTGGGAGTAAAGACTAATTGTAATTGCAGTCCTTTTCAGGACTAGGTTACATCAGTTCCTATCAGTTTTTGCCAGGCAGGTCTGTGCCAGTGCTGTGCAAGTTTTTTTCACAGCATTTGGCTGAATCTAGCAAAGCTAATCCTTTTTGGCCTATTGCAGAGTGTGTTAGTCAGTGAAGTAGCCTATCTGTGTTGCAAGATATACCACCTGTGTATAGAATACCAATTTTTTTACTGCACCTAGTGAAGTAAAATCTTTTGGGCATAGCATCATTCTATTAGTCCATCTATACTGACCTCCATCAGGTTGCAAATTGAATACAATTTTTTTCTGCATCTAGCTCTGAAAAAATATTTGGGCTTCTTGCAGTGTGTGGGACTTGTTCTATTAGTCCATCTATACTGACCTCCATCAGGTTGCAAACTGAATATAATTTTTTTCTGCATCTAGCTCTGAAAAAATATTTGGCCTTCTAGCAGTGTGTGGGACTTGATCTATTAGTCCATCTATACTGACCTCCATCACGCTGCAAATTCAAAATAATTTTTTGTCTGCATCTAGCTCTGAAAAAATATTTGGCCTTCTAGCAGTGTGTGGGACTTTCTCTATTAGTCCATCTATACTGACCTCCATCAGGTTGCAAATTAAAAATAATTTTTATCTGCATCTACGTCTGAAAAAATATTTGGGCTTCTAGCTGTGTGTGGGACTTGTTCTATTAGTCCATCTATACTGACCTCCATCAGGTTGCAAACTGAATATAATTTTTTTCTGCATCTAGCTCTGAAAAAATATTTGGCCTTCTAGCAGTGTGTGGGACTTGATCTATTAGTCCATCTATACTGACCTCCATCACGCTGCAAATTCAAAATAATTTTTTTCTGCATCTAGCTCTGAAAAAATATTTGGCCTTCTAGCAGTGTGTGGGACTTTCTCTATTAGTCCATCTATACTGACCTCCATCAGGTTGCAAATTAAAAATAATTTTTATCTGCATCTAGCTCTGAAAAAATATTTGGCCTTCTAGTAGTGTGTGGGACTTTCTCTATTAGTCCATCTATACTGACCTCCATCAGGTTGCAAATTAAAAATAATTTATATCTGCATCTAGCTCTGAAAAAATATTTGGCCTTCTAGCAGTGTGTGGGACTTTCTCTATTAGTCCATCTATACTGACCTCCATCAGGTTGCAAATTAAAAATATTTTTTTGTCTGCATCTACCTCTGAAAAAATATTTGGCCTTCTAGCAGTGTGTGGGACTTTCTCTATTAGTCCATCTATACTGACCTCCATCAGGTTGCAAACTGAATATATTTTTTTTCTGCATCTACCTCTGAAAAAATATTGGGCTTCTAGCTGTGTGTGGGACTTGTTCTATTAATCCATCTATACAGACCTCCATCAGGTTGCAAACTGAATATAATTTTTTTCTGCATCTACCTCTGAAAAAATATTTGGGCTTCTAGCTGTGTGTGGGACTTGTTCTATTAGTCCATCTATACTGACCTCCATCAGGTTGCAAACTGAATATAATTTTTTTCTGCATCTAGCTCTGAAAAAATATTTGGCCTTCTAGCAGTGTGTGGGACTTTCTCTATTATTCCATCTATACTGACCTCTATCAGGTTGCAAATTAAAAATAATTTATATCTGCATGTAGCGCCGGCGTCCCTGCCCTCTGCTAGGCAGGGACGCTGTTCCCCTCACCTCTCTGCTCCGTGCCCGGTGTCCTCCTCCCGCTCTGCTGTCAGCGCGCGCTCCTTCCCGGCCACTGTGCTTAGGGCGCACGCGCGCGCTCTCCCTCCCTCTTAAAGGGGCCGCGCGCGCCGTCCTAAGGAGTCCCCGGCCAATGGCCGGAGGACTTCACCATATATAAGGCACCTCCTCCAAAATGGAGGTGCCCGAGCAATGTTGTTGCACTGTTCACTACTCTGCTTCAGCCCTCAGGTCCCGTTGCCAGTTACCTGCCAGATACCTGCCAGATTCCTGCCAGCTTGCTGTCTTATTCCTGCCTGATTATCTGCTACCTGCCTGCTAGTCTGAGGTCCGACGGTCTGCCTTACTACTCCTGTCAGTCTATCTAAGGACCAGCCTGTCCGCTCACCTGGGAGCGCACTTCAGCCACCTGCCTGCTTGCCTGAGGTCCGACTCCGACGGTCTGCCTTCCAACTCCTGTCAGTCTGTCTATGGACCAGCTTGCCTGCTCACCTGGGAGCACACATCTGCTACCTGCCTGCTTGCCTACCTGGAGGCTCCGCCGTCACGTGCTGTGACCACCTGCCTGTCCAGTGACTCCTGCCCGCTCACCTGGGAGCGCTCATCTGCTGCCTGTCTGCTAGCCTACCTGGAGGCTCTGCCGTCACGTGCTGTGACCACCCGCCTGTCCAGAGACTTCTGCCCGCTCACCTAGGAGCGCTCATCTGCCGCCTGTCTGTTGGTCTTCCTGGAGGCTCTGCCGTCACATGCTGTGACCACCCGTTCATCCAAAGACTCTCGCCTGCTCACCTGGGAGCTCACGTCTATCATCAGCCGCCACAGGTCGTACCAACCCTTTACCCAGAGACTGCCCCGGTCACTTGCCGTGACCATCTGCCCGTTCATCCAGAGACTGCCCCGGTCACTTGCCGTGACCATCTGCCCGTTCATCCAGAGACTGCCCCGGTCACTTGCCGTGACCATCTGCCCGTTCATTCAGAGACTGCCCCGGTCACTTGCCGTGACCATATGCCCGTTCATCCAGAGACTGCCCCGGTCACTTGCCGTGACCTCCAGCCCGTTCACTCAGAGACTGTCCCGGTCACCTGCTGTGACTTCCTGCCCGTCTTCCCTGGTCGCCACCCGCTCCCTTACAAGGACCGCCCCCTTGTATAGTAGCTCAGAGGTTCCGCCTCCCAGACCCGTTACACTGCATCTAGCATTGAAAAAATATTTGGCCTTCTAGCAGTGTGTGGGTCTTTCTCTATTAGTCCATCTATACTGACCTCCATCAGGTTGCAAATTAAAAATAATTTTTTGTCTGCATCTAGCTCTGAAAAAATATTTGGCCTTCTAGCAGTGTGTGGGACTTTCTCTATTAGTCCATCTATACTGACCTCCATCAGGTTGCAAACTGAATATATATTTTTTCTGCATCTACCTCTGAAAAAATATTGGGCTTCTAGCTGTGTGTGGGACTTGTTCTATTAGTCCATCTATACTGACCTCCATCAGGTTGCAAACTGAATATAATTTTTTTCTGCATCTAGCTCTGAAAAAATATTTGGCCTTCTAGCAGTGTGTGCGACTTTCTCTATTAGTCCATCTATACTGACCTCCATCAGGTTGCAAATTAAAAATAATTTATATCTGCATCTAGCATTGAAAAAATATTTGGCCTTCTAGCAGTGTGTGGGACTTTCTCTATTAGTCCATCTATACTGACCTTCATCAGGTTGCAAATTAAAAATAATTTTTTGTCTGCATCTAGCTCTGAAAAAATATTTGGCCTTCTAGCAGTGTGTGGGACTTTCTCTATTAGTCCATCTATACTGACCTCCATCAGGTTGCAAACTGAATATATTTTTTTTCTGCATCTACCTCTGAAAAAATATTGGGCTTCTAGCTGTGTGTGGGACTTGTTCTATTAATCCATCTATACAGACCTCCATCAGGTTGCAAACTGAATATAATTTTTTTCTGCATCTACCTCTGAAAAAATATTTGGGCTTCTAGCTGTGTGTGGGACTTGTTCTATTAGTCCATGTATACTGACCTCCATCAGGTTGCAAACTGAATATAATTTTTTTCTGCATCTAGCTCTGAAAAAATATTTGGCCTTCTAGCAGTGTGTGGGACTTTCTCTATTAGTCCATCTATACTGACCTCCATCAGGTTGCAAATTAAAAATAATTTTTATCTGCATCTAGCTCTGAAAAAATATTTGGCCTTCTAGCAGTGTGTGGGACTTTCTCTATTAGTCCATCTATATTGACCTCCACCAGGTTGCAAATTCAAAATAATTTTTTGTCTGCATCTAGCTCTGAAAAAATATTTGGCCTTCTAGCAGTGTGTGGGACTTTCTCTATTAGTCCATCTATACTGACCTCCATCAGGCTGCAAATTAAAAATAATTTTTATCTGCATCTACCTCTGAAAAAATATTTGGCCTTCTAGCTGTGTGTGGGACTTGTTCTATTAGTCCATCTATACTGACCTCCATCAGGTTGCAAACTGAATATAATTTTTTTCTGCATCTAGCTCTGAAAAAATATTTGGCCTTCTAGCAGTGTGTGGGACTTTCTCTATTAGTCCATCTATACTGACCTCCATCAGGTTGCAAATTAAAAATAATTTATATCTGCATCTAGCTCTGAAAAAATATTTGGCCTTCTAGCAGTGTGTGGGACTTTCTCTATTAGTCCATCTATACTGACCTCCATCAGGTTGCAAATTAAAAATAATTTTTTGTCTGCATCTAGCTCTGAAAAAATATTTGGCCTTCTAGCAGTGTGTGGGACTTTCTCTATTAGTCCATCTATACTGACCTCCATCAGGTTGCAAATTCAAAATAATTTTTTGTCTGCATCTAGCTCTGAAAAAATATTTGGCCTTCTAGCAGTGTGTGGGACTTTCTCTATTAGTCCATCTATACTGACCTCCATCAGGTTGCAAACTGAATATATTTTTTTTCTGCATCTACCTCTGAAAAAATATTGGGCTTCTAGCTGTGTGTGGGACTTGTTCTATTAATCCATCTATACAGACCTCCATCAGGTTGCAAACTGAATATAATTTTTTTCTGCATCTACCTCTGAAAAAATATTTGGGCTTCTAGCTGTGTGTGGGACTTGTTCTATTAGTCCATGTATACTGACCTCCATCAGGTTGCAAACTGAATATAATTTTTTTCTGCATCTAGCTCTGAAAAAATATTTGGCCTTCTAGCAGTGTGTGGGACTTTCTCTATTAGTCCATCTATACTGACCTCCATCAGGTTGCAAATTAAAAATAATTTTTATCTGCATCTAGCTCTGAAAAAATATTTGGCCTTCTAGCAGTGTGTGGGACTTTCTCTATTAGTCCATCTATATTGACCTCCACCAGGTTGCAAATTCAAAATAATTTTTTGTCTGCATCTAGCTCTGAAAAAATATTTGGCCTTCTAGCAGTGTGTGGGACTTTCTCTATTAGTCCATCTATACTGACCTCCATCAGGCTGCAAATTAAAAATAATTTTTATCTGCATCTACCTCTGAAAAAATATTTGGCCTTCTAGCTGTGTGTGGGACTTGTTCTATTAGTCCATCTATACTGACCTCCATCAGGTTGCAAACTGAATATAATTTTTTTCTGCATCTAGCTCTGAAAAAATATTTGGCCTTCTAGCAGTGTGTGGGACTTTCTCTATTAGTCCATCTATACTGACCTCCATCAGGTTGCAAATTAAAAATAATTTATATCTGCATCTAGCTCTGAAAAAATATTTGGCCTTCTAGCAGTGTGTGGGACTTTCTCTATTAGTCCATCTATACTGACCTCCATCAGTTTGCAAATTAAAAATAATTTTTTGTCTGCATCTAGCTCTGAAAAAATATTTGGCCTTCTAGCAGTGTGTGGGACTTTCTCTATTAGTCCATCTATACTGACCTCCATCAGGTTGCAAATTCAAAATAATTTTTTGTCTGCATCTAGCTCTGAAAAAATATTTGGCCTTCAAGCAGTGTGTGGGACTTTCTCTATTAGTCCATCTATACTGACCTCCATCAGGCTGCAAATTAAAAATAATTTTTATCTGCATCTACCTCTGAAAAAATATTTGGCCTTCTAGCTGTGTGTGGGACTTGTTCTATTAGTCCATCTATACTGACCTCCATCAGGTTGCAAACTGAATATAATTTTTTCTGCATCTAGCTCTGAAAAAATATTTGGCCTTCTAGCAGTGTGTGGGACTTTCTCTATTAGTCCATCTATACTGACCTCCATCAGGTTGCAAATTATAAATAATTTATATCTGCATCTAGCTCTGAAAAAATATTTGGCCTTCTAGCAGTGTGTGGGACTTTCTCTATTAGTCCATCTATACTGACCTCCATCAGGTTGCAAATTAAAAATAATTTTTTGTCTGCATCTAGCTCTGAAAAAATATTTGGCCTTCTAGCAGTGTGTGGGACTTTCTCTATTAGTCCATCTATACTGACCTCCATCAGGTTGCAAACTGAATATATATTTTTTCTGCATCTACCTCTGAAAAAATATTTGGGCTTCTAGCTGTGTGTAGGACTTGTTCTATTAGTCCATCTATACTGACCTCCATCATGTTGCAAACTGAATACAATTTTTTTCTGCATCTACCTCTGAAAAAATATTTGGGCTTCTAGCTGTGTGTGGGACTTGTTCTATTAGTCCATCTATACTGACCTCCATCAGGTTGCAAATTGAATATAATTTTTTTCTGCATCTAACCCAGCCAATAGTTTTGGCCTAATACCACAGTTTGGCCACTCAGCTCTGCTCGGTTCCCATCCATTGTTTTTTTGTGCAAACAACTCCAGAGTTGTGAATTAGTTAACCACCAAAATGAGTGGAAAAAGGCCTGCTGCTGGTGGAAAGGGGAATAGGCGTGTTGGGAAGGGGAAAAAAGGTTGTGTCCTTGGGGTAGGTGTTAAAGCAACAGTAACATCTGCAGAAGAATGACCATCTTCCAGCCAAACTAAAATGTCTACTTCTCTTAGCGGACAATGTGATAAGATCCCTTTCTTACGGCCACGCCAATCGCTACAAATTCCAGATGAGGCACAAAAACAGCAGGTGCTTCAACGGATATCAAGTGCTCCTTTAAGTGGGCTCTCCTCCACATCAACTTCAACATCACAAATACTCCAGTCCTCAAAGGTGTCACCCCAATCGCACTTGCTTCCTCACAGCTCCTAAATCTCCAGCTGCCCATCTGAATATGAGGTAGAACAGATGGTTGAGTCTGCAGAGCTGTTTACTCATACTATAGCCTGGGAATCAGAGGTCGACTCCAGCGCTTCTGTGAATCCAGACGAGGAAATGATCTGCACTGATGCCCAGAATCTTTATGAGTCGGATCCAGGACCAGACGCAGAAGGTTCTGACCATAATGTAGACCCTCGTTCCCAAACTGTAACTCCTGTTGGCGGAGACAATGAGGAAGACGATGATGAGACTCAAATACCTGATTGGAGCGACAACTTTAGTTTTTTGTCAGGGCAGGAACAGGTTGGCTCTGAGGACGACGGGTGAGATAACGCACAGGGTGATGATGATGAGGTTGGAGATCCCACTTACTGTCAACCCACAGTCAGCCAAGAGATGAGGTCAGCAGAGGAGGTGGAGGAAGATGCTAGTGACGACGAGGTCAGGTTGCGCCTTTCTGGACAGAGACGTAGTACTGGAAGCACGTCAACAACTGCATCCTCAAGCACAACTCTGCCTCTCACCACAAGTCGTGGTGGCTCTTCAGGTCGCATGGGTGCTAAGCCTTGCATAGCCTGGGCATTTTTTCAGAGCGATAAAGATGACCCAACTCGTGTTATCTGTAACATTTGTCAGCAAAAGCTAAGTAGAGGCCAAAAATACATAGTTTGAGCACTTCATGCATGAACCGGCACATGGACATGAAGCATAAGTTGCAGTGGGAAGCTCAGTGTGCTACAATGCGGCCTAGCCGGCCGGGCCAACCACCGTCTGCGGCCTCTTCATCCTCTGTGACTGGGGGGACAGCAGTCACACCTGTTTTGGGGCGCAGACCTGCCACCTCTTTACCCGCAACAGCCAGCGTGATTGGCAGGTCATCATTTTCTTTGGAGGTGGTAACACCAGCTGGTGTTGAGCGCTGTCCGACATCGATAGCACCACCTTTGGATCAAGGCAACCTAACATGTCCGCCTGCATCTTCCTCACAGACCGGCAGTTTGCCGGGGACACCCTTATCAACCCCGTCTAAGCACAATAGCCAGCCCTCGGTCCCTCAGATGTGGACAAGTAAAAGACCATTTCCTCCTAGCCATGAGAAAGCTAAGAGGTTGAATTTCACCATCTGCAAGCTCTTGGCTACAGAAATGCTGCCTTTCCGCCTGGTGGACACAGAGGATTTTCGAGACCTTATGTCCTTCGCAGTGCCCCAGTACCAGATGCCCAGTCGACACTACTTCTCAAAGAAAGGTGTGCCTGCGCTCCACCAGCATGTCGCACACAACATCACCGCTTCTTTGAGAAACTCTGTGTGTGACAGGGTGCATTTCACCACAGACACTTGGACGAGTAGGCATGGACAGGGGCGTTACATGTCGCTGACTGGGCACTGGGTAACTATGGTGACAGCAGGACAAGGGGCTGCTGTCCAAGTCTTGCCGTCCCCACGAGTTGTGCGTCAATCCTCTTTATGTCAAAGTTCCTCCACTGCTTCCGCCTCCTCAACCTCCTCTCGGTCTTCCACCTGCACCCAAAGCCTGTCTGGTCATGCCACAAGCTTTCTAACTGCGCAGAAGGGATCCTGCACACCTCCTTACTATGCTGGCAGTAGGGCTCAACGTCATCAGGCGGTTTTTACTTTGAAATGTCTGGGAAATGTGAGTCACACAGCTGAGGAGTTGTGGTCAGCTCTGGAGAACCAATTTCATGAATGGTTGTCTCCACTGGACCTGAAACCAGGAAAGGCCGTGTGCGACAATGCTGCAAACCTGGGTGCGGCCCTTCGCCGGGGCAATGTCACACACGTGCCTTGTATGGCTCACGTGTTGAACCTGGTTGTCCAGCAATTTTTAGCCCACTATCCCAGACTAGATGGCCTTTTGCAGAGGGCACGGTCGCTGTGTGCTCACTTCCGCCGTTCGCATCCCGCAGCTCAGCGACTTACATCTCTACAGAAGTCGTTGGGCCTGCCACTTCACCGGCTTAAATGCGATGTGCCTACCCGGTGGAATTCAACTCTGCACATGTTGCAGCGACTGTGGCTGCACCGACAAGCCCTGGTGCAATACGTTCTGACTAGTGTTGAGCCACCCCCGTAGTGTTCGAGTTCGGTTCGGTTCGTCGAACACCCGTGTGTTCGCCGAACTGTTCGTCGAACTGTTCGTCGAACACCTTCGAACACCGTTAAAACCAATGGCAGGCAAACAAAAACACATAGAAACACATAGAAAACACCTTCAAAGGTGTCCAAAAGCTGACAAACTGCTCAGAAGACATAACTAACACATGGAAAAGTGACAAGTACATATAGTCATGCGAAAAGAAAAGAGGTGGAGGAGTAAAAAGAGGGGGAGACACAGATATAGGCATGTCATGCCCTTCTAAAATCCAAAAAGTGAGAAGCCGACACTGCCAGTTCGTTCCTGCCCGTGCCACCTCCGTGTCGCCGGGTTTGTGCCAGAGCCGCGGTGGACCCTGACGGCCAGCCCCCCTCTCCCAATACTGGTGCCTGTCCGCTGGTGGGTCGAGCCCCCCCGCAGTGGGGGGGGGGTAACATCTGCAGAAGAAAGACCATCTTCCAGCCAAGCTAAGATGTCGACTTCTTTTCGTGGACAATGTGATACGATCCCATTCTTACGGACACGCCCATCGCTACAAATTCCAGATGAGGCACAAAAACAGCAGGTGCTTCAGCGGATATCAAGTCCTCCTTCAAGTGGGCTCTCCTCCACCTCAATTTCAACATCACAAATATTCCAGTCCTCAGAGGTGTCACCCCAATCGCACTTGCTTCCTCACAGCTCCCAAGTCTCCAGCTGCCCGTCTGAGTATGGGGTAACACAGATGGTTGAGTCTGCAGAACTGTTTACTCATACTATAGCCTGGGAAACGTAAGTCTGCTCCAGAGCCTCTGTTAATCCAGACGAGGAAATGATCTGCACTGATGCCCAGAATCTTTATAAGTCGGATCCAGGACCAGATGAAGAAGGTTCTGAGCATAATGTAGACCCTCGTTCCCAAACTGTCACTCCTGTTGGTGGAGACAATGATGAAGACGATGATGAGGCTCAAATACCTGATTGGAGCGACAACTTGACTTTTCGGTCAGGGCAGGAAGAGGTTGGCTTTGAGGACGACGGGTGTGATAACACACAGGGTGATGATGACGAGGTTGGAGATCCCACTTACTGTCAACCCACAGTCAGCCAGTCGATGAGGTCAACGGAGGAGGTGGAGGAGGATGTGACTAGCCCAGGGGATGGGGATGACTCGGTACCCGGGCCTTTGTCTGGCCTTGGGGATGTCGCGGTGGTCGGCTCCCTGGCCCGTACCCTGGGGTCACTCTTTAAAAGAGTGGATAATTGTTAATTTTATAAGAGTTTGTGATGCCACCTGTGGTATCTGATGAGAAGCACCAGCGCTGCAGCAGTCCACTGAGACCCGTGATAAGGCTGCTCGATTGTATAGCTCCCCACAGGTGGAGCTAGGTCTCAGGGCAGCGTATGCAGGGGGAATGCAGGACACGCGAGACCCAGCTGGGTCAGAGCAAGAACGGGAACGGACACGGTAGTCACTTTAGTACCTTTTACTGGAGGAAATTCAGGCACATCCCGGAGCACTGTAGGGTGAAGGGTGAATATCAGGATCCTCCCCAATGAGCGGGTGTAGGGCCTCCTGTTTCTTGCCTCTGCGTAGTAAGTTTCTGACCTGCCTGGAGCTAGGCCTAACTTTGTCTCTGTCCTGCGCTGGCTGACCTTGTGGTAGGGCCTTCTCTTGAAGTTCACGCTCCCATTATGCGGGGCCTAAGCGTCTCCTGGCTCTGTTACGTATCAGCACCTTAGCCATCCTGGGACTTGTAGTTCTCCAGGGATTCCGGTTATGCCTTACTGAATCTAGTTAGCAGGAGTCTTGTGCTCCACTGCTGAACTATTAACTGAGTTCTCTAGACTAGACTGAGCTCCACTGCAGACTGAACTCTCTTAGGCTTCTCTACTGCAGGAACTCTTCAGAGGAACTGAACTGCCTAGCTCCACCTTCCCTATTTATATCCCTAACGGGCTCCCTCTGCTGGTCTGAGGTGGAAGGTGGAGATGTGTGAATGTTTATGGGGGCCTCTTGTGGAGGATTCCATCAATACACTCTTCTAGGATATGTGATACCAAGCACAGCGGGGCGTCACAGATGCTATTGACGACGAGGTTAGGTTGCGCCTTCCTGGACACAGATGGAGTACTGGAAGCACGTCAACAACTGCATCCTCAACCACAACTCTGCCTCTGACCACAAGTCGTAGTGGCTCTTCATTTCGCATGGGCTCTAAGCCTTGCATAGCCTGGGCATTTATTCAGAATGATAAGGATGACCCAACTCGTGTTATCTGTAATATTTGTAACCAAAACATAAGTAGAGGCCAAAAAATCCATAGTTTGAGTACTTCATGCATGAACCGGCACATGGATATGAAGCATAAGTTGCAGTGGGAAGCTCACTGTGCTACAATGCGGCCTAGCAGGCTGGGCCAACCACCGTCTGCCCCATCTTGTGCATCCGCGGCCTCTTCATCCTCTGTGACTGGGGGGACAGCAGTCACACATGTTTTAGGACGCAGACCTGCCACCTCTTTACCTGCAACAGCCAGTGTGATTGGCAGGTCATCAGTTCATTGGGAAGTGGAAACACCTGCTGGTGTTGAGCGCTCTCTGACATCGAGAGCACCAGCTTTGGATCAAGGCAATCTAACATGTCCGCCTGCATCTTCCTCACAGACCGGCAGTTTGCCGGGGACATCCTACTCAACCCCGTCTAAGCACAACAGCCAGCCCTCGGTCCCTCAGATGTGGAAAAGTAAAAGACCATTTCCTCCTAGCCATGAGAAAGCTAAGAGGTTGAATTTCACCATCTGCAAGCTCTTGGCTACAGAAATGCTGCCTTTCCGCCTGGAGGACACAGTGGATTTTCGAGACCTTATGTCCGTCTCAGTGCCCCAGTACCAGATGCTCAGTCGGCACTACTTCTCAAAGAAAGGTGTGCCTGCGCTCCACCAGCATGTCGCACACAACATCACCGCTTCTTTGAGAAACTCTGTGTGTGACAGGGTGCATTTCACCACAGACACTTGGACGAGTAGGCATGGACAGGGGCGTTACATGTCGCTGACTGGGCACTGGGTAACTATGGTGACAGCAGGACAAGGGGCTGCTGTCCAAGTCTTACCGTCCCCACGAGTTGTGCGTCAATCCTCTTTATCTCGAAGTTCCTCCACTGCTTCTGCCTCCTCAACCTCCTCTCGGTCCTCCACCTGCACCCAAAGCCTGTCTGGTAATGCCACCTGCTTTCTAACTGCGCCCCTCCTTACTATGCTGGCAGCAGGGCTCAAGGCATCAGTGTTTACTTTGAAATGTCTGGGAAATGTGAGTCACACAGCTGAGGAGTTGTGGTCAGCTCTGGAGACCCAGTTTCATGAATGGTTGTCTCCACTGGACCTGCAACCAGGGAAGGCTGTGTGCGACAATGCTGCATCGCCGGGGCAATGTCACACACATGCCTTGTATGGCTCACGTGTTGAACCTGGTTGTCCATAAATTGTTAGCCCACTATCCCAGACTAGATGGCCTTCTGCAGGGGGCACGGTCGCTGTGTGCTCACTTCCGCCGTTCGCATCCCGCAGCTCAATGACTTACATCTCTACAGAAGTCGTTGAGCCTGCCAGTTCACCGGCTGAAATGCGATGTGCCGACACGGTGGAATTCAACTCTGACCATGTTGCAGCGACTGTGGCAGCACCGACAAGCCCTGGTGCAATACGTTCTGACGTATAGCCTGGGCCAACGAGATCCAGAGGTGGGGCAAATCACGCTGCAGGAGTGGTCTCAGATCAGGGACCTATGAAGTTGACGCGCCCCCTGGGCCGTGGGGTACCCTGAGCCGGGCCGGTAGACGCTGGGGGTTGTAGTCACTGTGGCGGTGACCCGGTCCGTGATCCAGGGCGGTCAATCCAAGGGTAATTTGTATATATGGGTTTTATAATGTCCGACTACGCCACCTCTGGAGTGGGGCAAAAGGGGCCGCCGCTGCGGAACAGTCCTCTGAAGCTGGTGGTTTTGCAGCAATGGTATTATTACTCACCACAGGAAGAGTGTAGCTTGAGGGCAGTGTGGGTGGATGATGGTGGTTGTAGTGCAGGGAGTCAGTAATGAACGCAGAGTCCGTGTGATGCAGTCCCAAGATCTTTACTCACAGTTGTTGCAGTCCAGATTACAGGTACCAGAGCAATCTCACCCGTCGTGCTGTGCATACTCAGTGAGGGGCTCAGTCCACCCCCAGATAGCTCCGGAGTACTTAGCAGGACCCCCTTCTGTGTGTCCTTTCTCTGGCCTTCTACCTGCACCTCACACCCAGTGACACTTCTATCCGGTATCCTCGGGCCTTGGCGGGCGACTTGTGTTCCGTCCCCTGGGTCCTATGTGGCTACCTTCTTAGTGAGACTGGTGTGGACTTTTACCTGCAGTACATGAAATGCTGCAGCCTCCGGTTTCTAGTTGAGCCTTGCTGTTTCTCCGCTAGTTGAGGAACCAGTTCCCCTTATCTGGTCTGACCCCTCTACCTCCTGGTAGCAGCAGGAGTACGGGTGGCCTTCTGCACGGCCCATAGCCCTAGGGTCCCTTCGGTTCCTGGAGCCTTCCTGCTCCCACTCCTCTCTTCTCTCCTTCAGTCCTGGGCCTCCCAGGCTAGGCCCGCCTCTGGAGCAGAGCTCATGCCGAGCCTCTGCTCCTGTCACTTTTCCTCCTCTGACTGGCTTGCTCTTTCTAAGATAGCTTCCTATTTATACTCTCCCTGTCATGTGCTCCGCTAAGCTGCTCCCCTAAGCACCCACTACATAGGACCCTTCCACCAGCTAGGTACCTGGGACTGTGCTCTCCCTTAGGAGCAATCTTGCCCTACCCCCACTGCGGGTATGTGTTGGATGCAGGTGTTAGGGTCCTGAGCCATATGGCTTCCTTACCTGAGGGTGAGATACCACACCTCTGGGTGAGATGCAGTAACTCTGTGGCGACTGAACCCTCAGGGGCGCCACACACCCTTCTGCACAGTTTTGAAATGGCGACGAAGATGTTTAGTGCTGACGACGATGCCATTATCAGCATGACTATTCCGGTGATTTACATGCTGGAGCACACACTAAACAGAATTCAGAGTCAGGTGGTGGGACAAGAGGAGGTGGAGGAAGTAGAGGAGGAGTCGTATGCGGAAGGGATAACATCTCCAAGGTCCAGACGGTTGGCAGCACCAAGGCGGCAGGCATGGGAGGGTGGGAGAGAGGGATTAACCAGGGCGCATGGTAGCAGCCAAACTGTTGAGGAAGGTGCAGGAGCCGAGGAAGAAGTGGAGGACGAACTGGCGATGGGCATGGAAGACTCATCAGATGAGGGAGACCTTGATCACATTTCTGTTGTGCGAGGTTGAGGGGAGAGGGCAGAGGAAGGAAGCATGATTCTTACCTCGCTACCAACACAGCAAGGACTTGGTCCTCCTGGATGCGCAAGACTCATGAGTGCCTTCTTGCTGCACTACCTGCAACATGACCCTCAGATTGTCAGAATTCGAAGTAATCCCGACTACTGGGTTGCCACACTCTTAGATCCCCGGTACAAAAGTAAATTTGCCGAAATAATTCCTGCCATAAAAAGGGATTGACGCATGCAGGAGTATCTGCAGACGCTGTTGCAGAATCTTACATGTGCTTTTCCACAAAACACCAGTGGTGCACGTAGTGAATCTCACAGTTCTAACTTGCCAACCGTGGGACTGTCGAGTCTTCATCACTCAAACCGTAACAGTAACACAGTATCTGCTGGTAACAGCAATTTTGTGGAATCGTTTCACCACTTTTTTAGACCATCCTTTGCAAGGCCACAGGAGACAAGAAGTCTGACACATAGTCAACGCCTAGAGAGGATGGTGCAGGAGTATCTCCAAGTGAACATCGAAGCCATGACTGTGTCACTGGACCCTTGCTCATTTTGGTATTCCAATCTGGAAAAATGGCCGGAGCTCGCCACTCATGCCTTGGAGATCTTGTCATGCCCTGCAGCCAGTGTTCTCTCTGAACGTGTGTTCAGCGCTGCTGGTGGTGTGCTGACAGATAAGCGCACGCGTCTGTCCACTGAGAATGTAGACAGACTCACGTTCATAAAGATGAACAAATCATGGATTCGCAAGGACTTTTCTACCCCTGTGTTATCCTTGGGAGACTAAAACCTTGAGGATTTGGTAAAATCACCTCACCAACCGTTTTAAGCAACTGTGGGGCAATTGATGCCACTTAACCCTAGAACGCATGACCATAAAAATCTACACTTTCATATACCTGGGGCCTTTTAGGCTCGTGTGCAAATAACATGGAATAACTCAAACTCAAATGACAAACAACTATATACATGAAGAATACCTAGAGTTTCAAAATTCTAACTAAAGTAATCTTGCAGAAAATAGAAAACAATTAACAGGGCGGGCCTGCGAGGCCCCAGGTATGCGTTCTAGGGTTAAGTGGTGTCTGTGCCACAATTTTGGGAAAAAATGGAGACTCTTTTTGGAGTCCCCTTGCTGTGTCTTACGTGACGTTGGCATCGTCAATTCCAGGTGGGTTGGGTCGCTCCCTCCCCTTTTTAACTGTAAGAAACTAGATACACTATGGCTTGGGGTAACACAGATGGTTGAGTCTGAAGAGCTCAGAGGTCTGCTCCAAATCTTCAGTGTCTGCTAGTCAGCGTAGAATTTTTAACTGCATCTAGCCTAGGCAATACTTTGGGCGTAGTAGCCCAACTGCGAAGCAAGCTGCACCGCCTGTGTATCTAATAAGAATTTTTAAATGCATCTAGCCTAGGCAGACTGTGGGGACCCCCAACCAAACCCAGACGCTTAGCCCCCCTACCGCCCCCCTTTCCTTGACAATACAATAATGTAACTCTTACAACTGGATGGGTGAGGATCGGTCACAGCTTTATTAACTCTTTATACTCATTCCATTAGAAAGGCATTTTATTTCTAAAATAATTCAGCTTGTTGCAGCATGCCCTGGGTCTCCACTCCGGCAAGTTGGCCAACAAGTGTAACTCTCCAACATGTCCTTTATATTTCCAGGCCACGGAGGATCCTGCGTACTCGTATGCAGGACTCTGACCCCCACCCATCACTCTTAACGCTTGTTCCACTCCGTCCTGGAGTCCTGACAGGAATATGTCCAGTTCAATATTCATTAAGTGAACAACGTCGGGCCGTATGATGCCTGCTTTATCTCCTTCCAGTTGTCGGTGTCGTACCACTACACCGCCTCTGTCTCTTCTAAATTTTGCCATCCGAATATTTATTACCCGCGTTGTCCGTTCGATGGCCGTGATGTCTCGCGCACCTTGCCATACCGCTATCGGCACAATCTCTGACCATATTATCGCTAGTTTTGTGAAAAATTCTCTGAAGCGCTCAGTGTCTAGTTTCATTATTGCCATTAGTTATGCTCTGTTATGATGACCTAGGTTGTTTCCCCCGGCCTGTATAACTAAGATGACCGGACATCTTGCCTCTCTCCCTACCTTGATTACCTCCATTAGTACCTGTGGCCATAGTAGGCCTCTAACAGGAGAAGTCCCAGAAGACTGGAGAAGAGCAAATGTTGTTCCTATCTTCAAAAAGGGGAAGAAGGTGGACCCAGGGAACTATAGGCCGGTGAGTCTGACTTCTATACCAGGAAAGATCTTTGAACAAATTATTAAACAACATGTATGTAAGTACATGGATAAGAATGAAGTGATTAACCAGAGTCAGCATGGGTTTGTAACTAACAAGTCATGTCAGACTAACTTAATTTCCTTCTATGACAGAATCACTGACTGGGTGGATCAGGGAAATGCTGTAGATATAGTATATCTTGACTTCAGCAAAGCATTTGACAAAGTATCTCACACCATCCTTATTGAAAAAATGACCAAGTATGCAATGGACCAGGCAACTGTTAGGTGGATTCATAACTGGCTTAGTGATCGGACTCAAAGGGTGGTTGTAAATGGCTTCACATCCAGCTGGATGAATGTCTCAAGTGGGGTACCACAGGGCTCCGTCCTGGGACCTGTATTGTTCAACATCTTTATCAATGATTTAGATGAAGAAATTGAGGGTAAACTGATTAAATTTGCTGATGACACAAAGCTAGGAGGGATAGCTAATACTAGAGAAGAGAGAGAGAGGATTCAAAAAGACCTAAATAAACTGGAGCAGTGGGCAGCAACCAACAGAATGGTTTTTAACAGGGAAAAATGCAAAGTACTACATCTGGGCAATAAAAATGTAAAAAGCATATACAGAATGGGAGGAATAGAGCTAAGCAACAGTACATGTGAAAAAGACTTAGGTATACTAATAGATCATAGACTGAACATGAGTCAACAGTGTGATGCAGCAGCAAAAAAGGCAAATACAATTCTGGGATGTATTAACAGAAGCATACAGTCTAGATCACGTGAAGTCATTATCGGTCTTTACTCCTCTTTGGTCAGACCTCATCTGGAATACTGTGTACAATTTTGGGCACCACATTTTAAAAAAGACATAGACAAACAGGAGCAAGTTCAGAGAAGAGCGACCAGAATGGTGACTGGTCTGCAAACCATGTCCTATGAGGAACAGTTGCAGGATTTGGGAATGTTTAGCTTGCAAAAAAGAAGACTGAGAGGAGACTTAATAGCTGTCTACAAATATGTCAAGGGCTGTCACATTGTAGAAGGATCATCTTTATTCTCATTTGCACAAGGAAAGACTAGAAGCAATGGGATGAAACTAAATGGGAGGAGACACAGATTAGATATTAGAAAAAACTTTTTGACAGTTAGGGTGATTAATGAGTGGAACAGGCTGCCACGAGAGGTGGTGAGTTCCCCTTCAATGGACGTCTTCAAACAGAGGCTGGACAGACATCTGTCTGAGATGATCTAGTGAATCCTGCTTTGAGCAGGGGGTTGGACCAGATGACCCAGGAGGTCCCTTCCAACTCTACCATTCTATGATTCTATGATTCTATGATTCTAATACCTCTCTAGTTGAAATATGTGTTATGAAACTCTAATTTCCTCCCGCCTGGCAGACTTTCGCCCTTTTTTCTGACCAATACATATACGAGTGGCCTATCACCCACACTGTTGGCTTAGCGTCACCTGTAAAAGAAACAAACCACGTTAGGATAACAAGTCCGGTCTTATGTATCTTGCCAAACACGTGGATCGCCATCTCCCTATCCTCTGAACTTCCGTTTCTGACAGTCCTGCTCTTGCTGCTTCCGTGGCCGCGCCTATGCAGAATGAGTGTGTCCCGTAATCTTTGGGGTGGTTCCCTGCCGATGTTATGCATTTATTAAATATAGCTTGGAACTGGTATCTTGATAATGGCATTCCATCAATGTGTGATAGGAAGAAATTACTTTGTGATCTGATGGTTAGATATGTTTTTACTATTGTTACCCAACTCAGTGTACCGTTTGTGGGTTGTAGAAGTACCCAAGTGCCCCTGCCCGCTGGAACCATTTTCGATTTGTGTATGCGTAGACGTATTGCATTATTGGCTATGACTACATCCTGGTGTAATAAGCCTCCACTGGTGGTAATTTTGGATTGAGGGACTAATTCGCTTATGCATAGCGCCCCGAAGAAGGCGATCACAAATGCAGTAGACAGTAGTGTTGCTTCAAATTGTGAGTGTCATGTTAATGGTGTTAGGGATATGATGTGAGAAATCAGTTTTAGTGACACGGGACGGGACGTCTACACTCCTGACTTGGCTGACCCCTTTTCCACCCTTTTATGGATTGTCTGATGATGAACCTTTGTCACATCTCCCCAATTCAGTAGTTGGAAGTGAAATGCTACTCTGGTCAGACACCGCTGCGCTGACGCCCCTGATATGCCCCTCATAATTAGCTGGTGGAGAAATTCTATGGTGACTTGTGATCTGGCTTGTTCACATTGGTCAACCCGTCTGCCTGCTACTAGTCGTGTCCACTCTTCCCATGCCTTACCGTATGCTTGCCACGTCGACGGGGCAACTGACGCTCTGATTAATGGCATCAACTTTTCGCCACTAGATCCCATAGGGAAGGTGGGCAACTGTTGCCCGATTGGTGGGCGTTGTGGAAGAGCTCTGTGAAAATCTGCCAATTGAATTGTTATAAAGTGTTAGCAGCAGCTTTAGACCCCTCAGCATAGTGGCTAGCGCGGACCCATACATTGTGTTTTAGGCACAGGAATGCTAGCCTGGGTAGTAGGCCTAGCACTGGGGGAGACGATGATGCCATCTTATTAATGCAGTGCGCTAGGCTGGTGTTTTTTGTTATGAAGCGTATATTTTTGTAAGTCAGGCACGCGCCCCATATTTCTATTGCTACCACTATTGGGAAGAAAAATTATTTTCAGGGCTAGATGCAGCTAAAACTTATTATTAATTTAAAAGCTGGTGGAGCTTGGTATAGATGGACTAATACAATGAGTCCCACACACTGCTAGAAGGCCAAATATTTTTTCAGAGCTAGATGCAGATAAAAATTATTTTTCATTTGCAACCTGATGGAGGTCAGTATAGATGGACTAATAGACCAAGTCCCACACACAGCTAGAAGGCCAAATATTTTTTCAGAGCTAGATGCAGATAAAAATTATTTTTAATTTGCAACCTGATGGAGGTCAGTATAGATGGAGTAATAGAGAAAGTCCCACACACTGCTAGAAGGCCAAATATTTTTTCAGAGCTAGATGCAGACAAAATATTATTTTGAATTTGCAACCTGATGGAGGTCAGTATAGATGGACTAATAGAGAAAGTCCCACACACTGCTAGAAGTCCAAATATTTTTTCAGAGCTGGATGCAGATAAAAATTATTTTTAATTTGAAACCTGATGGAGGTCAGTATAGATGGACTAATAGAGAAAGTCCCACACACTGCTAGAAGGCCAAATATTTTTTCAGAGCTGGATGCAGATAAAAATTATTTTTAATTTGCAACCTGATGGAGGTCAGTATAGATGGACTAATAGAGAAAGTCCCACACACTGCTAGAAGGCCAAATAATTTTTCAGAGCTAGATGCAGAAAAAAATTATATTCAGTTTGCAACCTGATGGAGGTCAGTATAGATGGACTAATAGAACAAGTCCCACACACAGCTAGAAGCCCAAATATTTTTTCAGAGGTAGATGCAGATAAAAATTATTTTTAATTTGCAACCTGATGGAGGTCAGTATAGATGGACTAATAGAGAAAGTCCCACACACTGCTAGAAGGCCAAATATTTTTTCAGAGCTAGATGCAGACAAAAAATTATTTTCAGTTTGCAACCTGATGGAGGTCAGTATAGATGGACTAATAGAACAAGTCCCACACACAGCTAGAAGCCCAAATATTTTTTCAGAGGTAGATGCAGAAAAAAATTATATTCAGTTTGCAACCTGATGGAGGTCTGTATAGATGGATTAATAGAACAAGTCCCACACACAGCTAGAAGCCCAATATTTTTTCAGAGGTAGATGCAGAAAAAAAATATATTCAGTTTGCAACCTGATGGAGGTCAGTATAGATGGACTAATAGAGAAAGTCCCACACACAGCTAGAAGCCCAAATATTTTTTCAGAGCTAGATGCAGATAAAAATTATTTTTAATTTGCAACCTGATGGAGGTCAGTATAGATGGACTAATAGAGAAAGTCCCACACACTGCTAGAAGGCCAAATATTTTTTCAGAGCTAGATGCTGACAAAAAATTATTTTCAGTTTGCAACCTGATGGAGGTCAGTATAGATGGACTAATAGAACAAGTCCCACACACAGCTAGAAGCCCAAATATTTTTTCAGAGGTAGATGCAGAAAAAAATTATATTCAGTTTGCAACCTGATGGAGGTCTGTATAGATGGATTAATAGAACAAGTCCCACACACAGCTAGAAGCCCAATATTTTTTTCAGAGGTAGATGCAGAAAAAAATATATTCAGTTTGCAACCTGATGGAGGTCAGTATAGATGGACTAATAGAGAAAGTCCCACACACTGCTAGAAGGCCAAATATTTTTTCAGAGCTAGATGCAGACAAAAAATTATTTTTAATTTGCAACCTGATGGAGGTCAGTATAGATAGACTAATAGAGAAAGTCCCACACACAGCTAGAAGCCCAAATATTTTTTCAGAGGTAGATACAGACAAAAAATTATATTCAGTTTGCAACCTGATGGAGGTCAGTATAGATGGACTAATAGAACAAGTCCCACACACAGCTAGAAGGCCAAATATTTTTTCAGAGGTAGATGCAGATAAAAAATATTTTTAATTTGCAACCTGATGGAGGTCAGTATAGATGGACTAATAGAGAAAGTCCCACACACTGCTAGAAGGCCAAATATTTTTTCAGAGCTAGATGCAGAAAAAAATTATATTCAGTTTGCAACCTGATGGAGGTCAGTATAGATGGACTAATAGAACAAGTCCCACACACAGCTAGAAGCCCAAATATTTTTTCAGAGGTAGATGCAGATAAAAATTATTTTTAATTTGCAACCTGATGGAGGTCAGTATAGATGGACTAATAGAACAAGTCCCACACACTGCTAGAAGCCCAAATATTTTTTTAGAGCTAGATGCAGAAAAAAATTATATTCAATTTGCAACCTGATGGAGGTCAGTATAGATGGACTAATAGAATGATTCTATGCCCAAAAGATTTTACTTCACTAGGTGCAGTAAAAAAATTGGTATTCTATACACAGGTGGTATATCTTGCAACACAGATAGGCTACTCCACTGACTAACACACTCTTCAATAGGCCAAAAAGGATTAGCTTTGCTAGATTCAGCCAAATGCTGTGAAAAAAACTTGCACAGCACTGGCACAGACCTGCCTGGCAAAAACTGATAGGAACTGATGTAACCTAGTCCTGAAAAGGACTGCAATTACAATTAGTCTTTACTCCCACAATCTATCTATTTAAGAGCACAGACCTGCCTGATAAAAGTCGTAGGAAATGCTGTAACCTAGTCCTTAAAAGGACTACAATCACAACTATTCCCTACTCCCAAGCTATCTGTAGATTTGTGCGAAAATTGGCTTGAAATTAACAAGGTATAGCGCACACAGCAACAGCGGTGCCGTCTAACACGCAGCTGCAGCAGTGAGAAAATGGTGGCGACGGGGAAAATGGCTTGGTCTTATAGGGCAAGGACATGTGACATACACTGCCAATGACACATGCCCTTGCTTGTGTGAAAAAAGCACTTCGCTCCATGTGTGCGCTGCTGATAGGCTGACAGATTGCACCTCCCCACTGTAAATGCGGGAAAGAGAAAAAAAATGGAGATCTTCATTATTCCTGCAGAGATCCATCCCCTGCCCCTCCCCCCACCCCACTGTACACCCAAACTGCGTATTAACATTAATTTTCATCATTACTGAGAAAAAATCCAGTTATGATTTTGTTGCACGAACAGTTATCGAACATAACCTCGAACAGCCGAATTTTTCTCAAATCGTTCGTGTTCGCCGAACGGCTCGAACACCGCCCAAAACAGCTCGAATTTGAGATTGGCGAACAGTTCGAGTAGAACAACGCTCATCTCTAGTTCTGACGTATAGCCTGGGCCAACGAGATCCAGAGGTGGGGCAAATCACGCTGGAGGAGTGGTCTCAGATCAGGGACCTATGCACCCTTCTGCACAGTTTTGAAATGGCGACGAAGATGTTTAGTGCTGACGATGCCATTATCAGCATGACTATTCCGGTGATTTACATGCTGGAGCACATGTTAAACAGAATTCGGAGTCAGGTGGTGGCACAAGAGGAGGTGGAGGAAGTAGAGGAGGAGGAGTTGTATGCGGAAGGGCTAACATCTGCAAGGTCCAGACGGTCGGCAGCACCAAGGCGGCAGGCATGTGAGGGTGGGGGAGATGGTTTTACCAGGGCGCATGGTAGCAGCCAAACTAGTGAGGAAGGTGCAGGAGCCCAGGAAGAAGTGGAGGACGAACTGATGGAAGACTAATCAGATGAGGGAGACCTTGATCACATTTCTGTTGTGCGAGGTTGGGGGGAGAGGACAGAGGAAGGAAGCATGATTGTTACCTCGCCACCAACACAAGAGGGACTTGGTGCTCCTGGATGCGCAACACACATGAGTGCCTTCTTGCTGCACTACCTGCAACATGACCCTCGAATTGTGAGAATTAGAAATAATCCTGACTACTGGGTTGCCACACTGTTAGATCCCCGGTACAAAAGTAAATTTGCAGAAATTATTCCTGCCATAGAAAGGGATGCACGCATGCAGGAGTATCAGCAGAGACTGTTGCAGAATCTTACATGTGCTTTTCCACAAAACACCAGTGGTGCACGTAGTGAATCTCACAGTTCCAACTTGCCAACCGTGGGACCGTCAAGTGTTCAGCACTCAAACCGTAACAGAACCACAGTATCTGCTGGTAACATAAATTTTGCGGAATCATTTCACCACTTTTTTAGCCCATCCTTTGCAAGGCCACAGGAGACAAGAAGTCTGACACATAGTCAACGCCTAGAGACGATGGTACAGGAGTATCTCCAAGTAAACATTGAAGCCATGACTGTGTCACTGGACCCTTGCTCTTTTTGGGCTTCCAATCTGGATAAATGGCCGGAGCTAGCCACTTACGCCTTGGAGATCTTGTCATGCCCCGCAGCCAGCGTTCTGTCTGAACGTGTGTTCAGCGCTGCTGGTGGTGTGCTGACAGATAAGCGCACGCGGCTCTCCGCTGATAATGTAGACAGACTCACGTTCATAAAGATGAACAAATCATGGATCCGAAACGACTTTTCTACCCCTGTGTCATCCTGGGGAGAGTAAAAGCTTGATGATTGGTTAAAATCACCCTACCAACCGTTTTAAGCTTTCAAATTACTAATCATGTTTATCTGTATCTTGGCATGAAAATAATTTGGGCTTTGTAGCAATGTGCAGCACTGATTCTATTAGGCCATCTATAATAAGCTCCACCAGATTTAAAATTACTAATCATGTTTATCTGTATCTTGACTGGAAAATAATTTGGGCTTTGTAGCAGTGTGCAGCACTGATCCTATTAGGCCATATATACTAAGCTCCACCAGATTTAAAATTAATAATAATTTTTAGCTGCATCTAGCCCGGAAAATAATTTTGGGGCTCCGAGATGCGCAAGACACATAAGTGCCTTCTTGCTGCACTACCTGCAACATGACCCTCATATTGTCAGAATTCGAAGTAATCATGACTACTGGGTTGCCACACTCTTAGATCCCCCAAACTTTTCGATCAACCTTTTCATTTTAATAAAGACCAAAAAAATGGTCATTTTTGAAATTATAAGCATTAGCAGGTTATTAGAAACTGAAATCAAACAGTTTTCAACTCAAAACTTTATTCTAGGTGATGTTACATTTTCACATAGGACCCCTTGTTCGAAAGGAGCTTCTGAACTCTCTCGTCCATTGAATTTGACAGGTTTTGGATGGTTTCTGCTTCAATTGTTTTGCATGAGGACAGAATACCCTCCCAGAGCTGTTGCTTAGATGTGAACTGCCTCCCGCCATCATAGACACTCCTTTTGATGATGCTCCAGAGGTTCTGAATGGGGTAGAGGTCAGGGGAGCATGGGGGGTCACACCATAAGTTTGTCCCCTTTTATGCCCATATCAGCCAGAGATGCAGATGTTTTATGTGCAGCATGAGATGGTGCATTATCATGCAAAAAAATGATCTTGCTGTGAAATACACGATTCTTCTTCTTGAACCATGGCAGGAAGTGCTGTTTGAGAAAATCCACATACATTATGGAGTTCATCTTTAGCGCCTTCAGGGATCCTAAAGGGGCCGACAATCTCTCTCCCCATGATTCCAGCCCAAAACATTACTCCACCTCCTCCTTGTTGGCGCTGTAGCCGTGTTTGCGTGGGGTGTCCATCAACCAGCCATCCTCCACTCCATCCATCTGGACCATCAAGCGTTGCACGGCACTCATCCGTGAACAAAACAGTTTTGAAATCAGTCTTCATGTAATGTTTGGCCCACTGGAGCCGTTTCTGCTTGTGTGAAGTGGATAGAGGAGGTCGACAGGATGGCGTATGCACAGCTGCAAACCTCTGAAGGACCCTGCATCTTGTTGTTCGGGGGACGTTGGAGGCACCAGCAGCTTCAAAAACTTGTCTGCTGCTATGACAAGGCTTTTTTGCCGCTGCTCTTTTAACCTGACGTAATTGCCTGTAGGAAAGAGTCCTCAATTTGCCCTTATCAGCACGCACACGTGTGTACTGTGAATCAGCTACATACTTCTTGATTGCCAAGACACTTCATCCTGATCATCGCACAATGTTGATTGTAGTCATGCCTTGACCTAAACACTCCACAATTTGTTGCTTCTCAGCAGCCGACACATCCTTTTTCTTTCCCATTTTGGCAGAAAATGTAGGCTGCTTAATAATGTGAGACAGCCTTCTTAAGTAGTCTTGCCTTTCATTGGACACACCTGCCAAACTAATTAGCACAGGTGTCTGCAATTGCTTACAGTGATATAAAGAGCCCTGACACACATCACCATCAATGAGTTTAACTGACAAACAAACAAATTCTTCCCTTATCACTCCTAAACACTTTTTGCATAATTATTTGGAACTCAGTGTACATGTGCTTTTCCACAAAACACCAGTGGTTCACGTAGTGAATCTTACAGTTCTAACTTGCCAACCGTGGTCTGTATGGAGTTGTTCAATAAAGGGCCCAAAATTAAGATAACATAGATGGGAGAGGTCTCTATGAATAGGAATTCCTAAGTATTTGATACCCTGTGAGGGCCAGGCAAAGGGAAAGTTGGACTGGATGGAATCCTATATGGATTTGGGGAGGGAGACATCGAGGGCCTTAGACTTCGCTGCATTGATTTTAAAATTTGACCATGTAACAAAGTGATCTATTTCAGCCATAACAGCATGGATGGATATATGTGATTGCGTGATATATACTAGGACATCATCAGCAAATAGAGAGCACTTGTACTCGGTGCCTCCCACCTCAATCCACCTAATATTGGGGTTATGGCGAATTGATGAGAGCAGGTGCTCCGTCACTAGGATGTATAAGAGAGGGGACAGAGGACATCCCTGCCTTGTCCCATTGGTGATTGTGAAAGGTGATGAAAATGTTCTGATGCACCCCCTGGGCCTTGGGACACCCGGAACCGGACCCTTTTTGGTGGATGCTGGTGGTTGTAGTCTTCGTGGCGGCGACCCGGTTCCGTGGCTCATGGTGGTCAAACCAGTGGCGGAACTATTTATGTGGTTTTGATGTTTAAATGTCCGACTATGCCACCCGTGGATTGCGGTCAGAGTGAACCGCCGCTGCAGGGCAGACCGCTGAGGCTGGTGTTGTGGGTGCAGCAGAGCGTAGCATAACTCCCCACGGGAGGAGTATAGCCTCAGGGCAGTGTATGCGGAGGATGGGGGTGATGGTGCAGGGCAGCAGCAGTAACGACACGGAGTCAGTGATGCAGTCCAGGGCCTTTACTCACAGTTCTTATTATCCAGACCACGTCTGCAGGTAATGGCTGCCCACGTCGTACTGTGCTCACCAGGTGAGGGGCTCAGACAACTCCCAGATAACTTTGGAGCGCTTCACAGGACCCCCTTTGTGTGTCCTTTGTCTGGCCTTTCTTACCAACCCTTCTGTCCGGCTGCCTCGGGCCTCCTCTTGGTAAACTTGGCGCCAGTTTCCCTGACCCTATGTGGTGCCTTCCTAGCGGGTGTAGCGAGGATCTGTGCCACATAAAATGTCACAGCCTCCGGTTTCTAGCTGAGGGTCGTTTCTTGTCTCCGCTAGTTTCGAGGACCGGTCTCCCCCTTTGGCCTGACCCCTCCACGCAGGTGGATTCGGGAGTGCGGTGGCGACTCGCCCGTCCGCACCCCTGGTGCCCACCTTTTATACACCCTTCTCAATGCACCCAGGAACTGCTTCCTCCCTGCTCCTGCACTACAGGGTTCCCCTTCCTCAGTGTTCCCTCCCCCCACTCCAGCCAGGGACAGGGACTGTCGTGCCCATCTCAGAGGCATATTGGTCGCCCTGCCCCACGGCAATGTGGTGTAATGCATGCAGGTGTCGGGTCCTGATCCACACTCCATCCTTACCTGAGAGTGAGATATCACACCTCTGGGTGAGGTGCAATACCTCTGTAGCAACCGAGCCCTCAGGGTGCTACAGTTCCATTTATCTTCAGCATAGGTGACGTATTGTGATACAGGGCCGTGATTTTGGCTATAAAAGGGTCCCCTAGACCCCTACCCCAAGCTTTTTAAGAGAATCATATATGGCGTGCCAGGAGACTCTATGGAATGCTTTCTCAGCATCCAACGAGAGTATCTAATTACAAATTTTTAACTGCATCTAGCCCAGGAAATACTTTGTGCCTAGTAGCAGTGTCTGCTAGTCAGCGGATTATCCCGGCTGTTAAGCAAGCTATACCACCTGTAGTTTGGACACTTAATTTTTTCAAAGGAAATGCTTCGGGACCACGGGATACTCAGTGAAGAGCATCAGGAGGCACCCCAAGGCATAGGGGCTGGGACTGGCAGTAGGATGCCTTGCGGTGGACAGCCGAGCTCGATCCTTATAAAAGCTTTTTAACTGCAGCAGCTTTAGTGGACGCTACTGGAGCTGGAATTACGCGGCTGCTGGCATGAGACTTGCCCTCCAATAGATCCTTGTAAATGGATTTAAAGTGTATTCATTCAAATTAGAGAGACAATTTAAATTAAAAAGCTTAGAGCTGCCTCCACCACAAGGGGGCTCGCTCGACCCACCAGCGGACAGGCACCAGTTTTGGGAGAGGGGGGCTGGCCATCAGGGTTCACCGCGGCTCTGGCACAAACCCGGCGACCCGGAGGTGGCACGGGCAGGAGCGGACTGAACGTGTCGGCTTCGCACTTTTTGGATTTTAGAAGGGCATGACATGCCTATATCTGTGTCTCCCCCTCCTTTTACTCCTCCACCTCTTTTCTTTTCGCATGACTATATGTACTTGTCACTTTTCCATGTGTTAGTTGTGTCTTCTGAGCAGTTTGTCAGCTTTTGGACACCTATTTTCTATGTGTTTCTATGTGTTTTTGTTTGCCTGCCATTGGTTTTAATGGTGTTGGAAGGTGTTCGACGAACAGTTCGACGAACAGTTCGGCGAACACACGGGTGTTCGACGAACCGAACCGAACTCGAACACTACGGGGGTGGCTCAACACTAGCCATGAGGCACTATGCTATGATGTGCCGTGAGGCACTATGCTATGATGTGCCGTGAGGCACTATGCTATGATGTGCCATGAGGCACTATGGTATGATGTGCCGTGAGGCACTATGCTATGATTTGCCATGAGGCACTATGCTATGAGGTACTAAGATGTGCTATGAAGCACTATGCTATGACGCACTATGATGTGCCATGAGGCACTATGCTATGATGTGCCATGAGGTGAGACACTATGATGTGCTATGAAGCACTATGATGTGCCATGAACCGCTGTGAGGCACTATGATGTGCTATAAAGCGCTATGCTATAACACACTATGCTATGATTTGCTATGAGGCACTATGATGTGCTATGAAGCGCTATGCTATGAAGCACTATGCTACTATGTGCCAGGAGGCACTATGAGGCACTATGAAGCGCTATGCTATGACGCACTATGATGTGCCATGAGGCACTGTGAGGCATTATGATGTGCTATAAAGCGCTAGGCTGTGAGGCACTATGCTATGATGTGTCATGACGCACTATGATGTGCTATGAAGCGCTATGCTATGAGGCACTAAGATGTGCCATGAGTCGTTATGAGGCGCTAAGATGTGCTATGAAGCGCTATGATGTGCCCAGAGGCGCTGTGAGGCACTATGACGTGATATATAGTGCTATGATGTGCTCTTTGTGACGCACAAAGAGGTTTTATAAGGCACTGCGCTCAGATTTTTATTTAATAGAGTAATCCATCTGAATGAAGGATAAACCTTTCCTTTGCGTGGTAAATCTCAACTGTAAGACTAGCCCCACCCGAAGGAGCCAACTGATGAGGCGCAGCTGGACAGCAGACCTCCACAGAGACCATGTGCAGTATTAACACCATGTGCCGTCCTATGGATGGAGTAAACAGACTGGAGGACAACAGTAAAAACCTCTGAGTGTTACTGTAACATTTACTGAGCAGATTGAGGCTCATTTTTGTGGTAAATTCTGAAGGCCAATCATGAGGCTCTGTGCGGCCCAGACATGTGGCTAACTTTAGCCTAGAGGTCTAAGGTCCAGCTTCCGTCCTGAAGCTTACAGAGCGCACACACACCCATTTTTGAGTTTTGTGCTAACATCCTTCAGCCTTTCCTAGTAACCATAACAAGGAAATGGCCCCATAAACAAGGTAAACATTCACGAAGATCACTCACCACCAGCTGTACGCATTCGGAGGCTGGACCAAGTCACAGGCCTGTTCCTCTCCATCCGGCCATGCCTGAGCAACACTGGGATGGTCAATCCCAGGCAGGGGCGCCTCCAATAGTGCACCAATCAAAGCTGGAGCTGCTGACCCCAGACAGGGGCGCAGTTCCACAGCTGCTCTCTCACTGACATGCAGAGCTGGATCTGCTGACCCCAGACAGGGGTGCAGTTCCACAGCAGCTTCTCCACTGATGCACGGAGCTGGATCTGCGGACCCCAGACAGGGGCGCAGTTCCACAGCAGCTTCTCCACTGTTGCACGGAGCTGGAGCTGCCTACCCCAGACAGGGGCGCAGTTCCACAGCTGCTCTCTCACTGACGTGCAGAGCTGGAGCTGCCAACCCCAGACAGGGGCGCAGTTCCACAGCAGCTTTTCCACTGATGCACGGTGCTAGAACTGCCGACACCAGGCAGGGGCACTGCTCAGTCATATCCGGATCTTCAACAGGTAAGCCTGTCTAAGGTTCTCCCATCAAGGACCCTCCGGTACGCTCGTCATCAGGGCTGCAGGCTGGTACAAAATAGTAGCTGGAAACATGTTGGAAGACATGGGTCTCAGCTACTTCTTTTTACACCGGCGTGCGTCTTAGGGCGCGATTTCCTGGATAGCGTTCTGCGCCTGCGCAACCAGGATGCACGGCTGCCAGGCCACCATAAGGTAATGGTGCGGCTGCTGCTCGCGCCCGTCCAACGGAACAGGCCCCCTTGGACCCACCATGGTGCTTGGAAACCAACCGGCCCAGGTCTGGTAATAATCTTCTTTCTTCTGCTGCCATTTTAACAAGGTTCCCCCTCAAGGACAGGAAACCAACTGAGGTGGTGGAGAGGCGCCACCCTTTTATTCTGTAGGTTTCATGTCCTGGAAGGGCGGATCCCCGCTCTCGTTGTAGGTGCTGTCATGGGTGATAAGAAAATTTAAAGGGGTCTGAATACTTTCCATACCCACTGTACAACGTGATGCAGCCGGCCAATCACAGTAATGCCAGTAGCTAACATGGCTACGACATTACCATGCATGGCAGGCAATCCCTGCATGTTTATTGGCTGTCTAACAGGTGCAAAACATGCGGGGCAGGGAGTGAAGTATGGCGCTTGAGCACCCATGATACTCAATCCAGGTACGAGCATAGCCGATCACCCCAAAGCTCAATCGAGTAGCGGCGAGCATGCTTGCTTGCACATCACTACACGTAGATTATGTATGTTTACGAGGGTCCAGTGTTAGTTGCCAAATTTTGACAAAGTAAAGAAGAAAGTTGTGGTCAGAGAGCATGAGAGGAGAGTTACTAAAATTATCTGAGCAGAGCCAGGAGAACATAAGGTCAATCACATTACGGTTTTTGAGAGAACAGACTCCATTTTGTGTTTGTGTTATCCATCTTGTCCAATAACTTCTGTGTCATGGTGATCAAATAAGGCCACATTCACATTTCCAGTATTAGTTCAGAATATTACATCAGAATTTGTCAGCCAAAATTAGGAGTGGAACAATCAGAGGAAAAGTATAATAGAAACATGTCACCACTTCTGCATTTTTCACACACTCCTGGTTTTGCCTTACGAATACTGATGTAAACTACTGACAAAATATTGAAGTTGTGAACGAGACCTAACACTGATGGGAGGTTTCACATTTCTATTTATTTCCCTAAAAGTTCTTATTGGCTCATAGGTTGTAGGGAACTTTTCCTCTGTCTGTGAACCTATAAGTGCCTACATGTGCAGAATACAGCAGAAGTCCTGAGTACATGATACAAGGCTGTGCTGTATTGATTTCCTGAGCGCTTGTAAAACAAATCTTATTTATTTAGAGTTTGAAAGGCATAGAAGAGAGTGTAATTCGCTCGTACAGTCTTCACAAGTTGGAGAGTTAGTATGTGTTAACGGACAAGAGAGGAGGTTAGAGAAAGAGGATAAATAGCAAATGGGGCTAACGGATTATCAGTGGAGATGTTAAAGGGAATCGGTCATGTAAAATAATGCTAGTAACCTGCAGATACGGGGTTAATCTGCAGGTTCAAACCGTTCTGACATGATGCGGTGCCCATCCTGAGAGGCCCACTGCTGGGAGGAATTGAACTTTCTTACCCCCTGGAAGCTTTGCTTTTTCTGTCATAGGGGAGGCGCTGGTGCAGTTTCAGTCACTGCTGTGTGTAGTGAGCGGTGGCTATAACTATGCCCTTGGTACTCACTGAAAGCCAGCTCTAATGATGAGTCAGCTGTCAGTCAATGCCAGTGGCACGGTTACAGCCTCTACTCTCTATACACAAAGCAGTGACTGAATCCACACCGGCGCCTCCCCTATGTCTGAAAGTGCAAAGCTGCCGGGGGAAATAAAGTTCCACCCAGCAGTGGGGCTCTCAGGACGGGCGCCGCACGCTATTAAATTGCAGATTAACCCCATATCTGCAGGTTAATAGCATTATTTTACATGACAGGATCCCCTTTATAGTCTTTGCGGTCGGCTATATAAGGTTCTAGGAGCTCAGCATTAGGTATTTGTGATTTCCATTGTGTGCACAGTTGCTTCTCTATTGTGGTTGATGGTAAAGACTTTGCTTGTCCCTGACCATGTTCTCTAGTTTCCTGTCTCCTAAACCTTACTGCAAACTGGTGTTTTCTAACTGATTCAGCAGCTATTTCTCACAGACAAAACACTGTACAATCCGTGCATGGCAATGAGAATGAGAGGGCCTATTCCATTTTATCTGATGTACACCGAAAGAGCCAAAGAATAACAGCCACTCATATAGCCAATCTGCTCGATGTCCCAGATCCACATTTCCAGACTTAGGAAACTGACCTAGGAGGTCGGTGCTATTTCCCGAGGTCAGCTGTATCTGCATCACTAAACCTAGTATTGCTACTATATATACTACTAGATCCATTATTTTGCGACTTGAAAGCTTCTGGGGATCAGATTCTGGAGATATACACAGTGGTGAGAAAGTATTTAGTCAGCCACCAATTTTGCAAGTTCTCCCACTTAAAAAGATGAGAGAGGCCTGTAATTGACATCATAGGTAGACCTCAACTATGAGAGACAAAATGAGAAAACAAATCCTGAAAATCACATTGTCTGATTTGGAAAGAATTTTTTTTCAAATTTTGGTGGAAAATAAGTATTTGGTCAATTACAAACAAGCAAGATTTCTGGCTCTCACAGACCTGTAACTTCTTCTTCAAGAGGCTCCTCTGTCCTCCACTCATTACCTGTAGTACTGGCACCTCTTTAAACTTGTTATCACACTCCAAACTCCACTATGGTGAAGACCAAAGAGCTGTCGAAGGACACCGGAAACAAAATTGTAGCCCTGCACCAGGCTGGGAAGACTGAATCTGCAATAGACAAGCAGCTTGGTGTGAAGAAATCAACTGTGGGAGCAATAATTAGAAAATACAAGACATACAAGACTACTGATAACCTCCATCGATCTGGGCCTCCACACAAAATCTCACTCCGTGGGGTCAAAATTATCTCAAGAACGGTGAGCAAAAATCCCAGAACCACACAGGGGGACCTAGTGAATGACCTGCAGAGAGTTGGGACCAACATTACACAGGCTACCATCAGTAACACACTATGCCACCAGGGACACATTCTGCAGTACCAGACATGTCCCCCTGCTTAAGCCATTACATGTCCATCAGAAGTTTGCTAGAGAGCATTCAGATGATCCAGAAGAGTATTGTGAGAATGTCATATGGTCATATGAAACCAAAGTAGAACTGTTTGGTAGAAACACAACTCGTCGTGTTTGGAGGAGAAAGAATGCTGAGTTGCATCCAAAGAACACCGTACCTACTGTGAAGCATAGGGGTGGCAACATCATGCTTTGGGGATGTTTCTCTGCCAAGGGACCAGGATGACCAGGATGACTGATCTGTGTACATGAAAGAATGAATGGGGTCATGTATCGTGAGATTTTGAGTGCAAACCTCCTTCCATCAGCAAGGGCATTGAAGATGAAACATGGCTGGGTCTTTCAGCATGACAATGATCCCAAGCACACCTCCAGGGCAACGAAGGAGTGGCTTCGTAAGAAGCATTTCATGGTCCTGGAGTGGCCTAGCCAATCTCCAGATCTAAACCCTATAGAAAACCTTTGGAGGGAGTTGAAAGTCCGTGTTGCCCAGCGACAGCCCCAAAACATCACTGCTCTAGAGGAATGGGCCAACATACCAGAAACAATGTGTGCCAACCTTGTGAAAACTTACAGAAAACATTTGACCTCTGTCATTGCCAACAAAGGATATATAACAAAGTATTGAGATAAACTTTTGTAATTGACCAAATACTTATTTTACACAAAAATTTGAAAAAAATTTCTTTCCAAATCAGACAATTTGATTTTCAGGATTTGTTTTCTCATCTTGTCTCTCATAGTTGAAGGTCCGAAGTGCTTAGCGTAAGCTGCTGATCTTATACACATGCTGCGGGATTATAAATACTTTTTTTGGAGTAAAGATATTACAATAGTATAATCATAATCAGCAGGTTTGGTCGGAGACACCAAAGTTTTTCATTAGTGAATGTAGAAGATCTGACACTGGACACACATGGTAAAACTGCGGTAGGACATTTATTGTTTCTTGCACATAAACTGATAACATTTAGATCAATTCAGACGAACCCTCCTACAAAACGTGATTAACAAAAGTCATTACTACAGGACTGCATGAGAAAGGGATTTATTCTACAAGAAATGCTAGAGC
This sequence comes from Phyllobates terribilis, assembly GCF_046119375.1. Taxonomy (NCBI): domain Eukaryota; kingdom Metazoa; phylum Chordata; class Amphibia; order Anura; family Dendrobatidae; genus Phyllobates; species Phyllobates terribilis. The sequence goes on along the minus strand of NW_027362765.1, from coordinate 29,912,583 downwards.
CAAAAACTAGAGAATCAGGCCCCGTGGCTGGATACTCCGGGCCTGGCCTCCAGCGTGTTAGTACAAAACAAGGCCTTTGTCCCTGGAGCTTCTCTACTCGGTATAACGAGACTGATCTTGTTCATATAAAGAGCGTTTGAGAATAATAGAAACTGCCTGAATATGAGGACCTTGTCTGATCTATATGTCCTTGTAGAAAGAACTATGGAGATAGCGCTATTCTTCTGTATAAAATATGTGATGATACTGTAGCCCTAATATTTCTGTACAGGGGTCTTTGTATAGATAATTTACCCCAGTTTTTAAATAAGGAGAATGGAAAAGGGGATTGGGGACATTTCATTCTAATTTTCATTTAAAAAAATATATATATTAAAACAAACCTAATTGAAAAAAAATACTGGTCCATTTTCCCACCATTTTGTTTGTGCTATTAAGTTTTATAATTTGGATACAAAACCAGAAGCATTTAAAATCATAGAAAATGTGTTCAATTAAGTTTTGAGGAGAGGTGGAGGTTGTGCATTGAAAGTAACTGTAATGAATGGCAGATCGCTGAGATCTGGAACTCTGGGACCTGGTGGAGTGTGTCAATGATTGCCTTCTGGACATCTGTCAAGTCAGCAGTCTTCCCCATGATTGTGAAGCCTACTTAAACGGACTTGGGGACCTTTTTAAATGCTTAAGAAGCCTTTGCAGATGTTTTTTGTTAATTATTTTAATTTATTGAGATAATGACTTTTGTGTTTTTGTTGGCTATAAGCCATTATCATCAACATTAACAGAAATAAACAATTGCAATAGATCACCCTGTTTGTAATGACTATGAGTAGCACTTTTTGTATTGAACAACTAAAATAAATTAACTTTTTGATGATATTCTAATTTAGTGAGATGCATCTGTATGTCCATATTTATAAATGTTTAAAAATGTGAAATATTCAATGCACATAAAATTTCTTTTTAATCGCTTATTGCATGAAAGATATTAGTAACTGTAGATATTTTTAATTCTATCTCTGCATTTTTCGGACTATAAAAGACGCACTTTACCATAAGACGCACCCCAGTTGTAGACAATAGAAAATATGAAAAACATTTTTTCTGCAAATTAAATCTTCCCTGATGTAAAGTGGAGGAGTGAATATCACTAATTGTAATGCACTGGGGTGGAAAAGAGAAGTAATAAATCTATTGTTAGTGTTTCTCTGCACCATGTGATATATTTACATATAGCATCACAACACGGATATTAATGAGTACTCTGCAGCGCACATATATGCACAAAACACTGCTGGACACTGCTACAACTGTTCATTTACATTCACACAGCTTTATTTATTTATATTATGCTTTGCTTATATAGCGACATAAAATTCTGGAGCGCTATACAGACATTATCATTGCTGTCCCCATTGGGGCTCACAATCTAAATTCCATATAAGTATATCTTTGAAGGGTGGGAGAAAACTGGAGTACCAGGAGAAACCCCATGTAAACATGGGGAAAACACAAATCTGCCACATACACACATTTACATACACACAGCTCTACTACATATACACATTTGAATACACAAACTGTATATACATTAGCCCATTTTGAAGTTCCTTCCAGGTCATGTGAAAGGTCCTAGAGCTAGTCAGGAGGAAAATTCTTCAGCTGATCACTCAGGATGTGCAGCCTTTGTGCAGGTCCCGGTATCTTTCTCTCCTGCTGTGCACCGATAACATAGATCAGTGTGGGGCAGGAGAAGAGAACAGTTCTCTCAGTGATCGGGAAGGACACAGTCTCAGCATTCTCCTCCATCATAGGAAGCTGCCTCCACATTATAAGAGGCACTCACTTAATAGCAAGAGTTTTTCGTGTTAAAAGTGCGTCTAAAGTAATTTCCCTTTCTTGTTTAATTATACAACTGTCTGTTATATGTTTTTTGTACAATTTGTCAATAAAATATATAGTTTCTACCTGTGTGCAATATTTTTGATGTTTAACAAAATATGTTTTCTAGTAATTCATTTTTCATATTCCAGGTAAGATAATGGCTTCTCCCCGTGTGGAATTTTAGCTGTTTAAGAAAATAGCATTACTGTTCAAAACATTTCCCACATTCTTAATATGAACATTGTTTCTACCCTGTATGAATTATCTGGTGCTTGACAAGACTTGATTTATGTGCCCAACATTTCCCACATTCTGAACATGAAAAAGGCTTCTCCCCTGTGTGAGTTCTCTGGTGACTAACAAGCGATGATTTCTGTACAAAACATTTTCCACATTCTGAACATGAAAATGGCTTCTCCCCGGTGTGAGTTCTCTGGTGAATAAGAACATCTGCTTTCTGTGCAAAACATTTCCCACATTCTGAACATAAATATGGCTTCTCCCCTGTGTGACTTCTCTGGTGTCTACAAAGGTTTGATTTCTGTGCAAAACATTTTCCACATTCTGAACAAGAAAAAGGCTTTTCCACTTTGTGAATTCTTTGATGTGCAGCAAGATATTGTTTATGTCCAAAACATTTCCCACATTCTGAACATGGATATGGCTTCTCACCCGTATGAATTCTCCCATGCCTAACAAGATCTGTTCTCCGCTTAAAATATCTCCCACACTTGGAGCAAGTAAATCCCTTCTCTGTGTGAATGTTTTCATGTGCAACAAAAGATGTTTTTAGGGGAAAACTATTTCCACATTCTGAATGTGTAATTGGCTTCTTTGCTTTAAGAGCAGTTTGTTTTTCAATGCCTCCTTCATGACTTTTAATTTTCTTAGCAGTCTGTAATGAATCAGAAGTTAAGACCTGTTTCATAGGATCAGATGATAGATCTTTGCTGTAAAGGGATGATGGTATATATGAAGTAATGGCACTCACTTCAATTGTATCTTGTGTGATCTCAAGGTCATCTGATATAATAACTGAAGATGTCAACTGTCCTTCTGATCTTCTGGTACAGTCATCTGCCAAGAATTACACCAGTTATTATTTTTAAATAAAATATTCTTGAATTTTATATTTATGAACAGTTCTACTCAAAATGTCAATAGAAATGCGAAGTTAAGTAGTAAAATTGAACAGTCTAGTTGAAGACCTCATAATATAAACCAGTGGAGTGTGGTGTTCAACTGTTAGTTCATCCTACCTCCAAAATATTGAAATAAAAAGCCACCAAAAATTGTTATGTAGGCGAAAAGGTTACCAATACAAACTTTTACTCATCCTACAAAAATCAAGCACCCACTCAGGTGTCAAAATAGTCACTAGTCCTATAAATTAATTCACTGATGGTTATAATTTACTGGTGGTTATAATTTACAAAATTGAGTCAGTTTATGTGGTTTTCTACTGCTCTGGTCTTCTGCCATTCTGCAACATTGGGGTATCTGCAAATGATGTGTCACATCTCCTCTGGGATCTGCTCCTGTGATGTCTGCTTCTATCACCAGATGCCACAATCAATCATTCTGCAGGCGGTGCTGGTGATTGAGGAGACATTGGTACCAGAAGCTCTGGGCGGCGCATGCTCTGTCCCGCCACTAAGAATAGGGTGTCCGGTACCAGCACTACCATCCAGTCTGGCAGTATGGTTGTATGTGCAGTTCAGCTGGAATAATCATTTCCCTCCTTTGGGAAATTGGAAAACACCACACCCTACTAAAGCTTGAAGCATATTGCTAGAAGCTGTAAGATACAACCTTGTTCTCCACTGGTTCAGTCCTCTGTGCTCAACTCCTGGCTTGTGTATTTGAATCTGTTGTGATCCTTACCTGTTTACTGACTACACTTGTGTCTTCTGATTTTGTATTTTCTCTGCCCTCCTGGTTCTATCTAAAATCTAGGCGACTCAATGTAATTTCAAAAGTGATTTGTTACCCAAAGACTAGCTTTTGTAAATTGAATTGAACATGTAAAAACTTGTTGCTAAACTTGTAATCCTTCTATCAGCAGAAAAAAAAACTAAAAAGGATATTGAAAAAAAACAATGGGATGTTGGTAAAATTCTGTCAACCTGAAGTAGAAATATGGTAAATGTTATTCATTAACTATTTTGCGTGGTATTATGTGATTAAGGAGCATACAAATTTAAAGTTTGAAAACACCTGAAATTTGCCAAATAAACGCAAAATATATATCAAACTAAAATTACCAGAAACAAAATACAATGTGTCACAGAACAAAATATTTCAGAATCCATGGAATCAAAAGAAGCATCCAAAGTTGTCATCATATAAAATGACACGTCATATTTGAAAAATGAGGACTGGTTAGGAACAAAAAACTGGCTGCGGGGAGTGGATGAATGTATTTTGGGCACTAACTACTGTAGTCAGAAACTGTGACTATAGACAATAACACATCTACTGAAATGATTAAACTCAACAGTCTTCATCAGTAAAAAAATCATTAAGTAGAGGTGAAACCTCTCTGGAGTAATTATTAGTGATGAGCGAGCGTGCTCGGCACTGCTTAATACTCATTCGAGCTCCAGGGTGCTCGGGCACACTCGTTACTCTGCTGAGTATTGTGTGGTGCTCAAGAACATACTTGAGTCCCTGCCCCGCATGTTTTGCAGAGGTTTTTCAGCCACTAAACACGCGGGTATGGACTGCCACTCATGGTAATGCCGTAGCAATGTTGGCTATTAACATTACTGTGAATGGTAAAACAAAAGAAGAAAACGCCAGCTCACCTGCTGCAGTTATATGATGTGGGAGCATGGAAATGTATCTTTTACAGACGTAGAAAAACTCAGAAAAGTTGGAGAATCCAGCTCTGGTTTAAAAGTAAAATTATTGAAAAATATTAAAAATGCCAACTCCATGATGGTGATACAGCAAAACATGGTTAAATGTGAACAGGCATGTTATAGCTATGCGTTACAGACGCACTCCAGCATCCTTTGGCAAAGCTAATGATTCCAGAAAAATAGAGCTCTATAAGCTCTGACTATTTTAAAAACAGATGGACAAGATAATCACGTGACACTTAGCACATGCAGCCCAGGCACGTCAGCATAATGAGTGTGAAATGCATACTCAAAGTTATATGCAGTATAAAAACAATAAACAAAAGCTACTGAAAACAATGGAAATATACATACAGTGGCATGTAAAAGTTTGGGCACCCCTGGTCAAAATTGCTGTGATTGTTAACAGTTAAGCAAGTTGAAGATGAAATGATCTCTAAAAGGTCTAAAATTAAAGATGACATATATATATATATATATATATATATATATATATATATAAACAACTGAAAATATGTCTTATATTCTAGATTCTTCAAAGTAGCCACCTTTTGCTTTGATGACTGCTTTGCACATTCTTGGTATTCTCTTGATGAGCTTCAAGAGGTAGTCACCGGAAATGGTCTTCCAACAATCTTGAAGGAGTTCCCAGAGATGTTTAGCACTTGTTGGCCCTTTTGCCTTCACTCTGCAGTCCAGCTCACCCCAAACCATCTCGATTGGGTTCAGGTCTGGTGACTGTGGAGGCCAGGTCATCTGGCGTAGCACCCCATCACTCTCATTGGAGAATAGCATGCTATTGCTCCTTGGAGAATAGCATGCCACTGCAAGATGCTGTGGTAGCCATGCTGGTTCAGTATGCCTTCAATTTTGAATAAATCCCCAACAGTGTCACCAGCAAAGCACCCCCACACCATCACACCTCCTCCTCCATGCTTCACAGTGGGAACCAGGCATGTAGAGTCCATCCGTTCACCTTTTCTGCGTTGCACAAAGACACGGTGGTTGGAACCAAAGATCTCAAATTTGGACTCATCAGACCAAAGCACAGATTTCCACTGGTCTAATGTCCATTCCTTGTGTTCTTTAGCCCAAACAAGTCTCTTCTGCTTGTTGCCTGTCCTTAGCGGTGGTTTCCTAGCAGCTATTTTACCATGAAGGCCTGCTGCACAAAGTCTCTTCTTAACAGTTGTTGTAGAGATGTGTCTGCTGCTAGAACTCTGTGTGGCATTGACCTGGTCTCTAATCTGAGCTGCTGTTAACCTGTGATTTCTGAGGCTGGTGACTCGGATAAACTTATCCTCAGAAGCAGAGGTGACTCTTGGTCTTCCTTTCCTGGGGCGGTCCTCATGTGAGACAGTTTCTTTGTAGCGCTTGATGGTTTTTGCAACTGCACTTGGGGACACTTTCAAAGTTTGCCCAATTTTTCAGACTGACTGACCTTCATTTCTTAAAGTAATGATGGCCACTCGTTTTTCTTTACTTATCTGATTTTTTCTTTCCATAATACAAATTCTAACAGTCTATTCAGTAGGACTATCAGCTGTGTATCCACCTGACTTCTGCACAACACAACTGATGGTCCCAACCCCATTTATAAGGCAAGAAATCCCACTTATTAAACCTGACAGGGCACACCTGTGAAGTGAAAACCATTTCCGGTGACTACCTCTTGAAGCAGTCATCAAAGCAAAAGGTGGCTACTTTGAAGAACCTAGAATAGAAGACATATTTTCAGTTGTTTCACACTTTTTTGTTAAGTATATAATTCCACATGTGTTAACTCATAGTTTTGATGCCTTCAGTGTGAATGTACAATTTTCATAGTCATGAATATACAGAAAAATCTTTAAATGAGACGGTGTGTCCAAACTGTATATATATATGTGTGTATATACATATATATATATATAAATATATATACACACACATATACACACAGTATATACACACATACATACACACACCGTATTTTTCGGACTATAAGATGCATCTAGGTTTTAAAGGAGGAAAATCTAAAAAAAAATGTAAGCAAAAAATGTGGTCATGATGCACTGCTATGGGTGAGGGGGTCTGCTGCTGACATTTGTATTGGGGTAATGTCCTCTGATTCTGCTAACATTCTTCATCCTGGTATGTATGGCCCCTCCTTCCTGGTATACGTGGCCCTCATCCCCATCCTGGTATGCATGGCATCCCAATCCCCCATCCTGGCATGCGTGACACCCCTTGATTCCCCATCCTGGCATGCGTGGCACCCCTAGATCCCCCATCCTGGCATGCATGGCACCCCTTGATCCTCCATCCTGATATGCATGGCACCCCTTGATTCTGATATGCTCCGCACCCCTTGATCCTGAAATGTATGGCACCCCTTGATTCCCCATCCTGGAATGCATGGCACCCCTTGATCCTCCATCCTGGTATTCATGACACCCCTTGATCCCCCATCCTGGTATGCATGGCACCCCTTGATCCCCCATCCTGCTATGCATGGCACCCCTTGATCCCCCATCCTGCTATGCATGGCACCCCTTGATCCCCCATCACGCTGCCCACAAAAAAATAAACAATTATGCTCACCTGGTCTCTCTCTACTCCAGCGCTGTGTCCTGCTCTGCTGCTGACACTCTCACTGTGTGAGCCGCGCATGGCAGGGCGTGCATGGATCCCTAACACAGTGAAGTGCTGTGCCAGAATAGTCACTGCTCCCCACGCCGGGACTGTGTGCGTGGGGAGCAGTGACCATTCACTTTCTTCAATATCGCACACACTGTACCCGCAACGCGGCTCCTGCAGCGCTCGGCGGTCAGTGTGCCTGCTATTAAAGACTATGAATATTCACTACAACCCATGGGAGTGGGTTGTAGCGAATATTCATGAGGTTTAATAGCAGGCACACTGACTGCAGAGCGCAGCAGGAGCTGCGTTGCGGGTACAATGTGAGCGCCATTAAGGAAAATGAATATTCCCTGCTCCCCTCGCCCATGGGCGTGGGGAGCAGGGAATATTCATTTTCTTTAGCAGTGGGCACAGCATAGGCTGCAGCAGGCAGCTGCTGCCTCCTGTGCCCCGCTCATTGTGGCCAAAGAGTTCTATTTTAACCCCCATTGGTCCACGGGACTTACAAAGGAAATGTGTCATCTTTAACTTTAGCCCCTTTTTCAGATCATTTCATCTTCAGCTTGCTTACCTGTTCACAATTAAGGTCATTTTGATCATGTGTGCCCAAACTTTTACATGCCACTGTATAACAGCCTGTCTTGAATTAATAGTGTAGCATAATTTCCTTATGCATGTTGAGACCATCTGGGATGCGAGTATCAAAGTTATACAGGTGCTTCTCACAAAATTAGAATATCCTCAAATATTTAATTTATTTCAGCTCTTCAATACAAAAAAGTGAAAGTCATATATTACCGGATATACTCAAGCATACGCCGAGTTTTTTGTGCTGAAAAAGCCCCCCTCGGCTTATACTACATAGAAATACCAGTGGTGGTTAGCGGTGTGTGGGGGGTTGCGACGGCAGAGGAGCGGGGCACACGCAGTAGCTGTCTGCTGCAGCTATCACGTGTGCCCGCTGCTAAAGGGGAATGAATATTCACTCTACTCCACTCCCATGCGCTGAGCCGCAGCTCCTGCTGACAGTGCCTGCTACCAAAGAGAATGCATATTCACTCTTCTCCACATAGTTCCACATAGTTCCGGCATGGAGAGGAGTGAATATGCTGGCAGCTCACATCAGCGTCTGAGGGAGCAGGTCAGTGACGCCATGCGCTGCTCAGATGCTGACATGAAATGCTGCAGCAGAACAGGATGCAGCGCTGGAGCAGAAGTGATGAAGGAAGGTGAAAATAAGTGTTTAATTTTTTTATGTGTACAGCGATGGGGCCACGCATACCAGGATTGGGGATGAGAGGTGCCATACATACCAGGATTGGGGATGATTAGGCCATTCATACCAGGATACCAGGATTGGAGATGAGGGTGCCATACATACCAGGATTGGAGCTGAGGGTGCCATACATACCAGGATTGGAGCTGAGAGTGCCATACCTCCAGGATTGGGGATGAGGGTGCCATACATACCAAGACTGGGGATGAGGCGGCCATACATACCAAGATTGGAGATGAGGGTGCCATACATACCAGGATTGGAGATGAGGGTGCCATACCTCCAGGATAGGGGGATGAGGGTGCCATGTATACCAGGATTTGGGGATGAGGGAGCAATGCGTACCAGGATGGTGAAATTTACCAGTAGCTGCTGCATTTCCCACCCTAGGCTTTTAAATCGAGTCAATACGTTTTCCCAGTTTTTTGCAGTAAAATTAGGTACCTCGGCTTATATTTGGATCAGCTTATACTCGAGTATATACTGTGTATAGAGTCATTACAAACAGAGTGATCTAGTTCAAGTGTTTATTTCTGTTAATGTTTATGATTATGGATTACAGCCAATGAAAACACAAAAGTCACTATCTCAGTAAATTAGAATACTTTATAAACACCAGCTTGAAAAATGTTTTTAAAATCCAAAATGTTGGCCTACTGAAATGTATATTCATTAAATGCACTCAATACTTGGTAGGGGTTCCTTTTGCATCAATTACTGCATCAATACGGCGTGGCAAGGAGTCGATCAGCCTGTGGCACTGCTGCGGTGTTATGGAAGCCCAGGTTGCTTTGATAGCAGCCTTCAGCTCGTCTGCATTGTTGGATCTGGTGCCTCATCTTCCTCTTGACAATACCCCATAGATTCTCTATGGGGTTAAGGTCAGGCGAGTTTGCTGGCCAATCAAGCACCGTGATACTGTAGTTTTTAAACCAGGTATTGGTACTTTTGAGAGTGTGGACAGGTGCCAAGTCCTGCTGGAGAATGAAATATCCATCTCCAAAAAGCTTGTCGGCAGAGGGAAGCATGAAGTGCTCTAAAATTTCCTGGCAGATCACTGTGCTGACTTTGGTCTTGGTAAAACACAGTGGACCTACACCAGCAGATGACATGGCTCCCCAAACCATCACTGATTGTGGAAACTTCACACTAGACCTCAAGCAGCTTGGATTGTGTGCCTCTCCACTCTTCCTCCAGACTCTGGGACCTTGATTTCCCAAGGAAATGCAACTTTTACTTTGATCTGAAAATAACACCTTGGGTGACTGAGCAACAGTCCAGGTCTTTTTCTCCTTGGCCCAGGTAAGACGCTTCTAGCGTTATCTATTGGTCATGAGTGGCTTGACACAAGGAATGCGACACTTGTAGCCCATGTCCTGGATATGTCTGTGTGTGGTGGCTCTTGAATAAATGACTTATGATTGTGGAGCCTACTGAAACAGACTAAGGGACCTTTTTAAAAGCATAGGAAGCTTTTGCAGGTGTTTTTTGTTAATTATTCTAAGATTCTGAGATAATGACTTTTGTGTTTTCATTGGCTGTAATCCATAGTCATCCACATTAACAGAAATAAACACTTGAAATAGATCACTCTGTTGATGATGACTCTATATAATATATGAGTTTCACTTTTTGTATTGAAGAACTGAAATAAATTAAGAAGTACCTGTATATCCAAAAGGCCTCTCTGGTGAATAAGCGTCTCCTATGATCATCTCGCCTTCTAGACCATTTAACTCTCTCTACCAAAAACCTGAAGTATGAAATGTGAAACCGCACGGTTAGTATTGGTGATAGTGACTGTATCAGCTAATACAGGTAATTTGTGTGATGTACAACCCACGCACATCTTGTGACATAATCAACAATTAATAACATAAATAGCATCCTGGGTGTTACAGTTGATGTAATCTTTACCCCTTCACCCAAAGCCTGTTTTCACCTTCATGACCAGGCCAAATGTGTACTTTTTTTTTCCCCCTATAAAAATATTTACTTATGGGTACAATATATTTTTATTTTTTTCAAAGTTTGTAACGTGTAAGTGCTTAATTCTAAAGATTACTCTTATTTATTATCCTCCTTTCGTCCCATAGGATATTATCTCCATGTGGAACCTACCACTACAATACTAAGAAGCACGACGCACTTTACTTAGGATCATCAGGATTTGCCCATAACTCAATTTATCCTTTGTTTTTATCAAGCTGAGTCCCTCCTAATTTTTGGAAGCCCTTGCACTTAGCGTATAGGCTTTATGAGTATAGGAGTCCCACTACCTAACAATTTTAACAGAATGTGTATGAGGCCCTCCATTATGCTTAATACAGGGTGTATGGGAGTCCCTCTAAATAGGGAAAAGAAAATATGTAACCCTGAAAAGCACTATTGTTTTTAGGTTGCAGCAGCAGTAATTAGTACATAGGCTTTACCAGTATAGGAGTCCCGCTCTTTACGTATGGGAAAAAATCTGATAAATCTCATGCACACGATTCCTTTGTGTTCCTGACTGAAATGGAAAACTGCTGTGTGTTGTGAAAGAAGCAGCATGTAAATTCTTTCAGCGGGTTTTTCATCATTGAAAGCAATGAGAAAGTGTAAAAATGATACATGTGAAAATAGCCTAAGGGGTGGAAGAGGCATTTTTTTTTTGTCTTTTTAATTTTGCCTTATATACAAGTCATTATACAGGAAAGAATGTTTCCTTACATTTTTTCCTGTAAAATCCATTTTATCTTCGGTTTTATTGTCAGTCCGTAATAGTGGAGTAATACTCCGACAACATTGTTCCCAGCAGCGACCTGGGAGTCAGAGATGCATCCAGGCATCTTCCTCATGCTGTTTCCATCCATTTCAGCAATTTTCCTGCCCTCATCCCAGCCCTTCTGTTAGGGTCTGCCAGAAAAATGCTCGAATTTCCCATTAACTTCCATTATACTCGTTACTCAAATTCAGCCCATCCAAGCGTCCGACCTGCTCGATTATAGGGGCCAATATTTTCTGTCAGATGAGTTTTTTGAAGAAATATTATACATTTAAAGAGAACTTTTTATAAGAGCGCAGAGCTGAGGGGTCTTAAATTTAGATCTCGGGCATTTGGCATAGGCAATGGAAACCTTTGTTTAACCCATTCACCCCCTCCCCTCCCCCAGCCTGTTTTCACCTTCCTGACCATGACTGTTTTTTTCAATTCTGACCAGTGTCACTTTATGAGTTTTATGAGGTTGTAAGTCGGGAATGCTTCAACATCTCCCAGTGATTCTGAGACTTTTTTCATGATGTGTTCTAGTTCATTTTACTTTGTATGTAAATTTTGGTCAATATGATTTGCATTTATTTATGAAAATATCGAAAATAAAAATGTTTACCCATAGATCAGAGGTTGCGAACCCCTCCTATAGCGTAGGGGTACGTCAAAGGTTGTGAAAGGGTCAAATACTACCAAGGAGCGGAGGCTAATATAAGTGAAGCATGCAATCAAACATATACAAAATGAACATGAAAAAAAAGGAGACAAAGAATAAAGAAACATGTTACATTTCCAATAAGAATGCATGCTCAGGGGGAGAACTACAACACTAGACCAGAGTTGCACTCATTTACGGTGGACCATTGGAGCAACTTGGAGTTCTGGCCAGAAGAGCAGAGAAGGTATTAGTGCTCCACATTACAGGAGAGATTGTGCAGGAATCTGAATTCCTTAGTATTGAAAACATAATGGAAATAATGACATGGAGTAATGCTATGAAACCAGGGCTTGAGCCATGCCAAAAGATGTCCTGCAGGCGTGAATAAATGTATATTACAGCCATCAGACGCGCACAGCTTAGAGATGCAGCTTGGTCCTCTCTTCAAATTTAATGTTGTCAATCATAAAAGTGAAGTTTGGCCACAAAGACTCGACCTGGTCGTGTAGGGACCATATGAGCAAATTCAGCAGCACAGAAGAAAAGGAAGATTCATCCAGTAAGATATCAGGATTCTAGGAAGGTAACAGCATCATTACCCTCCGCTTTCTCTTAGAGACCATCATAATCTTTCTTGGAATGATTTTCTAACTTGGCAGCACATTCTGGTACGCTGCCATTTGACTTTGTAATTTACAGATCTGGGCAGGAAAGGGTCAGCATCTTCTGATTCCAGGAGGTAGGTGGATCCTCCAGGTTGTAAGCTCTATAGAAGAAGGGGTTTCAATGCCCAAAGTAATTGGAAAAAATTTGAGTGGAGGAACATGCAGGGGTCTAAGGACAGAATGGTGATCACATCATTGTGATATGTCCGGACTACATTGAGGATAAAGCAGTGTCAGCCAGTGATTGAGAAGAATCTGTAACTTTTCTACATTTAGTGGTTACTACTCACCTGGGTAGTCATATGTAGGAATCTCCTCTTTACACCGCTCATCACCCCTCACATATGTCTCTGTAGTATTAATATGGGTCAGATCTTCACCCTGAAACAAAATAGTGTAAAAGTCACAGACAGATGGAGAAGGAAGGGTGCACCACTAATCAAAGAAGATAAAACAGGGTGCTACATCATGCAAAGAGTAAGTATGCATAAGAACAAGAGAAAAAAAAAAAGACACTACGTAAAGATGTGCACACCAACCAATGGTACATAAAGCATCCGAAAGCAACAATAAACCATTTAGTATACAGCGACCACTAAGAACCAATGTTATGAGGAGTAATATCCCCAAACAACAGATGTGGCCTGGACATATAGAGACCTAAAAAATGGTGTGTATATCCTCTTGATATAGAGAGCAAGATAATTTAGCCCAATATAGACATTATGACAGTCCTTCAATTGATGCATATAACATCCAGCTAGTACATCCTATAAATTTCATGTGCAGACAGAGTTAAATGATAAATATGACAAATAATATCCATGAAGATCCAGCTAATGCATACTATAAATGCAGAAAATATCAGGTGATGGATAGAGCAATCCATTGAAATGACCAATAATCAAAAAGCATTTGTACAAATAAGTATAATCACCAGATACTGCAGAATGTAAGTGGCTCAGAGATGAAGTATATAAAGAACTAAGAAGTATCAAGAAGTCAATGGATAAAGATGGAATGACAGCGAAAGCACTGATAGGTATCAATAGCAAAAGTGGAAGGAATCAGAGTATACCTGCTGGCATCTATACAAGAGGTGCTGTAAGAAAGAGGGGCCATTTTTTAGGTCTTTATATGTTAAGGCCACATCTATTGTCTGAGGATATTACTCCTTAGGGATAGCTGTATACTAAATGGGTTTATTGTTGCTTTTGGATGCTTTATGTACCATTGGTTGGCTTTAAATGTTTTTAATGTTGTGTCTAGCTGTTCAATAAACTTACCGTATATTATATGATATCAGGTGTGCACATATTTATGTAGTGTCTTTTTTTCTCTTGTTGTTAGACAGATGGAGAAGTCACATCTATGATCAGCGCTAATCCTGCCATCTCCACCGTTCTCATTACACAAGTACAAAACATATAATACTGGTGGATAAAAGAAGACTGAGCACAAGACCTTCACAGCCATCTACACATCATAGGGGAGATCTCATGACACCTTCTCTCCATCTACCTGATGATCCTGAGGAACATTGGGATGTTCTTGCTTACAGTCCTGTGGGAGACAAGGACCGGGACATCTCTCTGGTGTTGCCCTCTTACTGGATAGATCTAGAGAAAACAAATACAGAAACTGAATTCATTCTTTACATACAGATAATTATAGGCCGTGTGTATTTAGTGCGGTTTATTACCTGGTGATGTGAGGGGCTGGGGAACCTCCATCATGACATCCTTGTACAGATCTTTGTGTCCTTCTAAATACTTCCACTCCTCCATAGAGAAATAGACGGCGACATCCTGACACCTTATAGGAACCTGACACATACAATGATACAGTCATCCCCCAATCCCTTCATAGAGTTACTGTATAATGTCCCAGCATTCCCAGCAGTGTTACCTCTCCAGTCAGCAGCTCAATCATCTTGTAGGTAAGTTCTAGGATCTTCTGGTCATTGATGTCCTCATGCATCAGGGGGTGAGGTGGAGGCCTCGTGATTGGGCTCAGGGGTCTTCCCCATCCCTTAGACACAGGGGCCTGACAGCGCTCACTAGGGGTCTTCACTACTATGTAATCCTGGTTATGGAGAGACACATTAATAAAACTCACTTCGGACATTTCCAGAGTCCTCACCTCTCCAGTTCTGTACATCTGTTATTCCCATAGATAAGAATGATGTAATGTGACGTCATCAGAATCTCTCACCTCTCCAGTAAGCCGGAAGAGGATCTCTAGGGTGAGGTGTAATATCCTCTCTGCCTTTTTTTTCTTGCCCATATCCAGCCTTGATGGGTAAATCAGAAAAATTGTCTAAATATAGAAGATTTCCACTGGGAAGATCAGATATTGTAGGGACCTGAATGTGAAGAAGATGAGACCAATGTAGCATCATAAAGAATCCCATGTAATAATACAATTACTGGAGATAATAATGGGAAACTTATGAGGAGATATAATTTGTAGATGTTCTATTCTCTTATCACGTACGGAGTGGAACATAAGTTGAATTGATGACCAAGTCATCTCCCCATGCTCCCAGTCACTAGCTATGATGGTCATTGCTTTGGCAACTAATTGGCCATAGGTATCTCAAGTTTGTTGGGACTGACCAGGAAATACAGAGACTGGTGGAGGACTCAAGCAGTGGTGGCACAGGAGTAGTATGGAATCACTTTTGTGTTACTATTTACTTACTTGTGCGATTCGCGCATGTGCCCTGGGCCACAGATAAAGTCAGGATGTCTAAAACAGCGCCCCATATTGGTACATGCACAGTACGAGTCCATTGATGCTGTGACAGCGGGGCGTACGCTCGGCAACAGTCAGTTACCTGAAGGAGGCGCCTGCGCGGTGTAGCAAAGGATAAGATATTACTACAGTTTTAAAAAAATGCCACAACGGGAACCAATCACTGTCACAGCAGGTGCGATATTAACACATATAAGGGAAAACATATAATGCAAAAGATTCATATAAGTTACTGCAGATATTTAAATATCTTATTAAGAGCTAAAATATATATAATCAGAATCAATATATATAGTTGCAATCTCTCTGGAAAAGCTCAAAATAGGCAGATTAGTATAATGTAGATACATATATCAGTCAGTGCAATATTGGACGCATGAGTGTGTGGAATAATAACTGGGGTTCACAGAACAGTAGATATCACCTGTGGTGTACACCATGATAAGAGGTGTCTAGCAATGTAAAACTTGGCTCTCTTGTATGGAGCCAGAAGTAGTGTAACCGGCTTACAGTAGAAATTCCCATATACTGATCCTAAATAAAACCACCAAGGTCATCTGTTCATTCAATCCCGTGGGTGCGAGAGAGTCCAAATGGATAATCCATTGACATTCTTTCGGAGGATTAGTTTATTCCAATCTCCTTTTCTGACATTTTGTCTGACAACCTCTAAAATACAAAAGGAGATAGCTTTTGTTGTCACCCTGATGGTACGCTCTAATTTGTCTAGTAATGGGGTACCCCTTTTATATCCGATGTCTCTGACGTGTTCACTGATGCGTCTTCTAAATTCCCTTTTTTTTTAAATCAGATACTTTTTATTAAAAGACTTTTTTAACATTACACATAAACAACATTGAGGTATCACCCAACTGGCAATGCCCTTCAAAACCCACCCATCCCCCTCCCCCCGCTCATTACACCCCCAAAAACCATATGGCAAAGACACATTTTTTTACAGACCGCATATTATCATATAGCTTATCTAACTGTTAAAGCATTGATAAGTTGATCCATGGATACAGAGCATAATATCTGATAGTCAGTGATTATTTAAGTAGAACCTGGGAGACCACAACATTTCAAACTCAATTGATATTTAAAATGGACATAATATGGTAACCATGAAGCATGCTCCATTTACCCCAAATTTTATCAAATTTACGTATAGCTTTCCGCTTTTTGTACACTCCCTCTTCTAATCTTAATAAAAGATGCATTCTATCCAAGAATTCCTGGAACCTGAGAGGGGAGGGATCCAGCCAATGTGCGGCTATAAGCTTTCTGACCTGGTATAGATTTCTCTTAACGGCTATTATTTCATCCCCTTCACATCCTATTATTTCTACATGGCCCAATACACACACTTTAGGATATAAGGGTAGATTACACTCAAACACAATATTAATGTACTGCACACACTCATTCCAGAATACAGCGACCCTCCTACATGTCCACATCATATGCATAAGATCTGCTCCTTCCTCTCCACATTTTGGACACACACTGTCATTCCTTGCCCCAATGCGCTGTAGAAATTTGGGAGTTCTATATACCCTATGCAATAAGTACAACTGTGAGAGTCTATGTGCCTCACATGTAGATAGTATCGGAACGCTCCCCACCACATCTTCCCATTCTTCCGAGGTTATAGTACCAATGTCACTTTCCCACCTCTCCTTAACATTTAAAGGTCTGTTCCACTGAAATTGCTGCATAAGTATCCCGTAGATTCTGGAAATCAATCCCTTCCCACCTCTATTGCATAATAATGTGTTAAACCGTAGATGATGTTGAATTTTACTCTGCATATGTCGCGGCTGTACAAACCATGCATGCCTCATTTGGAGATAAAAGTAGAAACTAGTTTGTGGAATACAGTATTCTTCTTTCAGCTGTTGGAACGATTTAAATATTTCCCCCTCTAATATTTGCGCCACATTAGTTATTCCAAATTTTTCCCATATTCCGAATCCGTTCAATTTATGGATCTCTGTAAGGCTCGCATTATGCCACAATGGAGTAAACCCTTCTATTCCCAACAACAGTTTGATTTTCTGCCATGTTTTCCCCATAAGTGCTAGGGTCGGAAGATGCCTCCTAGCATCCCACCCGAGATTCCCGTTTCTAGAAAGGAGGTAATTGGCAAATTGTGTGTGAATAGACATATCAGTTTATCTAGGTTCCCCTGGATTAACCAGAGTTGTTGAGTCTGAGAGGCTAGAAAATATATCCATGGATTAGGTGCGGCTAGTCCCCCCTGATCTTTGGGCCTTTGAAGTGTATCCAAGCTGATTCTGGCCACCCCTTTTTTCCAGATCAATTCCCGAAATAGTGCTTGAAATTTATCAAATATTCTCATGGGGATCCAGACCGGTGAATTATGAAGGATATATAATAATTGGGGCATTAACACCATTTTAAGTAGTTAGTTCGACGTACTACTGATAGGGGGAGTTTGCTCCAAGTATTGGCCTTTTGTTGAAATCTGGTAAGCAGTTCAAGTAAGTTTAAAGGAATGTAATCTCCGATAGATGTGGTCACTCTAACTCCGAGATATTTAAATTCTCGCACAATCTTCAAGCAAGTATTCCCTGCCCTAGTATTCAGAGACAAACTATCCACCGGCATAAGAACTGATTTATCCCAATTAATCCGTAGGCCAGAATGATCTCAAAACTCCCTTATTAAATTCATAGCCGTCGTCAGAGATTGCTCCGTGTCGCCCAAAAACAGCAGGAGGTGGTTGGTGTATAGGGCCGCCCGCTCCTCACGTGTTTTGTAGCTTAACCCCTGTATTTCGCTGCTGGAGCGAAGCTTAAAAGCCAACGGCTCCATAGCCAGGGCAAACAGTAAGGGAGACAACGGGCAGCCCTGACGCGTGCCTCTGACCATTTCAATTCGACCAGAAAGATTGCCATTAATTCGAATCCGAGCTACCGGATTGTTATACAGAAGCCGCAGCCAGGCCCAAAATCCAGTACCAAACCCCATCCTTCTCAAAACAGCCCATAAATACTCCCATTCAACACTATCAAACGCCTTAGCGGCATCAAGTGATAGCACTGCCCTACCACCCGCATTTTGTGACTGCATTTGCAGATTAAGAAAAAGCCGACTCAAGTTAATTGCCGTTGACTTGGCCGGTACAAACCCAGTCTTGTCTTCTGCAACCAAATGTGTGATAACCGCCACCAGTCTGGTAACCAAGACCTTAGCTTAAATTTTTACATCTACCGAGAGTAAGGATATTGGCCTATATAATTCAGGGTTTAATGCATCCTTTCCCGGGATTGACAAAAGAACTATGCTAGCCTCCCTCATTGAAGTCGGCAACCCCCCCTCCCTCGCCCCCTTAAACACTTCCAGTAACCTAGGAAGCAAAACCCCCCCAGCCTCCTTATAAACTTCCATGGGAATCCCATCAGTACCAGGGGCTTTGTTATTTTGAAAATCTTTTTAAGCTTCCTGCATCTCTTCCAGCGTAATTGGTGCATCTAGTTGCTCTCTCTTGCCATCTGTCAGACATGGTATTTGCATATCATGAAGCTATAGATCTATGTCCCTTTGCGCCTTAGTCAGTTTGGAGGCGTATAATTGTCTGTAAAACTGAAAAAAATCTTCCATTATAGCCTTTGAATCAGTAATTACCACACCCTTAGTATCCCTGATAGCTGCAATCATAGGAGCCCCAGTCTGGGCCTTGGTTATCGTGGCCAGCCAGTGCCCTGCACTCTCTCTCTCCACATAAAATTGCTGTTCAAGAAAGAACCGTTTTTGCTCTGCTTCTTTCAATATATATAATATTTAGTGTAGCCTGTGCCCGTGTCCAGTGTTCCCTCTTCTCTATGCTTGGGGACCCAACATACCTCTGTTCCAATATGTTTACTTCCCTCCGCAGCTCCTGAAGATGGGCCCTGTTTTTGGATTTGATCATGGAAATTTCCTTAATCAGGATCCCCCTTAAAAAAGTCTTCATGGCTTCCCATACCGTATTTAAAGGGGCAGAGCCTATGTTGTCTTTAAAGAAATGATCCAATTTACCTGCTAAATCCATCTCTTCCCCAAATACATCCAGCCAGTAGGGGTTAAACCTACACAGTGCCCTTCTGCTTATGGTGCCAGGATCGACCCCCAAAATAACCAATAATGGTGAATGATCAGAGAACAATCTCGTGCAGTATTCTACTTTAGTAACTAGAAGGACTAGATGACTATTTCCCAGAGCCAGGTCAATTCTGGACAGAGAGGAATAGGATGGCGAGTAACACGAATACTGCTTAACATTTGGGAATCGAGCCCGCCACACATCTACCAAGCTAATTTCCTGCAAGACCCTTGCCAACGACGTCTCTTGTGCAGCCCCTCCCCCACATTACCCCTATGCTTATCAAGTGAAGGTACATATTAAAATCACTGATGACTAACAGAGGTATGGTAGCAAATTCCATTATCCACGGGAATAGCTGGCGCAAAGTTTGTATAGAGAAAGGTGGGGGAACATACAGAGCAATTAGGCAAATTCTAAGCCCAGCCATTCTGCACACTAGACATACATATCTTCCCTCCCTGTCACAAATACTTCTTTCACATTCAAAGGGTAAATTCGGATGAATCAATATACTAACCCCCCTAGAATAAGTACTATGTGTAGAATGATAGGCTGGACCCCTCCAAAGCTTGCTCTGTGCTGCAGCAGCCTCCGTACTGCAAAGCGTCTCCTCCAGACAGATTATCGAATCCCGATATTCCTTAAGATATTTAAGCACCGCAAATCTTTTGTTGTGATCTCCCATACCTCTAATATTCCAGGATACTACATTAACTTGCTTAACCATATTTTAACGATTGAAAATGAACTGTCACATGCCCCCCTCTGTGCCCACTCGTGCGTCTGACCGTCAACATTATAACATTGTACTAATACACAGTCTGTATTAATCAAAGTAGATTTTGTTCTTTTACCCCCCCATCACTCCCTCATTTAACACCCCCCCTTTATCAAATGAATTCCCACATCCGTAACATGAAGAGCCTGATATTTAGCCTCATGCAACCTAACATGCCTTAAGCACACGATGCGCCGTGACATAAGTTGCATCACAGACTCCCCCATTTTTCCCCCACGCAACGTTCCCAGAACATTCAAACGGCAGAGCGTCTTTTCTCTGTTTATACATTGTAGGTGAAACCAGCACCTTAACAACCATATGAGTATATTGGCTTGCCCGAGGTATATGTGAAAGCCAGGTTTTAAATAGAATGCAATAACTGTAACATAACAATCATAACATGTATAAACAGAGATTCATCAGGCAACAGCGGAGCATTATCCACTGGGTTTCAAAATCCCCGAATTATTATACTCCGTCAAGGATCTTCTCAAAAATGGCGTCAGCCCGCCCGGATCGGTCTCTCTTTTAAATCCAGCCACTTTGCAGCCTCCTTCGGAGAATCAAAGAAATGAGTTTCACCCAGTGCTGTGACCTGCAGCCTTGCTGGATATAACATTGCACAAGGTATTTGAAGTGCTCTCAGTCTGCGCTTGACATCTTGAAATTGGGCGCGTCTCCTTTGAACCTCTACAGAGAAGTCCGAATAGAAGGATACTCTCGCCCCCTTTATACGTAAATCATTAGTCGACCGCGCCAGTTGTAGGATTTTATCTCCATCACGAAAATGCAGCATTTTAATTAAGACTGTACGTGGCATTGCCCCAGGAGGTGGAGGTCTGGTGGGGACCCTGTGTGCCCTCTCAATGGCGAACATTTTAGAGAACTTATCTTTTCCAAAGGACTGCAGCAGCCATGTCTCAAAGAAATCCACCGCTTCTCTGCCCTCTGTTTTCTCAGGCATGTCCACAATACGCACGTTATTTTCTTCTCAGACGATTCTCAAGATCATCCGTTTTGTTGATTAAATAGTTAATAGAGTCAGTAGCTGCTTTAAGTGTTTTAATCATAGGAGTCACAGTATCTTCCAAATCCCCCACTCTGCCCTCTGCTGCAGTGAGGCGCTCCCTCATTTTCTGCATGTCATGGCGTATATGAGATATGTCCACTTTCACAGACCCTATATGTTCAGTGAGATCTGCTTTACTATGTGAGATGGCCAGCAGCACATCCTTTAAAGTAGGCTCACCATCCTCTGCCACTGAGCCAGCACCACTGGTAAACTGAGCCTCCCTGCTGGGGGGTTGTTGTTCTGGCAGCCTGTACTTTCCTTTCATGTGGCTTCTCCTGTATCTCTCTTGCTGCCCTCTCCACTTCCCCCTCTGTTACCGTGCTTTTTGATGTCTGCACAGTCCGGCCAGGTGCAGGCTCCTCAGCTCCTCCATCATGTGCATACTTGGAGAGCCGGTCCGCTACCTTCATGCGCTTCTCCTGCTGCCTTGGAGTCTCGGCCACCGCCTCAGAGGCCACGGCACCATTTTGGCCCTCGTGATGCGTTGTGCTGGCCGCCTGCCTCAGTCTAAATTCCCTTTTAGTATTACCCCCAAAGTCTAAACAGTGACATTCTTACTAAAATTTTGGTTGAGGTTCTGGATAAAAAATTAATCTCAAAGAATTAACTTGAATTCATGGCACCTAATTGTCACAATTCCCACTATTTATGTTCTCCATAAAGTTCATGAAGGGTTAGACCCACTTAGAGGACCACAAAACCTAAGATAGAAACACAATGAATATACCCAACTATAAGTAAGTAAAAAGCAAAAGTGCATATAAATAACATAGAAACACAATGAATATACCCAACTATAAGTAAGTAAAAAGCAAAAGTGCATATAAATAACATAGGATACTTAGTAAACACTCTTTTTGCTTAAATAAAAGAGTAAACCCTCCTATGCTTTAGTTTCTTGTACTCTGTGCACATAAGGTGCCCCGGATCCTGCTTGGTCATTTTTGACCTTTTTGTTTTTTTAAAAACAGAGTTTACTAAGTACCCTATGTTATTTATATGTACTTTTGCGTTTTACTTACTTATAGTGGGGGAATATGTTAATTTAGTTTCTATCTTAGGTTTTGTCTGTTTAATGGCCAGTATGAACATGTTCCTACGCTTTGCATATTTGCCAACTTATACTCCAGTTCATTTCTTTTGGTTTTGCTCCACTCGGAGGACAATCAATAGTGTCATGAGTAAATTCCATTAATTAATGCACAGGGATCTAA
Source organism: Phyllobates terribilis (assembly GCF_046119375.1). Classification (NCBI taxonomy): domain Eukaryota; kingdom Metazoa; phylum Chordata; class Amphibia; order Anura; family Dendrobatidae; genus Phyllobates; species Phyllobates terribilis. Next base: position 29,889,930 of record NW_027362765.1, on the reverse strand, counting down.
ATAGACAAGATACTCCGCCCCTTTGTCATTTCAATGCCTTCATATGTCAGGGATTCAAACGATTTCTTGGTGAAATTTGATGATGTCATAGAGGACAATACTATTTGGCTTCCCATAGATGAAGAGGCACAATATATCAGTATTCCTCATGAAGCAGAGATCATGGAGGCTAATTATTTCCTTAACTCATACCCGACATTTGCAGTATATAAACGTCAGAGCGATCGCCGCCAGGTGTCAGCTGATTCAGACATCCGGGACTCAGTGCCAGGAGCGGTGCCCGCACTGCTCCCGGCATGCTAACCCACTAAATGCTGCGATTGCAGCATTTAGAGTGCAGGCAAAGGGAAGAAAGCCCCTCTGCCCTTTGATCGGAGACTCCGTGACATCATCGCGGGGCTCCGATCGTTGATATGGTGACTCGATGTCGTCATGACAACATCCGGGATGTCAGAGCTAGCAAAGTTGCTAGATCATACTCAGAGCATGATGTAGCAAGTTTGCTTGCAGTGCCGCACTGACAGTTTATAAGGCATAGGAATGCTTCTGCGTAGAAAAAGACATTGGAGACTAGAATCTACAATCCTCGAAATCAGGAACTCCAGATTACCATCAACCATTACTGGGGGCGGTGGTAGAGGTGAGGGCTCAAGAGGTTCCACGTACTTCTTGAGTAAGGACCTATGGAACATGTTGTGGACCTTAAGGGTCTGAGGAAGTTCAAGATGAAACGCTGCTGGGTTAATGACGGCGGATATTTTATAGGGACCAATAAACCTAGGTCCCAGCTTCCAAGAAGGAACTTTCAATCTTATATTCCTGGTAGGCAACCACACAAAGTCATTCACATTCAGGTCAGGACATGGCAAGCTTTTTCTGTCAGCCATACATTTATACCTGTCTCCCATGATCTTTAAATTACTCAGAACACCCTGCCATACCGAGGAGAACGACGAAGCAAACCGTTTCTCCTCAGGAACTCCTGAAGCTCCTCCCCCCACTAAAGGTACCAAACTGTGGGTGATAACCGTATGCACTGAAGAGCGGTGACCTGCCAGTGGATTCTTCACGATGATTATTAATGACAAATTCTGCCAGTGGTAAGTAGGATGCCCAATCCTCCTGAGGTAGGTCTCCAAATTCTGATTGACACGCTAGGTCTGTTCATTCGACTGAGGGTGGAAGGCAGAGGAAAAGGACAGCTGCACCCCTAGTCGAGAACAGAATGCCTTCCAGAACTTGGAAACAAACTTGGTACCCCGATCTGACACCACATCGGAGGGAACTTCATGAAGCTTCACAATCTCATTTATGAACACCTGAGCCAGTGTCTTGGCATTTGGAAGCACTGGCAATGCAATAAAGTGAACCATTGTACTGAACCTATCTACTACCACCAAAACCACCTTTTTGCCTGCAGAAACAGGTAGGTCAGTAATAAAATCCATGGACAAGTGTTTCCATGGTCTACAAGGGATAGGTAGCGGAAGAAGAGTACCAGACGGACCGGTATGCGATACTTTAGAATGCACAAAATACTACAAGCAAAAACGACAAGAGAGGAGGTCCGCGGTTGCCTTACCACCTGGATTCCCAGAAAGCATCGTTAATTACTTTGCAAAGCAGATCAGATCATACAAATAACCTTCCTGAAGGGAAGGAGGCAGGGGCATCCCCCTGAGCATCCAACACCTCACCCTCCAGTTCAGGATACAGTGCCGACATGACTACTAGTGTTGAGCCACCCCCGTAGTGTTCGAGTTCGGTTCGGTTCGTCGAACACCCGTGTGTTCGCCGAACTGTTCGTCGAACTGTTCGTCGAACACCTTCGAACACCGTTAAAACCAATGGCAGGCAAACAAAAACACATAGAAACACATAGAAAACACCTTCAAAGGTGTCCAAAAGCTGACAAACTGCTCAGAAGACACAACTAACACATGGAAAAGTGACAAGTACATATAGTCATGCGAAAAGAAAAGAGGTGGAGGAGTAAAAGGAGGGGGAGACACAGATATAGGCATGTCATGCCCTTCTAAAATCCAAAAAGTGAGAAGCCGAGACGGCCAGTCCGCTCCTGCCCGTGCCACCTCCGTGTCGCCGGGTTTGTGCCAGAGCCGCGGTGAACCCTGACGGCCAGCCCCCCTCTCCCAATACTGGTGCCTGTCCGCTGGTGGGTCGAGAGAGCCCCCCTGTGGTGGAGGCAGCTCTAAGCTTTTTAATTTAAATTGTCCCTCTAATTTGAATGAATACACTTTAAATCCATTTACAAGGATCTATTGGAGGGCAAGTCTCATGCCAGCAGCCGCGTAATTCCAGCTCCAGTAGCGTCCACTAAAGCTGCTGCAGTTAAAAAGCTTTTATAAGGATCGAGCTCGGCTGTCCACCGCAAGGCATCCTAGTGCCAGTCCCAGCCCCTATGCCTTGGGGTGCCTCCTGATGCTCTTCACTAAGTATCCCGTGGTCCCGAAGCATTTCCTTTGAAAAAATTAAGTGTCCAAACTACAGGTGGTGTAGCTTGCTTAACAGCCGGGATAATCCGCTGACTAGCAGACACTGCTACTAGGCACAAAGTATTTCCTGGGCTAGATGCAGTTAAAAATTTGTAAGTAGATACTCTCGTTGGATGCTGAGAAAGCATTCCATAGAGTCTCCTGGCACGCCATATATGATTCTCTTAAAAAGCTTGGGGTAGGGGTCTAGGGGACCCTTTTATAGCCAAAATCACGGCCCTGTATCACAATACGTCACCTAGGCTGAAGATAAATGGAACTGTAGCACCGAGGGCTCGGTTGCTACAGACGTATTGCACCTCACCCAGAGGTGTGATATCTCACTCTCAGATAAGGATGGAGTGTGGATCAGGACCCGACACCTGCATGCATTACACCACATTGCCGTGGGGCAGGGCGACCAATATGCCCCTGAGATGGGCACGACAGTCCCTGTCCCTGGCTGGAGTGGGGGGAGGGAACACTGAGGAAGGGGAACCCTGCAGTGCAGGAGCAGGGAGGAAGCAGTTCCTGGGTGCATTGAGAAGGGAGTATAAAAGGTGGGCACCATCTTAGTTCAGTGCAGAGAAGTCTGAGCAGAAGTGGCAGGGAGCAGGGGCTCTGCATGAGCTCTGCTCCGGAGGCGGGCCTAGTAACAGAGGCCCAGGCCTGCAAGAGGGAGAAGGAAGGAAGAGGAGCGGAGAAGGCTCCAGGAACGAGGAATGAAGGGATCCCAGGGGTGCGGACGGGCGAGTCGCCACCGTACGCCCGAATCCACCTGCGTGGAGGGGTCAGGCCAAAGGGGGAGACCGGTCCCCGAACTAGTGGAGGCAGGAAACGACCCTCAGCTAGAAACCGGAGGCTCTGACATTTTATGTGGCGCATCCCCTTGCTCCACCCGCTAGGAAGGCACCACATAGGGTCAGGGAAACTGGCGCCAAGTTTACCAAGAGGAGGCCCGAGGCAGCCGGACAGAAGTGTTGGTAAGAAAGGCCAGACAAAGGACACACAAAGGGGGTCCTGTGAAGCGCTCCAAAGTTATCTGGGAGTTGTCTGAGCCCCTCACCTGGTGAGCACAGTACGACGTGGGCAGCCGTTACCTGCAGACGTGGTCTGGATAATAAGAACTGTGAGTAAAGGCCCTGAACTGCATCACTGACTCCGTGTCGTTACTGCTGCTGCCCTGCACCATCACCCCCATCCTCCGCATACACTGCCCTGAGGCTATACTCTGCTGCACCCACAACACCAGCCTTAGCGGTCTGCCCTGTAGCGGCGGTTCACTCTGACCGCAATCCACGGGTGGCGTAGTCGGACATTTAAACATCAAAACCACATAAATAGTTCCGCCACTGGTTTGACCGCCCTGAGCCACGGAACCGGATCGCCGCCACGAAGACTACAACCACCAGCATCCACCAAAAAGGGTCCGGCTCCGGGTGTCCCAAGGCCCAGGGGGTGCGTCAGAACATTTTCATCACCTTTCACAATCACCAATGGGACAAGGCAGGGATGTCCTCTGTCCCCTCTCTTATACATCCTAGTGACGGAGCACCTGCTCTCATCAATTCGCCATAACCCCAATATTAGGTGGATTGAGGTGGGAGGCACCGAGTACAAGTGCTCTCTATTTGCTGATGATGTCCTAGTATATATCACTCAATCACATATATCCATCCCTGCTGTTATGGCTGAAATAGATCACTTTGTTACATGGTAAAATTTTAAAATCAATGCAGCGAAGTCTGAGGCCCTCGATGTCTCCCTCCCTAAATCCATATAGGATTCCATCCAGTCCAACTTTCCCTTTGCCTGGCCCTCACAGGGTATCAAATACTTAGGAATTCCTATTCATAGAGACCTCTCCCATCTATGTTATCTTAATTTTGGGCCCTTTATTGAACAATTCCATGCAGACCACGGTTGGCAAGTTAGAACTGTAAGATTCACTACGTGAACCACTGGTGTTTTGTGGAAAAGCACATGTACACCGCGTTCCAAATTATTATGCAAAAAGTGTTTAGGAGTGATAAGGGAAGAATTTGTTTGTTTGTCAGTTAAACTCATTGATGGTGATGTGTGTCAGGGCTCTTTATATCACTGTAAGCAATTGCAGACACCTGTGCTAATTAGTTTGGCAGGTGTGTCCAATGAAAGGCAAGACTACTTAAGAAGGCTGTCTCACATTATTAAGCAGCCTACATTTTCTGCCAAAATGGGAAAGAAAAAGGATGTGTCGGCTGCTGAGAAGCAACAAATTGTGGAGTGTTTAGGTCAAGGCATGACTACAATCAACATTGTGCGATGATCAGGATGAAGTGTCTTGGCAATCAAGAAGTATGTAGCTGATTCACAGTACACACGTGTGCGTGCTGATAAGGGCAAATTGAGGACTCTTTCCTACAGGCAATTACGTCAGGTTGAAAGAGCAGCGGCAAAAAAGCCTTGTCATAGCAGCAGACAAGTTTTTGAAGCTGCTTGTGCCTCCAACGTCCCCCGAACAACAAGATGCAGGGTCCTTCAGAGGTTTGCAGCTGTGCATACGCCATCCTGTCGACCTCCTCTATCCACTTCACACAAGCAGAAACGGCTCCAGTGGGCCAAACATTACATGAAGACTGATTTCAAAACTGTTTTGTTCACGGATGAGTGCCGTGCAGCGCTCGATGGTCCAGATGAATGGAGTGGAGGATGGCTGGTTGATGGACACCCCACGCAAACACGGCTACAGCGCCAACAAGGAGGAGGTGGAGTAATGTTTTGGGCTGGAATCATGGGGAGAGAGATTGTCGGCCCCTTTAGGATCCCTGAAGGCGCTAAAGATGAACTCCATAATGTATGTGGATTTTCTCAAACAGCACTTCCTGCCATGGTTCAAGAAGAAGAACCGTGTATTTCACAGCAAGATCATTTTTCTGCATGATAATGCACCATCTCATGCTGCACATAAAACATCTGCATCTCTGGCTGATATGGGCATAAAAGGGGACAAACTTATGGTGTGACCCCCATGCTCCCCTGACCTCTACCCCATTCAGAACCTTTGGAGCATCATTAAAAGGAGTGTCTATGATGGCGGGAGGCAGTTCACATCTAAGCAACAGCTCTGGGAGGGTATTCTGTCCTCATGCAAAACAATTGAAGCAGAAACCATCCAAAACCTGACAAATTCAATGGACGAGAGAGTTCAGAAGCTCCTTTCGAACAAGGGGTCCTATGTGAAAATGTAACATCACCTAGAATAAAGTTTTGAGTTGAAAACTGTTTGATTTCAGTTTCTAACAACCTGCTAATGCTTATAATTTCAAAAATGACCATTTTTTTGGTCTTTATTAAAATGAAAAGGTTGATCGAAAAGTTTGGGGGATCTAAGAGTGTGGCAACCCAGTAGTCATGATTACTTTGAATTCTGACAATATGAGGGTCATGCTGCAGGTAGTGCAGCAAGAAGGCACTTATGTGTCTTGCGCATCTCGGAGCCCCAAAATTATTTTCCGGGCTAGATGCAGCTAAAAATTATTTTTAATTTTAAATCTGGTGAAGCTTATTATAGATGGCCTAATAGGATCAGTGCTGCACACTGCTACAAAGCCCAAATTATTTTCCAGTCAAGATACAGATAAACATGATTAGTAATTTGAAAGCTTAAAACAGTTGGTAGGGTGATTTTAACCAATCATCAAGCTTTTACTCTCCCCAGGATGACACAGGGGTAGAAAAGTCGTTTCGGATCCATGATTTGTTCATCTTTATGAACGTGAGTCTGTCTACATTATCAGTGGAGAGCCGCGTGCGCTTATCTGTCAGCACACCACCAGCAGCGCTGAACACACGTTCAGACAGAACGCTGGCTGCGGGGCATGACAAGATCTCCAAGGCGTAAGTGGCTAGCTCCGGACATTTATCCAGATTGGAAGCCCAAAAAGAGCAAGGGTCCAGTGACACAGTCGTGGCTTCAATGTTTACTTGGAGATACTCCTGTACCATCGTCTCTAGGGGTTGACTATGTGTCAGACTTCTTGTCTCCTGTGGCCTTGCAAAGGATGGGCTAAAAAAGTGGTGAAATGATTCCGCAAAATTGATGTTACCAGCAGATACTGTGGTTCTGTTACGGTTTGAGTGCTGAACACTTGACGGTCCCACGGTTGGCAAGTTGGAACTGTGAGATTCACTACGTGCACCACTGGTATTTTGTGGAAAAGCACATGTAAGATTCTGCAACAGTCTCTGCTGATACTCCTGCATGCGTGCATCCCTTTCTATGGCAGGAATAATTTCTGCAAATTTACTTTTGTACCGGGGATCTAACAGTGTGGCAACCCAGTAGTCAGGATTATTTCTAATTCTCACAATTCGAGGGTCATGTTGCAGGTAGTGCAGCAAGAAGGCACTCATGTGTGTTGCGCATCCAGGAGCACCAAGTCCCTGTTGTGTTGGTGGCGAGGTAACAATCATGCTTCCTTCCTCTGTCCTCTCCCCCCAACCTCGCACAACATAAATGTGATCAAGGTCTCCCTCATCTGATGAGTCTTCCATCAGTTCGTCCTCCACTTCTTCCTGGGCTCCTGCACCTTCCTCACTAGTTTGGCTGCTACCATGCGCCCTGGTAAAACCATCTCCCCCACCCTCACATGCCTGCCGCCTTGGTGCTGCCGACCGTCTGGACCTTGCAGATGTTAGCCCTTCCGCATACAACTCCTCCTCCTCTACTTCCTCCACCTCCTCTTGTGCCACCACCTGACTCCGAATTCTGTTTAACATGTGCTCCAGCATGTAAATCACCGGAATAGTCATGCTGATAATGGCATCGTCAGCACTAAACATCTTCGTCGCCATTTCAAAACTGTGCAGAAGGGTGCATAGGTCCCTGATCTGAGACCACTCCTCCAGCGTGATTTGCCCCACCTCTGAATCTCGTTGGCCCAGGCTACACGTCAGAACGTATTGCACCAGGGCTTGTCGGTGCTGCCACAGTCGCTGCAACATGTGCAGAGTTGAATTCCACCGGGTAGGCACATCGCATTTTAGCCGGTGAAGTGGCAGGCCCAACGACTTCTGTAGAGATGTAAGTCGCTGAGCTGCGGGATGCGAACGGCGGAAGTGAGCACACAGCGACCGTGCCCTCTGCAGAAGGCCATCTAGTCTGGGATAGTGGGCTAAAAATTGCTGGACAACCAGGTTCAACACGTGAGCCATACAAGGCACGTGTGTGACATTGCCCCGGCGAAGGGCCGCACCCAGGTTTGCAGCATTGTCGCACACGGCCTTCCCTGGTTTCAGGTCCAGTGGAGACAACCATTCATGAAATTGGTTCTCCAGAGCTGACCACAACTCCTCAGCTGTGTGACTCACATTTCCCAGACATTTCAATGTAAAAACCGCCTGATGACGTTGAGCCCTACTGCCAGCATAGTAAGGAGGTGTGCAGGATCCCTTCTGCGCAGTTAGAAAGCTTGTGGCATGACCAGACAGGCTTTGGGTGCAGGTGGAAGACCGAGAGGAGGTTGAGGAGGCAGAAGCAGTGGAGGAAAAATGACATAAAGAGGATTGACGCACAACTCGTGGGGACGGCAAGACTTGGATAGCAGCCCCTTGTCCTGCTGTCACCATAGTTACCCAGTGCCCAGTCAGCGACATGTAACGCCCCTGTCCATGCCTACTCGTCCAAGTGTCTGTGGTGAAATGCACCCTGTCACACACAGAGTTTCTCAAAGAAGCGGTGATGTTGTGTGCGACATGCTGGTGGAGCGCAGGCACACCTTTCTTTGAGAAGTAGTGCCGACTGGGCATCTGGTACTGGGGCACTGCGACGGACATAAGGTCTCGAAAATCCTCTGTGTCCACCAGGCGGAAAGGCAGCATTTCTGTAGCCAAGAGCTTGCAGATGGTGAAATTCAACCTCTTAGCTTTCTCATGGCTAGGAGGAAATGGTCTTTTACTTGTCCACATCTGAGGGACCGAGGGCTGGCTATTGTGCTTAGACGGGGTTGATAAGGGTGTCCCCGGCAAACTGCCGGTCTGTGAGGAAGATGCAGGCGGACATGTTAGGTTGCCTTGATCCAAAGGTGGTGCTATCGATGTCGGACAGCGCTCAAGACCAGCTGGTGTTACCACCTCCAAAGAAAATGATGACCTGCCAATCACGCTGGCTGTTGCGGGTAAAGAGGTGGCAGGTCTGCGCCCCAAAACAGGTGTGACTGCTGTCCCCCCAGTCACAGAGGATGAAGAGGCCGCGGATGCACAAGATATGGCAGACGGTGGTTGGCCCGGCCGGCTAGACCGCATTGTAGCACACTGAGCTTCCCACTGCAACTTATGCTTCATGTCCATGTGCCGGTTCATGCATGAAGTACTCAAACTATGTATTTTTTGGCCTCTACTTAGCTTTTGCTGACAAATGTTACAGATAACACGAGTTGGGTCATCTTTATCGATCTGAAAAAATGCCCAGGCTATGCAAGGCTTAGCACCCATGCGACCTGAAGAGCCACCACGACTTGTGGTGAGAGGCAGAGTTGTGTTTGAGGATGCAGTTGTTGACGTGCTTCCAGTACTACGTCTCTGTCCAGGAAGGCGCAACCTGACCTCGTCGTCACTAGCATCTTCCTCCACCTCCTCTGCTGACCTCATCTCTTGGCTGACTGTGGGTTGACAGTAAGTGGGATCTCCGACCTCATCATCATCACCCTGTGCGTTATCACACCCGTCGTCCTCAGAGCCAACCTGTTCCTGCCCTGACAAAAAACTAAAGTTGTCGCTCCAATCAGGTATTTGAGTCTTATCATCGTCTTCCTCATTGTCTCCACCAACAGGAGTTACAGTTTGGGAATGAGGGTCTACATTATGGTCAGAACCTTCTGCGTCTGGTCCTGGATCCGACTCATAAAGATTCTGGGCATCAGTGCAGATCATTTCCTCGTCTGGATTCACAGAAGCGCTGGAGTCGACCTCTGATTCCCAGGCTATAGTATGAGTAAACAGCTCTGCAGACTCAACCATCTGTTCTACCTCATACTCAGACGGGCAGCTGGAGATTTGGGAGCTGTGAGGAAGCAAGTGCGATTTGGGTGACACCTTTGAGGACTGGAGTATTTGTGATGTTGAAGTTGATGTGGAGGAGAGCCCACTTAAAGGAGCACTTGATATCCGTTGAAGCACCTGCTGTTTTTGTGCCTCATCTGGAATTTGTAGCGATTGGCGTGGCCGTAAGAAAGGGATCTTATCACATTGTCCGCTAAAAGAAGTAGACATTTTAGTTTGGCTGGAAGATGGTCTTTCTTCTGCACCTACCCCACGGACACAACCTTTTTTCCCCTTCCCAACACGCCTATTCCCCTTTCCACCAGCAGCAGGCCTTTTTCCACTCATTTTGGTGGTTAACTAATTCACAACTCTGGAGTTGTTTGCACAAAAAAACAATGGATGGTAACCGAGCAGAGCTGAGTGGCCAAACTGTGGTATTAGGCCAAAACTATTGGCTGGGTTAGATGCAGAAAAAAATTATTTTTAATTTGCAACCTGATGGAGGTCAGTATAGATGGACTAATAGACCAAGTCCCACACACCGCTAGAAGCCCAAATATTTTTTCAGAGCTAGATGCAGAAAATTTTTTTATTCAATTTGCAACCTGATGGAGGTCAGTATAGATGGACTAATAGACCAAGTCCCACACACTGCTAGAAGCCCAAATATTTTTTCAGAGCTAGATGCAGAAAAAAATTATTTTTAATTTGCAACCTGATGGAGGTCAGTATAGATGGACTAATAGACCAAGTCCCACACACCGCTAGAAGCCCAAATATTTTTTCAGAGCTAGATGCAGAAAAAAATTATTTTTAATTTGCAACCTGATGGAGGTCAGTATAGATGGACTAATAGACCAAGTCCCACACACCGCTAGAAGCCCAAATATTTTTTCAGAGCTAGATGCAGAAAAAAATTATATTCAATTTGCAACCTGCTGGAGGTCAGTATAGAAGGACTAATAGAACAAGTCCCACACACTGCTAGAAGCCCAAATATTTTTTCAGAGCTAAATGAAGAAAAAAATTATTTTTAATTTGCAACCTGATGGAGGTCAGTATAGATGGACTAATAGACCAAGTCCTACACACTGCTAGAAGCCCAAATATTTTTTCAGAGCTAGATGCAGAAAAAAATTATTTTTAATTTGCAACCTGATGGAGGTCAGTATAGATGGACTAATAGAACAAGTCCCACACACTGCTAGAAGCCCAAATATTTTTTCAGAGCTAGATGCAGAAAAAAATTATATTCAGTTTGCAACCTGATGGAGGTCAGTATAGATGGACTAATAGAATGATGCTATGCCCAAAAGATTTTACTTCACTAGGTGCAGTAAAAAAATTGGTATTCTATACACAGGTGGTATATCTTGCAACACAGATAGGCTACTCCACTGACTAACACACTCTGCAATAGGCCAAAAAGGATTAGCTTTGCTAGATTCAGCCAAATGCTGTGAAAAAAACTTGCACAGCACTGGCACAGACCTGCCTGGCAAAAACTGATAGGAACTGATGTAACCTAGTCCTGAAAAGGACTCCAATTACAATTAGTCTTTACTCCCACAATCTATCTATTTAAGAGCACAGACCTGCTTGATAAAAGTCGTAGGAAATGCTGTAACCTAGTCCTTAAAAGGACTGCAATCACAACTATTCCCTACTCCCAAGCTATCTGTATATTTGTGCGAAAATTGGCTTGAAATTAACAAGGTATAGCGCACACAGCAACAGCGGTGCCGTCTAACACGCAGCTGCAGCAGTGAGAAAATGGTGGCGACGGGGAAAATGGCTTGGTCTTATAGGGCAAGGACATGTGACATACACTGCCAATCACACATGCCCTTGCTTGTGTGAAAAAAAGCACTTCGCTCCGTGTGTGCGCTGCTGATAGGCTGACAGATTGCACCTCCCCACTGCAAATGCGGGAAAGAGAAAAAAAAATGGAGATCTTCATTGTTCCTGCAGAGATCCATCCCCTGCCCCTCCCCCCGCCCCGCTGTACACTCAAACTGCGTATTAACATTAATTTTCATCATTACTGAGAAAAAATCCAGTTATGATTTTGGTGCACGAACAGTTATCGAACATAACCTCGAACAGCCGAATTTTTCTCAAATTGTTCGTGTTCGCCGACCGGCTCGAACACCGCCCAAAACAGCTCGAATTTGAGATTGGCGAACAGTTCGAGTAGGACAACGCTCATCTCTAATGACTACCCATTTCTCTAATATCGGGGCAGGGCTCTCATGGTCACCACCACCAGGGAAACTCCGGGACAAAGCATAAGCCTTGACATTTTTTGACACCTAGATGAAAAGTGACAACAAATCTGAACCTAGTAAAAAAACAGGGACCATCTGGCTTGGCTAGGGTTAAGATGTTTAGCTGACTGGAGATATGACAGGTTCTTATGGTCTGTAATAGTAATGAGCAAGCATACTCGCAAGTACTCCGTACTCGCCCAAGCATCTCAAGTACTTGAGATGCTCGGAGCTCGCCGAGTACTTGCTAGATGCTCAGGCGGATGCTCGGGTCCCCTCCCTGCATGTTTTGCGCCAAACAATTTAGAGCGCCAATGAACATGCAGGGATTGCCTGCCACTCAATGTAATGCCGCAGCCATGGTGGTTGTGGCATTACAGTGATTGGCTGGCCGTACAGCGTCATCAGGTCTGTATCAGACCTGGCACCGCCGTGCTCGTCACAGTCACTCCGGAATCAGGCAGAGTAGGGAGAGGTGCTGCTGAGCTAGGGAGAGATTTGCTTGTGTATTAGATAGTGTAGGGAGAAAAACCATACATTGCACATATCCATCTTAACAAACAGTCCTTCTGATCACTAATTCATCTGCAGAGATATCAGGCTGGCAGTGTATATAGGCAGGCAGTGTATATAGCAGACTGCAGTGCATATAGCACAAGAGGCTCCTTTCCAATTCTGCCTTCTGCTGCTGTTAGATATTCCTAGACAAAGGCCCAGGTCTCAGGGGCCAGGAATAATTTTTTTGGGATCTTAATCCTCATTATTTGCTTAAAAAGCAATACAGAGAACACCATTATTCTGCGCCATTTGCTTCTTGGCACTGCAGAATACAGCCAGGTCCTTTCCATATTACAGCGCTAAAAATCCAGCTATTTCAAACCGTGTTTTCTCCGTCACACGGATCACATATATGTTTTCAGAAAATACTGCCATTTCTGGCCTGCATTAAAATTTTGTTTCAGTGTGTCAGTGAAGCAATTGACACCAGTTTGCTGTTCAAAATAGTTACCTACGGGCCAGGTATTTAAAACTGTTTCTCCGTCACAAGCAACTCATATAAGTTTGCTCCAAATTCAGTCATTTCTAGTGAGCGTGGAAGATATTGTCCTCCATTTAAAATGGGAAAGGCACGTGGCAAGGGACGGGGAACTGGACGTGATGGTGATGGTACATGCAGAGGCCGTGGGCAAGCTGAAATTGTGCCACAACAAACACCCACATCTTCTCGCCCGACCTTCCTGTCCCAATTAGTGTTGAGCCACCCCCGTAGTGTTCGAGTTCGGTTCGGTTCGTCGAACACCCATGTGTTCGCCGAGCTGTTCGTCGAACACCTTCGAACACCGTTAAAACCAATGGCAGGCAAACAAAAACACATAGAAACACATAGAAAACACCTTCAAAGGTGTCCAAAAGCTGACAAACTGCTCAGAAGACACAACTAACACATGGAAAAGTGACAAGTACATATAGTCATGCGAAAAGAAAAGAGGTGGTGGAGTAAAAGGAGGGGGAGATACAGATATAGGCATGTCATGCCCTTCTAAAATCCAAAAAGTGAGAAGCCGACACGGCCAGTCCGCTCCTGCCCGTGCCACCTCCGTGTCGCCGGGTTTGTGCCAGAGCCAAGGTGAACCCTGACGGCCAGCCCCCCTCTCCCAATACTGGTGCCTGTCTGCTGGTGAGTCGAGCGAGCCCCCCTGTGGTGGAGGCAGCTCTAAGCTTTTTAATTTAAATTGTCTCTCTAATTTGAATGAATACACTTTAAATCCATTTACAAGGATCTATTGGAGGGCAAGTCTCATGCCAGCAGCCGAGTAATTCCAGCTCCAGTAGCGTCCACTAAAGCTGCTGCAGTTAAAAAGCTTTTATAAGGATCGAACTCGGCTGTCCACCGCAAGGCATCCTACTGCCAGTCCCAGCCCCTATGCCTTGGGGTGCCTCCTGATGCTCTTCACTGAGTATCCCTTGGTCCCGAAGCATTTCCTTTGAAAAAATGAAGTGTCCAAACTACAGGTGGTGTAGCTTGCTTAACAGCCGGGATAATCCGCTGACTAGCAGACACTGCTACTAGGCACAAAGTATTTCCTGGGCTAGATGCAGTTAAAAATTTGTAATTAGATACTCTCGTTGGATGCTGAGAAAGCATTCCATAGAGTCTCCTGGCACGCCATATATGATTCTCCTAAAAAGCTTGGGGTAGGGGTCTAGGGGACCCTTTTATAGCCAAAATCACGGCCCTGTATCGCAATACGTCACCTAGGCTGAAGATAAATGGAACTGTAGCACCCTGAGGGCTCGGTTGCTACAGAGGTATTGCACCTCACCCAGAGGTGTGATATCTCACTCTCAGGTAAGGATGGAGAGTTGATCAGGACCCGACACCTGCATGCATTACACCACATTGCCGTGGGGCAGGGCGACCAATATGCCCCTGAGATGGGCATGACAGTCCCTGTCCCTGGCTGGAGTGGGGGGAGGGAACACTGAGGAAGGGGAACCCTGTAGTGCAGGAGCAGGGAGGAAGCAGTTCCTGGGTGCATTGAGAAGGGAGTATAAAAGGTGGGCACCATCTTAGTTCAGTGCAGAGAAGTCTGAGCAGAAGTGACAGGGAGCAGGGGCTCTGCATGAGCTCTGCTCCGGAGGCGGGGCTAGTAACAGAGGCCCAGGCCTGGAAGAGGGAGAAGGAAGGAAGAGGAGCGGAGAAGGCTCCAGGAACGAGGAACAAAGGGATCCCAGGGGTGCGGACGGGCGAGTCGCCACCGCACGCCCGAATCCACCTGCGTGGAGGGGTCAGGCCAAAGGGGGAGACCGGTCCCCGAAACTAGTGGAGGCAGGAAACGACCCTCAGCTAGAAACCGGAGGCTGTGACATTTTATGTGGCGCAGCCCCTCGCTACACCCGCTAGGAAGGCACCACATAGGGTCAGGGAAACTGGCGCCAAGTTTACCAAGAGGAGGCGCGAGGCAGCCGGACAGAAGGGTTGGTAAGAAAGGCCAGACAAAGGACACACAAAGGGGGTCCTGTGAAGCGCTCCAAAGTTATCTGGGAGTTGTCTGAGCCCCTCACCTGGTGAGCAGAGTAAGACGTGGGCAGCCGTTACCTGCAGAAGTGGTCTGGATATTAAGAACTGTGAGTAAAGGCCCTGGACTGCATCACTGACTCCGTGTCGTTACTGCTGCTGCCCTGCACCATCACCCCCATCCTCCGCATACACTGCCCTGAGGCTATACTCCTCCTGTGGGGAGTTATACTACGCTCTGCTGCACCCACAACACCAGCCCCAGCGGTTCACTCTGACCGCAATCCACGGGTGGCGTAGTCGGACATTTAAACATCAAAACCACATAAATAGTTCCGCCACTGGTTTGACCGCCCTGAGCCACGGAACCGGGTCGCCGCCACGGAGACTACAACCACCAGCATCCACCAAAAAGGGTCCGGCTCCGGGTGTCCCAAGGCCCAGGGGGTGCATCAGAACATTTTCATCACCTTTCACAATCACCAATGGGACAAGGCAGGGATGTCCTCTGTCCCCTCTCTTATACATCCTAGTGAAGGAGCACCTGCTCTCATCAATTCGCCATAACCCCAATATTAGGTGGATTGAGGTGGGAGGCACCGAGTACAAGTGCTCTCTATTTGCTGATGATGTCCTAGTATATATCACTCAATCACATATATCCATCCATGCTGTTATGGCTGAAATAGATCACTTTGTTACATGGTCAAATTTTAAAATCAATGCAGTGAAGTCTGAGGCCCTCGATGTCTCCCTCCCCAAATCCATACAGGATTCCATCCAGTCCAACTTTCCCTTTGCCTGGCCCTCACAGGGTATCAAATACTTAGGAATTCCTATTCATAGAGACCACTCCCATCTATGTTATCTTAATTTTGGGGCCTTTATTGAACAACTCCATACAGACCATGGTTGGCAAGTTAGAACTGTAAGATTCACTACGTGAACCACTGGTGTTTTGTGGAAAAGCACATGTACACTGTGTTCCAAATTATTATGCAAGAAGTGTTTAGGAGTGATAAGGGAAGAATTTGTTTGTTTGTCAGTTAAACTCATTGATGGTGATGTGTGTCAGGGCTCTTTATATCACTGTAAGCAATTGCAGACACCTGTGCTAATTAGTTTGGCAGGTGTGTCCAATGAAAGGCAAGACTACTTAAGAAGGCTGTCCCACATTATTAAGCAGCCTACATTTTCTGCCAAAATGGGAAAGAAAAAGGATGTGTCGGCTGCTGAGAAGCAACAAATTGTGGAGTGTTTAGGTCAAGGCATGACTACAATCAACATTGTACGATGATCAGGATGAAGTGTCTTGGCAATCAAGAAGTATGTAGCTGATTCACAGTACACACGTGTGCGTGCTGATAAGGGCAAATTGAGGACTCTTTCCTACAGGCAATTACGTCAGGTTAAAAGAGCAGCGGCAAAAAAGCCTTGTCATAGCAACAGACAAGTTTTTGAAGCTGCTGGTGCCTCCAACGTCCCCCGAACAACAAGATGCAGGGTTCTTCAGAGGTTTGCAGCTGTGCATACGCCATCCTGTCGACCTCCTCTATCCACTTCACACAAGCAGAAGCGGCTCCAGTGGGCCAAACATTACATGAAGACTGATTTCAAAACTGTTTTGTTCACGGATGAGTGCCGTGCAACGCTCGATGGTCCAGATGGATGGAGTGGAGGATGGCTGGTTGATGGACACCCCACGCAAACACGGCTACAGCGCCAACAAGGAGGAGGTGGAGTAATGTTTTGGGCTGGAATCATGGGGAGAGAGATTGTCGGCCCCTTTAGGATCCCTGAAGGGGTAAAGAAGAACTCCATAATGTATGTGGAGTTTCTCAAACAGCACTTCCTGCCATGGTTCAAGAAGAAGAACCGTGTATTCCACAGCAAGATCATTTTTATGCATGATAATGCACCATCTCATGCTGCACATAAAACATCTGCATCTCTGGCTGATATGGGCATAAAAGGGGACAAACTTATGGTGTGACCCCTATGCTCCCCTGACCTCTACCCCATTCAGAACCTCTGGAGCATCATCAAAAGGAGTGTCTATGATGGCAGGAGGCAGTTCACATCTAAGCAACAGCTCTGGGAGGGTATTCTGTCCTCATGCAAAACAATTGAAGCAGAAACCATCCAAAACCTGACAAATTCAATGGTCGAGAGAGTTCAGAAGCTCCTTTCGAACAAGGGGTCCTATGTGAAAATGTAACATCACTTAGAATAAAGTTTTGAGTTGAAAACTGTTTGATTTCAGTTTCTAATAACCTGCTAGTGCTTATAACTTCAAAAATGACCATTTTTTTGGTCTTTATTAAAATGAAAGGTTGATCGAAAAGTTTGGGGGATCTAAGAGTGTGGCAACCCAGTAGTCAGGATTACTTCGAATTCTGACAATATGAGGGTCATGTTGCAGGTAGTGCAGCAAGAAGGCACTTATGTGTCTTGCGCATCTCGGAGCCCCAAAATTATTTTCCGGGCTAGATGCAGCTAAAAATTATTATTAATTTTAAATCTGGTGGAGCTTAGTATAAATGGCCTAATAGAATCAGTGCTGCACACTGCTACAAAGCCCAAATTATTTTCCAGCCAAGGTACAGATAAACATGATTAGTAATTTTAAATCTGGTGGAGCTTAGTATAGATGGCCTAATAGAATCAGTACTGCACACTCCTACAAAGTCCAAATTATTTTCCAGCCAAGATACAGATAAACATGATTAGTAATTTTAAATCTGGTGGAGCTTATTATAGATGGCCTAATAGAATCAGTGCTGCACACTGCTACAAAGCCCAAATTATTTTCCAGCCAAGATACAGATAAACATGATTAGTAATTTGAAAGCTTAAAACGGTTGGTGAAGTGATTTTAACCAATTATCAAGCTTTTACTCTCCCCAGGATGACACAGGGGTAGAAAAGTCATTTCGGATCCATGATTTGTTCATCTTTATGAATGTGAGTCTGTCTACATTATCAGTGGAGAGCCGCGTGCTCTTATCTGTCAGCACACCACCAGCAGCGCTGAACACACGTTCAGACAGAACGCTGGCTGCGGGGCATGACAAGATCTCCAAGGCGTAAGTGGCTAGCTCCGGCCATTTATCCAGATTGGAAGCCCAAAAAGAGCAAGGGTCCAGTGACACAGTCATGGCTTCAATGTTTACTTGGAGATACTCCTGTACCATCGTCTCTAGGCGTTGACTATGTGTCAGACTTCTTGTCTCCTGTGGCCTTGCAAAGGATGGGCTAAAAAATTGGTGAAATGATTCCGCAAAATTGATGTTACCAGCAGATACTGTGGTTCTGTTACGGTTTGAGTGCTGAACACTCGACGGTCCCACGGTTGGCAAGTTGGAACTGTGAGATTCACTACGTGCACCACTGGTGTTTTGTGGAAAAGCACATGTAAGATTCTGCAACAGTCTCTGCTGATACTCCTGAATGCGTGCATACCTTTCTATGGCAGGAATAATTTCTGCAAATTTACTTTTGTACCGGGGATCTAACAGTGTGGCAACCCAGTAGTCAGGATTATTTCTAATTCTCACAATTCGAGGGTCATGTTGCAGGTAGTGCAGCAAGAAGGTACTCATGTGTGTTGCGCATCCAGGAGCACTAAGTCCCTGTTGTGTTGGTGGTGAGGTAACAATCATGCTTCCTTCCTCTGTCCTCTCCCCCCAACCTCGCACAACAGAAATGTGATCAAGGTCTCCCTCATCTGATGAGTCTTCCATCAGTTCGTCCTCCACTTCTTCCTGGGCTCCTGCACCTTCCTCACTAGTTTGGCTGCTACCATGCGCCCTGGTAAAACCATCTCCCCCACCCTCACATGCCTGCCGCCTTGGTGCTGTCGACCGTCTGGACCTTGCACATGTTAGCCCTTCTGCATACAACTCCTCCTCCTCTACTTCACCTCCTCTTGTGCCACCACCTGACTCTGAATTCTGTTTAACATGTGCTCCAGCATGTAAATCACCAGAATAGTCATGCTGATAATGGCATCGTCAGCACTAAACATCTTCGTCGCCATTTCAAAACTGTGCAGAAGGGTGCATAGGTCCCTGATCTGAGACCACTCCTCCAGCGTGATTTGCCCCACCTCTGGATCTCGTTGGCCCAGGCTATACGTCAGAACGTATTGCACCAGGGCTTGTCGGTGCTGCCACAGTCGCTGCAACATGCGCAGAGTTGAATTCCACCGGGTAGGCACATCACATTTTAGCCGGTGAAGTGGCAGGCCCAACGACTTCTGTAGAGATGTAAGTCGCTGAGCTGCGGGATGCGAACGGCGAAAGTGAGCACACAGCGACCGTGCCCTCTGCAGAAGGCCATCTAGTCCGGGATAGTGGGCTAAAAATTGCTGGACAACCAGGTTCAACACGTGAGCCATACAAGGCACGTGTGTGACATTGCCCCGGCGAAGGGCCGCACCCAGGTTTGCAGCATTGTCGCACACGGCCTTCCCTGGTTTCAGGTCCAGTGAAGACAACCATTCATGAAATTGGTTCTCCAGAGCTGACCACAACTCCTCAGCTGTGTGAGTCACATTTCCCAGACTTTTCAAAGTAAAAACCGCCTGATGACGTTGAGCCCTACTGCCAGCATAGTAAGGAAGTGTGCAGGATCCCTTCTGCGCAGTTAGAAAGCTTGTGGCATGACCAGACAGGCTTTGGGTGCAGGTGGAGGACCGAGAGGAGGTTGAGGAGGCAGAAGCAGTGGAGGAACTTTGAGATAAAGAGGATTGACGCAC
Source organism: Phyllobates terribilis (assembly GCF_046119375.1). Classification (NCBI taxonomy): domain Eukaryota; kingdom Metazoa; phylum Chordata; class Amphibia; order Anura; family Dendrobatidae; genus Phyllobates; species Phyllobates terribilis. Next base: position 29,870,370 of record NW_027362765.1, on the reverse strand, counting down.
AACTCGTGGGGACGGCAAGACTTGGATAGCAGCCCCTTGTCCTGCTGTCACCATAGTTACCCAGTGCCCAGTCAGCGACATGTAACGCCCCTGTCCATGCCTACTCGTCCAAGTGTCTGTGGTGAAATGCACCCTGTCGCACACAGAGTTTCTCAAAGAAGCGGTGATGTTGTGTGCGACATGCTGGTGGAGCGCAGGCACACCTTTCTTTGAGAAGTAGTGCCGACTGGGCATCTGGTACTGGGGCACTGCGACGGACATAAGGTCTCGAAAATCCTCTGTGTCCACCAGGCGGAAAGGCAGCATTTCTGTAGCCAAGAGCTTGCAGATGGTGAACTTCAACCTCTTAGCTTTCTCATGGCTAGGAGGAAATGGTCTTTTACTTGTCCACATCTGAGGGACCGAGGGCTGGCTATTGTGCTTAGACGGGGTTGATAAGGGTGTCCCCGGCAAACTGCCGGTCTGTGAGGAAGATGCAGGCGGACATGTTAGGTTGCCTTGATCCAAAGGTGGTGCTATCAATGTCGGACAGCGCTCAACACCAGCTGGTGTTACCACCTCCAAAGAAAATGATGACCTGCCAATCACGCTGGCTGTTGCGGGTAAAGAGGTGGCAGGTCTGCGCCCCAAAACAGGTGTGACTGCTGTCCCCCCAGTCACAGAGGATGAAGAGACCGCGGATGCACAAGATATGACAGACGGTGGTTGGCCCGGCCGGCTAGGCCGCATTGTAGCACAGTGAGCTTCCCACTGCAACTTATGCTTCATGTCCATGTGCCGGTTCATGCATGAAGTACTCAAATTATGTATTTTTTGGCCTCTACTTAGCTTTTGCTGACAAATGTTACAGATAACACGAGTTGGGTCATCTTTATCGATCTGAAAAAATGCCCAGGCTATGCAAGGCTTAGCACCCATGCGACCTGAAGAGCCACCACGACTTGTGGTGAGAGGCAGAGTTGTGTTTGAGGATGCAGTTGTTGACGTGCTTCCAGTACTACGTCTCTGTCCAGGAAGGTGCAGCCTGACTTCGTCGTCACTAGCATCCTCCTCCACCTCCTCTGCTGACCTCATCTCTTGGCTGACTGTGGGTTGACAGTAAGTGGGATCTCCAACCTCATCATCATCACCCTGTGCTTTATCACACCCGTCGTCCTCAGAGCCAACCTGTTCCTGCCCTGACAAAAAACTAAAGTTGTCGCTCCAATCAGGTATTTGAGTCTCATCATCGTCTTCCTCATTGTCTCCACCAACAGGAGTTACAGTTTGGGAATGAGGGTCTACATTATGGTCAGAACCTTCTGCGTCTGGTCCTGGATCTGACTCATAAAGATTCTGGGCATCAGTGCAGATCATTTCCTCGTCTGGATTCACAGAAGCGCTGGAGTCGACCTCTGATTCCCAGGCTATAGTATGAGTAAACAGCTCTGCAGACTCAACCATCTGTTCTACCTCATACTCAGACAGGCAGCTGGAGATTTGGGAGCTGTGAGGAAGCAAGTGCGATTGGGGTGACACCTTTGAGGACTGGAGTATTTGTGATGTTGAAGTTGATGTGGAGGAGAGCCCACTTAAAGGAACACTTGATATCCGTTGAAGCACCTGCTGTTTTTGTGCCTCATCTGGAATTTGTAGCGATTGGCGTGTCCGTAAGAAAGGGATCTTATCACATTGTCCGCTAAAAGAAGTAGACATTTTAGTTTGGCTGGAAGATGGTCTTTCTTCTGCAGATGTTACTGTTGCTTTAACACCTACCCCACGGACACAACCTTTTTTCCCCTTCCCAACACGCCTATTCCCCTTTCCACCAGCAGCAGGTTTTTTTCCACTCATTTTGGTGGTTAACTAATTCACAACTCTGGAGTTGTTTGCACAAAAAAACAATGGATGGGAACCGAGCAGAGCTGAGTGGCCAAACTGTGGTATTAGGCCAAAACTATTGGCTGGGTTAGATGCAGAAAAATATTATATTCAATTTGCAACCTGATGGAGGTCAGTATAGATGGACTAATAGAACAAGTCCCACACACAGCTAGAAGCCCAAATATTTTTTCAGAGGTAGATGCAGAAAAAAATTGTATTCAGTTTGCAACCTGATGGAGGTCAGTATAGATGGACTAATAGAACAAGTCCCACACACAGCTAGAAGCCCAAATATTTTTTCAGAGGTAGATGCAGAAAAAAATTATATTCAGTTTGCAACCTGATGGAGGTCGGTATAGATGGACTAATAGAACAAGTCCCACACACAGCTAGAAGCCCAAATATTTTTTCAGAGGTAGATGCAGAAAAAAAATATATTTAGTTTGCAACCTGATGGAGGTCAGTATAGATGGACTAATAGAACAAGTCCCACACACAGCTAGAAGCCCAAATATTTTTTCAGAGGTAGATGCAGAAAAAAATTATATTCAGTTTGCAACCTGATGGAGGTCAGTATAGATGGACTAATAGAACAAGTCCCACATACAGCTAGAAGCCCAAATATTTTTTCAGAGGTAGATGCAGAAAAAAAATATATTCAGTTTGCAACTCGATGGAGGTCAGTATAGATGGACTAATAGAGAAAGTCCCACACACTGCTAGAAGGCCAAATATTTTTTCAGAGCTAGATGCAGACAAAAAATTATTTTTAATTTGCAACCTGATGGAGGTCAGTATAGATGGACTAATAGAGAAAGTCCCACACACTGCTAGAAGGCCAAATATTTTTTCAGAGCTAGATGCAGACAAAAAATTATTTTTAATTTGCAGCCTGATGGAGGTCAGTATAGATGGACTAATAGAGAAAGTCCCACACACTGCTAGAAGGCCAAATATTTTTTCAGAGCTAGATGCAGAAAAAAATTATATTCAGTTTGCAACCTGATGGAGGTCTGTATAGATGGACTAATAGAACAAGTCCCACACACAGCTAGAAGCCCAAATATTTTTTCAGAGGTAGATGCAGATAAACATTATTTTTAATTTGCAACCTGATGGAGGTCAGTATAGATGGACTAATAGAGAAAGTCCCACACACTGCTAGAAGGCCAAATATTTTTTCAGAGCTAGGTGCAGACAAAAAAATATTTTTAATTTGCAACGTGATGGAGGTCAGTATAGATGGACTAATAGAACAAGTCCCACACACTGCTAGAAGGCTCAGAGCTAGATGCAGAAAAAAATTATATTCAGTTTGCAACCTGATGGAGGTCAGTAGAGATGGACTAATAGAACAAGTCCCACACACTGCTAGAAGCCCAAATATTTTTTCAGAGCTAGATGCAGAAAAAAATTATATTCAATTTGCAACCTGATGGAGGTCAGTATAGATGGACTAATAGAACGATGCTATGCCCAAAAGATTTTACTTCACTAGGTGCAGTAAAAAAATTGGTATTCTATACACAGGTGTTATATCTTGCAACACAGATAGGCTACTCCACTGACTAACACACTCTGCAATAGGCCAAAAAGGATTAGCTTTGCTAGATTCAGCCAAATGCTGTGAAAAAAACTTGCACAGCACTGGCACAGACCTGCCTGGCAAAAACTGATAGGAACTGATGTAACCTAGTCCTGAAAAGAACTGCAATTACAATTAGTCTTTACTCCCACAACCTATCTATTTAAGAGCACAGACCTGCCTGATAAAAGTCGTAGGAAATGCTGTAACCTAGTCCTTAAAAGGACTGCAATCACAACTATTCCCTACTCCCAAGCTATCTGTAGATTTGTGCGAAAATTGGCTTGAAATTAACAAGGTATAGCGCACACAGCAACAGCGGTGCCGTCCAACACGCAGCTGCAGCAGTGAGAAAATGGTGGTGACGGGGAAAATGGCTTGGTCTTATAGGGCAAGGACATGTGACATACACTGCCAATGACACATGCCCTTGCTTGTGTGAAAAAAAGCACTTCGCTCCGTGTGTGCGCTGCTGATAGGCTGACAGATTGCACCTCCCCACTGTAAATGCGGGAAAGAGAAAAAAAAATGGAGATCTTCATTATTCCTGCAGAGATCCATCCCCTGCCCCTCCCCCCGCCCCGCTGTACACTCAAACTGCGTATTAACATTAATTTTCATCATTTCTGAGAAAAAATCCAGTTATGATTTTGGTGCACGAACAGTTATCGAACATAACCTCGAACAGCCGAATTATTCTCAAATCGTTCGTGTTCGCCGAACGGCTCGAACACCGCCCAAAACAGCTCGAATTTGAGATTGGCGAACAGTTCGAGTCGAACAACGCTCATCTCTAGTCCCAATTCCTAGGGGACCGCAGCACACCACTATTGAACCCAGAGCAGTGTCAAAAGGTTGATGGTTGGATAGCAGATAATGCTTCCAGTCACTTAGCCACCACCACCACCACCCTGTCTTACACATGGCCAAGTCTCAGTAGCCGTGAGTCTGGACCGCATAATGCTCACCCTGATCCTCCTTCCTCCCACCATGCCGAGAGCCCAGAGACAACTGATCCCACACTTGGACACTCTGAAGAGCTATTCACTTTTCCATTTATAGATTCGGGCCTCTCGCCCGGTCCACTTGAAGCGGAGCAAGAGGAGATTGCATGTAGCGATGCCCAAATATTTTAGCAGCCACAGTCACACGAAGGTAACGGTGGGAAAGTGTAACAAGAGGTGGACGATGATGAGACACAATTGCCAGAAAGTCAGGAGGAGGACCAGGGTGTGGAAGTGGAAGACGAGTTGATGGATGATATAGTAACTGACCCAACCTGGCAGGAGGACATCAGGATACAGGGGGAGGGAGGCAGAGTGTTACGGGTCCGGGAGGTGGAACCTCTGTGCTACGGTGCAAGGAGGGACCCAGAGGGGCGTAACTAAGTATCAACTCGGACCTACCCTGGTCGTAAGGTGGCTAACGACTCCGTGACCAGGGAGGGACCGAGCCGAGGGACCATGTGCTACTCTGGGGACGACCTTCTAAGGGAGCAGGTGACTCCCATGGTACAGATGGCAGGGACTGACCGGAATATCAGGTAGGCACAGCAGGCAGGCTGGCGAGCAGAAGCCACCAGGTAGGCTATCAGGTAGACACGGCAAGTGACAGTAGGAGTCTCTAGGTGGGCTGGCAGATGGTCACGGCAAGTGACGGCCGGAGTCTCTAGGTGGGCTGGCAGGTGATCACGGCAAGTGACGGCAGGAGCCTCCGGGTAGGCACAGCAGGTAACAAGCAGGTAACAGGCAGGTCACAGGCAAGTGCTCCCAGGTGAGCTGGCTGGCAGGCACGGCAGGTAACAGGCAGGCAACAGGCAAGTGCTCCCAGGTGAGCGGGCTGGCAGGCACGGCAGGTAACAGGCAGGCAACAGGCAAGTGCTCCCAGGTGAGCGGGCTGGCAGGCACGGCAGGTAACAGGCAGGTAACAGGCTGGCGGGCAAGACTGGTAGTCAGGCTAGCAGCGGGACCTAAGGACTGAAGCAGAGGTCAGAAACACTGTGCAACAACTTTTGCTCGGGCACGTCCATTTTGGAGGAGGTGCCTCATATATGGGAGGACCCTCGGCTATTGGCCGGGGACTCCTTAGGACGGCACATGCGGCCCCTTTAAGATGGATGGAGCGCGCGCGCCCTAAGCACAGTGCCCGGGGAACAGCGCGTGCCGGCAGCAGGAAGAGGAGCGCTGGAGAGCGCAGAGCGGGGAGCGAGGAGGTGAGTGGAACGGTGTCTCTGCCTGGCAGGGGGCAGAGACGCCGATGCTACACAGAGCACCCCAACAGGCAGGAAGAAGCAGTGTGGTGGCCGCAGACAGAAGGCAGGCAACCGTTCCCCGTAGCACCAACACAAAGGAAGTTGCCAGTACAACTGTTAGGTCTTCCCGAGTCTGGTAGTTTTTTTAAAGACTCTGCCGATAACCCCAAAAAGGCCAATTGCACCACCTGCCAGGAGAGAATGAGCAGTGGTTGGCAAAACAACCAGCCTGACCACCACCAGCATGATCAGGCACATGGCAGCAACCCACCCGACTTTGTGGGCCGAACCCCAGGGTCCAGAAACAGTGTCTGTGGGTGACACCATTGCTTCTTCCGCTGATGTGCATGCAAGCCAATCCCCTGTTCATGGTGCATGCGAAGATGCCTCCTGCCCTGCACCTACCGTTGCACACTCTCAAGTAGCAACATCAGGAAGCATGTCCACGTCCTTGTCCCAGCGCAACGTTCAGTTGTCCATACCCCAGTCCTTGGAACGCAAGCGCAAATACGCAGCCAATGCCCCACTGGCCACACTACTAAATTCTCACATTTCATGACTGCTTGCACTTGAAATGTTGCCTTTTAGGCTCTTGGAGACGAAAGCATTCCGCAACCTGATGGCAGCGGCCATCCCTCGGTACTCGGTTCTCAGCCGCCACTATTTCTCCTGGTGTGCCGTCCCGCATTACACAAGCAAGTGTCCCAAAACATTAGCCGTGCCCTCAACAACGCAGTTACCGGGAAAGTCCACCTAACCACGGACACGTGAACAAGTGCTTGTGGGCAGGGACGGTACATCTCGCTGACGGCACACTGGGTTAACATAGTGGAAGCCGGGACCCAGTCAGACCTTGGGACGGAACATGTCCTCCCGACGACAAGGATTGCGGGACCTAGGTCAATCAGGGTTGCCCCCACGGTCTACAGCTCCTGCAACTCATCCTCCTCAGCCTCCTCCTCCTCTTCAGCCTCCATCTCCAAAATGACCACATCAGTCACAAGCTGGAAGCACTGCAGCACTGCCTCGGCCAAGCGGCAACAGGCTGTGCTGAAGCTAATATGCTTAGGTGACAAACCACACAATGCAGCAGAGTTGTGGACAGCTCTGAAAGAGCAGGCAGAGCTGTGGCTCACACCGCTGAACCTACAGCCAGGCATGGTCGTGTGTGACAATGGCCGGAACCTGGTGGTGGCTCTGAGGCAAGGCGAGCTCACACACGTACCATGCCTGGCCCATGTGCTTAACCTCGTGGTTCAGCGGTTTCTCAAATCCTACCCGGAGCTGCCGGAACTGCTTGTTAAAGCACACCGCCTGTGTGCCCATTTTATAAAGTCACCTACAGCTTCCGCCACCCTTGCCGTGTTTCAGCAGCGTTTGCAGCTTCCGGCTCACAGACTGGTGTGTGATGTCCCCACGCATTGGAACTCTACACTGCAGATGTTGGGAAGGATTTGTGAGCAGAAGAGGGCAGTTGTTGAGTACCAGCATTAACAAGGCCGTCGCTATTCAGTTCAGACTCCACACGTAAGACCTCAGGAGTGGACATGGGTGTCAGACATATGTACCATCCTGCACTCCATTATGGTCTAAAATTATTGCTTCCCAATCAACATATAACTACAATGAGAAACCCGCGTGCTGTCGCACCAGTTTCAAGAGTAGGAAGATACACAATAATTAACATAATTTTAAAATGATTATTTTTTATTTGGAAATAATTTAAACTACATTAAAAATAAAATTCAGGTACTTTCAAATTACATACACCACCAGCCCCAAGCTGATCAATTATAATTTTAATATATATATTTATTTATATTCCATCAGTTGCTATTCTAATATTATATTACACCTATCTCCATATCAAAAGGTGCAAGTAGGCTTCAAAGTGCAAAATGCTAAATTTTCCAATGCAAATATGCTACAAATTGCAAATGCAGTTTTTAAATACAACTTTTATGCCCCTATATACAAATGACCATTAATTAATCATTCCATATGTGGATAAAAGTGCTAATGCTGAACTCCTTTTCAACTATAAAGGATTAATCAATGATCCTATAGTCACACTGGGGTCTTTCCTTAGTATTTCCTACATATACATCTATATGGGTATGAATATAAAGGTGTACGTACAAGTGTATAATATCAGAGAGTAGGTGGTGGTGCTGGTAAAAAAATTCCCATCTGAAAACGCTGGCGGCAGAGGGCACACTTCGTTAGACAACCAAGGAGTACAGACGAGAAAGACAACTTCAATCCAGCAGAGGCAGGGGAACACTGTCACAGTTCTGGGAGAATTTTCTCAGCCCCTCCCATCGCACAAGCCCTGAGGCGCGGGGCACTCTCACAAGGAATGCAAAGTTTAGGAAGATGCTTAGGGAGTACCTTGCCGACCGTACCAACGTCCTTCGTGATTCCTCTGTGCCTTATACTTATTGGGTATCCAAGCTGGATACATGGAATGAACTGGCTCTCTATGCCATGGAGGTCCTGGCCTGCCCTGCCGCCAGCGTTTTATCAGAGCGGGTTTTTAGTGCCCCTGGTGGAATTATAACTGATATTGCATCTGCCAGTCAACTGAAAATGCTGTCAGGCTGACTCTTATAAAAATGAACAAGGGCTGGATTGGGCCAGACTTATCAACACAGTGTAATATAAACTCAAATCCAGTGTCTTTTCTTGGGAGTTGTATTCCCATGCACCTTTTCACACCCAGATATGGGTATACGCTTCCTGATTTTGGCCATTTGCTCTTGTCCTCCTCCTCCTTCTCCTCATCCTCCACCACCATATCACCTGGGTGACCCTAGTCTGTGATGCAACACCCACATAATTTTTTTAAAGTGTATTTATGATGCCCATAATTTTTTTTTTTTATACAGTATGTTCATATATACCCCCAGGGGTAAATGTCTGTCAGCCCATACATTTAGTGCATGGGCATTACAAGTATAGGAGGCCAGCTCCCTTCTAATGGGAACATTTTTTATGAGGTCCTCTATGTCTCTTCCAAGGGGCATTGAAGTGCCTCCAAATTTTTGGCAACCCTTGCATTCACTGCATAGGTCAACACTATGGGAGACCCACTTCCTAATAATAGGAACATTTTTTCATGAGGCCCTCTTCGTCTCTTCCAAGGTAGATTGGCGTGCCTACAAATTTTTGGCAACCCTTGCATTAACTGCATAATCAAACACAATGGGAGACCCACTTCCTAATAATGGGAACATTTTGTTATGAGGCCCTCCTTCATGTCTTTTCCAACGGGCATTGGAGTGCCTCCTAATTTTTGGCAGCCCTTGCATTCACTGCATAGGCAAACACAATGGGAGACCCACTTCCTAATAATGGGAACATTGTTTTCAGGAGGCCCTCCTCTAAGTCTCTTCAAAGGGGTATTGGGTGCATCCAAATTTTCAAAGTGGTATTGGGGTATATCCAAATATTGGGCAGCCCTGCCACTCACTTCATACGCAATAACAGTATAGGAGACCCACTCTTTAGTAATGGGAACAATAAAACAGAGCCAGCTGATGGCTCTCTAAGAATAGTGAGGGCCGACTGTTGGCCCTTTAAGAATAGTAAAGGTTGCCTGATGGCCCTATAAAAATAGGCTTTGTGACTTTCAGAGTCCCGCCTTCATAAATGAAACAAGATGTGTGTGATGATATCTCACACACCACATGGCCAGATAAGGTTGTAAAATGTTAAAGTGACATCTCCTGGTAAATGCATTTGTCACGGTTGAAAGCAATGCAAAAGTGAAAAACCGCATCAAAAACGCTAAGTGTGAACATAGCCCAAGGTGTGGAAGAGAATTTTTGTTTTTGGTTATTTATTTAGCTTTATATACAAGTCATTACCCTTGAAAGGATGTTCCTTAACATATTTCCCAGGAAAATCCATTTTGGATCATAAATGCTTCCAGGGGTCTTCTCCATGCTGTCCCCATGTCATTTGAGCACTGTTCTCATCGATTTGGACAATTTTTAGGCCCTCTGCAGACCGCCGGGGGGAGCCGCCTGAAAAATGCTCGAGTTTCCCATAGACTTACACTGGGTTCGTTGCTCGGGTCGGACACCCGAGTATTCCAATGTGCTCGACCCTAGCATCGAGCACCCGAGCATTTTAGTGCTCGCTCATCACTAGTCAGTAATAACACGAATAGGATGGAGAGCCCCCTCAAACCAACGTCGCCATTCTTCGAACGCCAATTTGATCGCCAAAAGTTCCCTATTACCCACGTTATAATTTCTCTCAGCCGAAGACAATTTTTTAGAAAATAAGGTGCATAGACGCCATTTACCAGGGGACGGACCCTGAGACAACACAGCCCCAACCCCGATATCCAACGCATCAACCATCACAATAAAGGGTTGGGAAACATTGGGTTGACTGAGTATAGGTGCAGTGGTAAAATGATTCTTTAAGGAAGAAAAAGCCTGGAGGGAAGCATCTGACCATTTGGAAAAATCAGATGCTGTAATGCACACGCCCTGGCTGAGCGGCGTGTGCGTGTGATTCCACTGGACCGTGCCGGAGAGTGAATGCCTGGAGGGGCGTAACTAGGTATTCACCCGATCCGACCAGGGTCGCACGACGGCATACGACGCCAGTGCACCAAGGAGGAACCGAGCAGAGGGACCAGGTGCTACTCCAGGACAGACCCCGGACACGGCTGTTGACCCACACAGGGGAATACAGGAACAGACAGGTTAGGCTGGCACACAGACTGGTGGGTATAGGCAGGCACGACTGGTATGCAGGCAGGCGGGTATGCAGGCAGGGGGGTGCAGGCAAGCATGGCTAGAGTGCAGACAGGGAGGCACTAGCAGGTAGGAACACAGGCGGGATAGGACCCAGTACACACTGGGACTCAGGAACAGAACCACAGATGTGGCAGACAAACACAGCAGAGTAAGGCCGCCCAGAGTGGTGAGCGAGAGCAGGGCAAGACGAGACCGCCTAGAGCGGTGAGTGAGAGTAGAGCAGGACGAGGCCGCCTGGAGCGGTGAGCGAGAGTAGAGCAGGACGAGGCCGCCTGGAGCGGTGAGCGAGAGTAGAGCAGGACGAGGCCGCCTGGAGCGGTGAGCAAAGGGTCAGAGCTGAGCGAGACTGCCGAAGCAGTGAGCAAAGGGTCAGAGCAGAGCAAGACTGCCGGAGCAGTGAGCAAAGGGTCATAGCAGAGCAAGACTGCCGGAGCAGTGAGCAAAGGGTCAGAGCGGAGCAAGACTGCCGGAGCAGTGAGCAAAAGGTCAGAGCGGAGCAAGACTGCCAGAGCAGTGAGCAAAGGGTCAGAGCGGAGCAAGACTGCCGGAGCAGTGAGCAAAGGGTCAGAGCGGAGCAAGACTGCCGGAGCAGTGAGCAAAGGGTCAGAGCGGAGCAAGACTGCCGGAGCAGTGAGTAAAGGGTCAGAGCGGAGCAAGACTGCCGGAGCAGTGAGCAAAGGGTCAGAGCAGAGCAAGACTGCCGGAGCAGTGAGCAAAGGGTCAGAGCGGAGCAAGACTGCCGGAGCAGTGAGCAAAAGGGTCAGAGCGGAGCAAGACTGCCAGAGCAGTGAGCAAAGGGTCAGAGCGGAGCAAGACTGCTGGAGCAGTGAGCTAAGGGTCAGAGCAGACCAGAACCGCCGGAGCGGTGAGCAAAGGCAGAGCAGGCTAGAACCGCCGGAGCGGTGAGCAAGGCAGAGCAGGCTAGAACCGCCGGAGCGGTGAGCAAGGCAGAGCAGGCTAGAGCCGCCGGAGCGGTGAGCAAGGCAGAGCAAGGGGGACAGGGCTCTGTACACACGGAACAGGCAGGAAGGGAAAGGCAGAACCAGATACCCACAGGGTACTTGCAGTGAAGTAGCGAGTGGACCGCAAACTCACAAACGGAAGTACAGTGACAACGAGCAGGAGTTAGGTACGAGTTCAGACTCTGCAGATAAAGGAAAGGTACGGACATAGAGAAACACAGGAAACAAGCTAGAAGAGTATACAGACAAGAACAGACACAGTAGCAAGATACAGGAGCGGGTCTAGGTATGCAGCCCCTAGAAGGCGGGAGGAACAGGCTAGGAGCGTGTTCAGACAGGACAGACAAGATACAGGAGTGGGTCTAGGTATGTGGCCCCTAGAAGGTGGAACGAACAGGCAAGGAGCGTGCTCAGACAGGCCTGGAAATACAGCCTCCAGGAAGGGCAGGCAAGCAAACACAGAAGGGGACCTGGCACATTCAGAGTGAAAGAGCACACTGAATGAAACTCAATGCTCAGGCAGGGATTCATTGGAGCAGCTGGGTTAAATACCAGGTGACAGACAGCAGTAGGCTGAGGACGCACAAGGGGTGTGCCCGCAGCAGGTACAAGAAACAGGAAGTGATCGGGCGCCGTCCTTAAGCAGCAGAAACAGAGGTAAGCAGACAGCATGGAGGGAACCCAGGCTAGCAGACTGGACTGGAGATCAAGTGCGCGCTCTTGCACAGTGGGAGATGGACCACTATGCAAGGACACTGCCAGGTATGTTACAGACGCCTTCTTAGGCTATGTGCCCACGATGCAGAAATGCTCAGGATTTTTTCCCTGGCAGAAAAAAACGCATGCGGATTGTACATGCATTTTCCTTCCAGGGACATGCGGAAATGGAGCGTTATTCACTGACATTTCCGCATGTGGATTGACAAGCGCTTTCCAAGCGATTAGCATCACTTGGAAAGTGCTTGTGACAACTAGGTCACACTATATAAATCCATGCAAATTGCATGGATTTATATAGTGTGACCCGAGAGAGTGGTAAAAAAATATGTATATATATATATATATATACTTATCCTCCGATGGCCCGCGCTGCCTTGTTTCGCTCGGTCCCGGCTGCCGGCAGCAGTGAATTGAAAGACCTGCCGACGTCAGCGTCGCGTGACCCGTCACATGACTCTGACATCAGCGCAGGTCCTTCAATCCACTGCAAAGTGCCGGGAATCAAGGAGGAGCGCTGCCCGGGCCGCCAGAAGGTAAATATACATTTATTTTTTATTTTATTCTTTTTTTTACTGATTTTTTAATGGTACCTGGGTGTGGATGAGACTCTCCTCTCATCTACACCCGGGTACCATCCGCACATTAGAATGCTTGGATTACGCATCTACATATACAGTGATGCGTAATCCATGCGGTCTAATGCAAGTCAATGGCGGCGAAGATGCACTTCCGCAAAATAATTGGTAGTGCTGCGTTTTTTTCCGCAATGATAATCCGCAGCGGAAATTTCCGCAGCATGTGCACAGCACATGCGGATTATCATTGGGGAACATTGCTGCCCTTCTACCATGCGTTTTTAATGCATTTCCGCAGCTGCAAAAAGGCTGCAGAAACGCATTAAAAACGCATCGTGGGCACACAGCCTTAGTCATGTCAGTAAGGGGTATCACAATTACAGAGTCATTTTGGATACATTTCCGGTAAAAATGAGTAAAGACCAGAAAACTTTGTAGAGCCTTCAGGTTCTCGGGACTTCCCCAATCAAGGACTGAATGGATCTTCTCCGGATCTATCTGAAAACCCGAAGATGACAACAAGTACCCCAAAACTGCACCTCCTGAATGGCAAAAACCCATTTTTCCAGTTTGGCATAAAGTTTGTTATCCCTTAATATCTGGAGCACTTGCTTAACATGCCCTCGACGTGTCTTAAAATCAGGTGAGCAAATAAAAATATCGTCCAGCTAGACCACCACAAACATCCCCACCAAATGATGGAATGTATCACTTATGAAATGCTGGTACACCGCAGGTGTGTTGGTCAAACCAAAGGCATAACCAGACTCTCAAAATGTCCTTCCGGGGTATAGAATGCTGTTTTCCATTCTTTCCCTTCTCTGATTCTAACCAGATTGTAGGCTCCTCTTAAATCCAACTCGGAGAATACCTTAACTCCTACAACCTGGCTGAACAAATTAGGAATCAGAGGAAGGGGGTAAGGATCACAGATGGTAATTTGATTTAATTCCCGGAAATCTAAACAGGGACGTAGACCGCCATCTTTTTTCTTCACATAGAAGAACCCTGCCGCCACGGGCGAAGTTGAGGGTCTGATATGTCCCTTCTCCAGATTTTCCGCAATGAAATCCTTCATGGCTTGTCTCTCTGGGCCAGAAAGATTATACAGTCTTGACTTTGGTAGTTTAGCTCCGGGAGTCAGGTTAATAAGAACGTCATAAGCACGGTGAGAAGGCAAATTCTGACACTCCCTCTCAGAAAAAATGTCCTCAAAACTAGACAGAAAAGCGAGTAATATTTCCGTTGAGAAAGTAACAAGGAAAATATTTAAACAGTTCTCCCCATTCAATAATCTCCCCGGTTTGCCAATCCACCAACAGATTATGTTGAACAAGCCAAGGAATACACAAAACAATAGGTGTGGGAAGATTGTCCAGGACATAGCAAGGGATTATTTCACAATGAACTGACCCCACCCTCAGTTATACATTATGTACAACCTGAGTAAATGCTTTCTGTGCAAGTGGTGCCGAGTCAATGACAAAGATGGAAATAGGTTCAGCTAAAGCACAGCAAGCAAGACCATGAGTCTTCACAAACTCAGCATCAACCATGCTGACTCCGGCTCCACTGTCAACAAACAAAGACATTTGATCGGTTTTGCTTTCTAGCACCACCTCTGCTGACAGGACAAAATGGGAACTTCAGGTTGGTAACAAATTAACCCCTTGCTTATCCAACTCCAGACTACCAAGAGTTAATAAAGTCTCCTTTTTCCCACAAAAAAACATATGCCTTTTTTCCTGTGAATCTCCGGGGAGATGTATGATGTAGAGACACCCCCTAACTGCATGTGTTCCTCCCCCAGTACTGGCTCAACCCCAGCCTGCTCCCTTAGCAGAGGTACACAACCCCAACAAGAAGGCCCCAGAGAAGGTGGTCTCACCCGTCTATCCCGAAGGTGTCTATCAACACGTATTGCCAGTGACATGGCAGCCTCCAAGGACTGAGGGGTTTCATATACTGCCAAGGCATCTTTCAGACTTTCAGTAAGCCCCTCACAAAATTGACTTCTAAGGACTGAGTCATTCCATTTGGAATCCGTTGCCCATCTACGGAATTCCAAACTGTACATCTCCACTGACCGATTCCCCTGCTGAAGGCGACGTAGCCTAGACTCAACCAAGGCGACTCAGTCAGGGTCATCCTAGATGAGGGCCAGAGCCCCGAAAAACCCCTCCACAGACTGGAAACAAACTGAGTCCTGCGGTAAGGAAAACGCCCACGATTGAGGATCTTCCTGCAATAGAGAGATCACAATACCAACCCTTTGCTCCTCATTTCCGGAGGAGTAAGGGCGAAGTTTAAAATACAGCTTGCATGGCTCCTTAAATGCAAAAAACTTGTTCCTACCTCCTGAAAACCTGTCCGGGAGAGCAACCTTGGGTTCAGGCTGGACAGGCCTACCTGCAGAGACCCCCACGACCTGTAACCGGTGATGCTGCTACTGAACCTCACAGCGGAGGTTATTCACCTCCAGAGACAGATAGCAAAACTGCTCTGCGAGCTCTGCAACTGAACTTATACCAAGGGATAAAGGAAGAAAAGAAAGAAAAAAAAGAGTCCACGCCCAAAAACACACAAAGAAAAAAAAAACAAAGTGTCATTTTTTTTGTGTGTTTTTTTTTTCCCCGCCTTCTCAAAATATGCTCTGCTGGCGATAATGTCACACAAGATGTGCAACACAAAGGGAAGAGGGAAAGGGAGCCCAGACTGTAGGCAAAGGGGGGAGTGGAGACCTCCTAGGCAGGTCTAGTGTCACCCTGTCTCCCCTAACAACCCTATATTGGCTCTTCACCAATCGCCGCACGCGTGCCTCACCCCGTCTTTCCCTGCATATGGCTAAGGCTAGGAAAGGGAGAAGATGAGCACTAGTTGATCCCCATTGAACACTAAAGACTGCAAGGATAGACAAACAGGGGGAAATTGCTTAGCTTTAGATGATTCCAGACAAATGCACACACGTACTGCTCTTGCTAAAGCCTTCACAAGGAGTAATGAATATCGCCGGCACCTCCCTCTGGAACACAGCAGGTATTTTTATACACCCAGGCCAGGGTGTTAATTAGCCAGAGGAAGGTAGCCACTTGGTCCTAGAGACAGCCTCTAAGAAGATGTCTGTAATGCCAGACGTAGAGATCTCCTGCAACCCACTGCAAGGCGACTGTCTGTCACTACTGACACACCCGTGACATCTAAGGGGTAACATTTCTCCTTTTGGAGAGTGACAATTTTTTTTTATTTTTGTAACGGTAACAGGAAAAAATGGACCCCAAAATTTGTTGTGCAATTTCTCCTGAACACGCCAATACCCCATATGTCGGGGAAAACCACTGTTTGGGCGCACAGCAGAGTTAGGAAGGGGCACCATTTGACTTTTTGAATCTAAAATTTGTGTGAATAATTAGCAGACGCCATATCACATTTGGGGAGCCCCTGATGTGCCTAAACAGTGGAAACCCCCCATAAGTGACACCATTTTGGAAACTAGACCCCTCAGGGAACTTATCTAGATGTCTAGCGAGCACATTGAACCCCCAGGTGCTTCACAGAAGTTTAGAACATTGAGCTGTAGAAATAAAATTTTCACATTTTTCCCACAAAAATGTTTTTCAGCCCCCAATTTTGCATTTTCACCATGCAATTGCTCCTGAGTACGCCGATACCCCATATATGGGGAAAAAACACTGTTTGGGCGCACAGCAGGGTTCAGAAGGGAAGGAGCACTGTGTGACTTTTCAAACGCAAAATTGGCTGTAATCGAGAGCGGACGCCATGTTACGTTTGGAGAGGCCCTGATAACTGGACCCCTCAATGATTTTATCAAGGTGTATAGTGAACATTTTGAACCCAGAGGTACGACACAGAATTTGATAACATTAGGTCATCATATTGAATAAGTTGCTATTAGTCTTGAGTGCAAGTGTTCGCTACTCGAGTTTGCATCGGGTACTCAGGTATGTACCAAGTATCACGCGTGCTTGAGTGACATGCTCGAGTCCCCGCCCTGCATGTTTCATGGTTGTTAGACATGGTTTTTGTTTTTACTTTTGAAAAAATTCCAACCCCAGCACAACCCTAGCACAACCCCAACCCTTGCACAACTTTAGCCATTCCACAACCCTAACCCTAGCACTGTTTCTTGTGCTGTATAAGTGATTAGACGACTTTATTCTTCTGATCGGTGCGATTACAGCGATACCAGATTTATATCGGGTTTTTATGATTGACAGCTGTCACACACTAAAAAAAAACTTTTTTTTTTGCAAAGACTAGACAGTCATGTAAGGGCTTGTTTTTTGCGGGACACGTTGATGTTTTTATTGGTATTGGCATAGAAAATATAAGTTTTTTGCATCGCTTTATTCTGAGAGCTATAACTTTTTTATTTTTTGGCTGATGGAGCTGTATAGTGGCTTGTTTTTTGAGTAACAAGATGATGTTTTCAGCGGTAGCATTTTTATTTACATTCATTTTTTTGATCGTGTTTTATTCCATTTTTTGTTTGGTGGTATGATGATAAAGCATCATTTTTTGTTTCGACAATTTTATAGGTCAGGTTGTTCCGGATGCGGCGATACAAAATGTGTACTTTTACTGCTTTTTTTCATAATAATATTCATTTATGGGTACAGTATATTTTAATTTTTTTGGATTCCTTTTTTCTTTTTAATATTATTTGCATTTTTTTTTCACTTTCAAACACTTATTTTACTTTTACACTTTGTCCCACTATGGGACTTTCATTCTTTGCTGGTTAATCACTTGCACAGCATAGAGATGCAGCAGCATCTCTATGCTATGCTGCGTATCAGCGCTGGACACACAGGCAGAAGTTACTTTGATCCTGTACTGCGCATGATCAAAGTAACTTCCTGATGCCTGGTGACCTGGAAATCGGGTCACCATGGCAACTGCTGGGACCCAGCTCAGACAGCACGGGGTCCCGATTCAAGTTAAGAGGGGCGCGCTTACCTCCCCTTGCTCCCGAAATGCTGCGATCAACTTCGATCGTACCATTTCGGGGGTTACTGTGCTGGGAGCGATACTGAACCACTCCTGGCACATAGCACCGGGTGTCAGCTGTGAGAATCAGCTGACACCCGGTGGCGATCGCCCCGCACAGCTTGCGTGCGTGCGCGATCACATTGTGTGTTATAGAACGTACCTGGTCCAATAGGCCCAGGGCACAGGGACGTTCTATTACTGACAATGCCAGAAATGGGTTAACTACTTATAACTTCCCAACAAAAAAAAATGTTGGTTCCAAAATTGTGCTGATGTCAAGTAGACATGTGGGAAATGTTATTTGTTAACTATTTTGTGTGATGTATCTCTCTGGTTTAAGGTCATACAAATTCAAAGTTTGAAAGTTGCAAAATTTTCAAAATTTTTGCCAAATTTCCGATTTTTTGCACAAATAAATGCAAGTCATATCAACTAAATTTTACCATTACCATGAAGTACAATATGTCACGAAAAAAGATTCTCAATCAGTGGGATCCGTTGAAGCGTTCCAGAGTAATTACCTCATAAATTGACACTTGTCAGAATTGTAAAAATTTGGCCTGGTCATGAGGTGAAAACAAGGCTTGGGGGTGAAAGGGTTAAAGCGAACCTGTCACAAGGTTTGACTGATATGAGATGAGACCACCACCTTTCAGGCCTGATATATTGCATTCTATAGCATTATATCTTTCACTCATTACTAATCATAATGTTTGTGGGGGGGTGGCGATACTGGGGGGAACATTATACTGTGTGGGGACCAAGAAAAGGGGCCCTGTACTATGGGAGGAATACAGGTCTCCATGTTTCCAGTCTTTTATAGTTGGGTCGTAGCTATCAGAGGAAGAGGAACAAAATGTCAGGATTCATAGAAAATGACAACAGGAAAATGCCAAAACAGTCTCAGCACTGAGGGGGTTAATGCCCCCTGCGCCCAGTAATGGGGAATCTCCACATACCTCCACCTGCAGAGCCGCCACGACATATATGGCTGTTCTGTGCGCACAGGACCTGTGATGAGGTCACAGGAGGGGAGGAGTCAGGGGTCACATGATCAGGGGCCTCAGTGGATGCAGGACTCTGCTGTGCTGGTTGTCATGGTGCTGGATGAGGGGAAGTTTATGTGTGGGGTCAGGAGGGATTTAGGCTATGTGCCCACAATGCAGAAACGCTCCGGATTCATTCTGCATCTCCCTGGCAGGAAAAACGCATGCGGATTTTACATGCGTTTTTCCGGCCAGGTAGAAGCGTTTTTGCATGCATTTCCGCAGGTTGACAAGCTATTGTAGCATCACTTGGAAAGTGCTTGACAACTTGGTCACACTATATAAATCCATGCAACCGGCATGGATTTATATAGTGTGACCAAGTAATAGTTAAAAAAAGAATAAAAATAGTAAAAAATAAAAACATTATACTCACCTTCTGATGGCCCGCGGTCTTCTCTCCAGTGCGTCCTGGCTCCCCAGTGGCTCGCGACGTCAGCGGTTGCGTGACCTGTCAGATGACTAAATGACGTCATGGAAGGTCCTTTTACACCATCGCGAGTTGCCGGGGAGCCAGGACGCATCGTATAGGAGACCAGGGGCCATCAGAAGGTGAGTATAATGTTTATTTTTTATTTTAATTCCTTTTTTTTGTTACAGGTACTATGGTACCCAGGTCTGGAGGAGAGTCTCCTCTTCTCCAGACCCGGGTACCATCCGCACATTGAATCGCTTAATATCCGCATGTGCACATGTAGTGATGCGGATATTAAGCGATTCAATGCAAGTCAATGGCGGCAATTACGCCTTGTTTCCCCAAAAATAATGGACATCTTGCAGATTTTTCCGCAATGATAATCCGCAGCATGTGCGCAGCACATGCGGATTATCATTGGGGACCATGGGGCACGCATTACCAAGCGTTTTTTAAGTGTTTTCACTGCGGAAACTCCACGGCAAAATGCTTGAAAAATGCATAGTGGGCACGCAAGCCTTACAGTGTGGATGTAGCAGAGCCGCGTGTGTACGAGGTGTACGGAGCGGAGATACGTGTGTACGAGGTGTACGGAGTGGAGCCGCGTGTGTACGAGGTGTACGGAGCAGAGCCACGTGTGTACAAGGTGTACGGAGCAGAGCCACGTGTGTGTACGAGGTGTATCGAGCGGAACCGTGTGTTAACGAGGTGTACGGAGCTGAGCAGCGTATCTACGAATGGCACAGGCAGGTCAAGAATTTGGAGTAAATTAGTTTAGAACATTGGGATATGAAAATAAAAAATAACGTTTTTTCATATCAATATGTTGTTCTAGTCCCAAATTGTTACATTTTCACAAGAATAGCAGGAGATAATGGAGCCCATAATTTCTCCAGAAGGAGGCAATGCCCAATATGTGACCAGAAATTATTGTTTGTGCATACAGTATGGTTCAAAAGAGATGTATCAGCATTTCATTTTTGGAGTGCAAATTTGGCTAGAATAATTTACAAGTTACAGCATAGGAGAAAACCACCAAAGTGACCCCATTTCAGAAACAACATTCCTCTAGTAATTCATCTAGGTTTGTGGGGAGCATTTTGAACCCACAATTACTTCATAAAAATTTTCATGGAAATGAAAAATTATGTTTTTTTCCACCAAAATGTTGCTTAACCCCTTCACCACCTTGCAACTTTACATCTTTGCACTTTTGTTTTTTGCTCCCCTTCTCTCCAGAGTTTTAACTTTTTTATTTTTCCATCAATATAGCTGTATGAGGACTTCTTTCTTGCGAGACAAGTTGTACTTTTGAATGACACCATTGATTCAACCATATGTGTACGGTGTACTGTTTTTTTAATTTTTATTTACCATATTCACTAAATGCTTAAACTGACCTGCAATTATGATTTTCTAGATCAGTACGAGTTGATTTTCTAGATCAGTACGAGTATGCAGATACCAAACATGTATAGGTTCTTTTTTATTTAAGTGGTGAGAAAAAAAACAAATTTTTGAAAGAAACTTCCAAGACCCGTAGCGTCTACATTTTTGGGGATCTGGGGCTGGGTGAAGGCTTATTTTTTGTGCCCTGAGCTGACTTTTTTTTATTGATAGCATTTTGAAGTAGATATGATTAGAGATGAGCGTTGTTCTACTCGAACTGTTCGCCAATCTCAAATTCGAGCTGTTTTGGGCGGTGTTCGAGCCGTTCGGCGAACACGAACAATTTGAGAAAAATTCGGCTGTTCGAGGTTATGTTCGATAACTGTTCGTGCACCAAAATCATAACTGGATTTTTTCTCAGTAATGATGAAAATTAATGTTAATACGCAGTTTGAGTGTACAGCGGGGTGGGGGGAGGGGCAGGGGATGGATCTCTGCAGGAACAATGAAGATCTCCATTTTTTTTTCTCTTTCCCGCATTTGCAGTGGGGAGGTGCAATCTGTCAGCCTATCAGCAGCGCACACACGGAGCGAAGTGCTTTTTTTCACACAAGCAAGGGCATGTGTCATTGGCAGTGTATGTCACATGTCCTTGCCCTATAAGACCAAGCCATTTTCCCCGTCGCCACCATTTTCTCACTGCTGCAGCTGCGTGTTAGACGGCACCGCTGTTGCTGTGTGCGCTATACCTTGTTAATTTCAAGCCAATTTTCGCACAAATATACAGATAGCTTGGGAGTAGGGAATAGTTGTGATTGCAGTCCTTTTAAGGACTAGGTTACAGCATTTCCTACGACTTTTATCAGGGAGGTCTGTGCTCTTAAATAGATAGGTTGTGGGAGTAAAGACTAATTGTAATTGGAGTCCTTTTCAGGACTAGGTTACATGAGTTCCTATCAGTTGTTGCCAGGCAGGTCTGTGCCAGTGCTGTGCAAGTTTTTTTCACAGCATTTGGCTGAATCTAGCAAAGCTAATCCTTTTTGGCCTATTGCAGAGTGTGTTAGTCAGTGGAGTAGCCTATCTGTGTTGCAAGATATAACACCTGTGTATAGAATACCAATTTTTTTACTGCACCTAGTGAAGTAAAATCTTTTGGGCATAGCATCATTCTATTTGTCCATCTATACTGACCTCCATCAGGTTGCAAACTGAATATAATTTTTTTCTGCATCTAGCTCTGAAAAAATATTTGGGCTTCTAGCAGTGTGTGGGACTTGGTCTATTAGTCCATCTATACTGACCTCCATCAGGTTGCAAATTAAAAATAATTTTTTTCTTCATTTAGCTCTGAAAAAATATTTGGGCTTCTAGCAGTGTGTGGGACTTGTTCTATTAGTCCTTCTATACTGACCTCCATCAGGTTGCAAACTGAATATAATTTTTTTCTGCATCTAGCTCTGAAAAAATAGTTGGGCTTCTAGCGGTGTGTGGGACTTGGTCTATTAGTCCATCTATACTGACCTCCATCAGGTTGCAAATTAAAAATAATTTTTTTCTGCATCTAGCTCTGAAAAAATATTTGGGCTTCTAGCAGTGTGTGGGACTTGGTCTATTAGTCCATCTATACTGACCTCCATCAGGTTGCAAATTAAAAATATTTTTTTTCTGCATCTAGCTCTGAAAAAATATTTGGGCTTCTAGCAGTGTGTGGGACTTGGTCTATTAGTCCTTCTATACTGACCTCCATCAGGTTGCAAATTAAAAATAATTTTTTTCTTCATTTAGCTCTGAAAAAATATTTGGGCTTCTAGCAGTGTGTGGGACTTGTTCTATTAGTCCTTCTATACTGACCTCCAGCAGGTTGCAAATTGAATATAATTTTTTTCTGCATCTAGCTCTGAAAAAATAGTTGGGCTTCTAGCGGTGTGTGGGACTTGGTCTATTAGTCCATCTATACTGACCTCCATCAGGTTGCAAATTAAAAATATTTTTTTTCTGCATCTAGCTCTGAAAAAATATTTGGGCTTCTAGCAGTGTGTGGGACTTGGTCTATTAGTCCATCTATACTGACCTCCATCAGGTTGCAAATTAAAAATAATTTTTTTCTGCATCTAGCTCTGAAAAAATATTTGGGCTTCTAGCGGTGTGTGGGACTTGGTCTATTAGTCCATCTATACTGACCTCCATCAGGTTGCAAATTAAAAATAATTTTTTTCTGCATCTAGCTCTGAAAAAATATTTGGGCTTCTAGCAGCGTGTGGGACTTGGTCTATTAGTCCATCTATACTGACCTCCATCAGGTTGCAAATTAAAAATAATTTTTTTCTGCATCTAGCTCTGAAAAAATATTTGGGCTTCTAGCGGTGTGTGGGACTTGGTCTATTAGTCCATCTATACTGACCTCCATCAGGTTGCAAATTAAAAATAATTTTTTTCTGCATCTAGCTCTGAAAAATTATTTGGGCTTCTAGCAGTGTGTGGGACTTGGTCTATTAGTCCATCTATACTGACCTCCATCAGGTTGCAAATTAAAAATAATTTTTTTCTTCATTTAGCTCTGAAAAAATATTTGGGCTTCTAGCAGTGTGTGGGACTTGTTCTATTAGTCCTTCTATACTGACCTCCAGCAGGTTGCAAATTGAATATAATTTTTTTCTGCATCTAGCTCTGAAAAAATAGTTGGGCTTCTAGCGGTGTGTGGGACTTGGTCTATTAGTCCATCTATACTGACCTCCATCAGGTTGCAAATTAAAAATAATTTTTTTCTGCATCTAGCTCTGAAAAAATATTTGGGCTTCTAGCAGTGTGTGGGACTTGGTCTATTAGTCCATCTATACTGACCTCCATCAGGTTGCAAATTAAAAATAATTTTTATCTGCATCTACAGTACCTCTGAAAAAATATTTGGGCTTCTAGCAGTGTGTGGGACTATTTGTATTAGTCCATCTATACTGACCTCCATCAGGTTACAAATTCAAAATAATTTTTTTCTGCATCTAACCCAGCCAATAGTTTTGGCCTAATACCACAGTTTGGCCTCTCAGCTCTGCTCGGTTACCATCCATTGTTTTTTTGTGCAAACAACTCCAGAGTTGTGAATTAGTTAACCACCAAAATGAGTGGAAAAAGGCCTGCTGCTGGTGGAAAGGGGAATAGGCGTGTTGGGAAGGGGAAAAAAGGTTGTGTCCGTGGGGTAGGTGTTAAAGCAACAGTAACATCTGCAGAAGAAAGACCATCTTCCAGCCAAACTGAAATGTCTACTTCTTTTAGAGGACAATGTGATAAGATCCCTTTCTTACGGCCACGCCAATCGCTACAAATTCCAGATGAGGCACAAAAACAGCAGGTGCTTCAACGGATATCAAGTGCTCCTTTAAGTGGGCTCTCCTCCACATCAACTTCAACATCACAAATACTCCAGTCCTCAAAGGTGTCACCCAAATCGCACTTGCTTCCTCATAGCTCCCAAATCTCCAGCTGCCCGTCTGAGTATGAGGTAGAACAGATGGTTGAGTCTGCAGAGCTGTTTACTCATACTATAGCCTGGGAATCAGAGGTCGACTCCAGCGCTTCTGTGAATCCAGACGAGGAAATGATCTGCACTGATGCCCAGAATCTTTATGAGTCGGATCCAGGACCAGACGCAGAAGGTTCTGACCATAATGTAGACCCTCATTCCCAAACTGTAACTCCTGTTGGTGGAGACAATGAGGAAGACGATGATAAGACTCAAATACCTGATTGGAGCGACAACTTTAGTTTTTTGTCAGGGCAGGAACAGGTTGGCTCTGAGGACGACGGGTGTGATAACGCACAGGGTGATGATGATGAGGTCGGAGATCCCACTTACTGTCAACCCACAGTCAGCCAAGAGATGAGGTCAGCAGAGGAGGTGGAGGAAGATGCTAGTGACGACGAGGTCAGGTTGCGCCTTCCTGGACAGAGACGTAGTACTGGAAGCACGTCAACAACTGCATCCTCAAACACAACTCTGCCTCTCACCACAAGTCGTGGTGGCTCTTCAGGTCGCATGGGTGCTAAGCCTTGCATAGCCTGGGCATTTTTTCAGATCGATAAAGATGACCCAACTCGTGTTATCTGTAACATTTGTCAGCAAAAGCTAAGTAGAGGCCAAAAAATACATAGTTTGAGTACTTCATGCATGAACCGGCACATGGACATGAAGCATAAGTTGCAGTGGGAAGCTCAGTGTGCTACAATGCGGCCTAGCCGGCCGGGCCAATCACCGTCTGCCATATCTTGTGCATCCGCGGCCTCTTCATCCTCTGTGACTGGGGGGACAGTAGTCACACCTGTTTTGGGGCGCAGACCTGCCACCTCTTTACCCGCAACAGCCAGCGTGATTGGCAGGTCATCATTTTCTTTGGAGGTGGTAACACCAGCTGGTGTTGAGCGCTGTCCGACATCGATAGCACCACCTTTGGATCAAGGCAACCTAACATGTCCGCCTGCATCTTCCTCACAGACCGGCAGTTTGCCGGGGACACCCTTATCAACCCCGTCTAAGCACAATAGCCAGCCCTCGGTCCCTCAGATGTGGACAAGTAAAAGACCATTTCCTCCTAGCCATGAGAAAGCTAAGAGGTTGAATTTCACCATCTGCAAGCTCTTGGCTACAGAAATGCTGCCTTTCCGCCTGGTGGACACAGAGGATTTTCGAGACCTTATGTCCGTCGCAGTGCCCCAGTACCAGATGCCCAGTCGGCACTACTTCTCAAAGAAAGGTGTGCCTGCGCTCCACCAGCATGTCGCACACAACATCACCGCTTCTTTGAGAAACTCTGTGTGTGACAGGGTGTATTTCACCACAGACACTTGGACGAGTAGGCATGGACAGGGGCGTTACATGTCGCTGACTGGGCACTGGGTAACTATGGTGACAGCAGGACAAGGGGCTGCTGTCCAAGTCTTGCCGTCCCCACGAGTTGTGCGTCAATCCTCTTTATGTCAAAGTTCCTCCACTGCTTCTGCCTCCTCAACCTCCTCTCGGTCTTCCACCTGCACCCAAAGCCTGTCTGGTCATGCCACAAGCTTTCTAACTGCGCAGAAGGGATCCTGCACACCTCCTTACTATGCTGGCAGTAGGGCTCAACGTCATCAGGCGGTTTTTACATTGAAATGTCTGGGAAATGTGAGTCACACAGCTGAGGAGTTGTGGTCAGCTCTGGAGAACCAATTTCATGAATGGTTGTCTCCACTGGACCTGAAACCAGGGAAGGCCGTGTGCGACAATGCTGCAAACCTGGGTGCGGCCCTTCGCCGGGGCAATGTCACACACGTGCCTTGTATGGCTCACGTGTTGAACCTGGTTGTCCAGCAATTTTTAGCCCACTATCCCAGACTAGATGGCCTTCTGCAGAGGGCATGGTCGCTGTGTGCTCACTTCCGCCGTAGGCATCCCGCAGCTCAGCGACTTACATCTCTACAGAAGTCGTTGGGCCTGCCACTTCACCGGCTAAAATGCGATGTGCCTACCCGGTGGAATTCAACTCTGCACATGTTGCAGCGACTGTGGCAGCACCGACAAGCCCTGGTGCAATACGTTCTGACGTATAGCCTGGGCCAACGAGATTCAGAGGTGGGGCAAATCACGCTGGAGGAGTGGTCTCAGATCAGGGACCTATGCACCCTTCTGCACAGTTTTGAAATGGCGACGAAGATGTTTAGTGCTGACGATGCCATTATCAGCATGACTATTCCGGTGATTTACATGCTGGAGCACATGTTAAACAGAATTCGGAGTCAGGTGGTGGCACAAGAGGAGGTGGAGGAAGTAGAGGAGGAGGAGTTGTATGCGGAAGGGCTAACATCTGCAAGGTCCAGACGGTCGGCAGCACCAAGGCGGCAGGCATGTGAGGGTGGGGGAGATGGTTTTACCAGGGCGCATGGTAGCAGCCAAACTAGTGAGGAAGGTGCAGGAGCCCAGGAAGAAGTGGAGGACGAACTGATGGAAGACTCATCAGATGAGGGAGACCTTGATCACATTTCTGTTGTGCGAGGTTGGGGGGAGAGGACAGAGGAAGGAAGCATGATTGTTACCTCGCCACCAACACAACAGGGACTTGGTGCTCCTGGATGCGCAACACACATGAGTGCCTTCTTGCTGCACTACCTGCAACATGACCCTCGAATTGTGAGAATTAGAAATAATCCTGACTACTGGGTTGCCACACTGTTAGATCCCCGGTACAAAAGTAAATTTGCAGAAATTATTCCTGCCATAGAAAGGGATGCACGCATGCAGGAGTATCAGCAGAGACTGTTGCAGAATCTTACATGTGCTTTTCCACAAAATACCAGTGGTGCACGTAGTGAATCTCACAGTTCCAACTTGCCAACCGTGGGACCGTCAAGTGTTCAGCACTCAAACCGTAACAGAACCACAGTATCTGCTGGTAACATCAATTTTGCGGAATCATTTCACCACTTTTTTAGCCCATCCTTTGCAAGGCCATATGAGACAAGAAGTCTGACACATAGTCAACGCCTAGAGACGATGGTACAGGAGTATCTCCAAGTAAACATTGAAGCCACGACTGTGTCACTGGACCCTTGCTCTTTTTGGGCTTCCAATCTGGATAAATGGCCGGAGCTAGCCACTTACGCCTTGGAGATCTTGTCATGCCCCGCAGCCAGCGTTCTGTCTGAACGTGTGTTCAGCGCTGCTGGTGGTGTGCTGACAGATAAGCGCACGCGGCTCTCCACTGATAATGTAGACAGACTCACGTTCATAAAGATGAACAAATCATGGATCCGAAACGACTTTTCTACCCCTGTGTCATCCTGGGGAGAGTAAAAGCTTGATGATTGGTTAAAATCACCCTACCAACCGTTTTAAGCTTTCAAATTACTAATCATGTTTATCTGTATCTTGACTGGAAAATAATTTGGGCTTTGTAGCAGTGTGCAGCACTGATCCTATTAGGCCATCTATACTAAAGCTTCACCAGATTTAAAATTAAAAATAATTTTTAGCTGCATCTAGCCCGGAAAATAATTTTGGGGCTCCGAGATGCGCAAGGCACATAAGTGCCTTCTTGGTGCACTACCTGCAGCATGACCCTCATATTGTCAGAATTCGAAGTAATCATGACTACTGGGTTGCCACACTCTTAGATCCCCCAAACTTTTCGATCAACCTTTTCATTTTAATAAAGACCAAAAAAATGGTCATTTTTGAAATTATAAGCATTAGCAGGTTGTTAGAAACTGAAATCAAACAGTTTTCAACTCAAAACTTTATTCTAGGTGATGTTACATTTTCACATAGGACCCCTTGTTCGAAAGGAGCTTCTGAACTCTCTCGTCCATTGAATTTGTCAGGTTTTGGATGGTTTCTGCTTCAATTGTTTTGCATGAGGACAGAATACCCTCCCAGAGCTGTTGCTTAGATGTGAACTGCCTCCCGCCATCATAGACACTCCTTTTAATTATGCTCCAAAGGTTCTGAATGGGGTAGAGGTCAGGGGAGCATGGGGGTCACACCATAAGTTTGTCCCCTTTTATGCCCATATCAGCCAGAGATGCAGATGTTTTATGTGCAGCATGAGATGGTGCATTATCATGCAGAAAAATGATCTTGCTGTGAAATACACGGTTCTTCTTCTTGAACCATGGCAGGAAGTGCTGTTTGAGAAAATCCACATACATTATGGAGTTCATCTTTAGCGCCTTCAGGGATCCTAAAGGGGC